>NC_141699.1:164875105-165475105 GCF_964263255.1 Lissotriton vulgaris | reverse complement strand
GTTCGATAACAATACCGTCGTATTGGAAACGGAATACGCGCCGAAAAATCACTTTCTTCTGAAGTTGATCTGGAGCGTCTCGATCTTCATCCGAACCCGATGGCGGAAAAAAACAATCTAAGGATGGAGCCGATGCCCATGCGCACTACCAACCAAGGGAGGAGTCACCAAGATACAAAAAGACTCTCCAAGAGAAAAACAAAGTGCAATCATCCGAGCCCAACACCAGATGGCGATCTATTCATAATGTACCATCTGCAGCCCATATGCCTCGAACATAATATTATCCTAAAATCCATTTCTCAAGTTAAAAGAATCATAAACAGTGAAAAAGTGGAAAACGTTTCTTATCTGATTGTATATACAATTTGTGTTCTCAGGCTGGTACTCAAATAAAATCCATCTAATCATATAAACATATCCCTATAAATAGATATAAATATGCTATATACATGTTGAATACAGTCAATCGCCATTATTTATAGGAAGGTGTATAGGTCTTCAGTATTGTTCAACCCATTCGGGTGCTTGGAGTCGAATCTCAGAATGTATGATGTTTCTAGACTCCTCAATATCGCCTCCCTATCCCCACCCCTTTTGGTAGGTAATATGGCATCTATCACATAATATTTGAGATGTTTGGGATCACTATTATGGCTGAGCTTGAAGTGCCTAGCAACCGGATAACTTTCATCATTGTTGCAAATTGCACGGATGTGCTGTAAAATCCTCTTATGTGCTAGCAATTTCAGATCATAACTACAGGTGAGCACATACACTGCATGATCCGTTTTGCAAGTCAAGTGCAAATTGATCTTGCCAACCCTAGGATCAAATGCCGTTTTATAACAGGTAGTATTTATGCCATATTGATACGCTTTGCAGACAGAGCATTTGAAGAACCCCTTTCTAGCTTTCAACCAGGAGTTTTTGGTCTTGCTTCTATGCTACTCCTTACTAGTGAAGTCCCCATACTGTTAGTTTTTCTAAAAGAAACTGAAGGATTAATGGGCAAAATACCTCCAATTACTGCGTCACTTTTTATGATAGGCCAATTTTTTCTCACTATTCCCCTGATCTGTTTCTCTTGTCTGGAAAAGTTGAGAATCAGCCTTACAGGTTCATCCAGTCCTTCTTTCCTGCTCTGTCTGTCCTTATACTTCAGCAGATCCTCTCTACACAATGATTTAGATTTGTTAATGGCGGTCTCAATCACTTCAGAACTGTATCCCCTATTCAGAAACCTATCTTTACATTCCTTTTGCTTTTCGTTACAATCTTCATCTCTACTACAAATCCGTCTAATACGGAGCATTTCTCCATATGGAATACTCCTAATTAAATGGGACGGATGAGCACTTGAGGCATGCAATAAAGTATTGCCCGCCGTAGGTTTCCGATATAGAGTAGTTGTCAATTAATCTCCCTTCACTTCAACTTTAACATCCAAGAAGGTTATCATAGTCCTACTAATTTCTGCTGTAAATTGCAGGTTGACTGTATTGTCGTTTAATTTTTCAATGAAATCAGATGCACTGTCAAAATCTCCATCCCAAATTATAAACAAATCATCAATGTAGCGCAGCCAAGTTACTACACTCCTATTGTATGCTTGTTCATGTTGCTGCCTGAGGACCAGCTCCTCCCACCAACCCATAAACAAACAGGCGTAGCTGGGGGAGAAGCTGGCCCCCATAGCAACACCCTGAATCTGCTGATACATTCTTCCATCAAATAAGAAGAAATTATTTTCTAAGCAGAATTGAAGCATTTTAAGAATCATCCTAGAGTGTTGAACATCGGATATTGGCCTGTTTAACAGGAAGTACTCGACGGCTCTCATACCATCTTGGTTCTTAATACACTTATACAGGCTAGAAACATCGAGTGCCAACATCAAAAGGGAAGGCTTCCATTTTATGTGCTGTATTTTGCTTAGAAAGTCACTTGTGTCCTGCACAAATGATTTAAGGCATTTAACAAAGTCCTGCAGAAAAAAGTCTATGTATCTTGATAAGTTTTCCAACAGGCCATCACACGCTGCTATAATTGGACGTCCCGGAGGCTTATTTGGATTCTTGTGTATTTTTGGTATGAAATACATGACCTGGACCATAGGGTGTTCTTTCTTCAAATATTTCAATTCATTCATATTTAATAACCCTAAACTTTTCCAAGCTAACAATTGTGCAAACAAGGCTTCCTGTGTATCTTTAAACTTTGTATACGCAACCTTCCGTAGCATTCGATGTTGTTCAACTGGGCGTAAGCCTCTTCCATATAGTCCTTGCGTGGCCACAACACCAAATTGCCTCCTTTATCTTTATATTTATAGCTCCCCCACGCCACCGTCCCAGTCGGGCCGATACAGTGCCTTCTGGGAGTTGTTGTCCTGCATTGAATCACGGACTCAACAGGAAGTGTCAATTACATTAGGGGGAGGAGCGCCAGGTGCTAGCACTTTTATTAAAGCAGGAAGGAGCAATTTGGTGTAGGACATGCTGCAGTGTTGGGCGCTAAGGAAGGCTTTTAGTGCCGAAATGCATTCGCCGCCATTGCTGAATGGAGAATAAAACGAGCTGTTTGACCTGCAATCCCCTTGGCCTCCGTGTTCTTCTTTGAAGGATGTTTTGATATATATATATATATATATATCAAAAACGCCAAAGATCGCATCAAACCCCTGCCACTAATAGCGGCGGCCCCGGACGGGGTTGCGATTCCCGATAAATCCAACAAATTGATTTCTGTTTCCAAGAAAAAAAGCAATGTCCAGGCCACTTGTTTCAATAAAGCGTGTTTATTCAATAACGCTTCACTCTGCGCATTTTGAAGGTCACGCCTTCTTTGTCACGAGCGCGAGTATATGTGTGTTAGACATTTAAATACATGTCACATGACTTTCACCCAAGTGTAAACATAGTAAGCAGACTTTCGGTAGTTCCAATATATCGGAGCTAGAAGGCAAGTTTGCTATGGCAAACCAAAATAACAATTGTGATCAAATGTTTCACAAAAATAAGCACAATGTGGGTTAGTTCAAAGGATCTTCAGATAAGCACAATCATATTAAGGCGTTGCTGAATTGAATGGCATGTTAAATAATCCTCAAAATGACATGAATGAAAACATAATACCACTACATATATGGTTCTGCCACATAAGTAACCAATACAGCACCGGAATGGGTCAAAAAGAAACCATGGCGTATTTACTAGCAACTTTGGCTTGTAAAGCAGTAAAGCTCTTTGAATTTGCCCACTGGGGTTGAAAATTGAATTTAGAGCACACAAGGAACACCTATTTATGTATTTCTAATTTATTAGAATGTGGCAGAACCAGATATGTAGTGATATTATGTTTTCCTGTATGTCATTTTGATGTTTATTTAACATGCCATTCAATTCAGCAACGCCATAAAATGATTGTGCTTATCTGACGATCATTTGAATTAACCCACATTGTGCTTATTTTTGTGAAACATTAGATCACAATTGCTATTTTGGTGTGCCATAGCAAAGTTGCCTTCTAGCTCCGATATATTGGGACTACAGAGAGTCTGCTTACTATGTTTACACTTGGGTGAAAGTCATGTGACATGTATTTAAATGTCTAACACACATACACTCGCGCTCGTGACAAAGAAGGCGTGACCTTCGAAACGCGTCGAGTGAAACTTTAGTGAATAAACGCACTATATATATATATATATATATATATATATATATATATATATATATATATATATATATATATATATATATATGCCAAAACATTCGTCCTGGCGCTCCTGCAATCCCTCCGTGCCCGGGCCCTCACAGGAACAAACGAAAGCCGACCCAAAGGTGCAGGTGAGTGATTTATTCAAGCCTGCCCAGATTACGCGTTTCAGCCTACACAGAGGCCTTAATCACATGACACCCAGTGAGAAACATACTGCATTTAAAGTGTAAATAAATCTTAAACACAATTGGTTGCCATTCAAACCAGAAGCATAGGCCCAGAAGAAATACTTACATGTTTACAAGTGTATCTTAAAACCCAATAATTGTAAGTAATTGTAAGTATAAAAGCACAATACAAAATGTCATTTAAAAAGCAAATAAGCTTTTAAGAATATACTAAAATATACTGAAAAACCACATTGAAAATAAAAACAATTTTGGTTAAAAGTATAGTGTGTGTGTGTGTGTGTGTGTGTGTGTGTGTGCGTGTGTGTGTGTGTGTGTGTGTGTGTGTGTGTGTGTGTGTGTGTGTGTGTGTGTATATATATATATATATATATATATATATATATATATATATATATATATATATATATATGTGAGAGATCCCTGCCGCTGAAAGCTCAAAGACACTGTGCGATACTATGCAAGTTTCTTTTCACACTATTCCTTTCTGCATTGGACTGCCCCTGCAGGTCTTACCTGGGGCTTCAATTAACTGCTTGTAGACGCTCAGAAAGGCAGTCTCAGCTTCCTTGCTCCTCCGACTAAGTGCTACCACCTTGGGGAAAATAAAGACACCAAGTTAGGAGATGGGAAGCAAGAGCCAAAGCAGACTCTTGCATTTACAAAGGTAAAACATTTTAAAAAGCACATTTCATCGCAAGACATACTTGTGTTATAAAGGTAACCTAGCGCCCAGTATTTGACTTTAACACATCGCACGCCAGTCATATTTAAGCCAAACAATCACACAAATATTGGCATGTTTGTGGGCCGGGTGCACTATGCCGCAGGAGGCAGCTTCGAACATTATTGGAATCTGTTATTTCCTCTCGGATTCTTGACGAGATCTTTAAAGCCAGTAACCTTCACTGAAGTAAATTAGGTACATTATTCTTCCTGTAGAGCAAGTGTCTGAAGGCTTCCAGGTAGGCCAAAGGTCACCCACACAGCAATCCAGTTGTGAACGCCTCGTCTCCAGTGTTTCCTGCGGCCTGACATTCTCTTCTGTCTCTATTACCAGGCTGTGGTATTTTGCACCAGGCGGCGAGTTAAAACTGGGTCAAGTGTTTTTGTGGAAATGTAGATCAGGGCACATCTGGTGTGCACTTCCATCCATGCACATGTTTCTTTCAGATGTACAGGCTTGTGAGTGATTGCGATCACCAGTGAATTCTTGGCACAAGGGGATGAATGGGCTTTTTATGTATCACACATTAAGCATGCAATCAACTCTATTATTATAAAAATCTGACAGATTTCCTACTCAAACACCTTTTTATTTTATGAATTTTTCCGTAAACATACATGATTAGTTTGTTCACAATCTTGTGAAATAGGCTATAATAATAATAGCCTCAGCTATAAAAACAGGAAATGATAGCTGGCGAAGATACCAAGTGCTATATTTACATCTATTACAACAGCAAATGTGTGCTGTTTTGTACAGTAATAAATTGCCATCAAACAACATTTTGTTTAAATTTCACTCTGCTGCTGTAATTGATTTATTTGCCTTATTTCCGTCCTCCTCTAAACGAGAGTCCTATTTCAGGTACTGAAAACAATTCAGTAAAGGGGTGTGGGGGAGGGGAGGGGCGACCTGAGCAACAACAAGCATTTTCAAAGCGAATTGGCCGTGCCTTTTGGATTTGTCAATGCAGCAATATTGGCTATGCCGATGGAAACATCATTGGTAACAAAAAAGGTAAAAATGGTTTTTGCCACTGTTGAACACCATCAGCAAAAAAATAGAGCAATGATGTTTACGTGTGCACGTGACAACCCATATGCGCACATTTCTGGACATATGTGTCATGATGCTATGGTGCCCAACGGATGACGTTTATGCACATGTGCATACACGCATACACACGGGTACATCAGGACGCAGCAGCAGTTGTGTCTTTTTTTTAATTTACTGTTCCAAGATGGAAGGTGCCCTTGGAGTAATACATTGGAAAATGACTCCCCGTTTGTTGTCGGCATCGTGATCGCCGGGATGACGTTGCGGTAGCTCCCTCGTGCACTGACGTCAGTTCTTTACACAACATTCCACGCCAGAAGCGCGGAGCCATGCAAAATACTGACCATTGGTGCACAAAACTAGGGCCCTGAAAGGGAGTCCCTTACCCTAGAAGTCAGTTCACAGAACGGGGAGCATGGGTGGGGCGGTAAGGAATCTATAACTAATATATGTCTCCTATAGATATATTGTTCCCAAGGTAAGTAACTTGTCCATCTGCAAGAGACAATTAGTTATAGATTCCTTACCTTAGAATAGATACCCCAGCAATACCAACCCCGGAGGTGGGTCTGCGACCTAAGCTCACACCAGAAAGTCCTAGAGAACTGAACGGCCAAAGAAGCCGTCTCTCCGGACTTGGCTGTCCAAGCAGTAGTGTTTCGTGAACATGTGCAGAGATGCACACGTGGCTGCCTGGCAGATGTCACTGAGGGGGACACCACGTCCCAAAGCAGTAGTGGCTGCCGTCGCCCTGGTACAATGGGCATGCAGTCCAACCAGAGGTTCCTTCTTTGCCAAGGAATAACAAATTTTGATGCAAAGAACAACCCACGGAGAGATGGTTTGTTTTTGCACGACCCGACCTTTCTTGGCGCCCACATAGACAACAAAGAGCTGGTCATCCACCCGGAACTGTTTTGTGCGATCCAGATAGAAACAAAGGGCATGTTTTGGATCCAGGCGGTGGAACCTCTCCTCCTCCTTTGAAGGATGGGGGAGGTGAAGAAGGTGGGCAAAGTGATGGTCTGTCCAATGCGGAAAGAGGAAACCACTTAGGGGAGGAAAGAAGGTCGAGCTCTAAGGACAACCTTGTCTGGATGAACAGCAAGGAGGCTTAGAAGACAGACTCTTAAGCTCACTCAACCTGCGAGCAGAGGTGTTGGCAATCAGAAAAGCAGTTTTTCAAGTTAGAAGTCTGGGAGGACAATTTTGTAGCGGCTCGAAAAGGCGCGCACATAAGGTAAGTCAAAACAAGGTTCAAGTCCTACTGGGGCATTATGAAAGGAATAGGAGGAAAGAGATGAGTAATGTTCTAAAGGAACCTATTTACTATAGGGGAGTTGAAAAGAGAAGGCTGATCAGGAAGCCGAAGAAAGGCTGAAATAGCCGATAGATAGCCTAAGAGTGCCCAGAGCAGAGCCCTGCTGGGCCAAGAAAAGGAGGAACAAAAGAACCTCAGAAAGAGGAGCAGAAAGGGGATCCACAGCCTTTGCTGTGCACCATGCCACAAATTTGTCTACAGGCGTATACCGTTTTAGTGGCGGAATGCCTGTCTGCCAAGAGACCATTACAGACTTTGGGAAGAAGGTCGAAAGCTGTCAACTGTTGCCGCTCAATCTCCATGCAAGGAGGTGGAGGCTGGACAGGTTCGGGTGGAGGCCCGTCCCCTGCTGCTGTGACAGAAGATCCTCCCGAAGAGGCAGTCTGATCGGAAAATCGATGGCCATGAGTAAGAGCTCGGGATACCAGACTCTTCGTGCCCAATCGGAGCCACAAGGATGACTTGGGCCCGGTCGCGCTTGATCTTCAGCACTCTGAGCAGAAATGGTATGGGTGGAAAGGTGTATAGAAAACTGCAACTCCACTTGCGACAAAAAGTGTCGCCTTGGAAATTCCAACACGCAGAACTGCTGACATTGCACGTTCTCTTCGGTGGTGAATAGATCTAACCAAGGCTCTCCCTACTACTGAAAGAGACCTTGCACCACCTCCGAGTTAAGACGCCATTCGCGATCCATCATGCACCTGCGGCTAAGTTTGTCCGCCCAGGCATTCAGAGAACCTGCCAGGTATTGAACCACCACAGATATGCACTGATGTTCCATCCATGTCCAAAGGCGGAGAGCCTCTTGACATAGGGTCCACGACCCCACCCGCCTTGTTTGTTGCAGTACCACATGGCGGTGGTGTTGCCCATGAACACCTGCACTACTCTTTCCCAGGCAGAAGGAAGGAATGCCTTTAGTGCAAGACAAATCGCCCAGAGCTCCAGGAGGTTGATGTGGATCCCAGACTCCGCTGGAGACCAGATGCCTCTGATCTCCACCTCTTCCATGTGGCGGCCCCATCCCAGAAACAATGCATCTATCACCACTGTGAACTCTGGTTGGGGAAGGGAGAAGGATCTGCTGCTGACCCAATCCTGGTTCGTTAGCCACCACTGCAATTGGTGTGCAGTGCCCTCTGAGATCTGGACACAATCTGAAAGATTCCCCTGATGCTGTGCCCATTGGAACTTCAGGTCCCAATGCAGAGCCCACATATGCCACCTGGCATTATCCACCAGCAGGAGGCCATGAGGCCCAGCAGCCTCAGGGTCATTCTGACTGAAACCCGGGATAGAGGTTGAAACATTGGTATAATAGCCTGAATATCCCAGACTCGCTGCTCCGGAGGATAGGCCCTAAACTGCGCTGTGTTCAGAACTGCTCTGATGAAAAGGAGCTTCTGAGAGGGAATCAGGTGTGACGTTGGCACATTGATAGTGAACTTCAGCGAATGCAGGAGGTCCACCATAGTCTGGGAAACGACAGCCTGGGGCGAGCCCGCCTTCAACAGCCAGTCGTCGAGATAGGGGAAGAGTGGAACCCCTGATATGCGCAGATGATCTGCGACCACCGCCATCACTTTTGTAAACACCCGAAGGGCACTGGTAAGGCCAAAGAGGAGCACGGTGAACTGAATGTCTTGTGGCCTTCCTCCTCACACTCTCACTAACTGCTTTGTGTATACTCCATTTCTCCTCCACCTTACACTCCAAACATTCTATTACATCATAGGGCAGGAACTGGATGAAATGCTTCAGCAGAGAACAGAACTTAAAGCGCCATTGAGAATATTGAAATCCTCTAGGCTTTGTGCCGGCACAGAAGTGCTCTCAAATGCCTACTAAAAGAAACTTTTGATGAGGCTTGCCCTTTAAAGGCTGTGTGTAAGTCATGTAGGCTGACCTCTTGAGTGGGGGGTGCAGAATGAGAAAAACCTTTTTTAATGTCATCTGTCCTTACTTTCTCCCTGCAAATGTCTCTCATTGTGAGTCCAAGTTTCATGTGACAAAATAAACAGGATCGTGAGATGGATAAAAGGGTGGCGCTGTGCTCTTCCACAGAGCTTTCTCTTCATTACATTAGGCAGCCGAACCTCTGACCTGTAAATCGTGTCTAATGCACATTATACAAACAGGAGGGGCCAAGAGTATGGATTTCAGGCACAGATGATGGATGGTTCAGCCATATCAGATGAAGGCATTAATATCCTCTTTTAAAGTATTTTGCTCCAACCGCTGCCAAACAAGCAAAAACATTACTTACTTAACAGATCAAGAAGCATTCTAAAAATGTCAGTGCCAAATCTGGAGCTGTATGCACTTGTCTCAAATTGAACAACCTACTAATTTGGTCAATTAATAAATCATGGGCGGAAGATGCACCGTCTGCCAACAGGACCATAATGCGGTTGTCTGTCCTGCAAACTGATAAATGATGTTGTTATTGGTTTCTTTTCTTTTTCTTAAAGAGTGCCCTTATGCTGAATATGAATAACACGCTTAATACACGCATGGAAGAAAACAGGAGTGTGTCCTGCCACGACATCCTCTTAACTGGACCACCTGGTGAATGTGAAACCCATAAATATAAAGGGAAGGTTGAAGATCACACATCTTGTCTGGTGCTGTCAGAAATCTGTGCACACAGTATCACTGTGTGCAATAGCTTGAAGGCCTACCTTAACGTTGTCCACAGAAATCAATATTGTTTACAAAATGATACCTCTCATTTCCATAAGATGCAGTGGGAGGGCGTGTGTCCCCTCCACCTGATTGGGTTTTATTTATGGGGTTCCCTGTGCCTAGAACCCTCTCAGCTCCTCTTCGTCTCTTCATTTTTTCTATTAGCAAGGCACAGGGCTTGTGCTTTAGCATCCCTATCCTTTCTGTTGTTACGCTGGCAAAAAGACCTATTGTATGCAATATAAAATAAGAGTAGGCTTTGTGCTCACCCCTTGCTCATGATTAAATGTCTTTCTTCTCTGTATCTCTTCTCTGCTCCAGATTCAATGGCTTTCCTTCTTCTTCCTGTGTTTCGCCATGTTATGATGGAATGAGTTGTATCTTTCCACTGCGTTATTAACTTGAATTGATGTCCCAGTGTGTGCCTCGTCCTCCCCCTCTCCTTTCAGGCCCCACGCTCTCTTCAAAATCTGTTAGCACCATCAGCGCCCACTTGCCTCCCACCTCCTTCGCATTATATTGGCAGGCAACCATCTTTAAATAGATTTTAATCTACTGCTAGATGGCTACCAGTATGCAAGAGTGATTTTGGAATGTTTTTCCTAAAATAAAATAAAAACCTATTCCGAGATGACTGATATGTATGTGCATGCACATGAAGCGGCCATCTTTGAATGTTTTTTTTCATTTGTTTAAAAAGTCAAAACGGTCCAAGATGGCTGCAGTGTTTCACAGAGCAATCTTCTGCACTTACTTTTAAAAAACAAAAAAATTAAAGATGGCTGCTGTGCATTTGCATGCATCTGGAGCGACCACCATTTAATGTTTTTTTTTTAAACAAAAGAAAATAATTTCACAATGATAAATTTGTACACGGGTGCATGGTGGTGAGCTTTAAATGTTTTTTCTTTACCCCCTCCCATGCGCCACGGTTTCGTGTGCTTATGACGAGCTGAGCTCGTCACGGCCGTTAGAACGCTCAGGTGCGGGGATAATTCCCCTGCTGTGCTGAGCGTTCTATTGAAACGGGTGTGGCCGTGACGAGCTCAGCTCGTTATGAGGACACGAGAATCGTGGCTCATGACGAGCTGAGCTCGTCATGAGAACCGGGGCGCTGTGCGCGCCCCCCCTCCCCCTAGCACAGCAGGGGAATCAGGCCAACAGCCAAGGGGTTAAAAAGAAACATTCCTAGGTGGTGCCTGCCTATGCACGGCCATCAGCGGTAGCCAAGAATCTATATGAATAAAGAAAGGAATGACAAAGCAAACAGGTGTCATGGGCAAATATTAATAACTATGCCAATTTTAGTTTGTAGCTTACTGTTTCCATGCATTCTAAAGCAGCCCTTCACCGCCTGTCCTATTTACTGGCGAGAAAAGCTATGTTATGCTACTCCCACCCAACCACAGCAGTTATTATGCCACTTTCTAATGACTAAATATTTTCCTTGTATTTTTTTGCAAACGTTATACAATAGGAAATCATTAATAAAACAAGCATTTACAATGCAACGGTTTTGCCTTTGGAAAACTTAGAGCTATTGGCAATGTAAATGACAATGCCATTTATTTATCTGTTTTCAAAACCAACACATAAATACAAATGTTGTCATTTACAATGCCAATAGCTCAAACTTTTCCAAAGGCGAAACCGTTGCATTGTAAATGCTTGTTTTGATGCTCTGGTTGCTCAGTGTGCTGGCCGATATTTACACGGCCATGCAAAGACATCCTGTGTGGCTATTCATGCCTTGTAAATATGGCCCCTTTCAAGCATTGCTCTGCGTGAAAGGGAGATTTCATGGGTGTTGCTGTGGGTGTTTCCACGCAACACCCATGGATTCTGACACAATCTCAGAGTTGCAGGGTTATGTAAACCTAAGAATGTGTCAGATTCTAACGCCTCCACAGGGGAGACATAAAAGTGATGCAACAAGGAGCAATACCTTAATTTCTCCTTGTTTTTTCCTCTTTCAATGTGTGCTGCATTCTGCAGCATGCATATAAGAAGGAAAATGA
Source organism: Lissotriton vulgaris (assembly GCF_964263255.1). Taxonomy (NCBI): domain Eukaryota; kingdom Metazoa; phylum Chordata; class Amphibia; order Caudata; family Salamandridae; genus Lissotriton; species Lissotriton vulgaris. Next base: position 165,463,384 of record NC_141699.1, on the reverse strand, counting down.
TAGCAATTATTGTTTTTGTGCAGGATGGTGGCCCTTCCTGCCCAAAAACAATCATCCTTGCAATGCATGAAACCTTGCCCCATGGTGCAAGGGTGTGTGCGTTGGTGCTAGGCAGCCTATTGTGCGCCAGTGCAGAGGAAAGTATTGTTGTAAACATGACACATCCCTGCACTTTACTAATGACGCACCTGATCACAACATTATGGCTTGCAGTACCGCGCTGCATCATCTTGTAAATATGGTCCTCTGTTGTATATGTTTGTAGTGTGGTGTTGTACATCCCTCCGACGCCCATGAGTTGTGGGTTGCACTCTACAAAAGTAAGAAATTCAAGAAATAAATCTAGTTAAGCTCAAAACCATGAGCAGAGCCAAGATTATGCTGGCCAGACAATGTTATAAGGACTTTAGAGCAGTAATCCAAATCCTTCGAAAACAAAATAAAACTCATAAGTAGTCCTCTAGAGGCGGCCAATATACATTACTAGAACTATAAAATACAGCCTGAAGTGACAAGGCAATCACAATACACAAGAGCAATCAATGCTGTAAACTGCCCATGTTATTGTTCTGGGTTTAGGTTTCACACCACGTTTAGGTCCAGGCGGCGCTTAAGAGAACAAAGAGCTGAGGGAATGTTTTGCTTGGTGACACAACAGGTGGAAACCTTGGTGATAGGGCAGCGAACATTAGTATCTTTCTTACAGTGGGTTCATAATTGCAGGCTTGTTAGATAAAATACACGCAGGCTTGTTAGAGTGAATGTTAGAAGTTCCACGTGTACTAACAGAAGCAATCAATTACTATTTAAAATGGCTTTGGAAACATGTCATTCGGCGTGTATTCAGCACTTTACCAAACACTACCTAACATTATTGCATGACGAAATAATGTCAACGTAGAAGTAAACAAATGACACGTTTGTATTTTCGCTTTGTAAGTCAATCAGACGAGTTATGAAAAAAAACGATTCTCGTTCTGTAGTTAAAAAAATATTTGTTTGCATAATCAAGCAGATTGCGATTACTATCACTGGCTGTCCTTCAACAAAAGAAGTGGCATTTTACGCCTGCCGTATATATTGACGTATTCATTGAAAGCGCATGGGTCGAAAGTTGTAAATGTTGCTTGCTATCATACTATTTTATCATACTATTATCAAGTGACGCACCTTGTAATTACAAATTGAGGATGTTCTGTAGGAAGATAAGAGACCGCGGCTGAGGTCAGCATAGTAGCACGTGGGTCTCGTGTGCGGGAGACTCAGCCCTTCATCCTTTATGGGTCGGCAGAAAGAGTATAATATAGTTGGGTAAATTGTAATTTACAGAGTTGCCGTGAGTGAAAACGTAATGGTGGTGGCAAATACTTTCTTAACACAAATTACCATAGGCTATGTATTTTATACATGTGTAGTTAATGCAATTTAATGCTATACCACAAAAGCATTTCAATACAGCAACATGCAGCGTCTAACTTTCTCGTACCTTGTTAACGATGTCTGGCAGCATGTCACCGATGTTCTTTCTGTGTTTTTGTTTTTTAAGAACTATTGCCTTCCATATTTCATTTTAAGAAGCTTAACCCCAGCCGTCCGTTCCGGTCTCTTAAAATTCAGAGCACAGGAAGTGCGTGACCTCTGCCCCCGCCGCCACAAGTCAGGTCTTCTCCGCTGTAGACGCAGTGGGGGAGTTTTCATACATGTCACCTGTTTACTTGGGAGTGGAGACAAGAGTTCACGGAGCTGTTCATTGCGTGTTCCAGTCACCGCACCGGAGCGCACAGCCCTGACAAGGGTCAGACCTCGGTAAGATTTCTGTTGGTCCCGTGCAGTCACAATGGGTTCCTACAAAGAAACCGAACACTCTCCCCACCCACAATGCCGAGTCAAATGATGCCTGACGCTCTGGGCGGAATGGACGCCCTTTCAGTCCCTGTCGGTTCCAACTTGAACACAACCTTGTAGCCTAATAACATGGACGACGAGCTGAGCGCGTATGCTGTCTGGAATGATAAGGGGCTCGCAAAGCCAGTTGCCACAGCCACATCGGTTTTGATGCTAGGATGAGGTAAGCCTGAGACGAAGAACGGTATAATCTAGTGAATACGTATTTTAGTGTAAGTTTGCTTCTAAAAAAAATGTACCATCACCACCAAATGCTGTCTTTTTGTTTGATAGCAAATTGAAAAGAAAAGAAACAAGTCAGGTCCCGGGCCGGCCAGCCAATCACAGCGCGGCCCGGGAATGACGTCACGGGGGTGTCCCAGGCCGGCAGCCAATCACAGCGTGGCCCAGGACAAAGGGGCGGGGCTTAAAAAAGCCCGAGAAACGCCCCCGAATCGCGTTTTCCCCGAGAAAGCGTGATTGACAGCCTCTGTCTCCCAATGGCTAGCCTCCATTTATGGAGCTAGCCAATGAGAGACAGAGGCGGGTCATCAAGCCGACATAGAACTCAAGAGGTTTTTTAGCGCGTGCGCACTACGTGCGCACTTGCAGGCAAAACCTAAAAAAGCAGGTTCCATTTATTTGGTATTAGCTGAAAGCAGAATGTGGATTACTCCTAGGCATTAAAGAAGCATAATGGTTCTAGTAAGGGCAGAAATTCTATTGAGCCTTTGTTGCTCTCTCGTCGCATATCACATTGGCATCAGCTTGGCATTTCCCAAAATGCTTCTAATTTTTAATAAAGAGAATTTGTCTCCGTTAAGCTTGAATTCCAGGCTTTTATTTTTAATGAATAAATGTGTAATGCTCTGAAATATTAGTCTGCTGCTCTCATTAAGCTCTCGTGTATCACTTGCTCCCATGGACTGACACTCTTTCAAGTTACCATCACATCGTCATATGTCCACGTATTTCCAACCCAGGCCAAGAGCAACACCTATGTTTGGATTAGCATCACAATTATGATAACGGCCTCTCATGCCCGTGCATTGTTTCGCATGAACATGTGCCAGCACAGAATGTCAGGTGCCACCATCACAGACCAGGTACTGGCGTTTTTTGCCATGGATCACCATCCTCGGCCACTAATCACCATTAGATACCAGCTCAGAATCCCAGAGATCACATCAACACCTACACCTGCCATGGGAGAGGCTCTGCTGACAAAACAGACTGCCAGAACATATCTACCACAAATTAAGACAGTAACACACAGGAAGACCAGCAATTACCTGCAATGAAACAGCAATCCCTAGTCTGTGAAGTGCAAAGAGCCCCTCCAGGTTCCATAACCCCATCACAGATACACAGTACAGAGGTTACCAGCAAATTAAACCTAAAACACTTGAATGTCACACTCAGGCTGAGTATGGTTTGGGCTTACTGTCACAAGTTGTACAACATGCTTGGAATAGGGAGCAATACCGCACAAAAACAATAAAAAAAACACAAGCAAATACAATGGAACTGCCATGGTCTGTATAAACGTACTGAAATAATAAAGTGGATAGCACTCCTCTTTATAAGAAAAAATATTATTTTAGTACTCCTTCTTTTAACACATGCGTGCTGCAGAGGTGGCACGTTTGTCCACACACCGTGCCTACAATACTGTCAACCTAACTTGAGTGAATGAACCACTCAACCCCTGCGCACTGTTGCTACTGGTGGAAAAATCACACCAGATACATCATCATCTTTTTAATCATCAGTTCATTTTTAAGTAAATTTCAACATATATTGAAAAATCAAAACATTTCACTGCATCAACAACATCTTTCTTGACTGTGTATAGTTTGCTCATTATATTTTCAGATGAAATGTAAAGTGATTGATTGTTGTTTTGTTCATCTGCATGTTTTTCAAACTTGAATCTGATACTAAAAGATAATATCACAAAGTTGCTGATATAAAATGTTCATATTTACAGGCCCCTGAGGAAGAGTCCACATAGGACTCGAAATGCATCGGGCTACATCAACTATACACAGTCAAGAAAGATTTTGTTGATGCAGTGAAATGTTTTGATTTTTCAATATATGTTGAAATTTACTTAAAAATGAACTGATGATTAAAAATCATATTTCCGAATAAGAATGGTGAAATTGGTATATGTGGAAGTTTAGATTGTTGAAATCAGGATTAAAATTCAGAATGATGATGTATCTGGTGTGATTTTTCCACCAGTAGCAACAGTGCGCAGGGGTTGAGTGGTTCATTCACTCAAGTTAGGTTGACTGTATAAACGTACTTCCACAAAGGCTGCAAAGACACGAAATGATATACTCTTTGCCTCATTATACTTCTGCAGGACTGACATCATACACATCTCAATTACCCTTCCTGCTGCATGAGGTTCCATCTTCTATTTTGCTTTCCCTAAGTATTACTGCTATCCCAGGGGGGGGTCGATGACCAAGCAAAGTGTGTGAATCCTTCCCGTCAGTTGCAGAATAGCAAACCCAACAGTAGCCAGGCATCTGCTAGTATCTCTAGGGAAGGGCCTGGCTTGCCATATTCCAAAACACCCGTAGGCCTAGTTTCCTTTCCTCTTCACGTCCTGGCTCACAACGTAATTGTCCAGCAGGATCTCATATCAATCACCAAGTATCGGGAAGGACAGCAATAGCTCACCTTGCACTGCCATCATTTATTTATTTATTTATTTTTATTTTAGGTTTTTATAGAGCGCGTAGTCACCCTCGAGTATCCCAGCGCTAAAACCTCGGACTCCTAAGGAGGGGGCAAAGAGAAGCTGATGATGAATCAGGGGAAAAGTAGGGTTTTGAGGGACTTCCTGAATCGTAGGAGGTTTGGTTCTGCTCTGAGACTCAGGGGGAGCGCGTTCCATTTTTTTGCTGTGTTCATCTGCATATGAAAAGTATTACCCTCATATACCAGATGTGCCAGCAAATGTCTGGTATTATCTTTATGTAACTGTAACATACCAGGGATCTTGAATAACCAAGAGGGGCCCCAGAACAAAGGGGACAAAGAACCGTTTAAACTGTAAAATCAAAATCTCCCCTTGTGAAGCCTATATGTCACACCACGTATGGAACCACCATCAACCATACTCTATTAAAACTGTTTCCTAACCAATCCGAGTACCACATGAATATAGAAAATGCACAAAGCTTTAATGACGTAACACAATGTCAGTGCATGTGGGATCTTCATCCAATATGTATCAACAATTATTTTGAAAAAACGTTTCATATTTAAAAATAAATGCCAAAATATCAAACAATATCCCATAAAAACAACTCCAATGTGGCGCAACTAAAAACACAAAGAGATGAAAATATATAAAAACAAGGCAGAAGAGAATGAGACAACAAGACTATGTTTATTTTGCTTCATGTGGTACTCGTACTTGTTAGGAAAACGGTTTTAATAGAGTATGGTTGATGACTGATTGGCATGTCAGGTGGTTCTATACGTGTTGTGACATATAGGTTTCCAAAGTGGAGGGTTTGATTTGACTGTACATACCAGGAGCCGTGTTACAGAACATGCCCAAGGGGTGCAACGGATATGTGCGCCCGCTTTGCGTGCCCCCGGGACACGTTAGTATTACAGAACGGGCCGTAGACGATTGTGCACCCCCTTTTGTAATACTGAAAGCGATGGCGCACATGTAGCCCCAGCGCTTTCGCATGGCCCCATGCAAATGAGGGAATCTCTTTGCCTCTGCACCGTGTTATAGAGGCGGGCGCAGCGGCAAAGAAGCTGTCAGGGGGCGCACTAAATAGTGGTGCACTGTCAGTGCACTCCCTGTGGAGGGGGAATGGGGGTTCTCTGGACCCCCAGACATCTCCTTGCAGGCAAGTGTAGTCACTCACCGCACCCGCCAGCAAGGGGATATCAAATCCTTTGTTAAGTTAAAATGCAGGGGGGTTGTCGCCTGCACAGAGAAGCACGGAGCATCTTTTAAACAGCTGTTCCGTATTTCTCTTGAGTGCGCTGCACTGGAGGCAGCTAGAGTCCGCAGTTGCCCTGAAGGCATTGCATTCTACATGATAATGGACACTTTCCTGTTTGCACCCGGTGCACCTGCTTAAAGGTGCGCTGTGGCACAAACTGGAAAAGTGCACCCTATTGTAATAGGGCCCCAGGGATCACCATTATATGCCAGGGATGATGAATCACTAGTATAAATCACATACTCCCATTACTATCAGGGATCGCCATCATACACTAAGTATTGCTTTCTTATGGCAGCCATTCTACTCTGCGCCTTGTATTACATATGCCTGGGATTGTCACCATATGCCTTCACATGCAAAATATCACCCTCATATGGCAACTTCTCCCATCATGTGCCACATATCCCAACCATGTAAGTGGTGAGGATCCAATCTCGATGAGGATGGCAGTGACTTTTACACCACCATTGCCAAACCTGTGAACGACTGGTCTTCATCAGCTTAAGTCTAGAAGTCTCTAGTCTGATGCCAATATTGCTGGTTATCAAAGACTCTCCTGACATTTTCAGTTTTCCTGCGAAATGAGCTGAAGTTCCCAGTGGAAAGGCCAGAGTAGCCAACAGAAAATTCAGGCTGGCCTCTAATGAAAGCTAATGCAATTTCACAATAGGTGTAATAGAGGTGAACTTACAAGCCTCAGCAATCCACGCCCAGGCCGAAAAAAAACTTGTCTGATTTCCATTGGGAATTTTTGAATCTGCTTAAATACTAGGGATAAGCCATTTACCCTAAAACTTCGTGGGAATCTTCTTTGCCCTACCTTCACATGCTACTAGAGTCCCACTGCGTCTGGAGGGTGAAAGAGGACCTTGTGACACAACTAAACAGCAAACACCTTCATTGGGTTAAAAACATGCGATGGATGGAACTTATTGACAGGATTCACAGATAACCATGACTCAAAATCCTATGGTTGTCAGATGCCTGTCTTTTGCATAATTTTCTTCGTTTTGAATGTAAGGATAGTGGACACACATGACATGAGCTACACTGTCCACCTGCATCCTCTGTGAGGAAAGAAGGCGCCAGGAGGGCCAAACAGCGAAGCCCAGCAGGAGATTAATGCAAGTTTTAAGGATGAACCTCATTAATAAGGGACAACAACGAGTTGCATGATTTATGGATTTTCGTGAGATTTGCATTATTCTTCTGCAGATTAACATAAAATCGAATCGCTACAAATAAATGGCCTGTTTTATCGCAAGATTAAAAAAATCCAGTTTGTACTCAAGGTATATCATGGAAAGCACAATGAAGTCTGATTTTTATTGAATCATTTTTTGATTTGCGTACAATACAGCTATTTTGACATTCCTAAGAAGGCTCAAAAAGATATCTTGACCATTAGAGACGTTCAGTTCTAAATTGCATGGGGGGAGATTCAAAGCTCAAGAGAAAAGCATGTTTTAGCAGCAGAGTGCACAGGAAGCTTTGGTGGATAGCTACGGTTCACCACTGCTACCCATGGGATTCTGTTTGCAACACCTATGGACTTAGTTGCAACCACTCTAATTTAATTAATATGGTATATGCTCTTTTAATGCAAACCCCATCCAGTTTTAGCTAGTTTCAAATGCTGTTTCTTTGGGAGTTTGTATCAGTCATTCTTTTTGAGCATGCTGCAGCCTTATTCCCTGGTAATTCTGGCAAAAGGATGTGTGATGTCACTTCCTGCAATGTCACCCTGTCTCAAAAGGCACATGTTGTGATTTCCATGTCTCTGTATTGGTAGATACAAGTGATAGTATGAGATTCAATGAGTTTCAGGAAAGGGTAATGATGGACAGAGTAGCATGAGGCAGTAAGTGTTCATGGAAAGGTTATTAGATATATGGAGCTGTTTCCTATAAAGAGAAAAGGGACTGAGCACACATTGAGGAGCGCTGACTGGTAGAAACTTAGAGTAAAGGTGTAGGCCAGTGGTCGCTCTGACTTTTCATTATGCAGGGAATAGGTCATGAGCTATGGGCAAGATTTACAAAGCTCTTTGTGCATTTACATTCACCTGCACAAGTTGATGCACCGAGGAGTTCAAAACTACTTTTGCAATTCTCAAAAGTCACGCTGGACTTGCAAAACATGCATTGACACTAATGCTTCTGTATGAACAAGTGGAAGAGTGGAACATTTCTGGAAGTTTAGGGGTGGTCACAAATTTGCTCCTTTGTGGGTATTCACAAACTACTCTCCATGCGCCCCGTCTGTGGAAATGTGTGATAGGTTAAAACCTGTATCAAACAATAGCTGGATGCTCCCTCTGGGTTCTTTCTACTCGTTGACAAAATAAGTGGTGGGTTCAAAGAAGTACACACACACACATATAAATGGTGTAAAGAAGTAGTAGCTGTTTACAGGAGCATCCAAGCGCCTCCAAGATCCAACTGCTTACGAACAGTCCACAGAATTTACAATGTTATAGGAACAACAACAAAGCTTAACCAATAGGACACAGGATAATACCATTACTGTTAGGAAGATCATACAGGTAAGCATGACAAGTTTGGTAATGGAATGTGAATGTTAAATCAACACAATGCCCATGCTATAGCTTACCACATAATGTTTACTCCTGACAACTGCGGGAACGGTAGATAAAAGAGGACCCTACTCTCCCTTTGCCAAAATCGACAGGAGTAGGAAGGAAGGGCTTTCTCTAAGGGGAAAATATTTTCTCCATGGAGAAGAACAATATGAAAATAGATTACTTGCAGGTGCAGTTTTATTACTTTGACTGCCAATAAGCCCTTCTATCTAATGTCACATTTTTACAAATCACAACTCAGTACTGATGTTCACATTACCACTCCTAAATCTGTAAACCACGGCCCATGCCTTGAGTGGTGTATGATGGGTTTTGCAAAGTAAACGGGAGACATATTTCTCCAGGGGCGTAACGCAGGCCCCTGAAGCTCCTGCCATGCTAGGGTCCCATATAAATAAATAAAACAAATTTTGTTGCGTGCACTGCATCACCAAATGTGATGCAGTGTGTGCAACGAAATTCGTTTTATTTATTTATATGTTTACTTACCTGTTAAACTCCGTAATCCATACATTACTACCCCCACCCTGCCTCTCCCCCTCCCCACATCACCGCCCTGCAGGAACTCCTACTTTCGACCGCGGCTGCGTATAAGACGACTTTTTAACCCTTGAAAATCTTCTCGAAAGTCGGGTGTCGTCTTATACGCCGGGTGCCATCTCATGCAACTTAACGTTGTGAGGAGCTGCGCCCATAGATCGATGGCAGGAGTCAGTTGCTACTGAAGGCGGCCCCTGCAGACGGTACTACAGTGCTCTAGACTGCTGTGCCATAAGCGGTGAGAGAAGTGTGGCGGACTTGGTGTGCTGAGTGACGCCCATGGTGCTTCTGAGACTGTGGGGGACACTGGCAATTAATTGCCAGTGTCCCCCACAGTCTCACAATCAATCTAGACGTCTACAGCCACCATGAATATCACAACGGTAATGCCCTGCTTACCTCTTTGGCCTCAGTGAAAAAATCCACTTCTACACTTATTCGTCTCGGGGACGGAGTCACCAGCCACAACACTGCCTCGAGGGCGCCTGGGAATACAAATAACGGTATTACTACCAAAGTCCTGCCTAACATGCTAATCGACTAAGTCTGCCCACTCCATGTCCCGAAGGGGAACTTACCCGGGAATCAATCTACACAGCGTGCACAGTCTGCTAATCTGGCGTCTCTCTCTCCGTATCCGATGTGGCCATAAATCTCGCGTTCATCGGAAGAAGAGGAGCGTCAGTACGTGATCTCTTCAGTTAATGGCCATAGAAAGGGGACTGTAGATCTAAAGCGTATGCCCTACCTGACTGGAGGGCCACTGTCTTCGCGCAGTATTTGGGGTGAGTTGGAAGAGGGGTAGTCTTATACGGCGAGTATAGCCCAAACCCTATATTTTAACAAGAAAAGTAGGGGGGTCGTCATATACGCCCAGTTGTCTTATACGCCGGAAAATACGGTACTAATGTTCAGACGATACACAGCACATTTTTAAATTCAATTTGAAAGGAATATTAAATAAAAAAATAACAGAAATAAAGAAAAGTATGGGAAGCTATGTTTAATGCATAATCCTCAAAGGGAAATGTAACATTATAACTCTGATATTCATTCAATGGAAGATAAAGCATGATTTATAAAATATTACAATGACATTTCTGTTCTTTTAGGTCTGGCTTGGAGACCGCTTTAGCTCACCTGATGGACTGATGTTCCTCCCACCCAAAAAAGAAATCATAACTGTGCTTCTAGAATGGCAGCCACTTTGGAAACCACTTGTATAAAAATGCCATGTTAGACTGACGATTGCCTGCATTTCTCCAAATGATCCCCAGATTGCAGTAAGGTTGTTCTGACTATTAGTATGCGAACCTGGGTTTATACCTATCAAACAATTGCATTACTCTCCCATTGTGTGACTAGAGTTAAATGTACACGCATCTTCTGTATTTTTTTTATACACAGCTTGATAAAATCCAGAGATAAAAGTCAAGTTCAGTATTCTTATATTTCATTTGGAATCCGACAGAAATCTGACAAACGTCCACAAAGACACCCATCAGCAATGTTACCATTCTAACATGGCTCCAATGTTCGCATCCGGCTCTGTCAAAAATTGGAAATGGTTTGTGGGTACACTTACTGGTGCTTCCCAGTACCTCACAGCAGTGGTGACTATCTCTACGAGCGTGACGTCACAGGTGGGAGTTCACTCGGGGGTCTCCTACAGACAGGTATCATTTACTTGTTCATAAAGCTGTGAACATTTGAATGTACCAGAATGGTTGCCCCAGAAGCAGCTTGTGTTCGAAAGAGGGGAATAACTGAGCTGCTTTTGCTCAAAACCTTTAAGTTTGAACATCTGATTGGTTGAAGGCCGGCCAGTGAGTGCCTTGATTGGCATGGGGCGGAGCAGACGAAAAACGGTGGAAAAACTGCATAAAACAACATAAACTGAGAAGATACGCTTTGGATAGTTGCAGCTCAGAGCATTGTGGACTTTGGAAAAGAGACGCTTGTCCGGATTCTGGTGGGTTTGTTTTATCGCGTCTGAAACGTGGGTGACATTGCCATGCGCCGGCTCAGCTTTGCAGGTTTCGGTGAGGCTCACAGCTGTGTTCTTAGCTTGGTCGACGGTTGTGACCCACAGCATGCGGTTCCCGGAAGTAGAACAGAGCCTTTTTCCAGCATACGAGATAACCTTTCCAGACACCCCCTTCGAATATGTTATAGAGAGAAAGGTGGAGTGTTGTATTTGTTCATAAACATAATATTGTCACGATGGATGTTTTGAGAACTTCTGTATTTGACGATAGTGTATTAACTTTTAGGGTAAACAAAAAACATGACCGCTGTACTTGGGCATGTTTATGTTAGGACCCATTTGCATCTGCAACAAGCTCGCAAAAGACCGTGAAAGCGATCGCTGGGACGCGCTCTGTGGTCCGGGAGGGGTGGAGCGAGGTGCGCTGCATTGGAGAGGCGGAGCGAGGCGCTTGTGCGCGTAATCGCAAGCTGGTGGCCAAGCCTTTGGTAGCACTTGTAAAACCCGCTTACAAAATGTCTCGCAGTGCATTGTAGTGTAGTTCCTAGTTTCCCACTAGGCCCTGCGCATTGGAATAACATAAACAGTAGTATCGACGTGGAACTGCTTATATTCCAGGCCTCCACTGACTATGCTAAACTTAATTGGGTTGTGTTACCAACTAGCTCAGAGGTCACTGGAAACTTTCTTCTCTGCATAGGAAGTGATCAGCTTCCTTGGCACAGACAAGAAGGGATTCAGCTTTCCAACAACCGTGCAACATGACAACTTTGCTCCTCAGATCAAGAGTCGATCTCTAGGGTCGTGTGAAACAATAGACATAGATTTCACTCAGTCAGTCTAGTGCAGTTTACTTTCACAGTATGTAGAGAATAGAGAGACGGGCGTTTATCAATAAAGGGTTAACATTTATTGAACAGTCTTTCTTCTCGTACAAGAGAAATGTATTGCCACAATTGCAATAACTGTTATTATAAAAAGTACGTACAGTAAGATAAGTATTGCGAAATAGAACTGTAAAAGCATTGATATGGTTTCTTAGCCATACAATGGTTTAAAAGTAATAAAACATATATACAGTCATATATACATTAGGCTAACATACTCAACTGGTGCTTCTAACTAAGCCTACCCCAGTGTGCCTGACCTAAGCCTAACACGTGAAAGGGGAGTAAGTAAGTAGCTTAAGTTAAGTTGGTTTTGCCAAGGTTTGTTTCAAGAATTCTCGTCTAAGGGTTTAGTCAACACCATACCTCTGAATAGAATGATGGAGGATTGGTATCTCCTTCAGGGGTCTCTCTCGATATCCCAGTCACCCGCGAGGGTAAACCGGAAGCGCCGGGACTGGATTTCTCTGCACGAGAAATGCAGCGGCTTCTCTCAGCGCGTCGAGGAAGGAGGGGTGACAGCGTCCGCGGGCAGCTGGAATCGGCTGGATGTCTTCGCAGAGGACGGCTGCACGGCTCCTCAAGCGTACTGAACCATAGTTCGCGCTGTAGCGGCGATAATGGTAATCAGCAGCTTCACCACCACAGGATAGCAGGCTGCAGCGACAGAGTGCTAGTTTTTACCAACACGGGGTCATGCAGGCAGCTGGCATCAGCAACAGTAGCTTGCAGCTCACAGCTCACAGCTTCGCATTGCTTACGGCAACGTTGGTAATATTTATACCTGACAGGTGCCGGGTTTGACGCAAGTTTGCTGGACATAAGACGTCAATTAAAGATGTCACTAGGAAGTGACAGTTATCAGTTGCTCATTAGAGTTCCATTACTAATCAAAACATAGCAAGCGGGGATTTCCAGGTTTGCTGAGTTTTTATCTTGTTGAAGAACTCGGAGTGTTATCTAGGAATATCAGATAGTGACTGCTGCTCTGTCATTGCACTAATTGGTCGCAAAGGAAGTAGCAGAGAGTCATGCTGGAATGTGGCTCTGTTCGTGTGAGGCCAGAGATGACTTTTCAGAAAATCGCACTTGAACGGTTATGCCAATATAGGGAATAAATGGATTTATAGCCGAATAGGGGCATAAGGTCACAGTATCGATCAGGAACCTAGATAAGCACGCAACACCCACTCCACGTATACATGTCCATCAAAATTACTAAAACTAAGCAATTAGATGTATGTGTAACATTGCCCACCCCAAAATACATAAATGCATTCGAAATAGGCGTACTTGCAATACATGGAATTTAGGTACTGTACGTTTTTTAAAGCATAGTAATCATTCAAAGAATTATTGCATTTGAAATTAATGAACGATTATGCAAAAGGAATTACACATGAAGTATCTCTGACAGAAGAAATGCGAGATAAATCATCACATAAAAATGCATCGTAATAACATGTGTGCTAGAGGCTGGTGTTATGTTGTTATGTCTCTAGATGTGCTTAGAAATAGAAGTGTGAAGCTTCTGTTCTCTAAGAATAGTTTTTACGTTAAGCAAAGAATTATTCGTGCCAAAAAAAGAGGGTCAATATTTAAAAAATTGTCCAATTCAAAGAAAAATATATTTCCAAAGCACTTGGCAGTTTTTGTTGATCAAAACTGAAGGCCGAATTCAGAGTTCATGGGAACGCTGTGTGTCGGAAAGCTTCTCAAAAGTTATTGTTTCTCTATGGGTGAGAACATCGTATCAGACAGGCTCGCAAAGAATTGGTCTACAAAATCAGGTGATAGTTCAACCAAATTAGATAGCGCTGTAACTTGGCAGGTGTGAGAATGATTGCTGTCATCGAAGGCAGGACCAGCAATGCTCACAGAACGTTGTACCTGGATGATGTTGCTTTTGTCACTCGCTCCACCGTTACCACTTGGCTGTAGTACAGGAGTCTCCACGAATGCCGTCATCAGGATTGGTAGCCGCTGGGGACAACACAATGCGTGAGCCGTTATTGGACTGAGCAAAGTATCGACGTCCATTGGTACTGCTGATGGAAGTGAAAGACAGATGTCCAACACGCATTCATCGCCGCAAAGCACACACCGTAGCACAGGTAAAATGCAATTTCGCCATATCGGTCTGAATGAAAGGAACCAGGTCATGTTTAGATCTCTTAGCCTGGCCAATCCGAGGACGTTAGTTATCCTGTCCCTGTAGCGCATTGCTAGGATTGTCTCTTCCATTTCCATGGGAGCTATGTCTGAGCCGAGGCTTGCCATAACGTAGCAGGATGGTCAAAAATAGAATCCCTGCAACGAGTCCCAAAAATAGTGGAATGCCGCCAAAAATGGAGTGCACAAAATTAGGAAAGATTCCCAAAATTGCCTGGAAGGGTGTTAGCAGTCCCGTAAAGACTGTCTTAAATATGCCTGGGAAGCTTGTTGCACTAGACATGTTAAGGAGTTGGCTGAACATTTCTACGAAATGCACGGGGCAATTTGTTGATAAAAGGTCATGGACTTCAGTAGCCGTCCTTGCGACTAGAAGATCATACGTCTCTTTAGATGACGTTATAGGCACTGTTGTCTGTAAAAGCACAGATTTCATTTTGCTTAATGTATCAATTCGTATAGAATAGAGATTCAGACGAGGCCAGAGGGGAGTCACTATGTCTGGAGGCCCGCTCGGGAACAATGCTTGCATACAACATTTGACCATGGACGTTACTTGTACTAGATAACTTTTCCCGGGCGCGAGGCCACAGCACCTGTGATCCGTTCTAAGAATGTAACTCCCGTTTGCGAGTTGCATAAAGAAGGGCTCTATCTGAGTTGCAGGTGTGACTAGCTGGTGGCATGAGAGGTTGTTTGAATTTCCATCACATGCTCCGTGTAAATTAATACCCTGACACAAAAGTATACCGCTTAGTGAGTGTTTACAATTGTCACCACTAAGAAATACATTTTTGTCACTGTCACTATAGCAAGAATGAGTGTATGGTAATTTCCATTTCGATTTAACATATCCCTTACCCAATTGTTCATATTGGCCAGCAGGTATGTACTCAAGGCATTTATGAAATCGGAAAGTTGTTATCGGAATTGTGATAATTCCGTGTATTATCCATTCAATGACAGGACTCTCTGACATTGTCAATGGTAATCTCTCGAGTTTCTCGATGCTCAAGATTGTATAGTCTGCTCCTTTCTGTGCCAAACTGATCTGTTTATCAGTAAGGTTAAAAATGGAAAATAATGACGTTGTGTTGATTAAACGCCAAGGCACATAGCCTGAACGAAGATTCTGCAGCGTCCAGCCTAGTTCTATAATAGAGCGTAATTGAGACTGGCCATGTTGTAACATTAGCAAATCTCTGTCTATCACATCAAAGGCAGAGGATACAATATTGTCCAAAGAATATATTCTGGAAGACAGAGTCATTAACCCATTGTCTACCACAGAAAGTGATTTTTCCAAATTAATACGATCAATTTCTCGTATTTTTTCAGCAGTTTCAATTTGCTTTACTTTCCAAGCCTCGTTGTAAGCAGCATAGATACTGGTCGCTATGAAACGCTTTTGACGCTGTTTGCGTGGTCCAAGAATGAAATCGCGCAAATCAGCACCATCTTTTAATAAAGACAAGTGTTGCTTAATTTCAGCCAGTGTGGATGTAGTTAGCCATTCTAGGCAGAGTTTCCCTACACTGTATGTTGTTATAATCCCTGGATGTTGTCTCTGGGAGTATCTAGGGTCTAATCTGGTCATTTTTAACCCCTGTGTTTTATTCAGGAACCTATCTTGACAGCTATTTGTGTCTGTAGGCCAGATTAACCACTTTTTCCAATCAGGATGTGTTCTGTTGAAATTTAAAATTTGTGACACGTCTAACTCAATATCAGCTGTTGCATTTTCAGGTATTGGCTTTGGAATAGACGGTGTTTTAAGGTCTTTGATCTTAGCTAGGCCAAGACAAGATGTTTGGTGTACAGTGTCATTTAAAAATAACATTTGTTCAGGTATCATGCAGGTTCTAAACAGTGCTTCTATGCCTTGCACCTGCCAATCTTTTGTACCCCAAATTGTTTTCGTTTCAATATTATTTTTCCAATAATCAAAACCAAATGTCATCATTTTGTCATAAAATGCTTCTGAATATATCAATTTAGAATTTGTTAGCATTGTTTTCATTCCTGTTTTATCTAACAGTTTATAATAAAACTTTTCTGCATCACTGGTGTTAAACTCTGTGAAGTACTTGAATTTCTCAAAAAATGCTTTAGAACTGCTTTTAGGTGGTGTAGCACAATGTTCCCATTGATTATACATAAAAACATTTCTAGGCTGTGCAGATTTATGCAAGTAATGATCCCCATAATGGGTGTAACAGAATAACTGCTCATAACTAGATGAACCTTGTAAATAATCATGATCTGTGAATCTAGCTGACATTACTAAATCAGACATCATGTCATTAATACTGTTAAAGTCCCAATCATCAGAGAATGTACTTGGTGTCACAAAGTCACTTAAGGAAACCTTTAGTTGATGAGGATACTTCAGGATTTCTACCGGACCATAGATCTCATAGTCTGTTTTCTCCCATACTACCCCACCAGGTATTGGAATTGCTGTGACATTTACTGTTGACAGTTCTCTTTTCTTCACGTGGGATGATCTGTGTGGTTTCAGGACTAGGTTGATGTTCTGACTTGCTGTGTCCATTGTAATATATTTTCCTTCAATGAATTTTCCCAAACACAGTACCATGATGAGCCAAAGCAGGAGGAAAAATACACCTAGACCGAACCAGAACTCTAGCCAAGGGGAAATTAGGTAGATTTCTTTCAGTTGATGAAAGAGTTCCGTTGCTTTTTCTTTAAAAGACTTTTTTGTTTCTGGCATCACTTCGGGGTCAGTTAAATCTTCAGAGAAGTTGTCGAAGTTGATGAAATAACCAGAGGCAGTTCTGTCAATTGATGGGATTGTTCTTTCAATCTGTCTCTCGGTAGCACTTTCTGATGCCACATTAGTGTAGACTGGTGTTGTTTCTTGACGAACTGTTTCAATCTGTGTTTCAAGAGGCACGAGTTCCATGGCATTATTGCATAGTCCTTCATTGTGCACTGCAGGCTGATCGAATGTGATTAGTCTTTCAGTTTGAATCTCTTGGATTGTTGCAAGTTTGGGTATTCTGTTGTTCCTTGGGAGTCCACTGGGCCTACTGTTGATTATAGGCCACATGCTTGTGGTTCTACCAGATCGATGGACACGATTCTGTTCTCCTTTTTACCAGCAAGGGGCGGTAGCACAACTGATCTTGTTCCGGTGACTGCCAAGACAGGTACTGCTTTTCTGTAAGAAGGCCCAAATTCCTTCTTAACCGCGATCTTTTCTCGGACTAGATCCCCAATCTTTGGAATCCAGACAGGCCTTGCTGGGGCTGTTGCGGGTGGTGCCTCGTCAGTGGTACTTGGCTGTTGCTTTAACTTTATGTTGCTTAATGATTTTCTTGTTTCATTCAGTTCCTGTAAAACAGCCAAACGGTCTTTTACATCAAACTGCGTTGTTTCTTCTTGTACCACTGACATCTGACTATCGAGGTCCTGAACGTTCATTCTAATTCCGAACAATAGTTCGTATGGGCTGAAACCTTTTAGAGAATTTCTTGGCATGTTGTTAAGACTAGTCTGGACACTTATTAAATGTTTGACCCACCCAGCGCCTGAACCTAATACCTTCGCTGTTATAGATTGCTTTATATCCCGGCTTTTTCTTTCTACCACACTTGTGCGATGGACAAGAATACCGCAACCCAATTCCCATGCTAGCCATGGCCCCCCCATAAGCTCGAGAGCTGAAAGCAGGACCCTGGTCAGAATGGAACGTGGTAATTGCGCATATGCCGATATGGATTCGCAAATCTTTTATAACCGTTCTAGCGTCAGCCGAGCGCTGGAGGCCTCATTATTTAAGTGCTTTTTGTCTTAACTATTAATAGGATGCAGGATGGGGTGTAGGCAGCGTTACGCTCTTTATAACTGGTAGCCGGTAGCAAGGTTCGCTACTGCGATCCCTATTACAGTTTTCACAGTTGTTTGCATATATTTGGTGTTCTACACTCATTCCCGGCCACCAGAATACTGATTGTAATTCAGTCAGTGATTCCTTCATCTCTCTGTGCCGTAGACCCAAACCCATGTGTGCGTCTGCTATTAAAAATATTCTCCTGTTCATGTTTGGAATTACTCTGTCCCCCACTCCAGGGATTCGAGCAAAAGGAACGGAGTTTGCATCGATTATGTATGCATAATTGAGTGGATAGTTTATGGGTAATGCTGCACAGTCGCCTTTTACGGTCGTTTTTACTGCCAGCATGGTTTCCCCGTCTATGTACTTATCTGTACGCTTTTTTGTGGCTACGGAAGCCGGTTTAGTTGCTTCCGCTTTGGCTGTATTAGCCAATGAATTCCCTGCAACGTGAACGCCATCACGTTGAAGACTCTGTGCGTGAATCACGTGAGTCTTTTGTAGTTCTTTGTGTAAAAGAGCTACCTGTTCCCAAAGCATTTTATGCTTTATTGTGGCACCTGTGTCATCTTTGTAGTCGTTTTCGATCCAACTCTGCAGCTTATTGTTGTAAGAGTTGACGCAAAAATGAGAATCGCACACGATAAGTGTGGGGAATTCGCGTTCTGCATTTTCGAGCGCCATCTTTAAAGATCTGATTTCAGTTCTTTGAACCGAACAGTTTCTTACAGATTCAGTTTTTGTTACTTTCGGTCTGAATTTACCGCACAGCCAACGACCTTTAATGATCGCACATGCTGCATTGTAGGATTTGCTCTCTACATTAAAATGCTGTACAAAGCTATCTGTATAGATTATACAGGCATATTGTGGGAGAGGCAGGATTTCGATTGGCAGAGGATATTCTTCTTCATATTCTAAATCATTCAGTTCTTCGTATTGCGGGGCGAAATAGTATTTCACGTCTTCCGCTCCTAGAGAATCTATGCACTGTATCCATTTCGGATCCAGTGACACTGTAGGCAGGTTTACTGGGCTGAATAGCGCCTCGAAGGCGGATTCCGCTGTAAGGATATTAATCCGTTTGCCGTGTGCTAGTTCTCGTTCATTTGCTAATGCGATTTGCACTGCGTTCACAGTTCTTTCTGTGTGACTGAATGTTTTTTCTGCTTGTGTGTACAAGTGAGATTTAATTGAAATTGGTACCTTTTCTCCCTCATTAGAGGTTAGGTACGTGAATCCGCATCTTCCTGGGATGACTCGGATTACAAGATCGATCGTGTTGTCACGTGTATCTAATTTAGTTTTTGCTAACATGTCTGTTTGCAGTGATCTCAAAATTTCTGTGTGTTTTTGAGTCCAATTGATTTGTTTTAAATCAGGTTTAATTAGTTCGTAGAGAGGTTTAACCCTCTCTGCGTAATTTAGTATGTAAGTTCTTCCGAAGTTCAGAAAACCTAGTATGGATTGTAAATTCTTCAGCGTTTTTGGAGCTTGGAGTACAGCGCACTTCTCTAAGAAGTTGTCCGCTAGGCTTTTCCCTTCACTTGATAATTCGTACCCTAAGAACAGTACTGTCAGATGGGCAATTCGGGACTTTTTAAAGTTGAATTTGTAACCCTCTGCTGCGAACCCAAGTATAATGGTGTTCACTCTTTTCAAGTGAGTATCCAAGTCGTCGTCTGTGAGATAAATATCATCTACGTAAGATAATGCTTCATCATCATAGATTTGTAGTAACTCTGTTACCCTAGCTGAGAATAGTCCTGGGCTGTTCTTGAACCCCTGTGGGAGTCGACAGAATTTTTTCTGCGACCCAAATGCGGAGAAAGCGGTCAAGTATCTGCTTTCTGGTGCAATGTTTTGACAAAAGAAACCATTAGAAATGTCTAATGTCGTTTTGTATTTTTTCCTAACTATGTTATTCAATAGGGCTGCACTATGCGAGTTTTGTACTGCAAAAGTTTTGCAACATGTATTAAGATGTCTGTAGTCCAAAACTAGACGATATGAATTGTCTGGCTTGGAGACAGGAAACAAAGGATTGTTCATTTGAGAGGTGCATGTTTCAATCACCCCCTGGTACTCAAGTTGATCTAAGATCTCCCTGACCTGTTTTTTAGCTTCTTGCTTTATGGGATACTGCCGTTGGGTAGTTGGTTCACTTTTTAATTGGATTTTGTGAGGCGGTGAATCCTCATCCCATCCTACATGATTTTTATATAATGCAGGTGCCTGGGCTACTGCCCATTTCCTTGCATATGTGTATTTTTTGTGAATCGGTATGTGATTCGAGAAGGCAGGCATAATCACTTCTTCGCCACGAGGGCACTCCCTGACAAACTCCGGGGGCCAATCTTTTTCAGCTAACAGAATATCATAGCCTTTTGAGAGCTTATCCCAAAATAGACCCTTAATTTTCCTAGTCTTATCACCCTCTATACGCAGTGTTATTTCGTATATTTTATGGGGCTCGCTAAGCCTGGCATCGGCAGTTTCAACCTGAATGTATTCATTCGTGTCCACTGTCTCCAGATGACTCATCAAGATCTTGCGCGCTATACTGATTTCTGCTGCACTGTCCAACATTGTCAATGCCCACTCCCCGTTTTTCAACTGTGTCCTCAGTATTCTCGGCATGGTTGATTACTCTAATACTGGCTACCTTCTTTTTCTGAAATTGAGATTTCTTATTTTGAGCAGGTTCCTTGTCTTTGGACTTGGTGTGCTCTCCTGGGTCTGACCGTCCTCTTCTTTCCGAATTCTGTGGAGAAGATCGAGAGGGACGTGTATCAATACTTTGATATCTATCAGGTTTTTTTATATTATCCCTATTTCTAAGGTTATATCTTTTCTCAGAGGGCTCCCTCTGGGGAGACTGGCGTTCTCGAGTCGGAGTTCTCTCCCTCCGTCGAGGAGACCTTCCTCTGAACTGGAAAACTTTTTCCTTGGGACTGGATTGTTTATTTCCATCCCAGCTCTTTTTAGGAGTATTTGAATTATTTTTAATAAATAATTTTTCAGGATTTTCGAGCAGTTGGGGCTTAACTGGTTTTCCACCCAAGCTGTCTCTACCTAATTCTTCATAGCATTTTTCTATGATTTTTGCAAGCTCAACAGGATCTTTTATATCTGTTTCCCTCAACTTCTGGCGAATCGCCACAGATGCTGCTTCTCCCTTTACGTTGGCTAATAATATAGCCGTGACCTGCTTGAAGTCTTTCAGTAATTTCATACCTAGATTTAAAGCGGGCTCTGGACCGAATTCATTTTGAATCTGTTTTAGCACGTCTGGTATTACCGCCATAGACGGAACACCGTGTGTTTTTGTGTAAAATGGAAGCAAAGACTGTACCCCAAGTGTCGCAGTCCTCCACGTGTGGTGCGATTCCCATAGGAAGGCATATGGTCAAGATTCTGTGTTTCTCAATAGGGGTAGTATCAGGAAATACTGCCTCTATTTGAGTGATTTTCTGGGCTAACCAGAAAGGAATTTGTTCCCGTTTTACGGGTGTTTTACCAAGACATGACTGTATGTTCTGTGGTGTAATTTTATTTGTGTTCCCCTGATGAGGGGTCAGCTGTGGTGTATTAACAGCTGGCTGGACTGTTACAGTCCGCATTACATATTGGACTAATTGCCTATGTATTTTTATTAATGTGTTTAGCTGTGCTAACAGCTCTTCTCTAGACATTCTTGCAATGTCAGGATGTGGTGTGTAGCTGGCTAGAACCGGCCACGTGGCTCCTGGTCTACCTAGTGGACCGAGCCTAGTTATGTGATCATTGTGTTTTAGGGCGCCATTAAACCAGAGCAGGTGCTCTTGAAATTTAAGTGGAATTTCAACCTCCTCGAAAGGGGCGTACTCATCCGGAGGTTCCTCTATTTTGTAATAGTGAAACTCTTGTGTTATAGCGTTTACCGCTGGAAAGTTTATCCATGAATAGAATACCTCTGTCTGCCGATACTCGTGAGCCTCTATCACGAAAATTACTGTACCACCTTGAGGTGGCAGTCCGTTTTCTATAAGTTTTAAAGTTATAGATCTTCTTAACTGGACCGGGATGATAATAGCATCCGGGTCTGTGTATTCGGGACCTTGCTGAGTCGCATCTGCTGCGGCCCCAGGGGCTCCGTTTTCTCCTGGCATTGTAAAAAATGCGAGGTTTGCAGAGTAGGTCTCCAAGGAGACAAAGATTAGATGCACAATATTTTGGAACACTGTATCCTTCAACGTTGAATAAACCAGAGCTTTACATAGGAATCTCTTCCTACTAAGGTCGGGCGGATTTTAACCTTTCACCCACTCCAGACGTCTATTGGAGTATTTACGGGAGAAAGGGGTGTGAAATATGCACGACTGAGTTACTCTAGAAGTCTTGCGTTAGTTTATCGCCTTACCAAACGTTGGGCGCCATGTAGTGTAGTTCCTAGTTTCCCACTAGGCCCTGCGCATTGGAATAACATAAACAGTAGTATCGACGTGGAACTGCTTATATTCCAGGCCTCCACTGACTATGCTAAACTTAATTGGGTTGTGTTACCAACTAGCTCAGAGGTCACTGGAAACTTTCTTCTCTGCATAGGAAGTGATCAGCTTCCTTGGCACAGACAAGAAGGGATTCAGCTTTCCAACAACCGTGCAACATGACAACTTTGCTCCTCAGATCAAGAGTCGATCTCTAGGGTCGTGTGAAACAATAGACATAGATTTCACTCAGTCAGTCTAGTGCAGTTTACTTTCACAGTATGTAGAGAATAGAGAGACGGGCGTTTATCAATAAAGGGTTAACATTTATTGAACAGTCTTTCTTCTCGTACAAGAGAAATGTATTGCCACAATTGCAATAACTGTTATTATAAAAAGTACGTACAGTAAGATAAGTATTGCGAAATAGAACTGTAAAAGCATTGATATGGTTTCTTAGCCATACAATGGTTTAAAAGTAATAAAACATATATACAGTCATATATACATTAGGCTAACATACTCAACTGGTGCTTCTAACTAAGCCTACCCCAGTGTGCCTGACCTAAGCCTAACACGTGAAAGGGGAGTAAGTAAGTAGCTTAAGTTAAGTTGGTTTTGCCAAGGTTTGTTTCAAGAATTCTCGTCTAAGGGTTTAGTCAACACCATACCTCTGAATAGAATGATGGAGGATTGGTATCTCCTTCAGGGGTCTCTCTCGATATCCCAGTCACCCGCGAGGGTAAACCGGAAGCGCCGGGACTGGATTTCTCTGCATGAGAAATGCAGCGGCTTCTCTCAGCGCGTCGAGGAAGGAGGGGTGACAGCGTCCGCGGGCAGCTGGAATCGGCTGGATGTCTTCGCAGAGGACGGCTGCACGGCTCCTCAAGCGTACTGAACCATAGTTCGCGCTGTAGCGGCGATAATGGTAATCAGCAGCTTCACCACCACAGGATAGCAGGCTGCAGCGACAGAGTGCTAGTTTTTACCAACACGGGGTCATGCAGGCAGCTGGCATCAGCAACAGTAGCTTGCAGCTCACAGCTCACAGCTTCGCATTGCTTACGGCAACGTTGGTAATATTTATACCTGACAGGTGCCGGGTTTGACGCAAGTTTGCTGGACATAAGACGTCAATTAAAGATGTCACTAGGAAGTGACAGTTATCAGTTGCTCATTAGAGTTCCATTACTAATCAAAACATAGCAAGCGGGGATTTCCAGGTTTGCTGAGTTTTTATCTTGTTGAAGAACTCGGAGTGTTATCTAGGAATATCAGATAGTGACTGCTGCTCTGTCATTGCACTAATTGGTCGCAAAGGAAGTAGCAGAGAGTCATGCTGGAATGTGGCTCTGTTCGTGTGAGGCCAGAGATGACTTTTCAGAAAATCGCACTTGAACGGTTATGCCAATATAGGGAATAAATGGATTTATAGCCGAATAGGGGCATAAGGTCACAGTATCGATCAGGAACCTAGATAAGCACGCAACAGCATGTGCTGACTCAGCGAGACCTAAAAAGGGTAAAGGCACAGATTTCAGTCCTTCTCTCTGTGAACAAGAAATGCTCAGGAATCAGCACCTTCTACACACTGAGCACTGAATGTGTTCAGTGGCAATGAATGTGTGCAAGCCAATTTTTACAAACTATCCCATGGGCCAGTAAACTGGTCCCAGGCTATGTTCCATTGCTCGGGAAAAAACTAGTTACTTACCTGTACACTATGGTTCTCCAGTATTATCTTTCATAGATTCACATGCTTGTATCTTCCCCGTCGTCATGGTGGGAGTCACATAGTAACAGAATGACTATAGCAGTATCATAGAGTAAAACACTGCATAGAAAGTCCCATAAGGGACAATAATATTTGGTTGCCAAACCTTCTCATTATTTGGACCAAAACTCAGCCAATCAGCTGCCAGCCCTGACATCACACTCCCCAGCAGAGCTAAAATACCTCAGATTTCCAGCCCGAGTGAAAGCCAAGGATATATCTAGAGATAAGAGGTCTACCTGAGTAACGGGGAGGTGGGAGGGCCGCATGTGGATCTATGAAAGATAATACTGGAGAACCATAGTGTACAGGTAAGTAACTATTTTTTTCGCCAGTATTGAATCTTTAATAGATTCACATGCTTGTATCAGAATAGCGAGCAGTACTTATTACAAGGAGCGTTGCTCAGGATAGAACCTCACAGCCTTTGTGGGCTCTGCTCCTATTTTTCATATATTAACAATCATAAGAATATAATATTTTCAAGATTTTACACAAAGCATGCCTATTGACCAGACAGAATGTAAATAAAGCAAGTGCATGATCTTGAACAACATGCAAACATATATATATATAAATATATATAAAGAAAGATATACTCTTGAACAATACCGTAATTAAATAAATGGCATAAAACTGCTTGTCCCACAGCTGCGTCATTTCACCATGCTGTATCTAGACAATAGTGTCTAGTAAAAGTGTGCACATTCTTCCATGTTGCTGCTCTGCAAATGTCTGGCAGTGACACTCCTGCAAATAGGGCCGTAGAAGTTGCCATCTTTCTGGTGGAATGTGCATGTACTCTGGATTGAAGAGGATTGCTGGCTTTGTCATGGCACAGAGAGATAGCTGAAGAAATCCATCTAGAAATACTAGATCTGGATAGTGCCAAACCTTTTCTTGGACCAGAAAATGCTACAAAAAGTTGGTTTGATTTTCTGAATGACTTTGTTCTGTCAATGTAGAACTTTAGACACAGTTTGACGTCCAGTGAATGTAGAGATCGTTCCTCAGAAGACGAAGGATCCTAAAAAAAAATAGGTAACACCACAGGTTCGTTGAGATGAAATATGGAGGGAACCTTAGGAATGAACTTCGGATTTGTCCTCGAGATAACCCTGCCAGGTCGAAATTGAAGGAAAGGTTCAGAAATCGAGGAAGCCTGAATTTCGCTTACTCTCCTTGCTGAAGTGAGAGCTAAAAGTAAGGCCGTCTTCCATTAAAGAAATTGTAAATCCGTTTTATGAATCGGTTCGAAAGGAGACTTCATGAGCTGTGCCAGAACCGTATTAAGCTGCCAAGAGACTGTTGGACGGTGAACTGGGGGAAACGTCCTGAAAAGTCCCATGAGAAATTCTTTTATCACTCTTTGAGACCAGAGAGATGGACGGTTAGGATCTCTTCTATATCTTGAGATAGCTGCCAAATGTACCTTTATAGAAGCATGTGAAAGATTCGCTTTAGCCAAATGCAAAAGATAAGGCAGGATTTGATCTGAAGAAATATTAAATGGATGAAGATTTTGAGAAGCGCACCATTGACAAAACCTCCTCCATTTTGCTGTATAGGTCTTGTTTGTAGAGATTGCCCTTGATTTGGAGAGAATATCTTGGCATTCCTGAGAAATATTCAAAGATTGAAACTCATGCTCGTGAGGTTCCATGCCGATAAATTGAGCTATTTCAAATTCGGATGGAGAATTTGACCTTTGTTCATGGAAATCAGGTTCTGAGAGAATGGGAACTGAATCCTGGGTGCCACTGACAGCTTGAGGAGATCGGAGAACCAAGCTTGTCTCGACCATGCTGAAGCTATGAGAATTAAGTGGCACGGCTCTAATTTCATTTTCCGAATCACTTTCGAAATTAGAGGGAATGCATATGCGAACATCCCTGTCCAGCACATTTGAAGTGCATTGCCCCATGATCCTTTCTGATGGAATCTGCTTGCGGAGTGCTTGCATTTTGAGTTCTGAACTGTCGTGAAAAGATTCAGTGATGGGGTTCCCCATAGGCAAAAGACTTGGAGAAATTGACCTTGATGTAATTCCCACTCGTGAGTAACATTTAGAGATCTGCTGAGGGCATCTGCTCTTAAGTTGTCTACCCCGGAATGTGCTGAACTTGCAGCGAGATGATGTGGAGTAGCAACCACCTCCAAATCTCTTGCGCTTGTTTTAAGAGAAGTTCCAACCTTGTACCTCCTTGTTTCAGTAGGTAAAACATGATAGTCGTACTGTCGGTCCTGACCAGAACCGTGGAACCTCTGATCCTGGTAGAAACACCTGTAATCCCAAGAACAATGCCTTTAACTCTATTAGGTTGATGTGAAGATGAGTTTCTCTTTCTGACCAATGACCTTGTATTTCTAATTCTTGGAGATGTGCCCCCCAACCTTCCAGAGATGCGTCTGTCATCATTACATAACTGTAACGCTGAGGTTTGAATAGCAGGCCTTTTGTTAAGTGTTTTCAGATTGTCCACCATGACAGGGCCTTTTTCACCTGAGGAGAGATAGACACACAGTCTTCGAAGGTTTCTTGAGATTGAATCCACTGTTTATCCAGAAGCTCTTGAAGAGGCCTCATGTGCAGCCTGCAATTGGGAAGCAAGGGGATACAAGAAGACATCATCCCCAATAATGACTTGTAGATTCTCACCGAAGTGAACTTTCTTGTTTCTTTGAAGATGAGAAGCCAGATTTATTATCTTCTGTACGCGTTCCTCTGATGAATAAGCTTTCGCTTCCCTTGTGCGGAGCATGGCTCCCAGAAACTGAAGAGATTGCGATGGGATAAGACATGACTTTTCCAGATTGACTTTTAGACCCAGACGACTGAAGAGATCCATGCAACACTGCAGAGAGAGCTGTGTTTCCTGAAGCGAAGCACCTTTTATGAGCCAGTCGTCTAGATACGGGAAGACTTGGAGGCCTTGAAGCCTTAAGTGAGCTGCCACTGGCGCCATACACTTCGTAAAAACCCTTGGGGCCGATTTCAGACCAAATGGCAAGACTTTGAATTGGTAGTGGTGCCCCGCCACCATGAAGCGTAGAAATGTTCTGTGTTTTATATGGATCGGGATGTGAAAATAAGCATCTAAGAGGTCCAGGGATGCCAAGTAGTCTCCTTTGCAGAGAAGAAGGAGAATTTCCTGAAGGGATAACGTGCGAAAAGATATCTTTTTGATGAATTTGTTCAAACTTCTAAGGTCCATTACCTGTCTTCATTTCCCCGTAAGTTGTTTCTTTACTAGAAAGAAATGCGAATAAAAAAACTTTCCCTCGTTGAAGACGTGGTACTTCTTCTATTGCCTCCTTTTGCAAGAGAGATAAAATTTCCACTTTGAGAGCGGACAGGTGCTGTTGCTTACTGCGAATAGGATGATGATTTGGAGGCTTCTGTATAAATTCCAGGGTATGGCCCTGACAAATTATGTCCAATACCCATTTGTCTTTTGTAACTGACTTCCATTCTTGATAAAATAGAGCCAGATAATGGTTGTTGGTGCTTGAACAAGTGACGGGTGCTGTATTGAAGTAACTGTCTTCTATTAGGCTGTTGAGACTTGCCTCTTGCCGAAGATTTTCCTTTTGACTGTTGCTGATATGAGGTACCTGAGGATCGAAACTGCTGTCCACTTGAAAACTGGCGATTCCCTTGCTGATTGTAAGGCTGATATCTGCCAGATTGATATGTTGGTCTTTGAGTATACTGTCCTCTCGACCCTCTCCTTCGAAAGAACTGAAACCTGCCCTGTTGCAGAGAGCTTAATGCACGCGCTGTGTCGTGTCAGCCTTGATGCCTTGAAGGGCCTCATCGATGTGCTTTCCGAACAGATTTTCTCAGTCGAACGGCATGTCAATAATCTTCGCTTGGACTTCTGGTCTAAACGAAGTGGCTTTAAGCCATCCCTGTCTTCGCAGCGCCACCGCCGCTGCCATTTGACAAAATGAAAAGGAAGACGTATCCATTGCTATATCTATAGACTCAGATGCCGCTCTGGAACCATCCTGGATTATGGCGGCTGCCTCTTCCTTTTTATCCTCTGGCAAATGTGACAACAATGGAGCTATATCTGACCACATTTGACGATTGTATCTACTGAGGAGGGCTAACGCATTTGCAGCTCTAATCACTGCTGCCGCTAACACAGCAAAACGCTTTCCTGCTCCATCCATACGTCTTCCCTCCTTGTCCGGAGGGGCTGCAGTTGTTGAGACTGGATTCTTTGAATTGCGTTGTGCTGCCTGCATCACCACTGACTCTGGCCGTGGATGCCCAATTAAACACGCAGGAGAGGATTCTGGTGCCCTATACTTTTTATCTATCCTAGGCACTGAGGCTGCAACGGAAGCTGGATTCTCATCAGTTTCAAACCTTCATTTCAAATGAAGTCTATAATTGGGATTGATCGGATAGATTTTCTAGACTCCTCTTTAAAATCATAAAGAAAACATTCTGCTTCTTGGACCGGAAGCGGGAGTTCAAATCTTTTTGAGGCCTTTTCCATAATATCATGGAATCCTCCTATATCCTGAGGAGGGGAATTTGCTGGAGACGGCGATGGAGACGACGTCGTAGGGATAATATATTGATCCCATTCTATCCCAACTGGACTTCCCTGAAGAAGTTCCCCTTCTTCTGGTGGATCTCTGTCACAGTCCATTAAATCATGTCTAATTGTAATTACAGGGGGTGATCAATTTTTTTTAATTGACGGTGTAAGTGGAGGCGGGGGTTGAGCCACCTGAACTTGAGCTGGACTTGATACAGGCTGTGAGACTGGGGCGTTAGCCTCTGGGAATCGACGATAGTAGTCGTTAATCATATGGCGAAGATCCGTTACAAGAGAAATTAGCATGGAAACAGTTTCCTCTCTCACCTCCTGCTGTACTTCCTCCTCCTTCTCATAATCATAAGAATGCTGAAATGACTCATATCTCTTTTCAGTCACTGGACGTTCCTGATAAGAAAACACTTCCTGAACTTCCTGGTACTCATCATCGTCAGTGTCCTGACTTTTTATTTGAAGCTGGGAAGGACTATAAGCCACTCCAAATTCCTCATCCTCTGACTGCATCTCCAGCAGATTTGATGGTGGCAGCGGTGAAATCTTAGTCTAGCTAGTAAAATCCGCAGATTTATTCGCCGTCGACGAGCCTGTCGACGGTGGAAAGGACTTTAAAGATGTGGATGACTTCGTCTTCGGAGACTTAAAAGGTGTTGTCGACGGGGCTCGTCATCTCCTTCATGTGGATTACATGCAGCTACCCTATTCTCAGAGCAGAGGGTGCCAACGGATATGTACAGTCTTTTTATAGGTCTGGCATTAGGAATGTCTCAAGTCGCAGTAGGTCAGCACAAATGATTTTGGGGATATAAGAATAAGGGATCGTAGAGTGCTGACTGGGACTGCCACCTTGGGGATTGGCTGAACTAAAAACAGGGAAAGCCAGCATTATGTTTTAGGAATTTAAGGTTCACACCTCAATAAAGCACCATCTTCTGTTTTTATTGGTAGTGCTGTTAGAAAAAAAAGTCTTTACAAAAAGGTGTGTACATCACTACCGCAAATTATATGGAACAAGATGTACTAAGCATTTTGGAGGTCGCAAAGCCTGAGAATCGCAAAAAAAGCAGGTCTCAATGTACAAAAGGCATATTCCAAAGTCACATAAATCTTCCCAACTCGCAAAGTGCACTGTGCAACTGATAATGAATCACAAAGGAAAGCAGCTGTGTAAAGGGTGTTTTCTTCTTTCTGATTCACAATGCAATGTACAAATGCTTTGTGATTGCATTTGTGGTTCCATCCGATTGAACCATTAGCAGCTCTCGAAGAGTGGCAATGCATTTGTAAAGTGGAAGGGACAGCTTGCACCAACAGATGCTTGCATTGGGAGGTGGAGATCAATAAGTTCCTAATCAACAGAAGAGAGGTTTATATGTATCTCAGAAGCCACAGAGACGGAGTCATATAAAGAATATGCCAGCCAGCCCGATTTGGGAGGATAGGAAAGCCCTCACACACCGACCTAGTCAGTGTCATGCTTCATCATAGGGCCCCACCTCGGAGGTCGAATACCTCCTTGGTGTGCTACGACGCCAGAAGACTGCGGAGCAGGTTATGTGTGATTAGGCGTGTAGTGAAAGATAAATTAAAAGTGTCTAATGGGTATCTCAAAAAACTTTATTGGTAGATCCCTATAGCACGATTAAAAAGGACTTATGTGATTGAATTTAAAGCCAAGCGTAATGAATTGGTTTAATTCACACTAAATAGTCAGTCAACATGTTTCAGCCATTAAATGGTTTGAATTTACCTCGGCATTCGTCAGGACTAGTGTAACCCCGGTGGTATGGATTCTCTAATCATCCACCCTACCTGAGGACGTGAAAGTGAAAAAAAGAAAACGTGAAAAAGTGCATAAAAAGGGGTGGACAAATGTCACAGCCCAAAAATCCTGGTTTAGGGGTCCGGTCGAGTGCTTAAGCTAGGTGCTGAGAGGGTAGCGAACGCTGAGGGCGATGTGCCAGGGACGTTCCTACCTCCCTCCCGAGACCCATGGTGCAATTAGCGCCAAATTTTAAAGTGCAGATATATCCTAAACCAGGATTTTTGGGCTGTGACATTTGTCCACCCCTTTTTATGCACTTTTTCACGTTTTCTTTTTTCACTTTCACGTCCTCAGGTAGGGTGGATGATTAGAGAATCCATACCACCGGGGTTACACTAGTCCTGACGAATGCCGAGGTAAATTCAAACCATTTAATGGCTGAAACATGTTGACTGACTATTTAGTGTGAATTAAACCAATTCATTACGCTTGGCTTTAAATTCAATCACATAAGTCCTTTTTAATCGTGCTATAGGGATCTACCAATAAAGTTTTTTGAGATACCCATTAGACACTTTTAATTTATCTTTCACTACACGCCTAATCACACATAACCTGCTCCGCAGTCTTCTGGCGTCGTAGCACACCAAGGAGGTATTCGACCTCCGAGGTGGGGCCCTATGATGAAGCATGACACTGACTAGGTCGGTGTGTGAGGGCTTTCCTATCCTCCCAAATCGGGCTGGCTGGCATATTCTTTATATGACTCCGTCTCTGTGGCTTCTGAGATACATATAAACCTCTCTTCTGTTGATTTATAGCCTTAAACCGGGGAATAAGAGAGAGTTTCTCAATCTCCCTATCTCTCCAATTGTTTCTACGATCAATAAGTTCCATCATTTATTTTTAGGTCTCGCCTAGGCACTGCTTGGGCTGTCTCTTAGAGACATGCTGTATTCAGGATATGGGCATGAAGCCCCGCCCACTATTCATCCATCGTTTTTATTGGCTCCAGTCACTGTCCTTTATAAATGATGGCTTTTCATTGGTCAATAGGCTTTGTAGTCTTTCCTTCGTACCGCCTTTTCTCTTCTTGTAACCTCCCATGAGGACACCCCCTGTTACATGTGTTGTTACTCTGCACATTTTAATTACAGCCTCTGAGCACTATTTTCTTAAATGACTTTGTAGGACAAGACATGCTCTCGTGCAACCTCATTTTTTTTTCAAGCAGCATGGCCTGCCTTGCAGCTGCACGCCTTTCTTAATGCCAGCTTTCCGTATTTACTGTAACAAAGGGCCAGATGTAGGTATCCAAATACCGGTCGGAAACGGCCGAAAATACCGATTTTCGGCCGTTTCCGACCGGTATTTGGATATTAAGATGTAGGGGCATGTTAAATTACAGAATCGGTAATTTTACTGAATTTGTAATTTTTCCGATTCGGTAAAATACTGATAAGCGTGGCTCAAATCCACCCGAGTGACTTACCACACTCACCTATAGTCACTATATAGGAAGTCAGCCGGACAGTGGAGAAGAATGAATAAAAGTCTTTATTAGGCCAAACAACACTCATATGAGAGGGCCCTGTCCGACCTCACTCCTAGGAGTGCGAACGAGAGGACTGACTCTCTGCATCACAGCAATACATTATAATGCAAAACAAGTAGTAAGAGTACGCCCCTAATGGAAAATCCCCGAAACTCGGAGCAATGAACAATGCCATCATACAGCAGGCATCTGCACCTGCAAGGGATACATCGCTATCTCTACTCAAGGCCATGGAGCTAGGCTTCGGCGTCTCTGGGCATGTGAACATTACTGATAAAGAGACTTGTTACTTTCGGCCACAGCAAGCCGAGAAACTAAAACTGCTGTCTTAGTGAATTTCTGTATTCCTGCTGGAGGGGCATATGAGCGAGCAGGGCCCGCAGGCACAGAGGGATACACAAAATGGTGGCACACAGGCTAAGCTAAGAAACTAATATGGTCACACGTACATTAGAATATAAGTAAGGAGCAAGTAAAATAATTCTGCATGGGTGCATATACGAACTTCATCAGTTAGCCATATGATGCTAACTCACACATCATCAATGGGTAATTAGGGTATCGAAAAGTGAATTCTATCAGACCCTCCTTTTAGCATCATTGGCTAACTATGGCCTCATTTATTTGCCAAAAGGTAGTGCCGACATCCATTCTAGGGGCAGGACCTTTTTCTTTACCCTTATTCATTTCTTTTAGTCTAGAACATCCTCTGCAATAAACATCAACCAACTTGCATCAGCAGGAATTTCAGTAATCATAGAAGTTGTATATTGACCAGATAACTTCTTCTTCGGACGTATATTCGTAGCACACATTGAGCAACATGGAGGGAGGCAATATACACAAAGGCAGCAAGTCAGAATTGCACTCGCTACACCAACCAAACCCATCAATATTTTCCAACCCCAGGAAGAGAAAGCACCCCAGAGCCACCCCTGTAAGGACCATGTCCCATTATCCTGATGTAGTTCAGTCGCTAATCTATGTAATTTCTGTACTGCCAAGTTAACAGTCGGGGCTGAGTCAGGTATATAAACGCAACAGGACGTCCCGATGACGCGACAGGCCCCGCCCCTATCAGCCAGTATGACGTCAAGCACCATCCTGTTCTGGATCGTAAATAATCTCATAGCCTGAATCTCGACAGATATGTTAGTCGTAATGTCAGCTTCAGTGAGAACTACCTTTTCCATCACCCTGGACAGTCGCCTAATAGCCCTGCTGTTAAATATCGGACCCCAGAAAGGCAACAAACCCTTAGAAAAATCAGTCCATTGTTGGTACGAGGTGTCTGTCTGATCAACGTCATCTACCTGAAGCTCCCTCCTTTTACGCTGCTCTTGTGGACTGGGGAATCGACGATGAGTTCTGTGATAATCAGAAGGGGCCACATATACAGGAGGAATCATGTAGGCTAGGTAACACACCCCACCCCAACCCTCGGGCAACCATAAGTATCCGTTATCTCCGCACACAAAATAGATACTGGGTGGGGCAATCAAAGAGGGGCTGAGAGGCAAACGTATCGATGCAGTCACATTACAGGAGCTATTACCCACTTTGATGGGACCCCTTCCCTCTATACAGAAATATGGAGAAGGTCCTACCACAGCCAGGGGTATTAGAGACTTGGCACTATCGTTACCCTTCGGGGGGTGTCTATAAGACAGAGAGGCATTCAATTTCATGAAACTTTCCCTAACTTTGTCAGTATCATTTGGTATCAGAAACCGGCCCAACTTTTTCTCACATGTCTCTATAAATTTCTGGTCAAAACGTCCGTCAGTATATATTCGTCCAAGGGAAGATGGAAGTAGAGGGCGTACTCGCATTGTCATTGTCCACCCCCTCTGCAACTGTTGTCTGTCTGTACCATTGTCAAAGTAATTTCCTCCCGGTCTCCCGCCTCCTTCTGATCGTGCAGCCTGTCTCCCAAAATCACCACCTCTCCCTCGTCCTCGTCCTGGACCAGCATTCGACTGAAGCAGTGGGCAATCCCTCCACCAATGCCCCTCCTGCTTACACTTCGCGCACTGATTCGGCCCCAGCCTTTCCCTACTCTCACCTCTCCCAAAGCCGCCCCCTCGACTCGGCGCTACACCCCTTCCTCTGCCTCTAGCCCCTTGCTGCAACAAAACTCTTGTTTTTAGATCCTTAGCTTTCTTTTCCTGCTTGTCCTTGCTTTCATTTTCTCTGTGTTCATAATACTGTGCCATGCTGAGAATGCCCGAAGGAGAGGACGTTGTCCACGTGCTCTCCGACGCTTGCAGTCTTGCTGAAATTTCAGGCAATAAGTTCATGACAAACCTATTAACAAAAAGCCGTAACCCGCCATCTTGTGACACATCTTGCCCACTAAAATCTATGAACGTTTCCTCAAACCTCGTAAAGAAGTCCGAGACTGCCTCATCCTTTTTCTGCTTACAAGCCGTCAACTTGTCCCAATCTACCTTTTTCGGGGGAATGAGGGAATGCATATATTTTATTATGCGCCCTGGTAAAGCTAAAATCTCAGCCTTCGGCTTCTCCCCTGGCTTACGCTCCTTATCCCAGTCCTGCAACTCCTGCCACGTACCTCCTAACTCCTCCGCATGGTCAGTACCTTTTACTTGCCGCCACACATCAACTGGGACCAAAAGCCCGAAAAACAATTCAACATCAGCTAAAGTCATTACGGTGGAAGACGCGGCTTCCGTTAGCTCTTTATAGTAGGCAGTCGGGTTCTTTCTAGAATCTGGTAGCTGAGCCTTCAATGATAGTACCTCACTTCTCTTCCACGGCGTATACACCCACTGCTCCTGGAAATGCGCATCTATCCTGTCCCTAGTGACAGCCCTTGTGATAGGATCTACCACCTCGGGGATCTCGGGATGAAAGATAGGGTGCACCTCGCGCATAGGATGTAGACCTGGGAAATGGGGCATGCCTGTAGAGGGTAGTTCATTTCTGTATTGTAATAGGGCACGTAGACTACTCATCACTTCTTTTACCCCAGTATTCGTTCTATAGGCTCCGGCCTGTATGTCTCGCAAAACAGCTGGAGCCACACCTCCATACCCCTGTTCCCATAGCGGTATCAGTACATTTGACATATGCCACAAAGCGTGCTGTTGCATCAAGGGCTCAAAATCCTTCATAGTGGACCAAATATCTTCAAATGAATAAATATTATTCCTGGCCCACTGACATGCCTGATTAGCCACCATACTCTTCTCATCTAAACCAACCGTAGAACGTGTAAGCAACTTCCGTACCTGCGAGAGTAATCCACTACCTGCGCCTCGACTCGGCGTTAGCATCTCCTGACTGGGGGTGGTACTAGCTGAAACAGTAGGGAGTGCTAAAGAAAATTGGGAGGGTGCGGGTGAAGTGGTCTGGAGTAATGAAACAAGGGGTGTCGAGGGCGAGGGTTGTTGGGGGGCACTTGCTGAAGGGCCCGGAACTCCACTATTGGGGGCTGGAACTGGCAAGGAGGGATACAAGGGCTGTGGGGCATAAGGGGGAGGGGGTCGGGTATTCAAAATGTCTTCCATCTCATCTGGGTCGTCCTCTCGCACTACATAACTTTTATTTTCTTTCAACCTACAAAGTCTATCTGAGCGCTCCATACGCAGCGCATTCTCATTTCCAACCTGCTCTCTCGCCTTCTGCGCCATAGTCTGGGTGGACTTTTTATACTCCTCTTTCTCCTCTCTCAGTTTGCGTTTCCTGGCCTCTTTCTGCCACACTCGCAAAGAATCAAACATACTCTGACGGCTACGCCTAGCAAACAATTTGTCTTGCAAATAATCCAATTTGGCTTCATCGAAAGAACCCGTTAAAGGCCATTGTAAATCCACATTATCGGCAGTGTACCGGTGCCACAAAGTACCAAACAAAATCGGGACCAATCCATGCTTGACATACATATCAAAGCTCGGAGTGCCTTCAGGGGGTGCAGGTTGGCTCTCGGCCAGTCTAGTATCTGAGGGTCGACAACAACATCCAAAACATCGTAACTTACTAAAACACGGCATTTTTACTTCAGTGTGAAAGAAACACTTCTCCACAGACTACGTTACCTTGAGTCGCTAGCTCGAGCTCGTTCATACACACATACAAACATACATTAGGAAACCACACACGCACATTTACAATACCTCCAAACACGTGTTACCAAATGGGACAAGGCCCGTCGACCAAGTCCTGGGGAACCTGGACTCTACCGCAGACCGAACAGTACACTAACTGTTCTGAGGATGGGGAAACAAATCCGCTCCCCGCGCGGCACTACGGATCACTGCGCACTTTACCACGGGAGACCCAGGACTCACCTCCACTGAACCGCCACTCTAGGAGTTCAGGGCAAGCACCGGAGTCCACCCGCAATGAGCCACGCCTTCACCACAGTACCACCCGGTCGGATCTCTACAAACAGTACATCTAGATATTTCCCCCAACCCCGTCAAGTCTGTCAGAGCGCCTGCTCGCACTCTGAGTTCCCCGGAGCACACTAGCCCCAGGAGCACACCGGCTCCTCAAACCACTGGAGACACCCTAGTCTCCCGGAACACTCCAGTTCCTGAAACAATCACAGGTGGACCACTCACCTTCCGTAGGCGGCACCGACCTCTACCGTTCTCCACCTCCGGCTGCCAGGACCAACACGGTCAGCTTCAAGTTCCGCCTTCTGGACCCCGGCGTAAGATCCGAACCGGGACCTCTCCCGATCAGCAGGGTGGGGCAGCGCTGCGAGAACCAAGCTCGGCATCAGATGGGTACCCGGGCCCACCGTGCCGACCAGCGGGTCCCCGGTCTTCTGCTACCTACTTACGGGTGAGAAAGATCCTTATCGCGGGGTCCCTATTCGGGCGCCATCTGATAAGCGTGGCTCAAATCCACCCGAGTGACTTACCACACTCACCTATAGTCACTATATAGGAAGTCAGCCGGACAGTGGAGAAGAATGAATAAAAGTCTTTATTAGGCCAAACAACACTCATATGAGAGGGCCCTTTCCGACCTCACTCCTAGGAGTGCGAACGAGAGGACTGACTCTCTGCATCACAGCAATACATTATAATGCAAAACAAGTAGTAAGAGTACGCCCCTAATGGAAAATCCCCGAAACTCGGAGCAATGAACAATGCCATCATACAGCAGGCATCTGCACCTGCAAGGGATACATCGCTATCTCTACTCAAGGCCATGGAGCTAGGCTTCGGCGTCTCTGGGCATGTGAACATTACTGATAAAGAGACTTGTTACTTTCGGCCACAGCAAGCCGAGAAACGAAAACTGCTGTCTTAGTGAATTTCTGTATTCCTGCGGGAGGGGCATATGAGCGAGCAGGGCCCGCAGGCACAGAGGGATACACAAAATGGTGGCACACAGGCTAAGCTAAGAAACTAATATGGTCACACGTACATTAGAATATAAGTAAGGAGCAAGTAAAATAATTCTGCATGGGTGCATATACGAACTTCATCAGTTAGCCATATGATGCTAACTCACACATCATCAATGGGTAATTAGGGTATCGAAAAGTGAATTCTATCAATACCGAATTGGTAAAATTACCGATTCTGTAATTCAACATGTAGTTAGCACTGTAATCAGTGCTACAAGGGTTTAAGAATTCGTTATTTACCACCAACTAGAAGTTGGTGGCAAATAATGAAAACCCTTCAAAAAGCATTTTTTTTGCTTTAAAAAACGTGCCATGTTGCACACATACATGCCCTAAGGGCATGTATGTCAGCAACATGTGCACCCATGCACAAATGAGGGGTGCAACAGGGTGTCAAAATGACACCCTGTCCCCCTTGCAAATTCGGTAATTTTACCAAATCGGTATTTACCAATTCTGTAATTGGTATTGATTCCTATGGGCCTCAAGGTAAATACCGATTCGGTAATTACCGAATCATTCCGATTCGGTAATTTCAAAAGTGAAATTACCTACATCCCATTTACCTACTCTTAAATACCGAATCGGTATGATTCGGTATTTAAGAGTAGGTAAATCGAGATTACCTACATCTGACCCAAAGTCTTTATTTTTTTTAAAGCGCACCATGCTGAGCTTTTACTTTAATGGTGGCTGTGCGTCTTTCTTTATATGCGGCTCGCCATATTAACCTTAACAAACAAAAGGCTTTTTTTTTTTTAAGCGCCTCATGCTGCACTTTTACTTTAATGGCAGCTGCGCCCCTTTCTTAAGACGCAGCTCGCCATATTCACCTTAAGAAGCAAATGCCTTTTTTTTGTCAAAAGCGCCCCATACCATGCTTTCACTTAAACAGTGGCGGCTGTGCCCCTTTCTTTAGGCGTAGCGCACCTGATTCACTTTGGGAAACAACCAACTCTGTAAGTTTGTCAGTTGTTTTGGGCTGTGGCAGCTCGCAGTGATTGGTGTCATTTCTGTGGGCAAGGCTTTAAGGTGCAGGCACAGCCCATTGTTTTCATATGCTGCTTGCGGCACCCGTTTGCGAGTAGTTCATTAAATAACTCTCAACACAAGGAGGGAGGTACCCTTGGAACCAATAAGGGACCGGGTAAGCAATGTAAAAAAGCAAACAGAACGTCCCTGGATGGTGGGGGTATACCCTAGGGCGTAAGGTAACCTAGCCACAAGGCTTGAGGGTTATCTACGCTTTCAGAGACAAAATTGTGTCGATGGAATCAACATACCATAGCTCTAATAGAGGCCAACAGTCAGTGTAGGAACCCTATCTATAATTCACACATTAGTTAAGAGACTATAATCTTCACCAGTATAAAAACAACAGTTTATTAAAA
The DNA here is from genome assembly GCF_964263255.1 of Lissotriton vulgaris. NCBI lineage: Eukaryota > Metazoa > Chordata > Amphibia > Caudata > Salamandridae > Lissotriton > Lissotriton vulgaris. The sequence goes on along the minus strand of NC_141699.1, from coordinate 165,424,547 downwards.
ACAATACAATTTCAGTTTGCATCAGAAAAAAACATTATACATTCAAGTACACATTTAAAAAAACAAGAGTTACCTTACGCCCTAGGGTATACCCCCACCATCCAGGGACGTTCTGTTTGCTTTTTTACATTAAATAACTCTGCCGGCTTGTGAGATGCACTGAACTATCTTCCTTTAATAGGCATAACAAGCATTTGCAATGCAATAGGTCTAGCATTACTGAACGCTTGAGCTATTGGCGTTGTTTTATTATCAGCAATGCCAATAGCTCAAACTTTCAGCAGTGCGCGACCTATTGCATTGCAAATTCTTGTTTTTTAAACAGCCCCTATGGCCTGTCCCTTAAATGGATAAGGGTCGCTGTACAAAAAATCTCAGCATTCAATGAATGCAAATGAAACGATTGAGGCTTACTGTGCCCTCGCAGGCCCCGATCCGTGCATTCACAGAAATGTGCAAGGAGCAAAAAAAGGAATCCTGCCTCAAGAGTAACAGATATTAAGGAGGCAGGAGTTTTTGAATACCTGTAAATGTGCATTTTGTGCTTTTACTGATCTGTGCGTCTGTGGCAGCAACAACTAATAGAGGGGTTTCAAAACAGTTGTGCAAAAGACATTGACTACTTTGAAATCCTACCCAGAACCTCTCCTTGTCCCACTATCAAAGTTTATTGCATGAAACCCACTGCTTGATGTGAAATGTAAAGAAAAGCTAATGTAAATGTTTAATAGTCCAGCAGAGTAAAATCACGGAGCTTTCTTCTGTCTTTTTTAAAAATTCCTAAATCCATGTATTTCTTTAACAGCGCCAAAATAAAGCACTTCATGCTGCCAGCATCATAGAAACCAAAAATCTTTTTAAAACGTTTCAATTCGTGTGTGTGTGTGTGTGTGCGTCAATGAAATGTGTGCCATCTGTAGCCATGCCCATTCCAGAATTCTGAGAGGAGTATGAAGGACTTGGTGGGAAGAACCCATAAATGCCAACATAACTGTGTGTTTAGAGATGTTTTTGTTTTGCAATTCCTATCACAAATATTGAGATAAAAATGCGAAGGTGTTAAATGATTTCCGGGTGAAAACATGCCACACATAAATCCGGGGCCAATTAGTCAGCTTTGAGGCTGTGTATGTAGGCTTAGGTGAGTTATGTGTGGTCTTTGAGCATAGTTACTGTTATGTTCTGTATTATGTAATTTCTCTTTAATGAACACAATTAAAGAGAAATGACATAATACACAACATATCAGTAACTATGCTCAAAGACCACACATAACTCACCTAAGCCTACATACACAGCCTCAAAGCTGACTAATTGGCCCCGGATTTATGTGTGGCATGTTTTCACCCGGAAATCATTTAACACCTTTGTGTGCGTATGTTTATGCGGGTGGAAGACTTCTGTGTATCCCAGTTTTCTGTGTGCAAGTGTGTGTGTATGTTGCACCATGGGTGCAAGCCTGCAACTGGGCTCTGCATGAGTGCATGTGTATTTTATGAAAGCATTTGCCTGACCTGAACGACACCTCAGCTCTGTTAGTGCCCATATTTTGGCACGAAGGCTGGTTTGAAATTCTGGACTTTCCTGTAACTTTGGTGGCCCTTGACCACAACAGCTGTATAATCCACTTTACAATCATGAGAGGAGATCTTATGCCTCCCTGTGCTGATTCAAAGTCTTTTCGGTACACATTTTAAGGTAGTTGGTAGTAACATGTCATGAAGCCAATGTTTTGTGGTTTTCCCTCTACAGCAGATGTCTGTGTGATCTTCTACAAACATCATGGCTGGGGCTTACACATACTGGGAACCACAGGGAATCTGTTTGCATTCTAGAGTGAAAAAAACGAGAGTGGGAAACGTATGGGTGAAAGCAGACTATACCTAAATGCCCTGGCAAGCAGTTTTAAGCCCTGGTTCCAGAATGCCTTTAGAAAAAATCAAATACTCTATCCTGGACATGCCAATCAATAGGCAAGCATAGAGTCTGTTACAAACTGTACCGATTGGGTGTTCCTTCTTGTTAACTCCAGGTCTAAGGGGCACTTTAAACGGCCCACTTGTACCCTAAAAAAATAATTTTCTCTAATTCCGAAAAAGCTTCACAGGCCAATATGACTGGACTAAGCATATCGCCTACAATGCTGCAATGTACATCATGAAACATTATCAGTGAGTTTGAACCATAGGTGGCAGATCCTGTGAAACACTGATACGTGCCCTGTGCCAGGTCCTGCAAAGCTCGACGATAGACCCCAGGTGTTGCATTGATGCTCCATGGGCTACCTCTCAGGGGGAGATGTTTAAAGTATTGTTACTCATATTCACATACCTTTCACGATGGGTGCTAGCTTACCTGAAAGGGGTCACCTGGTGAAGGATGTCACAACACATCTCAAAGCTCCAGCAGATACCATCAAACCAAGCAACATTCTAGAATGCCTCATGATTGTGATGCAACGACTGCATAAAGAAACCTGTTCTTTGACTCTACACCAGATGACTGCTTTCATGAGGTGCTGTGTATATCGACCCTCAAAGAGTGCTTTGTTTTAAACAATCTCTATTAAAATACTCCCAGACTCCACTGTTCCTATTGGGCTTTCCCTCTAGGGCTGTGGTCTTCAACCGTTTTAATGCTGCGCCCCCCAAGTAAAGAAATAAACGTAATCGACCCCCCTAAGATTTTTAACAATTATTCTATTAAACTGGCAATATTTGATTGAAATATGTCTTGCCTTATTTAAGCACGAGATATATAGTCTCATCTCTACTTCTGTTTATTTCCTCTCTTGCCTACTAGATAAGTACAATCAGAAGACCTTGCTATTCAGGGGATCGTGCATGGTCTTTATTTAGTGACCACCTGAGTTGAAGTGTTGGCGGATGGAGCTTAGAAGGGGAGGTGACTTGGACTTTACAAGTACTCCAAAGCAAACAGGCAGCAGAGAAGGGTATGTGGAAGTTTCATGCATGCAGACCGAGTCTGCAGCTCAGAGAGATAATACACAGGGCAATGATCGCTCTACCAATCACTCTCCATACTGTTGTCCTTCATGAGGCGATGCAGAGGATATACAGTCTGCTGGCATCAAACAAATGGACATAAATCTGGCCGTTCTGGCTTGGTTTCAAGATCGAAAGACCCAACTGGGCAATCAATGAGCGGAAAATGAACCCAGGTTAGGCCACAATCAATTGTGCCACTCCTTCAACAATACAGCGCTACACAAATCTGTTAAAATAACAATATCATTTAGCATATTTTGTCAAACAGCCATGTGGCAATCTAACTAGCAATATAAATTAATAGCCAAATAGATTGTGCAACATCAATTTACTTTAGTGACACTTTGAGTTGATGGCACAATGACCATGGACCACTGTGGGAATATCCGGCGGACTGCGCTCCTGCACGATTCCTCAAAACTCTATTCACCAGCTGCCCCGCCCCTCCTCTTGCCCTTCTCAACGCCTCTTTGGCTCTGGGTTGTGTTCCCTCATCTTTTAAATCTGCTATAGTTTTTCCTATTCTCAAAAAAACTGGCCTGGACCCTTCTCTCCCTTCCAATTTCAGGCCCATCTCTCTTCTTCCTTATCTGGGCAAGATCCTTGAAAGTCACGTTACATCTTGCCTGTCCACCTATATCGAGGAGAACCACCTCCTAGCCTCCCATCAGGCGGGATTTCGCCCAGGCCACTCCACAGAGACAGTGGTCATCGCGGTCCTGGACGAACTCAAGGGGAAAGCTGACATCAATCTCCCCCAAGCTTTGGTCCTCCTCGATTTGTCCGCTGCGTTTGACACGGTAGATCACTCCATCCTCCTCGACCGTGTCAGCGCAGCAGGCATCCGGGGCGCTGCACTTTCTTGGCTAGCGTCCTTTCTTCAGGGCAGGTCCCAAGCGGTCCATCTTTCTGGTTTCTCCGCTCCCTCCCGCTTGGTCACTTGTGGGGTTCCCCAAGGTTCCTCCCTGTCCCCTCTCCTTTTCAATCTTTACATCTACCCCCTTATCATTTCTCTTCTCGAGCTGGGGGTCTCTGTGTACAATTACGCGGATGACCTCCAGCTCGTCTTTGATCTTTCCTCCCCTTCTGTCTCTCTCCCAAAGCTTTGCTCTACTCTAGTTTTCATATCTGATTGGATGAGCATCAACCATTTGAAGCTCAATCCGGACAAGACGGAGCTTGTCCTCACGGGTGGTTCCTCTAATGGTTCACTGGCCCCCTTCCTTTGGTTCCCCCCCTTCACCGGTTTCCTCAGTCCGAACCTTGGGCATCAAGGTCAGTCACGACCTGTCTATGCATGCCCAAATTAGCTCTGTTGTATCCTCCTGCTTCTTGTCCCTCCGCCTCATCCGGTATTTCTCTACGGACGCCCTCAAAACCATAGTCATGGCTCTCATCACCTCCCGCCTTGACTATGGGAATGGCTTGTACGTGGGCATACCCGCTTATGAAACCCGCCGTCTCCAGGCCATTCAAAATCAGGCAGCCCGCCTCATTCTTCGTCTCCCTAAATCTGCGCACATTACCCCTGCACTCAAGTCCCTTCATTGGCTTCCTGTGCACCTTAGATCCTTCTTCAAACTGGCCTGTTCGGCTTTTCGGGCTCACACTCACTCAGCCCCTCTCTTTATCGGATCTCTCATCACTCCTCACGTCCCCATTCGCACTCTCCGTTCTTCCTCTCTTTCCCTCCTGCACATCCCCCGTTTCCGTAAATCCAGAACAGGGGGCACCCGATTTTTGGTTCTGGCCCCCCGGTTCTGGAACAGTCTTCCTCTTTCTATTCGCTCTATCCCCATCTTCTCTCACTTTCGAAAAGCTCTTAAAACTTTCTTGTTTTCCCAGGCATTTCCTGGTTAGCCTCCCCGGTTCCCCTCTGTGAGTCTGGTTAAGTCCCTAGCACCAGGAAGCCGCTTGGCCACAGCGCGCTTTATTAAGTTCTTTTTCCATTTCCATTTCCATTTCCATTTCCATCCGTCTTCAACATTTTCCATTCTAAATGACATATCCCAAACTGGACTGTGTTTCAAGTGAATGATCATGAGAAAGACTACTTCTACACAGTAATGGACACACAAGATGTGCCACCTGAAACGTTGCACCAATCATGATGATGTTTTTGGCTGTACAGAGCACCTATAGTTATACTAAATCTTTGGTGCGATTGAGAAAAGAAGACAGTTCAGGATTAACCTTCTCTTGAAGTTGTGAATCTCCAGGAGCACATTTATTTTTTTCACTGCGGAAACCTTACCAGCCTCTTGAAATGCAATCTGCAGTTATTTCATTGTGGTGAAATGGAAGACCCTGTGAGCTCGGAAGGCTACCTTAACTGGGGAACAAACTTCTACTGTGAGATACTGCAGCAAGAAGAGGACTTGGGTCAAAGGGATGAGAGAGAACCTGTACCCATGATCGGATGAGCTGATGGACGCTGCACTCCAGTCATCGATGCCCGAAATTCTACTGTGCAAACCACTGCCCTAATTAAGGATGAAAATGATCATCAAACATTTGTCCAATTCTGGGATGAGATTCTTAACATTCCTCAGAATACACGCTGAAATAAGCGATTTTGCCCATGTTTCTGATGCATCAGTCCAGCTACAGCTTTTTATTGATAAGTAAACATTGAATTTCCACTGGTGACCAGCACTGCAAATATTCCAAGATCTGTCAGCACCAAAGTTCAGTTTTGAATGAGGAGATAGAGGACAAACGTAGAAATTCTGTCTTTAAAGAAGTATGCTCCAGAAGCACTCATGTGAGGCAAGGGGATACTCTCAAAAGCATACCGCAGTATGTATGGGGTGGTTGCTGTATAGAGAAAACGTCTATGTGTAATTTACTGGAATGCACAAGTTACTTACCTTCGGTAACGATATATCTGTAAGAAACAGTAGTTAGTATTAGATCCCTTACCTTAGGATATCCCTAGGCGTTAAACTGGATCCGGAAACTTTTGCGTAGCAGGACCCTTGCGCGTCGGTAGGCGTTGTCTGTGGCTCCGCGTCCGTCGTCGTCGCCTGGATGACGTCGCCGGAGTACTTAGACACTGCCCTCACGCGCTGACGTCAGTTCTTATACACAGCTTTTCCGCGCCAGAAACGCAGAGCCATGATAAAAACCAACACTGGTGCCATGAAACTAGGGCCCTGTAAGGGGATGACCTTAACCCTAGATATCGGTTCGCAGAACGGGGAGGATGGGTGGGGCGGTAAGGAATCTAATACTAACTACTGTTTCTTACAGATATATTGTTACCGAAGGTAAGTAACTTGTACATCTGAAAGAAACAGGTTAGTATTAGATTCCTTACCATAGAATAGATACCCCAGCAATACCAACCCCGGTGGTGGGTCTGCGAACCAATGATCATACCAGAAAGTCCTGGAGAACGGAACGGCCGAAAAAGCCATCTCTCCAGACTTGGCTGTCCAGGCAGTAGTGTCTTGCGCACGTGTGCAGCGAGGCCCACGTAGCTGCCTGACAGATGTCCTGCAAGGGGACTCCCCAACCCAGGGCAGTAGTAGCCGCCGTGGACCGAGTGGAATGGGTACGTAGCCCCACAGGAGGCTCCTTTCTAGGCAGAGAGTAACAAGCCTTGATGCACAAGACGACCCATCGAGAAATGGTCAGTTTGTGCACCGCCCAGCCCTTTTTAGCGCCCACGTAACCAACAAAGAGTTGGTCATCCACCCGGAACTGGCGTGTGCAATCCAGATAGAATGAGAGCGCACGGTTTGGGTCCAGACGGTGGAGCCTCTCTTTCGAGGGATGCGGAGGCGGAAAGAAGGTGGGCAAGGTGATGGACTGCCCGATGTGGAAGGCTGTGACTACCTTGGGCAGGAAAGAGGGTCGCGTCCGCAACACAACTTTGTCCGGATGGACAGCAAGGAAAAGAGGTTTAGAAGAAAGAGCCTGGAGCTCACTCACTCTCCTGGCAGAGGTGATGGCAACCAGGAATGCAGTCTTAAGAGTAAGGAGACGAAGAGGACAGTTATGAAGTGGCTCGAAGGGAGCGCACAGCAGATAAGTCAGAACAAGGTTCAAGTCCCACTGAGGCATCACAAAAGTAACAGGAGGGAACATATGAGTAATGCCCTTCAAAAACCTATTTACAACTGGGGACTTGAACAAAGAGGGTTGATCAGGGTGCCTTAAGAAGACTGAAATGGCAAAGAGGTAGCCCTTTAGAGAGCCCAGAGCAGAGCCCTGCTGGGCAAGAGAAAGAAGAAAGAGGAGAACCTCTGAAAGAGGGGCAGAAAGGGAATCCACAGCCTTTGCTGTGCACTATGCCACAAATTTGTTCCATCTGCAGGCGTATACCGATTTTGTGGAGGGACGCCTGGCTGCCAGAATAACATTACAGACTTCAGGAGGCAAGTCAAATGGTCGCAACTGCCGCCGCTCAATCTCCACGCATGTGAGTGGAGACTGACGGGTTCGGGTGGAGGACCGTCCCCTGCTGCTGCGACAGAAGGTCCTCCTGAAGAGAATCTGGGGATCGACAGACATGCTGAGTAGTTCGGGATACCAGTATCTTTGTGCCCAGTCCGGAGCCACAAGGATGACTTGGGCCCGGTCGCGCCTGATCTTCTTCAGCACTCTGGGCAGAAGTGGTATAGGCGGAAAGGCGTGCAACAGACCGCAACTCCACTCGCGACGAAAAGCGTCTCTGAGCGAGTGCCGCCTTGGAAATTCCAACGTGCAGCACTGATGACATTGCACGTTCTCTTCTGTGGCGTATAGATCTAACCAAGGCTCTCCCCACTGCTCAAAGAGGCCCTGCACCACGTCGGAATTCAGACGCCATTCGTGATCCATCATGCACCGACGGCTGAGTTCGTCCGCCCTGGAGTTCAGGGAACCTGCCAGGTGCTGAACCACCGGGGTCACGCCCTTATGTTCCAGGCACTGCCAGAGGCGCAGAGCCTCCTGGCATAGGGTCCACGACCCCACCCCGCCCTGTTTGTTGCAGTACCACATGGCGGTGATATTGTCCGTGAACACCTGCACTACACTCCTCCGGACAGAGGGGAGGAATGCCTTCAGTGCAAGCCGGATCGCCCCCAGCTCCATCAATCAATCAATCAAAGACATTTATAGAGCGCACTACTTACCCGGAGGGTCTCAAGGCGCTTGGGGGGGCTGCATCTTTCATCCCTTCGTGAAGGTTGGCTCTGGCGGCGGCGGGGTCGTTGGTCAGGGAGAGGATCAGCTGGGTGTCGTCGGCGTAGGAGATGATGTTGAGGATGTGTTGGCGTGCGATGGCCGCGAGGGGGCTCATGTAGACGTTGAAGAGGGTGGGGCTCAGCGAGGATCCTTGAGGGACGCCGCAGATGACTTCGGTGGCCTCTGACTTGTACGTGGTAGACAGACTCTCTGTGTTCTTCCGTCGAGGAAGAAGATGATCCACTCCAGTGCCTTCTCCTGGACTCCGACGTTGCTGAGGCGTTGTACTAGGGTACGATGGCAGACAGTGTCGAAGGCCGCGGAGAGGTCTAGGAGGATGAGGGCCGCTGTTTCTCCGTTGTCCATCAGGGCTCGGATGTCATCGGTGGCAGCGATGAGGGCGGTCTCGGTGCTGTGGTTGGCTCGGAAGCCAGACTGTGAGGGGTCGAGGGATCCATTCGTCTCGAGGAAGGCGGCCAGATGTTTGTTGACGGTCTTCTCGATGACTTTAGCTGGAAACGGGAGGAGCGAGATGGGGCGGTAATTCTTGAGGCCGGTGGGGTCCGCTGTTGGTTTCTTTAGTAGAGCGCTGAGTTCGGCGTGCTTCCAGCTCTCCGGGAAGGTGGCGGTGTCGAAGGAGGTGTTGATGATGTCCCGCAGGTGGGGTGCGATGACAGCGTCGGCCTTGTTGAAGACGTGGTGAGGGCAGGGGTCGGTCGGAGATCCGGAGTGGATGGAGTTCATCATGCGGACGACGTCTTCGGTGCTGATCGGAGTCCAGGCGTGGAGGGTGGTGGTGGGGGGCGTTGCTGCGGTCGTGGCGTGCGTCGGTTGAATGCTGAAGCTGTTGTGTATGTCCGCGATCTTGTTGTGGAAGTAGGAGGCGAGGGAGTTGCAGAGGTCTTGCGATGGGGTGATGTCGTTGTTTCCGGCGTTGGGGTTGGAGAGCTCTTTCACGATGTTGAAGAGTTCCTTGCAGTTGTGTGCGTTGTTGTCCAGCAGGTCCTTGAATGCAGTTTTCTTGGTGGCGCGGATCAGTTGGTGGTGCTTCCGGGTGGCAAGCTTGAGGGTGGTCATGTTGTCCGGTGTTGGTTCCCGAAGGTTGATGTGGAGCCGGGACTCCGCCGGAGACCAGAGGCCTCTGATCTCCGCCTCTCCCATGTGGCCCCCCAGTCCTGGAGGGACACGTCCATCACAACTTTGTGCTTCGGTTGGGGTAGGGAGAGGGATCTGCCGCTGACCCTATCGCGGTCCGTGAGCCACCACTGCAACTGTCTTGCAGTGCCCTCCGAGATCAAGACATGGTCGGACAAGTTGCCCTGATGCTGGGCCCACTGAAACTTCAGGTCCCACTGCAGAGCCCGCATCCGCCACCTGGCGTGATGCACCAGAAGGATGCATGAGGCCATCAGCCCCAGAAGCCGCAGCGCCAACCTGACCGAGACTCAGGATAACGGCTGAGAGATCGGAATCAGAGCCTGAATATCCCGAACCCGCTGTTCGGGAGGATAAACCCGAAACTGCGCCGAGTCTAGAACCACTCCGATGAAGAGGAGCTTCTGAGAGCGATACAGGTGTGACTTCGGCACATTGATGGAGAACCCCAGCAGGTGCAGGAGGTTGGCCGTAGTCTGGAGGTGGCTGACGACTGTCTGGGGCGAGCCCGCCTTCAACAACCAGTCGTCGAGGTAGGGGAAGACTGAAACCCCTAACCTGCGCAGATGAACTGCGACTACCGCCATCACTTTTGGGAACACCCGTCGGGCGCTGGTAAGGCCGAAGGGGAGCACGGTAAACTGAAAGTGCTCGTGGCCTTTCGTGAACCGCAGGTAACGCTGGTGGGCCGGCAGGACGGGGATGTGAAAATAAGCATCCTGCAAATCCAACGCTACCATCCAGTCTCCCGGGTCCAGGGCAGCTAAGACCTGAGCCAGTGTCAGCATCTTGAACTTCTCCTTCCGGAGGAAGTCATTGACGTTCCGCAGGTCCAAGATAGGGCGTAGGCCCTCTTTGCCCTTCTTGGGAACCAGAAAGTATTGGTAGTAACAACCACACCTTACTTCTAGCCCAGGAATGCGCTCGCTGGCCCCCTTGGCCAAGAGGGCCGTAACTTCCTATCTCAGAAGATTCAAGTGATCCCCCGACACGCGGTGGTACTGCGGTGGCATGGCTGGAGGGGTTGCCTCGAAGGGGATGGAGTACCCCCTTCGGACGATTTGCAGCACCCACCTGTCCGAAGTGATGTCGCACCAGTGGAGGAGGTGATGGCGAACCCAGCTCCCCACTGGCGTCACGTGGGCCTGAAAGCTCGGACTAGAAGGGCTTTGAGGCGGATGCTGCTAGGGTGGATGTGGACTGGCCTCGCCGTTGTCCCCGGGCACCGCCACGGCGGTTACCACGTCCGCCAGAGTGCTGGATGTTAGTCTGCGGCCCGTGGCTGGCAGGACGTGTTGGGGCGCCCCTTCCTTGGCCACAAAAGTAGCGAAAGGCAGCAGTTTGCTGGCGCGGGCCAACAGGCCCAAGAACTTGGCCGTAGCCCTGGAGTCCTTAAAGCGCTCAAGCGCACTGTCTGCCTTGTCGCAAAGAGGTGACGGCCATCAAACGGCATGTCCATAAGGGTGTTTTGGACATTAGCCGAAAAGTTGGCGGACCTCAGCCAGGCGTGGCGACGAATCGCCACCATCGTTTTCATCGCTCTGCCTAGCGAGTCCGTTGTATCCAGCCCACACCGGATGGAATACTGTGCCGCATCTCGACCCTCCGCAAGGGCTTGGGCGGGTTTAGTCCGGGTCTCCACTGGACATTGTGGCAGCACGTCCGCGACCGTGTCCCACAGAGAGTGGGAATAACGGCCCAAGAGGCACGCAGTGTTAACAGACCGCAACCCCAAACTCAATGAGGAGAACATCTTCTTACCATACTGTTCGTACCTCTTGGATTCCAGGTCGGGGAGAGCCATCAGGAATGCGGTCTGGGAGTTAGAGGCCTGTATAACCAGGCTATCAGGAGTGGGGTGGGTGGACAGGAAGCAAGGGTCGCCCAGAGCCAGGCGGTGGCGTCTGGCTACATTCCTATCTACAGGGGAACCTGTAGCGGACCTGGACCAGGTGCCCAGAAGAACGTCAGACAAGGCCTCATTAAACGGCAACAGAGGCTCCAAAGAGCTTGCTTGCAGTTTAAGGACCTCAGTGAGGAGGTTAGTCCACACGGCCGCGACGGGGAGTTCAAGGGATAAGGCCTTGGCCGCCCGCGTCAAACACCACACTATAGGCAGCCCCCTCCTCCGAAGCCACGGTAGGAGGGGAGACAAAACCAGTGTCTGGCGAAGTGTCCAAACCACTGGCATCCCCTAGCTCACCTGCCCAGTCCTGATAAGACCAGCACTCACGTGCCAGAGGGTCCTCAGACCCCTCCCAATCCGCCTCGCCACCCATCTCCTGGTACTCAGGGTCAAACGATGGGGCCGGATCATAGAAGAAAAAGTCTTCTCTCGACGTCGAATGCGGCGTCGAGCGGCGCCGCTCCGGCGTCGGAACCAGGTCGAGGGGGGGACCGGGGACGACATCGTTCGGGGACGGCGTCGGGGGCGACACCCTAGGGGCCGGCTCCGGCGAGGTCGTAAGGTCAACCGGCGACGACCCGGATCCGGAACGGATCCAGCTGGGCCCTGCGGCACCGGGACGGAATTCACCGACGGCGCCGGGGCCAAACCACCCGGCCTGTTTGGGCTCCCAGTCGGGACCGTGGGCCCGAAGGCGCCGCAGAACCCGACAGAGGAGTGAGCGATCTCATGGCCATGAAGAAGGCATCGATCTCCTCCGGCGGCACGTTCTGCCCAGGGACCAGCGGGTTTGGAGCAGGCTGCGACGCCTGCGGCTCCGGCGGAGCCACGTGGGTGGTGTCGCCCGAACCCCTGGCTGCGTCGTACGAGCATCGGGTGGAGTCAGAAAAGCGATGTCGCTTCTTTGACTTCTTGTGCCTCTTACCTGAGGACTTGGAGCCCGAGGAGTGGTGTCGACTCCCGGAGCTGTGATGACTCTGGCCCCGCGACCGGTCCCTCGACCTCCTTCCGGACCGGGAACTCGAACTATGCGGGCCGACTGCCGGAGCTCGAGGCGCTTGCGGGACCGCTTCCGTCGAGCCTTCGACGTCAAGGCCCAGCAGTCAGGGCACGACTTGTCATCGTGGTCAGGCCCCAGGCAATGTAGACACCGACGATGGGGCTCGGTAACCGACATCAGTCGGCTGCAGTAGACGCAGGCCTTGAACCTGGGCATCCCTACCGGCACCGTCGGAGTCGTTCGACTTCGAAGAAAGATCAAAAATGATCGAAAAGTTTAGTCAAAAATTGACTTAGGGTACCACTTTTTCCGGATCGGCGCTTGGTGGCTCGGAAAAAAGAAGAACTGACGTCAGCGCGCGAGGGCGGCGTCTAAGTACTCCGGCGACATCAACCCGGCACCAACTACGCTGACAACGGACGCGGAGCAGCAGACGACGCCTACCGACGCGCAAGGGTACTGCTACGCAAAAGTTAACGGATCCAGTCTGACGCCTGGGGATATTCTAAGGTAAGGAATCTAATACTAACCTGTTTCTTTCAGATATGCCTAGCAGTTGACTGAGCTCTTAGGTATACTTGTCACTAAAAAGAGAAGTAGGCAGATTCATGGTTACTGTGGAGAAGAATCATGTGGAGGCTGGAGGGAGGGACTGGGTCATAAGTGAACACAATGTTTTCATAGCTTTATTTTATTCTATCTTGAAAATACCATAAAAACAATGCTCAAAATAATTTGTAAGCTCTGTTTTCTAAGTGCATGATGCTAGAATAATATACATGAACCTAACCATACATCTGTAAGCAGACGGTACTCAGCTATTTTATCACTCAGCTAGCTGAATGCCTAAGCTGGAGTGTCCATCTTTGGTCCACAAGGTTCAGATTTGAGACAGGTTTAACAAGATATCGCTGTGGGATAAATTCACAACTTATCTAAATAGAAGTAATTTCCATAGAAATCTGTTGAGGATCTGGCTCATGGAGCCTGGGTATGCAATTAATGAGATTAGTCATAGCTTGATCAGCTGGGACCTTCAGAAAATATCATACATGAAGGGATGCTTGTTTAGGTTCATGTATCTTATCAACATTCCTGCTAACATTTTACACCTGGCAAGCAGGAGATTTTGAGAAAAAAATTGGAGGAATGTATTTTCCCCATTGACTTATATTGCTGTAGAAGCGATTTTAGGCGGGAGAAAGATAAACTAAAGTCATTTTTGGCTTAAAAATGTGTACGATCTACTTGAATCGAGTCTGTTGGTCAGTGGCAGCTGGTATTTGAAGGCGGTAGGGGGTCGGGTTGCAGGGGTGGGGTGGGGGGGGAGAACAACATTTAGAAAAAAATACACACTTATCTGTCTGCCACTACCACCCGCCTCCTCTCTGTCCTCTTCCCAGCTTTCAGGGCAGGAAGAAGGATGCACCCGGTTCCCGGCCTCCCGATAGCCAATCACAAGCCAATCACAACGCTGCAATGCAGCATTTTGATTGGTCTGAGCCAGGCGCGCAACACCCATTGGAATCAGAAGGCTTCAGCCCCCGTCGTGTGTGGCAGCCCAGGCTCAGACGGCTCCCGTGCACACACACAGCCGCACCCGAGCACTTCACAGGTCTTTAAAAGACCATGTGCATGTTAATGGGGCCCGAGCACACACACAGCCGCACCCGAGCACTTCACAGGTCTTTAAAAGACCATGTGCATGTTAATGGGGCTTTGATGTTGTGTCACCCCTTCCAAGAGCCCCTGCAGCTTCACTCTGCCTATTGCTTAAAGTTTCAGCCCCTCCACCGACATTTTTTCTTAGCCCCCCCGAAATGTGGCTCTAGTTGCACCTCTGGTCTGAGCTCTGTGGATCGGCGCTCTACCAGAGAATGGGAGACTGGGCATGTTCTCCATGCAGGCTGTAATGCAGCCTGCATAAGAACATGCTAAGTACGCATGAATGTTTGGCAGGCCCAAGAGGGCTGGCCAAACATTCTGCTGCATGTATGTCTATCAATTACCCACGCTGGCCAACGTAAATTTAAAACAAGAATGGGGTGAGGGTCAAAACTTCGGGGGCTCGCATACGATGTTGGAACCGGTGCAGAGTCCCCTATTTTCACCAGCTTAATATTTCTTCAGAACTTATTTATGAAGGAAACAATACTCCTCAGCGCCCGATCCAAAGCAGGTAAGACACAAAGGTTCCACAACGCAATAAAATGTCAACAAAAAGATTCGGTTGTAGGAGTAGAGCTCGTGCTAGCAAAGAACACTAAAAATCAAATCACCGAAAACTTTTGTAGATTGTCCAAAAGACACATCTCCTGGTACAAGGCATACTATTCACTGAGAATTTTATATTAAGCGAATGAAGTACGCATTTTGGGCTTTGACATCGCGGCAGCACAACTCGCATGACCTGTCAAGCATGCAAGGAATCTTTTTGGAATACACATCAAGATCTGGGCTGAAGGCCGCTTGAAAATTGCTTGTCATTCAAAACAAAAGCAAACAAGCCATTTGTAATTCAACAGGCACAAGAACATAATGCCTTTTCCTCCAAGCCCACTGTACGCTCACTGGAGCACAAAGATTATTTTTCTGTTATACGAAAAATAAGAGGCGGGCGGGTTTTTTGTCATCTAATACACAATTTCCCTCATTTTAGTGGCGGTTGAAATAAACAAAGAAATTGCTGCTTTCTTCAGTGTTTCACAAATAACATTTTGCTCGCAGATGTGAAAACAATATCGGCAATAGGCTGGTACAGAAGCCGGGGACAATCAATTTTACAAAGCGCCATATGTGAATGTTTGGGGGCACTAATCGTCTGTAAGTGATTTTGCAAAACTCAAGGCAGCGCAGACTCATTTCGGCGGGATCAGAAGCGGCCGCAATGTTTCTGCACCAGCAATCACGGGTTACATATTTCTCCTTTATGGAGGGCCTCGATTTTGCCACACAAATTGCTTCAGCCAAGGACAACAGAGCCGGGAGGATGACTTTCATTAGACGCCATCACGGCCTGGTTCCACGCGCAGCGGCGCGCGGGCTGACAGCGAGTCACGCCTGCGTAACCTTTCGCTTCAGACTGACAGCAGAGAGCCCAGACCGGCCGCTTCTGAGCACGCATTTCAGCTTCAGAGTATCGGCGGGCAATTTCCCAAGCATAGCACGACTGCCCATTTACCTGGTTTTATACGTTTCTGTCGTGGCAAGATTACATTTCTTCCACCTAAACTGCAAACGGAATGAAATATTAATATTTGACCCACTGCCCTCTGCTGGGGGCGTTAATGGCCGTTAATTGCACGCCCCAGTCGTAATGGTGAGAACACACGGTAATAACGTGCTTTTTATGTAGTACTAAATACCACCCTCTAGCTACTCCTAAGAGCTTTAGAAAATAAATGTTAGTATTACCCCATCAAAACCTATAGCACCCGAGCAAACTGTATGACCGAGGAGGAAAGCACCGGCATGGGTGGAGGTACCAAAGAAACGAAGCACAGTGTAGGCAAACCCTGCGCACTAAATGAAACATGCCCGTCGCTAGCCATTACAAAAGCGTACTCCGGCCACCACAAGGAGCTCCGGACGATCGTCCCAAAGTTTAAGGTACTTGGAGCTCTACTAGATCTAGCACGCGGCCCCCACTTGACCAAAATACACGCCCGACCACCATACCTCGCAAAATGGCCACAGAAATGCTGAACTGGGGGAGGGGGGTGGGGGGGCCGAGGGCACCGTGCTTACCGGGTATGCAGGCCCCCACCATGCGGCAACGTACCCTCACCCTCCCTCCCAAGGCCAAAGAAATTATAAAACGCATTTTGTTACCAATCTGGCGAGGAACGGGACTAACACGTACTAAAATTTACAGTGGGGCCCGACATGAACAGGCCGGGCCCAAACCGAACAAGAAACAACCGAATACATAGATGTCGCCGAGTTTAAATGTAGGACCTGACGCCGAAGAGTATATATGCTGGGAAGGCCATGCAATTCGGGCACCTAACTGAATTAGCGCCGCGGACACAACATACCGCAGGACCACCGCAGGCAGCGCCGCATTACAAAGCCAATAGCCCGTGGCTCCAACCGTGGAAATAACCTCTTACACGCCCCTACGCGCCAAGTCTGGGAGAGCTGCAAAACAAACTACGGGCCGGAGGGCAGCACATGATTGGCGACGCCCGCCTGAGACCGCTTCGTACCATAGTACCATCTAACTCTGTGCGCCTCAAACCTAACCATCTCTTTTCTTGCCACGGAAGGGAACGCTTAACGAGTCTATGTCCTACAACAGGAGCGCTACCCCAATAGTCCGCACGCGCGTCCGTGAATAAGCACGCAAGCACCTCGATAAAACGGAAGGGGACAGACGAAGCGGAAGGAGCCACCCACCCGGGCCAGCACAAATGACCCCACGTGCCCCCTCCAACAGAGGAACGAACCCACCAACGCTTCTCCGTAAGAACGCGACCCCCGCATCACCGCACTCACCGCTGGAGAAGCAAACCATGGGCATCAGACAACACTACGCCGCGACGCAAAACCGGACCTCTGGGCAGCGACCAGCGTTAGGAAAGGATTCACAAAGTCTGCCAGAAGCAAGGGAACATACGGAAAACCCCCCACACCCGCAACTCCAAAGGGGGCAAAGAATACGGAATTCTCCATTCACCTTCCCAGACGCGCCAATACACAACCACGCCAAAACTCAGGCGCAAACCCCCCGCCACAGGCGCCTCGCATGTACATATGAACATGAGGCGCAGGGGGCAGGCGACACGACCGTAGAGGGATGCAACCCACAGGCACCGAGGGACAAAGAAACCCGCCGCCGTCACATATCCCCACTCACCGGATGCAACGCAAAGCGGCACGTCGGAGCTATCACAGCGACGAAACACCGGACCTCAAGACGGCGACCCTAGGAAGGAGTGTCCCGACGTGACAAAAGAGTGTCCCAACACGGAACAGCGACGTCCGGGGCGGCAAAGAGGGCTCCCTAGCAGGGCAGAGGTCTGAAGTACTTCAGACGGCTCCTCCCAACCGCCCCGGACGTGCATCATAACCAGTCTCCGCCAACCAGGGGAGACTGCCTCAAGAGAGGAACTACTGTACGTCATGCGGGGGCGGGACAGCCCTCCGTGACTAGGAGCCCGCCCTCCTGATGGCCACTGCGTGGCCTCGGGCAGGCGCAGAGTATCGGCGGGCAATTTCCCAAGCATAGCACGACTGCCCATTTACCTGGTTTTATACGTTTCTGTCGTGGCAAGATTACATTTCTTCCACCTAAACTGCAAACGGAATGAAATATTAATATTTGACCCACTGCCCTCTGCTGGGGGCGTTAATGGCCGTTAATTGCACGCCCCAGTCGTAATGGTGAGAACACACGGTAATAACGTGCTTTTTATGTAGTACTAAATACCACCCTCTAGCTACTCCTAAGAGCTTTAGAAAATAAATGTTAGTATTACCCAATTTATGGTAGTCACTATACCCACCTGAGAAGGATAGAAGGCTGAGTTGGCCTTGCTAGGATTTGAAAACCTGACCGCCGGAATATCGCTTTTGTCAATAGTGAAAGCTCAGCTCACTGAGCCATCCTCCCAAAAATATGCCGGATTCACAAAGCTAGTTATACTTGTTTATATGTACTCACATGTCGATCTACTTATACACCTGAGTGCAGCTCTCCACTTTTTTGCTATCTTTCATTTCCAAGTAGCAAGTTACCACTAGGTATAGACGTGCATGTCTTCAACACCAGTGGGGGCAGGCTCGGATTGGTGGTTGCGGAGTGGAGGGAGGTGTAAAGGGGGTGTAAGAAAAGAACCCCCCCCAAAAAAACAACTTACCTTATCGCCACGTCAATCCCACATCGTCTCTCCTCTGCACCCAGGACGAACAGGAAGCACCCAGGCTCCCCAGAGCCAATCACAAAGCTGCAATGCAGCGTTATGATTGGTCTGAGCGCCGTGGTTCGGCACTCAGCCAGGGAATGGCGGCCTGGGCATGTTCTTCACCCAGGCTGTAATGCAACGTGGGTGTAATGCTGCCTGGGTGGAGAACATTTTAAGTGCGTACAACGCTTAGGCTGGCTCGAAACGGCCGGCCAAAAAGTCATGCGCACTTACAGTGTGCCCAACACTCCTCCCCGCCAAGATGCCGCAGCCAGAACAAATAAAATGATAAAAACATCAAGTTATTATCATTTTATTTTTTCTTTCTTTCACTGCTGCTAAGCAGTGGGGCAACACTCCTCTGATTGAGCGGAGGAGCCCCCACTGTTCACCACCTCAAATGAGAACTAGAAGTGTAACGTTATCGCTTGTAACTTTTCATCTAGTGGTAGAGATGTCCGGGGTAGAGCCCTCCCTGTGGGAAAGTATAGGGACATTCAGTAAAGTTGATTATATTAATACAAATATTTTAAATATTTTCATGTAAAATATAAATGTAAAATTATTTTAAATATTTATATTAACCTACAACTAATAACTTAACCCCTTCGCTGCGGCGGCTATTCCGCCGCAGCGCTAAAGGGGCGGGGCGGCCGCATGCTGGTGACGGAGCCGCTTCGTCACCAGCCGCGGTTGAGCTATGCTGGTGACGGAGCGGTTCCGTCATGACCCGCCCCGCTCATTAGAACGCCCGCGCAGGCGCGAAATCAGCGCCGCGCAGGCGTGGCGGCTGGGCCATGACGGTTCGCTCCGTCATCAGCACAGCGCACCCGCAGCTGATGACGGAGCGGTTCCGTCATCAGCATGCAAAGGGTTAAAATTTTACAGCACATTAAATCAAAATAAAACAATGTATATGTATTTAATTAATAATTCATTTTTAAACAACTAAAGAAATACCAACCTTAATTAACATGTTCATTTTTATTTCATTTTTCATAAACTTGGATAAAATTATGTATACAATTCATTTAAATACTTTTAACTTTTTAAACATTTTAAAGGTTTAATTTCAGTTTTTAAATTAAGATTATTTCAATTATATATTTAATACTATACACACACATTTATATATGTAAAGGTAATTTAAAGGTCAGACTTAATTAGTTCAACGCTAATTAGTGTGGGGTGTTATTTTAATTCCCTGCTTCCATTGTTTTCTATTGGAATTTATTGCCGTACCAGTGGTTGGTGCTGGAGTACATTTGCACACATTTTGATACATTTGGAGCTGTACTAATTTTAAAAGTGTATTTTGTAAATTGTAATAGTCTTACTTTTTGTGGGTATGTGTTTTATATTAACATGTCCTTTCCAAAACCCTCCTGAAATTTACCTTAACCCCATCTATTTTTAAATAAATATTCCCATTTTCCCACCTTCTCCCAGTCACTTCTACATTTATTACAAAGTAGTACATCTAAGTATGCAGAGTACTCTGCCACCATGGAGGTATTGGAGAGGTGAAGGTGGAGGTCTCCGGCCATAGGTTGGTGAACTGTATTTTTTACATGCTACAAAATTACATTTGTAAATCGGCCTGGTGTTCAGGGAGTAGTGTCATGAATATTATTACTTTTCTCTTCCACGCATTTCCCTTCTTAAGTTACATGTACTAATAAATCAACCAAACATGAATGTGTGTGATTAATAGAACGAACATTTAGTTTATATTATTCTGCTCTGCAATGTGATAATTGAGTTTGCTTGAATATATTCGCAGTATTTAATCTAAACTCTGATTCTTCTGTTTCTCATTATTTCTTAGTTCCTGAAAAGTTTCCAGAAGGTTGAAAATACGTGTCTAGTTTATTGTGGTTTTTAAAAAAGTACAGTTTCATAGAAGGAAAATAAATGAAAGGGCATCAGGCCACTTTCTGCTAATTGTTTATTCCGAGTGGTTCAACAACAGTGAAATTATGTTATAAAAAACAAAGCACTTAGAGTGAGAGGTTAGAGAGGAACCCTCACGCCAGGACACAACAGGACAGGTCGTGCAGAATCATATTAACGATTCTAATGGGAGTCTACAAGAAAGGGAGTCACTTATTAGGGCCTGATTACAAGTTTGGCGTTGCGGGAGCGGACCCACCCCACGGCCGAACCAGTGTAAGCACTGCCCGCCATATTATGACTTTTTAAGTCACTGGCGAGTTTTTGTTTGGTGTTCCCACGGCGGCGCCTATGAAATAGGCACCGCAATGGGAACGTCAAAGGCAGTACCTGTGCGGCTTGGACTGGTGCATTCCATGCTGTGCAGGTACTGGGGTGCATGCACACAGAGGGGCACAACCTGTGCCCCTGAATGCTCCCCATGGCCCAGAGGCAACAGGGGGCCCTGTGGGGCCCTCTTTGTTTCCTCTCCACCACAGTTGTCATGGAATAGGAACTGCAATGAAAACTGTGGTGGAGAGGCAACTCATAATATGCTTGGTGGGCCTGCGGTGGTCACGCCAGGCACACTGCAGCCTTAAGACTGCTGCACCACTGTCAGGGATCTCTGATTCCTGGCGATTGCGGCAGTGCAATGGTGGCCCAACCGCTCTAGTTGTAATAGGGTGGTTGGAAGACCGTCACTGCCGCGCCCTTCGAGTCTGGCAGTCCATGGACCGCCAAACTCGTAATCAGGCCCTTAGCCTTCACTTACTGAATTGATCAGTGCAGCTGTCCTCCCACGTCAACAGTAGCATTCCTTGCTATTATACAAGTCACATTGTTCAAACAGATATGTAGGTGCGAACCATCTCTGAAATTCGAAAAAGGTTTTTATTTCTGCTGTGATAGAATTATTTTAGAGCAGAGAAGTAGCATAAAAGGTGTAGAATTGATATAAATGTAGAATATCAATTACACTAGAGTTCTTCATCAAGGTGTATCTTGTGTGCTTTGGGAGTTGGAATAATGACTTGTAGGCTGTGCACTGGATCTTATTTAGTGGCTGTATGATGGGACAACGCATGCCTGAACCATTCGGTCTTAACCCCGACCACATCTTTACAACGCATGTGTTTACCGCGCTTGGCTTTACCACGCAATATTGTTTTAAAGACATGATTGGTAAAGGGACATGCTACAGATCATACCCCTGCCCTGAGAACTGTCCCTTCCCCCAGCCCCTCCGAGCCCTGCAACTGACCCCATGCCCTAAAAGGGGAAACATCCTTTTTGACGCAACTTTTACAACGCAGTGCCTTTACAACGCGGTATTTACAACGACAACCATTACAACGCATTGCGCTGGGGGGCGCTCTAGGATAGGGAATACCTTTAATTTACTATCCAACACCTTCCCTGGTGTCCACGGGGACTGGAGTTGGAATAGTAAATTAAACTATTCACTATCCAGCACCCCAAAGCACTATGCGTTGTAAAGGTTTTCGTTGTAAATACCGCGTTGTAAAGGCATGTGTGCTAAAAGTATGCGTTGTAACGTCATACATTCCCTAAAAGTGACCCCAGCCCCCCTCCCACCGAGCCCTAAAAATGTCCCCTATACCTGTAAAGTACCCCGATCAAGCCCCCACTGCCCTGAGCTTAAAAAGTGCTCCCTGCCCTATAAACAACCCTACCACCCTAAGTCCTAAAAATTACCGCACCCTAAAAAACTACCCCCTGCAGGCCCAAAACCCGGGCCCAGGCCCCACTCACATCACTGTGTCCTTTTCCAATCCTTCCTCTTCTTGTCATCCTGTGCCTGCCCATCCGCTACGCATCTAGACCACCTATTGCTTTAACCAGGCATATGCGCCATTAAGGCATTTGTGTGGTTAAGTTAAGCGTGGTTTGGCTTGCAATGAAAAAGCATGCGTGGCTAAGCCCGCTTTGTGAAGGACGTTTCCCATCTAGGGCAGTTGCCAGCATGCCTGGAAATGCTTGTTGCGCATAATTAAGCAAAAGGAACAGTTTGTCAGACACCACTCTCCGTATAGCAGAGGTCATTGGGCTGTCGAGGGTGGCATTTAATTTGCACAGTGTACCTGACCCTTCTTGCCTTGCTTTTTATTTTGTTCAGGTCCAGTTTTGCTTAGCCAAGCTCCCAGATAATTATAGTGTTGCACACATTCCAACCCAGGCTCAGCTGGAATTGATGCATTGATGGCTGAAACATATAGACCATCGATGTGAGATGTGAAGGATTAGTAGTGCATCCTCAACACGTCGCCTAGTTTTTAACCTAACCCCTATTCCAATATACATCAAAGATGTTCATCTCAGCATAAGAGGCAATTTTAACCATCTCTTTACAGATCCCACCTAATTATACATCCAAAAACTATTCCTTCTGGTGGAGGAGTTACCTACCTGGACTATCCCATATCTAGGTAGGGAACTTGACGTTGAAACTATCCACTAGGGTACATCAGTCAAGATTATATATCACACTGGCTAGAACTGGTGGTTGAGGGGCTCCTAAAAATGTTACTGGTGATACTTTGTAATTAGTATGGCGAGGTTTCACTCTTCTTTAATTCACTTAGAATGTAATGGAGCAATTGGAAGCTTGTCTACCAACTAAATTCCCTCTACAGGTTGAAACAAACATCATAAAATCATTTCCTGTCTTTGTACTGAATATAGATACAATTTCAAAGTTCTAGTATGTCAAGATTATCACACCTTTCCTTAGCTTTAGACCAGCCTCCGGGTTTACAATGGAAATCAGCAATTATCTTTAAGACAAAGGAGTTACACGTCCTAAGCCCTAAATAACAGAGTATATGTTTCCAGGTTAAGAACGACTGAAGCTACATGAAAAAATGAGCTGAGAAAGTGCACCATTCCTCAGTAACTCTCAGGGGGCCAGTAACAGGCCTTACCGGCCCCAACTAGATTATGAGAACCACTGTAAATCTGCAGATCCTGTGCAGAGCTGGCAATGGGGCACTGGTAATGCAGCCCTATGTCATCACCAATTCAATGTCACTGGTTGGGAATGCTTTTTAAAATACTTTTGATAACAGGTTATTAAAATGGCGCTTAGCAGAAAAGGTACTGAGAAGGTCCTGGTCGTGGGTAGATAACTTTTACATGAATAAACCTTTTTCAGCTGTAGCTGCTTTGTAATAAAACAATAGTATGTCAGGAGAAAGGCCTCCTAACAACATTACATGGAACCCTTATCGAAGCCTCCATGCAGTATTACATGGAACCAGTTTCTACAACCCTATGCCGTATTACAGGGAACCCCTTTCCATGCCTCTGTGCAGCATTACAGGGAAACCGTTCCTATACTGGGTCTTTAGGAAAATAATAATTAACTAAAGAGCACCAGTTCCCTAAATCCACTTTTTGTTGTCTGATTTCCTGCATGAGTGAATGAAGCTCACAAGGTCTCTTCTTATTGGCTCTCTCCATTCACTGTCATTATTCTCTACCAAACACTATTTCTCAGACAAGTCCTTCATGCAGAGATTTACTCTGGCGTTCTCTTTGGTCTTTTTATTGCCTAAAAGCTCTGGTGATTTCTGTGCTATATAAAAACTATTTCACCCCTAAGATTCATGTGCTACAAAGTCTTTAGAAAGATCTGTGTTGATCACAAATGCAGATTTACTGTATAATATACTTAGGGTGTCTGGTTTTAGGTTTAAACCTATAATAACTGATAAAACCCACCAAAAGGAAAATAGCCCTCACCAGTGTAAACTTATAAACACTGAAAAAACACCTGCAGAACCACAAACTAAATGCCATTCAAAGAAAGGAAAAGGAGAGTGAAAGAGTCCTTTATTTTCTTCCTGAAGGGGTCAATACAATGTAACTTTGTTATCCAAGCTAGTAGCAAAAAAGACTGGGCTAACACTATTCTGCTTGAGTTTTGCTGTTTAGGGATGTCACTAAAATATTATTTCTTCTTCCTTTTGCTTTGTTCAGTTTTGTGGTCTTTGGTCTAAAGATGCAGGGTTTAGAAGCTTGTTTTAAGTATTAGTGAATGATTTTAAAACTGTAGAGAATCAGGAAATATCAAAATCATATTTACCATTTTGGTTGCGTTTGATTCTTTCACTGATAGGTAAACCGGCTGGTTTCATAAGAATCTTTCCCAATATGTGCCATCACATTTACCTACAGGGAATGGGTAAAAACCCTTGATACATCAGCCCCCAGTTTCTAGTGAGTCAGTATTGATAGTAGGTGAATCGCCAACACCTCAGACTTTAAACATTCAATGCAAGGTATAGTGACAAGTATATGTTAAAAGAGTGCTTATCACCAAGCATCTGGGATAGTGGTGAAGACATGACACCAGACTTTTAGAAAACATGGAACGCAATGTCACTTGGAATGCTGCTGCAAAAAGGTTATTTCCAAGTTCAACAAAGATTGGAGTGATATTGGTTGTATTTGCAGGGATTCAGCTACATATATGAAAAAGTTGTGTAACGACCTGTCAAAATCAATACCTGAGCTGGGATTGGTGTCGTTACAACGCAGGCTATTACAACGCCTGCTGTTACAACGCGGTTTTTACATCGCATACCACTACAACGCATAGTGCTTTTAAGCGCTGGATAGTGATTTATTTAATTTACTATTCCAACTCCAGTCCCCGTGGATAGTAGGGAAGGTGTTGGATAGTAAATTAAATATATTCCCTATCCTAGAGCGCCCCCCAGCGCAATGCGTTGTAATGGTTTGCGTTGTAATGGTTGCGTTGTAATGGTAGTGCGTTGTAATAAATGCGTTGTAAGTGATGTTTCCCCCTGAGCTGAAGTGCTTCGCTGTAAGAGATCCTTGCCACTTGTTAGATGACACGCTGAAAGCATCTTAAAAATATCATCAGAGTTAATGAAGAAAGCTATTGACTTTTTAGTCCATTCTGGTGCACTGTTTTGTTATGCGCGGGAACTAAAGTGCAAATATTTCTAATTTTGTGCTTTATATGGCATCAAAGAGTCATCCCAACTGTGTCACTTAGCTGATGGTTCTCGCTCCAAGGGGCTGTGAATGGTATATTATTCTTGTGGCAACCGTATACAGAATTGATGATGCCAAAGGCAAGAAATGTGATGATCTTTGGTCGCAAAGTGATGTGAAAAAAAGTACACTCTACTGCATTCCTAGATTTTTACAAGAAAACATAACTGCTGTAGTGGACACAGTAAAACAACTAGAGTCTGAAAGTCTGCCAAATGTTCAGCATAATTGGTGTAGATGTGCACCATCTCCTTGAGAGTAGGTTGGGCGACACCATTAGTGACTTTGGCACTGCAACATGTTCCATGTTAGAGTGCTTGCCACTTGGTAAGCAAAGCAATGTTGACAAGCAATTAAGGAACTTTCATTTTACAATGTATGAGAAATGGCTTGCAATAATGCATAGAAGTATCCCTTCACCAACCATGGCATTTCAAGTCAATGAAACCTCACTGTGGTACTCTGTACAAGTTCTAGGTCCCTTCAGTAAAGAGGAATTTTCTCCGTAGTTTAAAGAGCATTGCATCATTTTTGACTGCTTCAATAACTCTGGGGGCATAAGCTCCAAGTTCAATACAAATGTTCCC
The DNA here is from genome assembly GCF_964263255.1 of Lissotriton vulgaris. Classification (NCBI taxonomy): domain Eukaryota; kingdom Metazoa; phylum Chordata; class Amphibia; order Caudata; family Salamandridae; genus Lissotriton; species Lissotriton vulgaris. The sequence continues at coordinate 165,398,832 of NC_141699.1, read as the reverse complement.
GAACCTGCCCAGAGAATCACAATCTTCAAGTGCACTATTATTGGCATGGAAAGCTATGTCAGTGGCCAGAGATAGCAAATTGTGTACTGGCTGTTTTGGAATTGCCCATCTCAAGTGCCAATGTTGAGAGGGCCTTTTCACAGAAAAAAAGTTTACACTGGAAGGAAAAAATTAGCGCACATGACCAAAGACTCACTGAAGAAATATTGTATGGTGTACTACAATAAGTTTGATTGACAAAAATGTATTAGGACCTCAAATACACTGTACGTACACTGTCTATATACCATTGACTATCAGTGCAGAAAGCAAGCAATAATAAAAGCGAAAAGTTCCATAAACACTGGCAAAACACCGTTTCTATTGTTTTTAATGACACGAAAATGTGTAACCACTGATTACTACTGGTTTTTTAAGGTATTGAAATCACTTTAAAACACTGAAAAAACCCCACCAGAATTCACCAAAAATAGAAACCGAAAACAGGAAAGCCTAAATATACTGAAAGCTGTTGGAAAAATGCCTCCTTGATTCTGTTCACACTCTTTAACACTGTTGCTAACCTGTGCAAGCATTCCCTTTCTCGACAAATGGTTTTAAGGCTGTGGCTACATAAAACCCCAAAATGAAATAAATTCTATATGCTGGGCTGATTCACAAGTGCCATTAGCAAGCTCAATATACAGTACCATCAGTCAATGGAACCAGTAGATCAGATTCAGTAAAGGTATAACAGAGTCTTTGATCCTCCTTATTACACTACAGCAATGTATAGATATACTGCCAATTAAATATACTCCAAGAGTAGGAGGGGGCACTCTAACCGATATACAGCCATTAGAGAAGATCACAAACGTGCCCAACACACATTCAAGTGCAATGTAGCTCACAAAAAAATGGGTTCTTTTTAAATTGCATCATACGGACAACTCACTTTTTAGTGGATATTTTATACAGACCCTAAGAGTGTGAGTTGGGTTGCTAAAATCTTTGACTCACAGGCATCCCCAAGGGTTGGATGAATTGGCTGGTGTTATGAACACACATGATGTTTTTTAGGTAGTGGTCATCGCACAGTGTATTTCATAACCTCATGGGTAAAAAGAGGAGTATGTTCTTTTTCTGCCAAGCCCTACTAAATGCAAAAGTCAGGGAGGGGGCTGTTATTGCGACACTGGTTCGACTTACGACACCAACATTTTGAAAAAGAGGTAGTAATTTGGGCACAAATACAAAAGGGGTGAAGTTCCTCATTAAACAAACATATACTAGGAATACGCGGGAGTTTCAATACTACAACTGCTCGTAAATGTACACCTACGGCCCGATGCACAAATGTAAAAAAACAAACACTTTTAATAATAGCTTTACGACTGCAAAGACATATAAAAAGATGGGACAGAACTATCTTTTTATGTGTGGAGTTCTTCGCCCTGACTGCGGAGTCTCCGCAGTCGTAAAGTTACTATTACATTGTTTGTCTGCGAATAACAAAAAAAAAGTAGAGTTACAGAATAGTGTAAGTGTATCTTTGTGAATCAGGTCCATAGTTTGTAACTAAAAGTAAGAGATTATGTGGAGAAAGGAGCACCCCCTGTGCTTCCATCCCTGTCGCTTCATGCTGGCTAATCTGATGGACTCTGGAAATAAGAGATGACGGTATAAGCCTGTATACATGGGTGAGGCAAGAGGCAAGCTGAAGTGTCAGTATATTACGGGGGTCTTCTTCATCTGTGGACCTTGTTCATATTATGAAGTTTCATGCCGGATGGGTCTCTACAATGGAGCAGGAAAAAGTGCAACCCATCAGAGCCAGCAATCATGTCACACCTTCCAGAATATAGCTCACACGACACATTCTTAGGCAACTTCTCGGTGCCATCACAATCAAGAACATTGTCAGGCAGGAAAACGCCTTCATGGCAAAATAATATAGAACTGATGAGAATTTTCAGTTGTGTGAACGGTGAGAAAGTGACACGTTTTAGAGATACTAAATATTGGTTAAAAAAAAAGTTTGAGCAACTAAGGAAAACTGGTTACTCTCAAAGACAGATAATGAGGAACTGTCCCAAATGGACTAAGAGGGCACCGGAGCGGGGAACAGCATATGAGAATAAGAAAGCAAGCACGAGGAGAGGAAGCAAGAAAGAGAAGCTTTGCAGCTTTATTGGAAATGAAGTGTAGAAAGGGATTTATTTATTTATTTGAATGTTTTCTATTACGCAAACGTGATCCTTGTGGCTATCAGAGCGCTTTACAAACTTACAGAGAGCGGAGCAACAATAACAATGATAACATATTCGAGAAGAAATACACGCTAAGGTGGTGTCAAGAAAAGGAGGGTATGCTTTACAATGTGCAGATAGCAGCGGTGATAACCAATAAAACAAGCATTTACAATGCAATAGGTCTTGCAGCATTAAAGTTTGAGTTATTGGCATTGTGTATGACAATGCCAATAGTTATAACTTTTGCAAATGTGACACCTATAGCATTTGTAATGGAATGTGAGTTGTATTTACGTGACTTAGATGTATTGATATTACAAATAACAATGGCTTTTCATTTTTTTAATAGTTAATACTTAAATAAAAGTTATTGTAATTGAGTCGGTGGAAGGGGTGAAGTGGGCCGTGTCCCCGAGTGATGTGGTGGTGTCCCGAGTAATGTGGTGGTGTCCCCGAGTGGTGCCCCCGAGTGATGTGGTGGTGTCCCCGAGTGACGAGTGGTGCCCCTGAGTGATGTGGTGGTGACCCCGAGTGATGTGGTGGTGTCCCTGACTGATGTGGTGGTGTCCCCGAGTGACGAGTGGTGTCCCCTAGTGATGTGGTGGTGTCCCCGAGTGAAGTGGTGGTGTCCCCGAGTGATGTGGTGGTGTTCCAGAGTGATGTGGTGGTGTCCCCAGAGTGATGTGGTGGTGTCCCTGAGTGATGTGGTGGTGTCCCCGAGTGATGTGGTGGTGTCCCCAGAGTGATGTGGTGGTAATCCTGAGTGATGTGGTGGTGCCCCCAGAGTGGTGTGGTGGTGCCCCCAGAGTGATGTGACGTTGCCCCTGAGTGATGTGGCGGTGCCCCTGAGTGATGTGGCGGTGCCCCCGAGGGATATGGCGGTGTCCCTGAGTGATGTGGTGGTGTCCCTGAGTGATGTGGTGCTGGAGAAATACAATACCTATGCTCAATAGGTGGGGAATACTAAGTGATAATTAAGGAATGTACAAAAACTCTCATAAATAGAAGATGTTTACTACTCTTAAGACAAGGATCCCCGACCAAAACATTTTTTTATTTGTGTTTGCCAGTGCTGTATTGAATAATATGCTTTGAAATTTCATACGAAGTCCAAGGTTTTACAGACAGTTCAAACAAACTAATATTGTCTTAAAGTCCCTTGTCTAGATTAAACGAGGGTTTATCAGAGGGGTAAACGAAATCCAGACCCTTCGTTACAACAGCAGTGAACAAATTTGGCACATTGCCTTTCTCAAATGTGTTTCTAGTACTCCTGACCCTGAGCATTCTGCCTTGCACATAAGCTGACCCTCTTTCTGTACTGATTCTCAAAGCTTTTTTATCTGGCGATCATCATACACAGAAGTATTGTCAAACCAGACCTAAAAGAGGAGAGCTTCACAACACACACAGAGCGTTAGTATTTGTGAGAAGCCGGCAAGGGGTTAATGCGTGTTAATCACTCGCTTAGACCCTCGACGGTGTGAGTGAGGCTTCAGCAAAAAGAATGCTTACTGTTCATATGTTTTTCTGGTCTTTATATAAATGCGGATACTGCAACCATACGGAACCCTGAGGGGCGGGAGGGGGGAGAATGTTGCTTTTCTACATATTCAGTTTGCCCAGCTGCTTCGATTACCTCTCGCGCATTAATTATCAAGCTAGAACTTGTAAAGGAGAGTGCCTCTGCGAGTTAGTGTATATATGATATTGCATGAAATGAAGCTGCGACAAGGTACTATGTGTGTCTAGGAATGTCCTTCTAGCGATCTCTCTCTCATATCAGGGGAAGACGGCCCAGGAAAGCCTGGGACTGAAACAGACCGCTGCTACGCTGCCCTCGTCTGCTCGTCATAGCCGTGACCTGGGATGCTGGGCAGCGAGAGGCGGTGGGGGGTGGAATAGAGGCCGGAGGCTCTCTTCTGCCCTGGACGGTGGCTGGCAGCAGGAATGCAGGATGGGAGACTAGACCGCCGAGTGGCTTCTTGCCAAGGACGCTCTGTTGACAAGGGTCATCTGCAAGCGCTTGCGAGCTCACCTGGCACGGCAGGCGCGTGCCCTTTCAGAGGCGGCCGAGTTCTTTCAGTGTGTCCTCGCGGCCGAAAGAACCACAGGCCCGCGCGGGGCAGGTTCTCTCCTCTCCTCAGGCAGACACAAATAAATGCAAGAGGAACCCTTTTATATTACCAGCATTTGACTCAGTATTGGAAGAATGCTGCGAAGTACTTCATATTTGAAGTAAACAAAAAAGACGGTATTTTATCAGGCGCTTCAAGTCACTTCACATAGTACCCAAAAGCAGTGCTTTTGCACCCACCCAATAATTGCATAGGTTGGCAGGGAAGAGTTTTCTACAGTATACGCCTAAGGACTGTATGCAACAAATATTACAAGAATGTGCAATGTGCTAGCTCGACTCATAAATATATTCAAATCCAGTCTGCAGCTGACGCCAAAGCAAACAAAGAAGACAAGCTGAGGATCGCCGGGCGCGAAACCGAAACCGCGGTGGGAGCGCACGAGACGCCGTCGCCGTGAGCGTGCACATCGGCTGTCCCGGCGCAAGCTGTGGATCGCGGACAAGACACGCTGAGCTCCGACTCTGAATTGGAGCCTGCTGCCGCCGAGAGTGAGCCGCTGCGGAGGGAGAGGGACATGCGAAAAGAGCCCGGTGAGTGAGGGGGGAGAGGGAGGGGATGTGTGTGTGTGCGCGCGCGGCAACGGCGGCGGGTTCTCTATGTATGTGTGTGTGCGTGTGTGTGTGTGTGTGTGCGGCGGCGGAGGCGGCGGGGGGGGTTATCTATGTGTGTGTGTGTGTGCGTGCGTGTGTGTCTGCTTAGAAGGAGCCAAGGGAGACAAGAGATGGAGAACGCACGCGCGACCTGATCCGTTTCCGCGCGTGCCCATCTCTTGTCTCCTTTGGCTCCTTGTAAGCAGAACTGATCACAATAGGCCTCGGAGCGACGATCGCTTCGCGATGCGTTCGCATGTGCGAGACCTAAAAAAAAATATCTTAGTCAAGAACACTGCTTGATGAGACGTCTATAACTGGATTGCAGAGAGATATGACGAGATGGGATCTTGGCACTGAGGAGGGAAAGGAGAGAAACAAGAGAGAAAACGATCTGAAAAATCAGCAAGTAAATGTTAAGAAAGACTGAACGTCCAGATGAGGGATGCTGGTGGTAGAATACTCCATCACTGCAGCTGGTGCAATAACCGCATTTCCGGTAGATGTCCTGTCATTTAAGACTCCTCTCAAAGAACTCCTTTCTTTTAGTTCTCCACCTCCAAACTAACTTCCACGGGTACAGCAAAGGCCTCACACATCTTCTGCCAGGGGTTCAAACCTGCGCAGGCCTTACATTTGAGTAGAGCTCAATGGACTATCGCCCCATCTCACGTGATGTTCTTTCTGACTCACCCGCTCCTATGTTTGGTTAAGGGCTTCGAAGCCACCATTCTGTTAGTGGCAGCGCTAAATATAGCAATGATCTATAGTTTATTTTAAAAACATGCCTCTGGTAAGGTATGATGACATAACTGGGTGATGAAAATATTGAGAAGTATCAGTCACACCATGATAAAGAAATATTGTTGGACTGTAGCTAATAAACAGAGGCACATTAGGCCCTCAAAATCAAGAAAAGGAATTGTCAGGTTATTATAATGCCATGCACACATAATGTATGAGAAGCAGGCATCAAAAGACGTCCTATTTAAAAAAAAAAAAAGATCTGTGCGATTTTGAAGATGGAATCATATGCAATGCACTTTGCAGTCAAACATAATTCTGGCATCAATGTTAGCTTTGAAAGCTGACCATGCAGTATCTAGAGCCAGATGTACTAACAGACAAGTTGAAATTAATTGGCTCAAACTGTGCTCCAACATTTTGCGTCTTCCATGTAGTGCTGCAATACAATTTAGGTACCAATCGGTTCCATTGCTAAATTTCGATTCGCTGGGGATTGCAGAAAGATCCGCCTGATGAATCATAGTTAGGCAGGTCGCTATTTACAATCCACTGTGACTGGTTATAAACATAAGGATGGTTGATTGGAAGGGACAGCATACAACCATTCCAAATTGGGATTTTTTTAAAAAAAGCAAACGCCGCCTGTTTTCCTTAAAGGACCAAGTGCTGATTTAAAAAAAAAAATCTGCTTTGGGGGGCACAGACAGTAGCTGATTCTACCCCCTCCCCCAAAAGTTCACCCAACAACATTCCAAAAAAGAAAGCGATCCAAAAAGGACATCTGCTTCCTCAAGGGAAGCTACCACTTCCTTTGAGGTGCCAGTAACTTTTCAAGGGTTTGCGAATGCAAATGTAGTGACAAATTACTGATACACCTCATTGCAAATTGCATGTAAAAAGGAACGCCCATTTCACCACCCTTCATTACTGTGGTTCAGAAGGAGTTACAAAACCCCTTTTACAAATCAGAAAGGCTTTTCGAAATGGCGAAAGGAGTATAATGCACTGTAAAAAGCACGTTTGTGGTTACAAACCCTGTGACTTTGCAAACCGTTCACAGTACCAAGAGATGCGTGACTGATATATTTTTTCTATTGCGATTGTTCCTCGCAGCACGGTTTGCAGGAATGCCCCAATGAAGCTGTATCGCTTCCCACCAAAGCCCTGAAATAAGAGCTGGGCAACAGCAAAGGAAGATGCGGAATCTTTTGAAGACCAGGCATCAATAATCCACTCAATGGATTTCAGTAATGGAAGGACCCAGCACATAGGATGTATTTTTTGATTGTCATTGCAGTATTGGCTGCACGTGCACCTAGTTTTATACCTGAGATCAATGCACAGACGAGCTGCACGTCTGAAAATGATGGCGCGCCAGTGCCAATCAAATGCTGAGTAATCAATGAACTGGGCAGACTTCTCCACGGTACAATACTACACCCAGAGCTGCCAGTGTCTCGCCTTCTACCCAGGACGAGCCAGCAAAGCACTCCTAATCCTGGGATCCGAAGTTATCCAGCCAAGATCTCAGGCAAAATCATTTCAATGGATATCGCACACACCTGGGCTAAAAGAGGAACCGAGTGTGCCTTTATCAATAATATAACTCACGTTCACCCTGGCTCCAGAAGGAAGATCACATAAAGTGTGCCTGGAGCAATGATCTCACTCGCTCACTTACTTATCACACTGCAAAAGGAATTTCATCTTTCACGCACTCACTCACTTCTCACATTCACACTGGCTGAAGGAGAGACTTCACACAAAAATGTGTATTTTATATGTGGCTCAATCACTTATCACACTCACCCTGGCTCCAAAAGGAATTTCACAGTGGATGTGCCTTCATTGATGTTCTCACTCATTCATTTAAACACTCACCATGGCTCCAAAAGGAATTTCAGAAAGGATGTGCCTGTATGAAAGATCTCACTTACTTATTACATTGACCCTGGCTTCACAAAGAAGTTCACTCGGGTGAATGTCTGTATCAATGATGTAACTCACTCCTTCCCTCAAGAACTAACCCCTAGCCTACACAAGGGCTCACTGGCTTCAAATGTGTCATTGGTTTGTGAAAAACTTTGCACTCATTCTGCTCGGTTTTCATTGTCTCAAAGAGATGCTTCGCTTGAGAGTTCGACTATATAAATAACATAACTCAATCACCTACCACACTAGCAAAATGCTCATTGACTCTAGAAATGTCCAGAAAAGGTTTTTATAGCAGTGCAAATAATTTCCTTTCTGCTTGGTCTTGACACAAATGTTTGTTAAATCTCAGTTCATTCTGTCAGTATCACCATATTCTGTCTGATCTGCAGTGGCATCTTGTGAAGTGGTACCGCCACAATCCTGTTCTGCCTTATCTGCAGTGGCATCTTGTGAAGTGGCACACTGAATACAAGGGAGAACTACAAGTGAGAGCAAAGGTTAGGTACTGGTGACCTACAGGCTAAGGCCTGATTTAAATGCTGGCGGAAAGTGAAGTTCGTCGCAACAGCGACGGAGTTCCCTCCCTGCCAACATTATGGCCCACACGCCCGATTTAGAATCAGGCAGACCACAGGTTTGACAATAGCTGAAACTACTTTATCTCTGCTGTGGTCAAACCCAACTGACTGCAGACGGAGTAAGGGCTGTCACATGTTTGGTTGTATGTTGGCCCACCTAATTTAGATGGGTGGACATTTACACGATTTTTAAAGCCCATCACAGCCAGGAAAAACCTGGCGGGGAGGGGCATTGAAAAGTGCTCCGTGCCCTCTCACTAAAGGGGGCATTACTTTATTTTCAAAAAGAAAATCCTGGTCTAGGATTTTCTTTTTAAAAATAAAAATAACATTGTAAGTTTGCAGTATGGCTCCGTCAGTCAAACTTACAATGCATTGACCGTAATTGTTGTGATGGTGGTTCTTGCCAATGCTAGAAAAGTCTGCAGGGCCGGCGGGCATTTCTAAACTTGACTGGTGGCACCTCTGTTAAGGCAACAGAATAATTTACTTTGTCGATACGGTGGAGAAACAGCGAACCATCAAGATTTAACATGGTCCCTTAGTTCTCTTGCTGAAAGACCCTCTGCATTTTAGGACGGGCTAATCTCTTCCTGTCAATTGTCCTGCGGCCCATATCAAGGGCTATGCCTGCCAAAAATAAGTACAATACATGTAACATAGAAGTTATGCAGCAATACAACATACTACAGAGGAACCATAGATATGCAGCAGCCTGCCCCTTGCACAGCTTCACTGACATATTCAGACTGATGCCACAGGGAGGAACTTCACTGCTGTTGCTACTTGACCACAAAACGTAATTCAAAAGCAAAAATACATCTGTACATTCACATCAAATAGTAACTAGGGGGAAAGTATGGATTTCAACAAAATACCCAAATACCCATGTTGGCAACAACATTTTTTATTTTGTTTATTCAGAGTTTTATATAGCGCGACCATGACCCAAGGGGTATAAGAGTGCTTAACAATTACATAGTAGCAAAATTAAGACAAAAGAGAGAGGCATAAACACAAAGGAAAAAAAATGTACGTTTTCACTCACTTAATATTACTTCAATGATAAATGATAATTACGCACTTGTAAGCGCACGACTACCCGGAGGCATCTCAGCACTTGTACAAATACCGCTGTGGAACCCTTCCTGCTTTTTCCCTGTGAGGTGACCCACTCCTGGGCACCTCCAAGGTGAAGCCAGGCATCCTCAGCTATGTTGGGGCTGTTGTGGAGATTAAGCAAGCTATTGCCCAGAGGGGCAGATTGGGACTCATGATTAGAATAGGCACCGAGGTGAGAATTATCAGGTCCGAGGAAATTTTGAGCCCAAGACCCGCCGAGGCGGGAATTGAACCCTGGTCCCGGGCCAGACTTCTGCATCAGGGTCTGCCGCTCTAACCATTGAGCCACACTTCTCCACACTTCAATCAGATATGGGAATTATTTTCTTTGCCTCTCAAAAATGCCAGCTCTAGTCTTAAATTTCGACAGTAAGGTGTACACATTCCAGATTGTTACCCAGCGTCCCTGCGCTCTCCAAAGTAGCCTTCTGCCGCAGGTACGGCACATGCTCTGACTGCGGTTTCCACAGAGTTTATAAAATCACCTCAAGTTAATATCACTAGCAAATCTGTCATAAATATTAGAAATATTTCTGTTTGCCTATCCATTCTCTCCTTGCCACTGGAGTCAAGCTAGCCTGACTGATGAGGGATGAAACCCCGAGACCAGTCCTAGGATGCTTGTTTCTGGTCCAGGGAGAACATGGCCTAGCAGTTCGGGCTGGACTGTTCCCATGGGGGACAGGGTCAAGACTGATTTGCATATGGCTGGGTTTAAACTGGAATGGCACGGGGAGCAAAAAAAACGATGGATTTAGGCCCAGATCTCTGTACTGGGGTGAATGTTTGACATTGGTCAGCATTCTGTCCATCAATTGTTCTTTTTGCGTCTGAAACATGTGTCAAGGAACATGTAAAGCCACGATGCATGGGAACTAAAGCCATCTGAACACATAGTGCAAGATTTGCAGTTTAAAAGAACAAAGGCATTTCATCTCAACTAGGCTCGCCCCAACAAATGCCATAATTCTGCCCAAATTATAGAAAATGTAAAGTCCCTAAATCAGAGAGCGATTGCAACACATGAGCCAACCTTTTACAAGCGGGATTCTGCGGAAACTTAAAAATAATAGTCTGTTTAAAAAAAACATTATGAGGCATTATACATCGTACATTATATAGCATGATTTCTAAATGCAGTGCCTGAAACATAGGTATTGTAGACGGTTTCGAAGAGGAACTCACAAAGTAATATAGAAGGCTAGCCACAATGGCAAAGCCTGGAGCCTTCTTGCTCTATAGCTGCTAAGATGTGCCCAGCGTCTACTGGGAACACTGGGTGCGCAGCAGACTGTATGTAGGACTATACGATGCGCAGTAACCTAATGGAAAACAATCACCATAAATCTTTGACAAAAAAAATAACAGCAGCTTTAAATACATCCATGCTTTACGCATCCAGCAAACTCCATCAACCATATCATTCTGTAAGAAACTAAAGACTCATCTCTACCCTGCGTAACCTCCTGGGCTACTAGACACTTATTAAAAACTGCCCCCACCCCCTACATAATTCTGACTTCCTACACCCTTCTAGAAGTAGCACTCCCCCTTTCTGTAAACTTCATTCGTACTATCTTTTGAATCCATTGCCTCTTACTGTTCAGCTCTCCGCTGCTTTGCAGATAGGTTTGGCTATATGAGTACCATACATACAAAAATACATACAGACGCAGTGCCAAGGGGCATACTCTTTCTACTCTATTTAATACCCCATTAGAATTTCTGTGCCACAAAATAAAATGTCAGCAGAATTGCTGCCCAGCTTGCCCTGTCTTTTCCCCGCAGGCATTTTCTTTTGCAGAGAGCACATGCTGTTCAACCCCTTCAGGTCTCGGGAAGAGGCCTGGGGCCACTTGCTTCTTGATTTTACATGCTTCCAAGAAATGGCTAATTGTCACTTACAAGTGATTGGAGTAAATGATGTTCTTATGGAAAGATTAAAATAAGAATCATTCACATCTGACAGCGCCTTGCCTCGTGGGATGTGTCCTACACACTACACTCCCGCACAAGGCTTCCCCCAAAGGTTTAGAACCAATGTTAGTAGTTTCTACAGCAAACGTTTCTTTTCAGACAGCATACACGTCATTGATGGAAATATCTGAATCATTGTGCACTGGGAATTCCCACGGCAAACATTCCATTACATCGTTTTACAGTGTACAAAAAAATCAGCATCACCTAATAATCATATAGGAAGTCAGACTGAGCTGGTGAGTCAAGAGGCCCCTATCAAAGGCAGTCTGTACTAATTACGTAATCGTTTGAATAAAAAGCAGTCTTTATTAATAAGTCAACAATTATTTAAAAAAGCAGTGTGCTCTAATGATGTTTTCACTTAAGAAAGCAATCTGTGCTAATGAGGTAATAGGCACATAAAAGGCAGGTGTACTATTCAGGTAACTAATCCATATCAACAAGTTTCGACAAAATGTATCTGACAATGATGTGCAGTTCAGAACATTACTTCTACCTATATATACTAAACTTCCCAATATCGCATCAGCAGATATTCTAGAGACAATATTTCACCAAGATTCTATTGAATCACTCAATATTGCGGCAGAACACCTGGGGAAGGGGTGCAGAGTTGACTGTGAATGAATTGTTCAAGGTGGAAGGTCAATGAATAGTGTTTGGATGGTCAAGGGATGAAAACGTTGAATGGTAGAAGGACTGGAGAAGGCAAGTGCATTGGGAAGAGATGGAGTATTGTGACTGGATCGTGGATGGAGTATGAATGGGCACTGTGTGGTCAATGGCAGATGGGTAGGAGTGAGGAGAGAAGGTCGCCACCATGAGGCGTGGAAGGGTTGTTAAATCCCAAAGGACATAATCAGCTGGAGACAATGAAAAAAAGCAATGTGAACTGTTTGGGTGTGGATGGGAGCACCTTGTCTGGGAGGAAGAGGACAAGGAATCCAGAAGGCTGCTGGGCCAGACAGGACAGGGAGGTGGAGCCATGTCCAGTCTGGAGACAGCACTGAGCAAGGAGCCACTTCAAGTCATCTACATGAGGTACTGTGGACATGAATGATGGGTACGTAGGAAGAAAAGCAACATGAAAACTATTTGGGATGGAAGGCAAGCACTTTGTTAGGCTATGGTTAGAGTAAGGGAGGCTCAGGAGTAGTGCTTGATTTGTCAAAAAATATATAAGTGCCTGGGCTTGCACCACCCATTGTCACTGTCGGCATTGCCAGTGACAGTGTCTACACAACTACTAACCCGCGCAATGATACAAGTGTGACATTTCAGACTATCCCACGCCCTCAAAGTTATAAAAATGGCCCCCTGCCCTAGGCACCGCTCCCAAGCCAACGGACCACGCACGTAACCTGGGTTTCATCCTGGACTCCTCCCTCACGATGACCAAACAAGTCAACACTGTCTCGTCATCCTGCTTCAACACCCTGCGCATGCTCCGAAAGATCTTCCGATGGATCCCCACCGAAACCAGGAAGACGGTCACCCAGGCCCTCGTCACCAGCCGACTGGATTACGGGAACACCCTCTACGCCGGAACCACAGCCAAACTACAGAAAAGACTCCAGGGCATACAGAACGCCTCTGCACGACTCATCCTGGACATCCCCCGCCACAGCCACATCTCTGCCCACCTGAGAGACCTGCTCTGGCTCCCCGTCAACAAGAGAATCACGTTCAGACTCCTCACCCACGCACACAAGGCTCTCCACGACTTGGGCCCCAAGTACCTCAACAACCGCCTCACATTCCACACACCCACCCACCAACTCCGCTCGACCAGCCTCGCCCCCGCCACCGTCCCACGCATTCGCAGAACCACCGCCAGAGGAAGATCCTTCTCCTACCTGGCGGCCAAAACATGGAACTCCCTCCCCATCCACCTACGACTGACCCAGGATCATCTCTCCTTCAGGAAACAACTCAAGACCTGTCTATTCGAGCAGTAGCGGATCCCTCCCCTCCCAGCGCCTTGAGACCCTAATGGGTGAGTAGCGTGCTTTACAAATACACCTGATTGATTGATTGATTGATTGATTCATTCATTGATTGGGAGGCAGGTATTAGTTGTTTTGAATGTATACTGAATTAATTCAGAATTACGGCTCTGATCATCTCTAAATTATACAAACAGCGCCATCATGTGGCAGCTGTCGTAAGTGCCGAGATTGGCAATTAAGTGCTGGTGCCAAGTAGCGGAAACCACAAGCTGAAATTAAGCACTACCCAGGAGTCCGAGAAGGTCAGGCAGGAACGCATGCTGAGGTTGCGGCACTTATAGGTAGAGAGGACAGCAACCATTTAGGAATCCTGAGTGAAGATAAAAGGTGCAACATAGATATGAACGCCATGGCTGACAGCCCGGGACGGAGCTAAACAAAGAGAACAGTTGTGGGTAATGGCGAGGCGTGGGCACTGTGTCAGTGAAGGATAGGAGGAAAGGAGACTCGTAGACCAGAAATGTCAAGCTTTAGGAAAGATCTGAGCTGAGGGGGCCGAGAGAGGTAACTAGCATTAACTGTGGGGAATAGGCAATGAGGGAGCAACAGGCACATAACTAACCTAGGCAGCAGGGGCAAACAGCCACAGAAAAGTCAGGGAGAAAGATTCAGGGTAATGAGGCTAACCAGCAGGAGGTGTAGCATGGAGGGTGGTAACATCAACAGGGACCAGGTATAAGCGTGCAGGAAGGGTTATGAAAGATTTAGTGTAAAATGGACACAGTCTGAGGAGACAGGGGAATGAGAAGGGGTACAGGAGGCAGAATTCAAGGGGCACAGATGGGGCGTATTCTGTATTAATTATGCAATAGCAGTGTGTAAACAACCTTGTTTCATGAAGCAGTAGTAATGGGTAAAGGGGGCGGAGAACACCACCTTCCAAGGTTCACAACTTCGTCTTAGTATGGCACCCTTCTGGAATGACTGATGTCCCTCCAGCGGTAGAACACCTTACAGTGACGTCAGGAGCAGATGCCCTTTGTAGTCAGTCCAAGATCAGTTTATCTACTTCAGCAAATGCACAAAAAAAGGGACAGAAAGTCAAAACTATAGAGTAGGTGTTTTTGTATTTCCACTACTTGAATTCCATTTTAATAACCACTAGTCCTGTATAACAACAAACATTGGCAAAACCAATAGGTCTGCCACTGGCCACAAGCTTTTGGCTTTGCCAGTGCTTGTTTTGTTATGTTTTTGAAAAAACTGATTTTTGTGGAAGCTGCAGGGCCCTCCTCGATCTAAAAAAACACTGGCTAAAAGCAAAAATACTTTGCTGATCTTAAAAAGCACTCACTGACATAATAGTCGGGCACTTTAGGGAACTACTTTGTGCGTGGGTTTGAAACAACAGAATACCTTCACTCACAGTGAAGTCAGCCAATGGCAGAGGAGTGCTGAACCCCTGCCCCATTGCAAAATCCTGCAGTGGTCTGACGAAAAATGTGACTGGTGCAATAACAAACCTATGGATGAAGAGGGCTGGCTCAAAGAACCATACAATAAATAAGTATAGTTCACACATAATTTTAAATACCAGACCTCATACATACACTGATGGAGCAAGATCGCTATAGGGAAAGGCTGTATGAACTACTAACAGAACCTACTAACAACATGACTGGAGCATTGATTTAAAAGGAGATGCAATGAAAGGACCAGCTCTACGGTTAACGCAGACCACCACTCTGCCATGTTGTCGGCGTCCATTTTGCCCGGCTTGTCCTTACTAGCCTTGATGAAATCCTTTGATGATCTGAAGCATGCCAAGTGTTCAGCCTCCAGATTATCTATCGATGTATCATTAATTTCTTTTTGTTTCCTGCTAAAATGTACGCTGACTCAAGGTGAGAAAACGCAGCTGCGCGGGAGCAGCTCAAATTGATGAATTACGTTTATGTGCCGGGTCCTTTTCATGGCTGGTGACTTTCCAGCAAAGCAATTATCACTGCAGAATGCATAATAGCCTAATTAATTACTATTGTCAGCCCGGCCCCTGCGCCATGATTATACATTATACAGCTAGCTTTTAAAACATTTGGAGGCAAAAATATTATTATAATTGCCCAGGCAAATTGCTGTGCTACCCTTTCTCTTTTGATACTCTAAACGAAACAAAAATACTTGCTAAAATATACGGCTGCTTGGTTTATTATCTCTGCGTGAAATGGTGAGGAACACATTAATACTTGCAATGCACACAAAGCACAGAATAACTAAAGTGATTACCACAGAAGGGTAGAGATGGGAAACGAATACATTCTGGCCACGTAGAAGGAACATTGGGGCACGGTTAGTGTTTAGAGGCGGTATATAGTGCTTGAAGCCCTTGTCGAGGTGCAGAAGATGTTTGTGGATGAGTAGTATCTACCCTACGCGTGGGAGTGCTTCTGTCATATGTCTATGTAGGGGCTTTTTTGATGTGGTGGGTGCTTTGGACCAGAAATGGACCCTTACCGTGATTTTGTTTCTGCGCCTAGGTGAGCAGGAATTGAAAAAATGAAAGGCAGGAAGTGGAGGAGTAAAGATGGTAGTATATATGCAGAGACAGTGTGAGAAGGTCCTCTGCTTCTCTCAGCTCATGGAGGTATCTTCTTGGGAAGTGCCAAGTCTTCACTGCTTGGGACAACTATGCTGGCCCTTCACAAATATTCCTTTAGGTCGACTTGCATAGATGTTTATACCCAGGCAGCCATGTTTAGGGAGGGTGTGTGGGTCGGCATGTCCATTTAACTTCTGCTACTCAACAGTGACTTCACTGTTGTTAAGAAAGAATTACGCCCCTGTATTATCTGTAGTAACGCAACACTTACAACTGCTCAACGTAGGTGAATGGCATCACGACCAGGCCTGGCTTCATCGCTGGGGGCGCCCAGTGCAACGATCTTTGTTGGGGCCCCACCACCCCCAAAACAACCTTCTCCACGAACTCTCTCGCTATCACGCTCCGCCATTGCCCCATATCTCTCCTTAGTCCCTCTCTCAGATACCTTTTATTTGTTTATAGTGGTTCTCATACCAGTGCAGGGTGCCAGAGCACTTTACATCACACACGCACATTATAAAGAGCCAATGAATCATATGTCTGAAATTCAACGTATAGGAAATGTTACATAAAACAACGAGGATTACAAGGTGTAGGACTCACATCTGATCCATACTAGTAGGCAGTATATATTGAATGTTTGTTCATAAGAAGCACAAACTCAGGATTTAAAACGTGCCTCTGTTGTTTGAGTTGCCTTTACTGACAAGAATGCATTTCTACCCAAAGGACTCCTTTTAGCAACATTAGCACAGTAAAAGACTGGGGGAAAAGATAACATTCTAACCTTTCCCATGCAGTTTGCATGTACCTCTTTAATGACAGTTCATGAGCTCACTGTTCTATAATAGAGTTAAAACTTATGAACCGCAAGTAACAAAAGGATCTGTGTGACAAAAGCTGTAACCCACTGTGCGATCCACATAAAATACAGTTCGGTGTTTTGCAGCAGGCATATTAATCCTCTGAGCTACTTTATCATAAACGGAAGCTGCCATTAGGCAAAACTGCTCTCTTTCTAGTCATAACATTAATCGGCAGAGTTCTCTTGAAATTTTCATTGCTGCCTGCAAACCGCTGGATACACAAGGAACTTTTCAGCAGATGCTGCATAAACGCCTGTTATTTCTATACAAGGTGTCCCTGCGGTCAGCGCCAGGTGTGGCTGCACCAGTCGCACTACCCTAGCGCTGGCCCTAATCAGGACATAGACGACAAAATGCACAACAAAGGCATCAATAAAAGCAGATTCATTTAGATTTTTATAATTAAAACTCACAACCAGCCAAATGGAGATGTGGGTGAAGAAAGACACAAAGTGGGAGCATGTATTCCATCCAATTTCATACGTTCAAATTGAAATATCGACCACTGAGTCGGGATACGTGGTAGTCTGGACTTAAAATACATTTCAAAGCCGTCTGCAGTTGCATCAGAGAGGCACTATTGTCTAGCACGTTTAGGACAAACCCACAAGAAGGCTAAGAAGAGTCATTTAGTGTGGCTGGGAGTAATACTTGCTTGCTAATATTTATATATATGTGTCAAGAGGTGATGGACATCGTTGAGACTGAACAGTTTTGCTAAGAATAAGCACGAGGTGTGAGGTAAACATTGACTTTAACTTTTTTGTTAATTATAATTGTAGGATGGGTCAGAGTATAATATGGGTTATTATATTTGTGACATTAGATCTTATTCGATATTGCAGTGATGCATTTTGGCAAATGCAAGTGTATTGTCATTGTTTTCTGTATTTTGATGTAGATTTATTTTGTAAATGTGTCATTTTGTTGTCTTATATCTCTGTCTTGAGAATTTAAAGGATTAACGGATTATATGTTAGGTACACTATTAGGATTGAGGAGAATTTGTGAGGTAAGTGAAGAGTATACATACGTGTTGGTTTATGAAGGACAAGACAATATTGGGTGGATATCTGAGATATGGAGAGCCAGTATATGTATACTGGTAATATTTTTATGGAACGTGGCATTGCTATTTATAATAGGATTCTGTTCAAACAGTGGATTTAAACTGGCCAAGAGTATCTTTGCTTTTTGTGGTGTAAATCCATGGGATACTACTGTATTTATATTTTGTGATTGGTTTTGGATTTCTTTTTACAGAATTTAAGTTTTTGGGAGTTTTTCATAACAATGTTCTTTTTAGTACTTATGATGATGTTCTGTAAATGCCGGGGGGGTAAAATTACAGAAATATTTCTTCAACATTTCATTATTATTGCGAGGTGCGCACGGAAATCTGATTGGCTCTTGGGTGTCTGTAAACATTCGAAACAGTCTGGAGCGGCCGCCATCTTGTGTCTCGGTAGTATCGAGACACAAGAGGTGGCCAAAACAAAGGGGGAAATGACCATAAGGGGGCAGGGTAGACCCCCCTGACCCCCTAGGTTTGATGTGGGGGCTTTAAAAGGGCGCGGGGGAGTGCCCGGTACGCGCACCGGGGAGCGGACCGGGGAGCGTACCATGGGGAAAGATGAATGATAGAGTTTTTTTAGAAAATGTAGCCTCTTTTTAGAAATTGGAGGTAGTTCTAAAAAGAACTGTTTTTTTTCTTCTTTTTGTTGTTTTATATTTTTTATATATTTTTTTTAACATTTTGTACTTTTTTTGGATTTTCTGAACAGTTTTAGATTTTTTTTGTATTTTCATTGGGAAAAACGAAAAAACAGGGAATTGAAAATGGCTCAACTGGAGCAAAAAACAAAAAGAAAAGAAAAAATTAGGGTTGATTGGGGCATTTATGGTTGTCCACAGCAAGGACGATGAGCTTTACGCTCTGTTCTCAGTAGGAGATGGTCATCCCACAATATTTACAGAATTCTGAAATCTGCAAATCGGGGCTGAATGCACAGCATCGTCTCACTTTCCTCTGGTGCAGATGCAGTGGGTTGCTTCCTTTATGAGCTGGTTCTTGTTGATCGGGGAGGGTTACTGGCCAGTTCCCTCATCTCTGCAGCAGAATAGTTTATAGGATGTTTGCGCTGCGTGTCGCGTATCATTGTGTGGTTCCCAAATGAATATTTTTTATTTGGGTTTCCCTTGGAAAGTTCCATGCCACAGATTTTGCAACTGACCTTGGGTGCATTTACTTTTTTCTTCCACTCTGGGAGAGAAAAAAACTCCCAAATAATGTGTGGTCTTGGCTGGTATGGGGTATTGTGTTCTTCCAGCCATCTTGAACTCCTCTCCTCCTCCTCCTCCTCTTCCTCTTCTTGAAGACCACCAATGATATCTTGAGAAGGTCCTTTTGGTGGTTGTGGTGGTGGTGGTGGTGCAGATGCACCAGCTGCTGCTACTACTGAAGCCATTATATTGAGCAAAAAGGTAGAGAGAGCTACAAACAGGTCTTCCTAAGTCAAAGGACAAAGTCAGAATAAGGAAAAAAGGTGGGGTCTTTCATCCTTTTGAAAAAAAAAATGTATTGAACCAATGAAAAGTGTTATTTTTAGGTCACATGACCAGGGGCTTCATCATTATGAAACCAAAACTGTTATGAACCAATAAAAATTGTTATTTTCAGGTCACATGACCCGATGCGCTTACGCTACGCGCCCCGGGTCGTGTCGCGTAAGCGCGTCGGATTTTTACGTTGCGCGATCGTATTCGCTCGAGTGCTACGCGATACGTCACGATCATGTTTTCGTTCGCGATATTGGCGCTTAAGGGACGCGCCCCGGGGCGCTTTATAAAAGTACGGTTTTCGGGGTTTTCCCCGGGGCGCGCACCGGGAGCGCTCCAAAGCAAAAAAAACAATTGGGAAAAATTGTAGGGACTGGTAGCCCTATTCTCAAGTGGTTTTTACGAAAATTAACTTTGAAAAAAATATATATTGTGCTACATTGGGCTATATATATGTTAGAGCCCAAATGTAGCCCAATGTAGCCCAAAGATGGCCACCAGAGACAAAAAAAACCAAATGTAGCCCAAATATCAGCCAGATGTAGCCCAACTGTAGCCCAATGACAGAATGTACCAGAGTGTTCTAAAGAACAACTAGAGCGCTAACAGTCTTACTTATAAAGTGAGACTTATAGTTAGGAATTAGCATTAAAAAAACCTATGAAATTCACTGAAAAAACCATAGGTTTCACACCAGTTATAGTTAGGAATTAGCATTTAAAAAACCTTTGAAATTCACTAAAAAAAACATAGGTTTCAGACCAGTTATAGTTAGGAATTATTATTAATAGGTTTCACACCAGTTATAGTTAGCTGGAAATTTTACTGACATAAAACCAATGAAATTCAACGTTATAGTTAGTTGGACTCACTATAACTTGTGCGCCTGCAATGCACTGCTGATGACGTCACATATTACATCACTCATGACATGGTCAGTGACATCACTCATGACATCACTGATGACACCATCCATGTGACAGAGTGACAGAACACCTTTCACTGTAAAGTAACCCTTGAAACACATATTCAAAAATAGTAACTAACATTTTCAAAAAAGTGGAGATACCCATACCAGTTACAACAACCAAATCAGTAATACCACCATCTAATACACATCCACTCATTCTCCAACAGTTCAATATAGTCACTCATACATATATTCACTGATCATATGTAGTGATAGACCTATACAACCTGTTACACACCGACAGTCATCCAAAAGTTACTCACACACATATTTACACATGCAAAAAAACAATTGAACATCCATTTATCTATACTACTATTATAAAGAGAGAACTTGCACCTTTTGGCCAGGTAAACTCGGGAACCACAGCACCAATCACAACACCCAATACAGCGTTGGAAAGGGCAGTTGCAGCAGAAGGACATGGGCTATGCAGACGCCCACCATATACATTTAAAATGTAAAAGAACCGTGCCAGCAAAGTAGTCCCTTGTGGGCGTGTCTGCATTGTGCTGTGGGTGTGTGCTGGGGGCGTGACAATCGCTGGGGGCATTCCGTCACAAGTGTTGTTTTTTTCTTCCCGGGTTCTATACATTCCTGCTCCCTTTAAATAGTAATTCAGTGGTGGTCCTATTCTCTTAGAACCACCCCAAGCACAGTTATGGGCAAAAATACAACTAAAAGGCCCTGCAAAGCATTATGGGATAAGCTTAGCATAATTGTTAGCATTCATGAAAGGGTTTCAATGTTTTTGAATTTTACTCATCAGGGACATCTTGGGACGACGAGGTGAACTGCAGCTTGATGTATAATATTTTAAATGCAATTGCATTTGCCTCATCAGGTACATCTAGGGACGGCGAGGTGAACTGCAGCTTGATATATAATATTTTAAATGCTATTGCATTTGCATCATCAGGGACTTCTAGGGACATGAGGTGAACTGCAGCTTGATGTGTAATATTTTAAATGCTATTGCATTTGCCTCATCAGGGACATCTATGGACCATGAGGTGAACTGCAGCTTGATATATAATATTTTAAATGCTATTGCATTTGCCTCTTGGGGACAACTGGGGAGAACGAGGTGAACTGCAGCTCTTTGTAGAATTATTTGGATACTATAATATTCACTTCCCACTGCTAATCTCGTCCCATAATGGTTTGCAGGGGCTTGATCTCAAAATCATCACCTCTCTCACTGCTTGCTGGAAGCTAATTTCACTTTTGTGAAATGACTATATGCATTTTAGCATGTAGAAATACTTGTTATTTTACCTTGAATATATGAGGTTTCTGTTTTAATAATTGGAAATCTGACGGAACGAAATATTGCGGATTTATTGTACCAAGTTTGCGCCAATTCCGCCCACCCCTACTTTAAATACCCCTGCACCCCATAATCATAACCCACCCTTACTCTATAAAATACCCCAGCATCCTTAAACACTAACCCATCTTAACCCTATAAATATACCCTGTACCCCAAAACCCAAACCTATCCCTAAACCCTAAAAATACCCCTGTACCCCAAAACCAAAACCTAGCCCTGAACCCTATAAATACCTCTGTACCTCAAAACCCAAACATACCCCTGAACTCTAAAAATACCCCTGTACCCCAAAACCCAAACCTACCCCTGAACCCTAAAATACCCCTGTACCCCAAAACCCAAACCTACCCCATAACCCTTAAAATACCCCTGTGCCCCAAAATCCAAACCTACCCCTGAACCCTAAAAATACCCCTGTACCCCAAAACCCAAACCTAGCCCAGAACCTTAAAATACCCCTGTATCCCAAAACCCAAACCTAGCCCTGAACCCTAAAAATACCCCTGTACCCCAAAACCCAAACCTAGCCCTGAACCCTTAAAATACCCCTGTACCCCAAAACCCAAACCTACCCCTGAACCCTAAAAATACCCCTATACCCCAAAACCCAAACCTAGCCCTGAACCCTAAAAATACCCCTGTACCCCATAACCCAAAACTATATCTGAACCATTAAAATACCCAAACACCCCAAAACATATACCTCAGTACCCCAAAACATATACCCCTATACCCACACTTGCCTTATCCAAACATTTTCTTAAAACATGCTTTTACCATTCATGCATTTACAACGAATTTCGTTGTAAATGTATGCGTGGTAAAAGCATATAAAATGTAATGCCATGCGTTATAATGGCATTGCGGAGTCATGGTACTTTCGTAATGAAAGTATGCAGAGTGATGGTATGCGGAAAGAAATTTGCGGAATAATGGGTGTTTACCCTCCCCCGTAAGTACATTGGTGGCACGGCGGCCCACATCTCCAGCAACATACTCATATTTTTTCACCACCAATTGGAAAAATGCACAGGTCTCTCTCATTGATGCCCAGCACCAACATACACTTTTAGACACACCTCCCACCACAAGTTCTAGAATTGCGAACTTTAGAGATGGGGAGCTACGTTAGAATCTCAGCATCAGCTCAACATTCTGTGATTCCAGGCAAATCGCTTTGTCTCCCTGTGCCTACCACAAATCAATGTGTTATTCTGTAATGTAAATTGTGCTCATGACATGTTGTCGAGTTCGCGCTATATAATATTGCAAGGAAAATAAAGTAGGGAAACTCGAGTTCACACACTACTGAACGTGCACTCTTAAGTGCATCAGCAGTGCACTGTGAATCGGAGCGTTTCACAGGCCTGTCACAGATAAGAAATGCTATCAAAATGAAATCCTACGAAACAATATACTACTGGCCGGCAGCAATTCATACCCGGACAACGTCGGGACGGGCTGCTAGTTTGCATATACAGCTATACACACACTACCACTTTACTTCTAAGGAAACTTACACATACTTACTCTCTTAAACAATCACTTATAGAAACACATACTTATTTAAACAGGAACTCTTACAATCTCTCACTCACACATATACTCACTTATATATATCAATACTCACATATACTAGATTAAAACATATGTTGTTACTGATAAAAACGCTAGTGAGACAGTCATTCACTCACTAACACACACATATATACACACTCATCCACCCATACAGTGCTGCACATATGCCGTCTTCAAAACACATACAAACAGTGAGTCAGTCACCAACACATGCAGCCACTTATACACAAAGTGAAACACTAATACATATATTAAAATATTTAAAAGTTACTCGCAAATATATGTATTCACTAAGATACACTTAATAAGCCAGTTAACCAATCAATTCTTTTAAAAAAAACATCCATTTACACACTTATTAAACCATTTATTCTTCCATCGTCCTTTACAAATACATATATAAAACATATTTATTTTTTAGAAAGACACACATTCACTGGATGGTGTCATCAGTGATGTCATGAGTGATGTCACTGACCATGTCATGAGTGATGTAATATGTGACGTCATCAGCAGTGCATTGCAGGCGTGCAAGTTATAGTGAGTCCAACTAACTATAACGTTGCATTTCATTGGTTTTATGTCAGTAAAATTTCCAGCTAACTATAACTGGTGTGAAACCTATGGTTTTTTTCAGTGAATATATATATATATATATATATATATACATATATATATATATATATATATATATATATATATATATATATATATATATATATATATATATATATATATATATATATATATATATATATATATATATATATATATATACATACATATATATTTGCTTCTGCTGAGACGCTGCTTTTTGTAGCTGGTTAGTTACTTGTCTTGTCACCACAGTTATTTAATCCAGCAGTCCTTGAGTTTTCAATGTTCTGTTTTTAAAATTAACAATCGCCCTTCACTGCAATTAAAGACTGTTGTAAATCACTTCCTGTAATCTCATCAAGGGCCAGGTTGCGTGTGATGTTACTTTCTCCACCCCAGAGACTTGGGGGAATTGACATCTAGCATCACATATTCGTGTTTGAAGAAACAAAGATTTGTAAGTTTTCCCGTGGGTGTGTACCTCATATACAGTGCACAAGAAAAGACAAGCGTTTTAATGTGTACTTTGAAACAATGCATCACATTGCAAAAATAAATGATTTTAGATGAAAAGGGAATTGTTCTGAAAGGCGAAGTCCAAATTCATCCACCCTCACGATTTCATTTCAAGGTTGAGGGGCCTAAAGATGTGAACACACCAGAGAGGAGATGGGGGTCTCGTCGTCATGCAGAGAGCTGGGGATCATTACACATGTTGTAGTAACAAAGGTGTATTTTGAACCAGGGCCCATGCCTTGTAATTGATAGGCCTGAAGATTGAAACAGTGTAATAGAAAAGCGCCTCATATTATAAAATAGAGGATATCAATGAGAAAAATTAGGCACCGTACTGTCTCGTCTTGTCTCAATATGATATACCTAGGGAGGAAGTCAATAAAGTTAGAAGCGGAAGGCACTCTCATTGGTCACACTGTGCAGTTGTCTCTCATACTCAGGACTCATAGGGCATTATCAGTGTTCAGCAAGACAATCATCTCTGACCCATCTTAATTGATGCTTCCCTGCACCCGCTTGTAAGCAGCGTGGTAGGGGGACAGGCTTGGCACGTGGTGGCCAGGAATGAAAGAGACAAGAAGATCCGCCTGTAGAACTGAGAAAACAGAAATATTCTGTGGGCAAATAAGGATCATGGTGGATAATGAGTGAGAGTTCTGAGTCACACAAGGGAGAGTTAGCAAACCAATGATGTACAATTTAGGGTTCAATAAGGCACATTTCTGGAGAAAGAATGGGGCATTTACAGGGCCAACTAACCGAACTCTGGATCAGAATAGAAAACCTTGCCTGTGACAAACACAATCGATTCCTGGGTCTATAGCAATGATCCATCAGTAACTGGATCACTGACACAACAGAAAAATACAGTTTAATCAAGATATACTATGAGAGGGAGTACTGGTAGGGGTTGAGATCTAAAGCACATTTGTTTGGCAGGCAGTATATCTTGCTAAATCCCATCCCATTAGTGACAATCACTTGAATACAGTACTTTACGTAAACTTAGTGGCTGTTCCATGGCTACCTTAACCCCTTCACTGCGGCGGCTATTCCGCCGCAGTGCTAAGGGGGTGGGGGGGCCGCGTGGCGGTCCCGTGCTCGTGACGGAATCGCTCCGTCACAGCACGCGTGTGAGCTGTGCTTGTGACAGAACTGTTCCGTCACGGCCCAGCCCGCGCTAGAGACCGTTAGCTCAGGCGCGGAATTCGCGCCACGCAGGCGCGGCGTGAAGGCCGTGACGGAACTGTTCCGTCACCAGCACAGCCCACCCGAGGCTCGTGACGGAACGGTTCCGACACGAGCATGGGAAGGGTTAGAAGACAAATGACCTAGTTTAAAGCTTGGTGAACTTGCTGTTGCCACTGCTCTAATCATAGTTGGGGGACGTGCAGTTGGCTCAACCGGTGTGAACTCTAACCTGGTGCCCGTCCACCAAGAGATGCCTGGTCACAGTGACGGTTGTTTCCCCACAGATGACCGCGGGGTGACCATCACACATTTTTGATGGCAGACATAGTCAAAGAAAATTTAGAATGGCCCTCAAACACAGGGGAAACCTTTCCTGTGCCATTTGGCCATTTATTTTTTGTTTTCAAGAAACAAACTCCTGCTTAGGGAGTGCTTGAACAAGTAAATCCTTCAGCATAGCCGCCGTTGTGGTGGCTCCGGTAAAGGTATAGATATCCCCGACGGGTAAGCAGAGATCTTTAAATATGGCAGAAGATCCTCTGCCAGGGGAGTGTAGTATATGCCACTGCTGGACTGGCGGGATGGCGTGCCACCTGCCAAACCTTAAATAAGGTTCAATGTGGTCATGCACAGGCACCAGAGGGATTACTAGGGTAGCCTAAGGGTAACATCATGATGCTCCAACACATCGTGGTTTGTTCATCTGTGAGTTTCAAATGTGGTTGTTAACACATCAAAATAGCAAGCTGCTGCCCAACATGGTAAGTAAGAGACATGTTTTACTTTAAACATTAAAGTATTTGGGAAAATATTGAATCCGTTTCATCTTCATCTTTTTTTATCTGGAGGATGCAGCTACATGATTAAAGTTCCAGACCAGTAGCCTTGTTTCAAAAGAAACCTACCTGGTGCAGGTTTTCCTCCTGTTCTGCCACACAATGAAGTTCCTTGAGATTTGCTTAAAAATATATACACCTCTAGTATTGTGATCAGTAGCTCCCTGCACTTATCAACCAGCCACACTCCACACAGTTAGCGGTTTCAAAGGTAAAGTGTACTGAAATTTAATAAATAAATATACATGGCCTAGTGTCACGAAAGGTAGCATCCTGCATGCATGCTGACATGAATACGTCACACCCATATGTGTCCCCTGTGTTCGCTTATTTATGTTATTATACAATCATGAAATGGAAAGCTGATACATTATCACTAAATAGTGATGGTGCAAACAATTGCTTCTTCTTTGTTTTAGGTTCCTATTTCGTCTTTTCACAGATAGGAAAGCATACAACTAGTTCAGGGTCAGGGAGTTTATTTCATGGTCCCTGTTTTGCATCACATTTTTATTTACTTAGTACTAGATTACGAGCTATTCAAATTAGGGACCTCTGTCCTGAAGAAAGCCAGAGACCCCAATTGATCTGGTTAAGTGACTGAAACACGTTGACAATTAGAATAGGCGGGATGTCTATCCTTTCATTGCTGACTGCTATAACATTTAAATCTCACTACAGGGAGATGCTAATACACATTTGCAGGAGTGCCACTGGATAGTAGTACCATACATTAAAGGGGTCTCTCCCCTTTCATTTAAATTCAAGCTCCAGGGATAGCATTAACTTTCTCACTGGCTCAAAACATTCTGCCTGCAAGATCTCACAAAGAGAAGCTCTCACTGACTAAAGTCTATCAGGGTGGGGAGCAGACCCGATGATGAAGCATGCCACCTTGGTGGCTGGAGGTCTTGTGTCCTAATATAAAATATGTAGCAATGAAGTGAGGCGTCATTTTGCCCCATCCAAGCGCACTGCAAAACGCGCCTCGTTGGCAATCATGTGTACATAGTTAATCCAAAATTTCATCTGCTTTTCATTATGCTTGTATCGTTCGTTTTTCACTCTGTTTCTTAAATTGTAGTCCCCACATGGAATTATGCGCCATTTTTCATAATTTTTGATGTTCAGACTGTGCCCCTATGGACCTCGTGTAAGAAAATGACTGATGCGAAGTTCATCAAAAGGCAGTTTTTGTTCGATAAAACCCAATGCATTTAGGGCAACGCAGTGCCCTTCGTCAGGGCTAACTGTGAAATACAATAAAATGATACCCAATTAATACTATTACTTTCACATTATGAAAAAGAGTGAAAAACGAAGGATACAAGCATAATGAAAAGGAGATGAAATTTTGGATTAACTACGAACAAATGATTGGCAACGAGGTGCGTTTTGCAGTGCGCTTGAATGGGGCGAAATAACGCCTCATGTCATTGCTACATGTTGATAACGGTGTCAATTGGGCAAGGCACCACAACCAAGCTGCACGTACATTAACCCTTTCGCTGCGGCGGCAATTCCGCCGCAGCGTAAGGGGGTGGGGCGGCCGCGCGGCGCTCCGAAGCTTATGACTGAACCGCTCCGTCATGGCCCTCGGGTGGGCTGTGCTTGTGATGAACTGGTTCCGTCATGGCCCGCCCGTTCTTTAAAACGTCAGCGCAGGCGCGAAATCAGCGCCGCGCAGGCGCAGCGAGCGGGCCATGACGGAACCACTCCGTCACCAGCACAGCCCACCCGAGGGCCATGACGGAGCGGTTCCGTCATAAGCGTGGGAGGGGTTAAGAAATACCAAGAGATTAAAAGCATTGAACTAGGAGTGCATCCCGTTATAGCTGATGTATATTCTAATATAAAATATGTCATACTCCGACAGAGTCCAAACCACCACTATGCATCTAATAAAAATATTTCACAAAATATACCCATAATTTCAGTTTCTCTCGCTCCCTCTCTTCTTTGATTGTGGAAGTGGAGTTAGGTATAGATTTGGTGACAGGAAAAGCAGATAGTGGTGGTAATGGGACTAGGTTTGTGGCTTTATTTTTTGATAAGGTGGGAGTCAATTTGGCTTTATGGTCTCAAGAGCACACTAGCAAAGCCAGCATGTTTAGTTTCAGTGGTAAAAGGGATCTGCTCCCCCAATCCTTCCCTCTCAGCCAAAAGAAGTCAGCTGCCCAG
This sequence comes from Lissotriton vulgaris, assembly GCF_964263255.1. Taxonomy (NCBI): domain Eukaryota; kingdom Metazoa; phylum Chordata; class Amphibia; order Caudata; family Salamandridae; genus Lissotriton; species Lissotriton vulgaris. The sequence goes on along the minus strand of NC_141699.1, from coordinate 165,370,330 downwards.
AAGGGATGCTACTGCAGAATGTACTGCATGCCAATGATGGGAATTATAGAGTCACTTAAAGAGCCTATTGAAATCTATCAACTACATGATTATCCCGAGAGAGTAAAAGGGCAGATGTAAAGGGTTGGTTAATGATTAGGGGGTATATGATGGGAAACGTTTCTGGGGGGAGCTGTGTTACGGCTTCAGGAGGACCGCTGATGAATGCCGACAGCATCTTGTAACTAAGTCAGGCTGCTGGATAATGCTTATTGGCAGTGGGCCACAGACTACTTGGAGCTTCTTATTTAATGATAAAATTCAAACGCTATTTAAGTATTCACATTAAACTTCTATTATAAAACAAGAAAAGAAATGGAGTTGGCGGATTACATTCAAAGTTAATGTGCCAGTGCAAATTAGAAATTCCCTTTTTCAGCATAAGTGCACAGACACATGCAGCTCTTGTTGTATGAAGCTGTTAATTTTCAGCTTCGGTAGTATGTCTCCTCTCTCTTCTGATAATGGATTTCACTTTAGCACTAGGTCAATTTTTCACACGCCACATGACAAGTGGGATTACATTGTTGTACGTTTTTTGCCGACTTCTCTCTCACAATGTCTCAGAGACTGTATGCCATAATGTCCTAATGGCTAGTCTGTAATTTTAGTTGTAGGCACTGGCTGTTTCTTCAGTCCAGGCCATTACGGAGTACCGTATTTACAGAGGGGAACTGCATATGCCCTCTGCACTAGTGCCTTTTACACTGTCTGACACATTCATTAAATGACTTGAGATAGTGGAGGATTGCACAGAGGTTCATACCGCTGGCGGGACAGCAAATTAATCCGATTTTCATCCGTTCGTTAGCACCCATTAGAAGTGAATACTGGATTGGAAGGGTGGTGGATGGAGAATGTTCTGTGCTGGAGATTGTAGCATCCTGCTACAAATAACCACAGACACTATTGATTATGAATACTGGAGCTTTATTCTCTTGCATCCAGCCTGTCTCCTGTCCCTACTCTAACTGCCCCTTCCTCTGTCCATCTCCTCCTCTTCCTGTTCCCCCTAGGCTCCACCCACAACCACTAGCCTGCTAACTTCATAACAGAGATGTTGGTTGAGATGCGTGAGATTTGAAGACAATCCCCAAACCTGGTGTGGTGCAACATGTACGCAGACTGCTGTGAAGACTGCAAGAGAGCTGCAGTCGAGAATATCAACTCATCAGTGAGTATAGGCTATAGTCTGTATCTTGTGCTTGCAATGATGGGAAGAGTCATGTTGCTTTCATTCTCTTTCGGGTCAGTGGTTATTGTCAATACTCTTCATTCAAGCTTGTATTGTATTCCAGAGTTTGCCTTTCGGGATAGAGCAGGCTGTTCCACCAGTTTGACATTTTTTGAATGGAGGTACAGCGAACAGTATGGCAGCTTTGAGTTCAGAGACCCAGGCTGGGGGTACGTGTGGAGTTTTTGTTGAACGAAGAGTAGTTCATTATAGTGGATTGCTTGTCGAGCTGTACACACAGCTTAGAAGTAATTCTTCTAGCTAGGTGGACTCATTGTAGAGAAAAGAGACCAGGTGGGATGTGGGACCACATGAGTACACTGAGAAGTCGCCTAGCAGCCCGCTATTAAATTCTCCCTAGTTTCTGCAGTATTAAGAAGAGGTGCGCCTTAGTAGAGTTCACTGGTAAAGTCAAGCTGGGAGAGTTCTTATACAATAGTGGTTTGGACCTATTGCAGGAATCACAGGTATGGGAAAATCCATCAGAGTTGGGAAGAGATCTGGAATGGGTCCTCCATTAAGATTGCTGCCACCTATGGGTAATGATTGCAATTGCAACGAAACAGTTTTTTCCCCTCCATCAAGCTAAGTAATAATCAGGCACCTCTTTAATTCAGTTAAAACAGTGTGAAACTGCTAAGGACGGGGGACGAAGGGGAGCATGGATACCAGGAAGACATGCTGGATCCTGAATGAGCTTTACTTACAGCACCTGCACGTTCCTTCGTATTTCCAATTACTTTACAAGACTATCACTGGGAAGATAATCAACTGTACAGCCGAGCACCTCCACAAGCAAGCCAGTTTCAGGTGAAGCTTGTGAGCAAAACATCTGCAGAAATGTCAACAAAAAACGTATAATTACAGAAGACATTGGAAGCAGCTGGGTTACTATTCATTTTCCTGTTCAGTGTATGTGTTGGAACTACCTGCGACTAAGCTCTAGTCAAAAGCCCATTACTCAGACACCTCAAGTTGCACCACGTGACAATGCAAAAACATCTCAGACCAGTTACTGAATGCTAAGGCTGGATATAAAACAAAATCCATAAAACACACACACTAGCTTCAAACAGTTACTCTTCAAAAGGAAATGGAAGTTTTTGCAAAAACGTAAAAAGGAAGGTGAAAAACAGAATACAAAACAATAAAAGGTACAGTTATTGTAGTCTGTTTTCTACTCCTGCCTGCAACCCTAAACAGAAGGGCAAATGAAAAAACAGACGGGGGACAGAAAAAGGAAACAACTGAAAAAATAGAGGTTAATATGAATAGTATACTGTGGTATAACGGGGGCAGTGAAATTAGCGGGAGGGGCGAAAAGAGTTGTGTTTTCAGAGGGCAAAGTAGCAGAACTGGGATGGGGAATTATAAGTCCAAAATATGGTCAAGGGTGCAATGGTGGAAGCTATATGAAGTGCTATGAGGCAACACGGAGAGCAGAGGGGGCTGTCATATTTTTTCGTAACGTGAGAATCTGTTAGTTTGGGAGAGTGCGGGGGTAGGGAGGAATCAGCAAACTCTATTACAAGGGTGACAAAAGTGGAAATAACAAAAGAGGGCAAAGAAGTGAGGTTTGGAAGTTTCCAGTTTTTTGCTCCTCCCCAAAAAGAGAAAAACAGTAGGAAGAAAATGGTATATTTGAGCTAACGTAACGTGCAGCACAATGAAGCAATTGCCGGCATGCTGGGCATTCAACCTGGTAAATGTCATTCATTTTAAAAGTGTAATTGATTTGGGTTCAACAGAAAAGGGTTGTCAAAACCAGTTTTATTGTGTTGTTTTGGCCCAGATTACATATAAACCATTTATTGCCTAGATTCGGACACCCCTTGGTGCTTGTAAACAGGCGCAATGAAAGAAATGAGCCGGGTAGTTGCTTGCTTGGTGCAATCAATCAAGAAGCTTAGGGTCCTGTAGTTATGGAGGCTGTGATAAAACTGAAATGTTGTAGAAGTGCCAACACTCCTGTGATGGAGTTCCTGGGTCATGCAGCATTTGTGTAGAGGCTATGTGTCAATATTAATTAAGAGCATCAGCGGGACGACACACATCATTCCTCTTGGCCAACACTTGTCCTTTTATACTCATGATGCCTATTGGTGGGGCTTTGAAGTGCTTTACAATGGCATACAGATCTGACCCGGCTACACGAAGCTGCCAGGATTAAATGAACAACTAAGGGGTTTGGTAACTACTGGGGTCGGCAGAATCAACACACAGATACACCTATTTGCTTCAGGCAGCACTGAAATGGGGGCAGCGTTCAGGTGAAGACATACATATCTCAAACCGGCTTGTATTATTCAGGATACTGTTAGTCCTTTCTGTATGCACTATGTTTTTCCAAAATCTTATTGTAACACTAGCAGTGCCAGTGAAAGCATTGGCAATGCCAATATGTCAGCTTAAATCTGAAGCTGGCTTGTCAATGACTGGTGAGTTTAGGCACTCGGTAAGTTATCCTTATACATGCACTATATCAGTCACTCTTGCACTCATGAGTCCATTCATTTATCTACCCACTGACTCATTTGTGCATTTATCTCACTTACCGATACAGAATAAAACACACACACAAACTCATCAAGGATATGCAAGATGACAGAAAAGACTAAAAGTAGAAAAAAGGAAACGTACTGCCACCTAAAAGTGGAACGCATATGCTTGCAATAAAAAATAAAATTCAATATAGAAGCTGCAGGCCGTCTTGCAACGGTATTATACATAGTGTACCAGTGTTTTAAAGGTTCCAAATACCTGCCATTTTTAGAGGGCATGATGAGCCATTTTAAAGCAGTAAAACAATGCTACACCTTACCAATCCAAGGTGACCACCCAGAAAACATCACATCGGGAGGCCATCTTGGAACAGTATTGTGCATAGTGTGTTATTGCTACACAGATTCAAGATGGCTCTCATACTGCTTCTAAACATGGTGGCTATCTGGAAACAACAAAACAATGATACACTGTGGACAGTATATTCCTAGATGTCCACTCAGTTTAGAAGTAGTGGCCAGAGATAGGCATATCAATGGCTCGGAGTCACTGTCTGGGAGCTGCATGATGCTCTTAAAAAAAAAGAAACCAAACAAAGTAAATGGAGAACGAAATAAATTATATACAAAAGAAAAATGGAAAACTAAAGGACTAACCGAGCATCCCTGGAAGTGAAGCGTATTCTTATTCAGGTAGATGTACAATGTGAATGTCCAAAATGTCGTCACTCACAGCACAATAGAGCCAATCACTGAAGTGGGTTGACCATATCGCCATGCTGTCAAGGGTAGAAGCAGAATATGAGAAAAACTCGAACAGACCACTGGAAGAGGAGTGAAGATCAAAGCCTCCAATGTATGTATATGAATGCATGTCTATTTATGCATGTATTTTTATGACTTTATTTTTGCAGAGCCAGGTAGAGAATTAAATCTTACGGCTAACGAAACCTTCAGGATTCCTATGAGGGATTATCACGGTGCAATTCAGATACACCCAGGGTTTGTCCAATAGGGTAACCAACAGGAAAACTGTTGTTTACTAAGTTAATTTGTGAGATTGCATCTTAAAAAATTGTCATTTTAAGGCTTTAAGAATGTGAAAAAAATCTACCCTTAAAGGCCTATGGGTTTAACACATGCTTTTTGTAAAAAGCAGATCAAAATTTGCCATAACCCTTCCCAATGAACCAATCAGGCATACAGATTTTAAAACCAGCTTGTTGCCATAAGAAACCCAGGCCTGCTGTCCAATGTCGATATACGGGCTAGGGACCCAAGATGATTTCCACTGGACCACTGGGACACATATCTAGAGAAACTGGTACCAAAAGGAAGCAGACATCATATATGGATGGTATATAAACCCAAGAGGTGAAGAAGAGGGGGAAACATGGGGAAGGTTGACGTGCATTTATGTACATTGGAAAGTGTGCACAAGGTTACCAGGAGTGGAAACACCGAGAATGGAAGAGAGGGGCGGACGCTGGCGGGGAGTGAAGTACGGTTGGGAAGGGAGACTTACATGCATTGCTGTTTATTTGCACTATTACTTCAATTGATGCACTACAGTGTTAACTAGTCGCTGTAGCTACGTTCCTATATGGCCATTGAGCATGAGTGTGCTATTTCTTTGTATTATATGACACTGAATAGAGCCACGTGTTCTGAACATACGCTCTGTAATGACACCAATATGTACTGTGCTACACTACATTGTTTGAAATATGAATACAAATAATTACAAAAAAAAGAAACCCAGGCTTGCTAAATTAAGCTTTCTCACAAGGTAGCAATGTTTAAATCATACATATGTAAAGTAATTACAGTTGGAAAACAACATCCCCTCTTATAGGGGCCTAATTAGAGTTCTAACAGGCAAATCTTTTATCCTCCGGGTTTGTCAGACAGGATAACCAACAAAAAGCCCTTGCCTATTAAAATATTGTGAGATTCCATTTAACAATATAACTGCCTGTAGTCCTCAACAATCCACCCTCAGGGCCTTCTGGGTTTAACACAATATTTTCACACAAATACGCCAGGCCTACAGCCTTTATCATAACTTTTCATAATAAACTGGTCAGACCTATGACATTTGACATAACGTTTGACAATAAACCAATCAGCTCCATAGCCTTTAACATTGATTTGTCACACCTTGGCAAACACTTCACTACAGCAGACGCCTCTAAAACTCCATGGAACACAATACTTCTTGCAATAAATATGTGAGGTTTGCTACTTTTCAGATAACTGTGGCATCTGACATACCTTTCCCAACGAGCCAATCAGGCCTATAGCCTCATTAATGACTTTCTACCATAATCCTGGCCTACCGCAGTAATTTGTAACAGTCCATGTAACACAAACCTGCCTTTACACTTTAACACGATATAATAACAATCCACCCTTAAATGCCTATTGGCTTTTAAATGCTTTTCACAATATATATGTTAGGCCAATTGTATGTGTCATGGTCTTTCATAATAAACAGAGCATGTCTATAACATCATTGGCTTATCACCATAAGAAGCCCAGTCCTCCTGTACTGAGCCTAAGCTTTCCAGAAGACAAACACTGAAGTATAAGCACTATTTACCAGCGGAAGCCCAATCAAATGCTGTACTCAAGGTAATGAACATGTGAGTGGAGCATAGCTCCTCTGTCAGTGGTGCTTCTTAAAGTTCTTTTTCTGTTGATTACATAAGCAAGCCAGACTTGAAAAGGTCCATTGCAAAGGACAAGAGTATTTGATTTGGAGTTCCTGAGTCCGCAAAAGCCTTAGAACAGCCCGGGTGCCTACAAGAAGACACCCTCCTGTTTTTTAATGGATTATGGCACAGCATGTTGAGCAGTTCCGCCTCTACTCTGCCCCTTGCACCTCAACATCACCACATGATAGTCTCAATGGTCATTCAGAGACTAAACCTTCATATAAAGCTTTCAGCCTCTTAACTCAGCCTTAACCTCTACAATCAAAATGATAATGCACACAAACTGTATATTAATAAATGCTGATAAAACACCACTTGTGAATAAATAGCTACTCTTGAAAATAATCAGTTGGAAACCACAGTACAAAGAGTGCATTGAAGAGGTGAAAGGTCTGCTCAGGTGGACAGTGCCAGCATTTGCCTGTTCCCAAGAGGGTTCGCAGTAGATCTAGCGATATTTATCTAGAACTCGAAATCTAGCACATATAAAATGGTGCTTCTTTCAAAAAAGTCGATTTTGGAATAGTCAACCTCCATGCATGAGCACTGCTGTTATTTCCTTTAGGGACATGCAATCGGAAGTGCAATGGTTCAATGACGTAATGTATAAGGTTAATAAAGATAACCAGCCTGGTTTCATTTCATATATTAACAACAGAAATGATTATTTGCAAGTGTGTACACTGATCTATCCACCTAGGGCATGCCAGGCTGTGGAAGGGCCAGTACAACCTTTGGCTAAGGAGCCACTGGCTGTCAAACCAACATTTGTAGGTTTCAAAATGAAGGTGCAGGAGCCACAAATATCAAGTGAGTATAAATTAAATAATAACTGCACCATTAAAACAAAACCCTTGTGACTATGTGTCACACAATAACAGAAACACGCCTGTACTCAGTTGAATTGCATTTATTTGTAATCTGTTTACCTTGAATTTCAGAGACTGGGACTCAATGAATACCCTACTTGCTCCCTGAAGTATACAAATTGATGGATGGATGATTGAATTAATCTCAGCAGATCATTATTGTGCACACCATGGTACAACAGTTGGCACCCATCTATATGAAAATCAGTCTTGATCCTGCTCCAATGGGTACTGTCCAGCCTGAACTGCCAGGCCAAAATTATCCCTGAACCGGAAAACAAGCACTCCAAAATGGGGGTGCCCCTTACTGGGGCTCAGCAGTTGGGTATAGCTTGGTTCCAGTGGAACAGTGTGAACGGGATTCATGTCTGGGTTCATTAGCTCCCAGCATCTCTTCTCACCCTGATGTCCTTTGCGCCACAGACCGACGCTCTCACTCTATTATTTTTACACCCACTAATATTTACACTCATCTCTAGCCACACTCTCTTGGCACTTTGTATGCACATTCCTCCCATCTGCACTCGCACCCCAGCAACACTAACCAATTCTAGTCCTTGCTGCCTTCACTTGCAGCATCCAGACTCCCACCCAGTATAGACCATTCTCATCCAAATCCATATTCACCCCAACCCATTCGCCCACCCGCCCACCTCAGCACCATCCACCCTCTCCCCTTATCCACTCTCACACCATGAATCCACTTTCATATCCAGCACAAAGGTTCAATTTCACAACCCCTTCACCCACCACTTTCTTTACTCCGTCACTACTCTTCCAGCTTCTCCCAGAACTTTTCAAATTCAAAGAAAACTCAGAAGTTGCTCTATTTCTGAAAATGAAAGAAACTTATATGATGCTTCGAGGATCAGTACTTTGGAAAATGAGGATCTTTCTGTGCTTGTGCTTGTTTGTACCCCTATTCAGCTCAAAGCCCTTAATTAAGGCCCTTCCTTGTGATAGTAATTGTCTTTCTTTTTCTAATTCAGTTTATGTGGGGCTTTGGCCAACCCATGTGATTGCTTGAGGGCACCACTAGAAGTGTCATTTACACACTTTCACGGCTAAATATTTATTGGGACGTGGGGAAGTCAGTCTGGTCTAAGGACACCTAGAAAGTACACAACAGACTGGCTCTTCTGAAAAGCAGATAGGCTGGAAAGAGTTAGTCACAGTAAGTGATGTTCTACGTCTCAGATTAAACATCACGATCTTTCTTTGTGTCCACCTATACAATAGTAAATGTTTTTGTTTTAATGCACTGCTCCCTTTCATTAAAAGATGCACCAGCTTCACCTATTGTGTGTGTGTCACTCATACAAACATGTAGTCACGGCATGATAGCACAATGTACACTGTTTTAACATAATCGAGAACTTAAAGAGAACAGATATCGGGGAAAAAGCACATAATCTTTTTATGATATATAATACAAAAATGTTACTTCATGAGGAATCTTAAATACTTCTTCCTAGCTCCCCTATAAGTGCTAAGCTCGCCTTAAAACGTATGTAAATATCACATGCAGCCCACGTGGCGCTGAAAAATGCTACAAACATCAATGCTACTACCAGGTCGTTATCTGCCCATGTGTCGTGCTGCTTTGGTCACAATCTACGAGCAAGCGCACATAAATCGACAGTTACATTACCTTGCTCACTTATTAATGAGCAGTTCAAGCACGTGCATGCTGGGAAAGAAGTGATGAGTTAAAGGGATCTTGACAATGGCTCAAGAGGAAAGAAAAATCAGCTTGAACGTTTTTTGTGTTTTTTTTGTCAAGTATATAAACTCACAACACAATAGCTGTCCTGAGCACAAAAACAATTTTTTCGGATAGGTCCTCTGGTATTTAAGGAAGTACTTTCTTACTGTAGCTTTTTCAGTGGAGTACAAGCTCAATACCCCGGCACAAGGCAATTAAACTTGGGTTAGCAAAGCGCTGCACAGAGGTTCCAAGCAGCAACATCAATTGTCAAACATAACAATGCCTAAATGTCACCATTGAGATCACTGATAGAACATCAGAAACAAAAATATTGTGTGAACAGAATATCGTGTCAAACATACCGAGGACCAAAACATCGAGAAGGTAAGTGCACATAGGTAAGAATAGATTTACTATTCTTAACTCCACACCTACGTACCTTGAAATTATACAGAACGTCCAGATACATATATATTGAGTTATATATGATAAAACTCTGTTTAACTATAGAAACCTACCTTCACAATATTTTTGCCCTCAATATTCTTGGCACGATATTTTGCCCACAATATTTTTGGCTCCGATATTCTGTTTAAATACCCACAGTTGTGTGTCAGTTTTTGTTATATGCTGGTTATGTTATGTTAAATTATGTGGTGTTAATAAAGGGCTCATGTACAAGCCTTAATGCTGCAGGGTCAACACATCCAAATAACAACTCTGAAGAACAGATGTGTGTTGATTTAAGAAAGATCTTGAAGATTATTGAATAAAGAGCCAGGTTCTCAAGAGGTTTCTCAAACACAGGACACCGTTTCCAGATCGCAGATTCGCAGTGAAGTATAAGTCACGTGGACGTCAGCTTCCAGACAAGGGAGGTGTTTCTTTAGAACTCTGAGCTGATGGAAACAGCTATGTGCCACCTTGGAGGCCTGAAGTTCCACAGGCAGTGATGAGTCAAGATGAATCCCTACATTTCTTCATCCATTTACAGGGGGTGGGCACAGACCCATTGACCCTGACCACGAGGACTTACTCAGTACAATGATCAGTACTGAGGAAGGGAATCAGGACCTTTGTTTTTAAAGGATATGGCTTAAGAAAATGGGAGGAGATTCACCAAAGAGTGGTTGCCAGGCAGCGGTTCAGGTTATCAAATTTAGAGTCTGATGAAGGTATTTTCTAATGGCGAGAGATGGTGGAAATAAACGGTCTCCTTTGCACACATCTTGAATTGTGTCATGTATGGATGTAACAACCTAGCAAGGGGGGCGCATGTACACCCTAAACCGTAGTGGGGTGCGAATAGAACCCTGAGGTACGCCACAGCTTACCAACCTGGGAATGGCCATGAAGGGGTGTGAACACCCTGGACTGTGTTGATAAAAAAGAACTGAAACAGTTTAATGCTTAGCCTGAGGTGAATGTTCATTTTAATGTTTTGTTGAGAATTACATGGTAGATGGTTTTGAAGGTTGCAGAGAGGTTCCATAGTATAAGGGTGCTGACACCATATTTGCCAACAAAGTCCTCTATAACTTAGAGCACCACTATCTCTGTGCTAAGCCTGGACCTAACGCTTGGTTAATGGCAAACTCCAAAACAAGTCAAAAACACACCGGAGACAAATTATTCTGAACAGGGTTCAATAGTGTTTCTGATACAGTATACACCAGTCATGAGTCTCCCTAGCACAGCTCAAGTTGCCGTCTTTTTATCTGAAGCTGAAAGCCACACAGCATTTTCACAAGGACAAAAAACAAACCCTGTCAAAAAGAGATCAATAACATAAACACAGAGCAAGATAAGGCTGGTTAAAAAGGAATGTCAGGTAAGTATACTGTTCCCTATCAGGTGAATTTTACAAACATTTTTTTTTTCATTTTAATGAGAAATTCACCAAGAGCGCAGAAAAGAACAGTTCACCCGCAATAACCCTGCATTCATAATTCATTTTAAGAAATACCAACTGCTCAATGAAAGAGCTCTACTTCTGTTATTGTTTTATGTTTACGGTGGCGTTACTTCTCAAACGTTTTAGGGTCTAGGCGAAGTCCTGATTCTAGAGACAACACGTGCTATTTCATATCTGATGTGTTACTCTGGAATGGTGTCTTGTGATGCTCTTAGGTAATGAAAACCATTTCACAAACAAAAGTCACGGTAGGCAAGTTACAACAGGGAAATGTGTGAGGCTGTCATTGATTCAGTGAATTATTATCGTCGGGTTCGTTGGAAAAAGTTGCAGCCAGGCAACATGACCACTGATCACACAATATATATATATATATATATATATTTGATCAAATGTTTTAGTTTATGTTGCAGTTATATATGGTGCAATCTAGACTCCAATGGGTGTCTGAGGATCTACATAAGAACAGTCACAATACATACGCAACCTTGGTGTGTTTTACTACAATTTTCTTACACAGGGAAGCAAGAAAGGCAGTTCATCAAAAACAATTCTTGAGGAAAACAAATGTAAAAAAATTGTACGATGCTGGTGTCCAGACACATAGTCCGCTTTTTTGCAAGCAGGGCCGGCTTTAGGGCAGTACGACTGGTGCGGCGGCACAGGCGCTGGCCTGTTCAGGGGGCGCTGATCACAGGGGGCGCTGTGTTTAGCAATAACTTATGATTGGACAGATGAGGGGCACGTTTTCCTGGTGATAGTGACAGAATTCTAGGAGGCGGTCATAGGATGTGGGGGCGCCAAAAATGATTGTCGCACCGGGCGCCACTAGTGCTAAAGCCAGCCCTGCTTGCAAGGAGAAACCCACCCATTGCCTTGGAGCCACCACTGGTCAGTCCAGGTTCTTCGGTCAATGGGCCTCACAATGAGCATAGGTGCTTTTTACATAAACAATTTAATCTGCGTTATACGTAAGAGACCCACTTCATAAAAGTGTATGAATAACACAAAAATGGCATTTGCCTATATGGTCCCTTGTAAGACATTGCCTCACGGTCTTGTTTTACGAGCCAAAAACATTTACTAGAGATAAAGCTTCACGCCAACAGTGGAAAATTGTTCCGCTATAAAGAATAATTAAAAAAATAAGAATACAATCCGATTTTTAAAAAAAAACCCGTTTTTAATTTCCTCACTAAGACCAATTGGAATACCTGCAAGTTTCAACCAGTTTAAACAGGAGAAATTTGCTGGCCCCTGTTTAGTGAGCCAGCACATCCTTTCGAGAGAATTACTTCTTTGTATTGCCAGTCTTCGAAAAGTCCATGAGCACTTCCATTTTACACAAGCAAAATCTGTTTTTGCTGCAGTGTGTGCAAGATATTCTGGCACAAAATAAATTCAGCCAGGGATGCAGCTGTGCATATTTAATTTTATAGTCAGGCTGGTGCAGTGCTTGCATAAGTTACATTTGTTTACAAAACCGAAGTCACACAAAAACATTGCTGTTTGTATTATCCGATCATACCATCAGGGGAACTTACCACTGATGTAAATCCATTTACAGTGCAAAACGGCAAGATTTAGACAGAATGAACTTTATTTGGTATGAATGGAGCATGCGATACCGCTGCTGCCACCAGCGGAGGATTGCAAAAGTGCTTTTCTGAACGTTTGCGAATTGCTGTGCCCCGTTACTGAATTGTGGCATGTTCACAATGCTGAAATGCACGGTAGCGTCTGCTCCAGCACTTTAAAAAATCGCAATGGCGGTCCAGGTGATCCTCAGAATGCGGCACCTTGGGGAGTGAGTGGCGCAGTCACGGTGTAGACCGTTAAGCATAGACTTCCTTCAAGGCAGGTTTTTTTAGAGGGTTAAAGGAAGGGCAAGGATAGATTCCCTTGTTCCTGGTGTGCTGTGGTCCTGGGGTAGGTAGTGCTAGCTGTTTTGTACCCAGTGCTGGTGGTGTTGTGGTAGTAATTGTGGTAAAGGAGACAGCAGCAGGATAAAATGGGGGATAACAGGCAGATATGGAGGGCTCAGTGTGTTACACTATGCTGGTAAGGAGGACTTTATCAAGCTAAGTGTCCTCGCTTTGGCATGGGTAAACCATGCGAGGCCCAAGATGCAGGCAACGGGTGGTGTAGCAGCTGCAGTGATGGCTTGTTTGCCACTCAACGGCAGAGCAAATGGAAGGGATGCAAGAAGTAGGTTTAAATGGTGGAGGTGTTTGTCAGATAATAAAGGAGGGGAAGAAAAAGTTAATGTCCATTAAAGTTGGTGTTGCTGATAATATTGTAGAGTACTTCCTATATTCCCAATAGGTATATTTATACCTTGAAGGTGTTTAGGAATGCCATTTTTGACGTAAAGTCGGGCATGTGAATGTCATGAATGAACCCTCGAGGAATAGTTGTTCATTGTAAAACTAACTGAGTTCTTGGAGAAATCAATATTCAAGCAAGGGGAAGTCCCTAACGGCTTCAGATGATTTTCCAAGAAATCGTTGTGACGTTTGGTGAACAGATGGAAGTAGATATGCCTGTATTTGGGTAGGATTGGCTCTGCCTAAATAAGGGATTGATTTCTATGCCTATATAAGGGCAACATGAATTGTACCTATATAAGGGCATTAATCGGGGAAAATACATTTGGAATCTAAACACCATACAGGAAGGAAACAGACCAAATACAAGCAGCAGTGACAAGGTGGTAGGCACCAAAGGACAGGGTGAGGGGTTTAGAGGCAAGGGTGAAAGAAGAGGATAAGCACCCGGTTTAAAAGGGCCTGGGACAAGTATAAAAGGAGGGTCTAGAAGTGGGGTTGTGAGGGGACAGGGGAAACAAGTTGGGAAAGGAGATAAGAAAAAAGAAGGGACAAATGAGAAAAAATATGTAAGGACGAATTGGCCACAAATGGGGTTTTGATGCCATTGGGACGCAAATATCGGCTGCAACAAAGCACAAGATATGGAAGGGCGAACTTCTAGACATATTTAAGATATTAGACAGAAATAGAAGCTGAAAAGGGATTTAAGGAACAGGAGTGGGAACCAGCCAGGAGACCTAAAGTTCCCATCAACATAGAGGCATGGACTTCACCATATCTAACTTACAAAAGGGTATATTGTGAGAATTTTGCAGAAATATTCTTAACCATATTTAGGTACATTGACATCAATAGGCATTTGGAGATGGACTTTCGGGCCCTTAGTTTGAAAGTTGAGGTACAGTGAGGAGTTCAGGGCCAGGATAGGGGCCATGGGTGGAGGTAGACAACAAACTATGGTTGCAATGGAAGGCACCAACGCAGCAAGCACCAGATGTGCCAACCACAAGTAGTTTACCAGTGCCATACAGCCCTTCTTCTGGAGTGCCACCCCAGGGTGTGGATATTTGGGGGAGAGGACAAGGACTTAATGTGGGAGACAGTTGGGGTTTTAACTGGGGATTTTACAGCAGGAACTCCTGCAAATACAAATCACAAACGATCAGAATGTCGGGGGAAGAATGCACATACACAGTGTTTGCTGCAAATTTAAGAACCAGGGCTGATTTTCCAAGGGAGGAGTCAGTTCACAGGTAAGACTTTCTACACCGGTTAAGATGAAAAGTTTGATAAAATGGCAGCATTGTTATCCAGACAGGGATGCTGCAGCATTGTGGAATGGGGTTTCAAAGATGCGTTTAAGTTGGGGTGGTAGGGTTAAAATTGGAGGAGGTTTACAGATAACTGAAAATCAGCCAAAGGAAGGCCACAGATAGTAAGGGGGAAAACTACAGTTGAAAGTGTCCGAAGCGGGGATGGCAGGCACATCTCAATACTGACCCACTAAAGGAGTTAATGTATTTTATCCCTGATTGGAGCAGCGCCAAATAAGAAACCTGGCAAGTTCAGGATGATTCACCACTTGTCGTAGACCAAGGGGCAATCAGTGAATGATTTTATTGACAGAGGATGCAATAGTGCAATTTGCATCGGTGGATGTCGCTACGGTGTTAGTGAGGTCTTGTGCAGCTGAGGCACATTGGCAAAATACAATGTTAAGTCAGGGTTTAAGCTCTTATAAAAAAAGAAAACCACTTACCTTGGGCTAGCCGAAATTGCTCACCTCACACCAAAAAAGTGCTGCCCGGGATGGACTGGACAGCGCACCCTACCTACGCCATTGAGGGGAAGAGGGAACAAAGGTAGTGCAGGCAGGAACATCAAAAGGTGGGAGGCACGAGAGGTCTTTAAGGAAAAAGAGTGGTGCGTGGAAGGGAAGAGATGGCTTATGCTTTCGATAATTGATGGATTGGTAAGTTGTGTTGGAGTTGAAGAAGTGCTGTTTTGTTTCAGAAAGTTTGGTAATGGGGGAGGGAGGTTTATCAGATGTGTGGGGGGTGGTGAAGGAATCTTTGATGTATTATTTAGGCAAGGTTAGTTATCTGAATTTGTTATATTTGTAGGAAGCTAGTTTTAGACCTGCCCTATAAAGCAGCATGTGTGGCTGTAATAGTTGTCCAGTTGTTTTTTGCATCATCTCACCTGAAGAATCCTGGGTTAGGAAGACAAAGATCACTCCCAGCATGCATCTGCTCCACTGGTCTTCCCCATTAATACACAGGGATGAAAAAAAGTAAGAACGGAGGTTTGCAGTCGCGTGAAAGCCCCCATCTCTTCGGCTATGTTAACTGAGTCGCACATCAATGATTCCCCTCCTCCACAATCATACATAAGCCCTACGCGACTCACTGCACGCATGTGTGTCCATTGCTGTGCAAAAGGAACAACTGGCTTTCGGTGCAGCAGTTAACTTTGTAGTGCTGTTACCAGGGGACTCTGCACATCTGTCCCTGGGGATTTGTTTTGCTTTCCCAAGGCCAAGAAGTTGTCAGAAGAGTCTGCATTTCGATTCAGGGTTTGACATGCAAAACATATTAGAAAAGGCGACTAATGCAGTCACAATTTGTGGATGAGCTCGTTTGCCAAAAAATGTCAGTTGGCAGTCCTGAAAGGGAGCCTTTGTGCGATGCCACAGAATGCTAAGCAGGGGCACTGGCTGTGAAAGTGCACTGGCATGCACTGGACGTGCAGCAGCAGACTGGCCTCCGTCCAAGAGGAGCTTCCCCAGCTCAGATTAATTGAAGATAATGTTTGAAGAGAATACAGAAAGCCTCAGAACAGACAAATATGCGGATTGGTACAAAGCGTACTGTGAGTACAGATGCCAAGGGTATACCGCAGCCGGAAATCACAGCAGAACTTAAAAATCCATTATCTCCTTCCAAATAGCAACATCAGCGAGCAGCAGTGTATCGAGCACTGCCTGCATGCCTGATCCAACTGGCAGGCAAGAGACACACTGGTATGTCACAGTCAGGCTCATCAAAGTGTGAGGAACAATGTGAACAAGTGAGGCTACAGCATTCGTTGCCAAACCATCGGGGCTCCAAAAGTTTATGGCTTTTCTGCATTATTATTGTCAGGTTGTGCACAGATAGAAATATGTGTTGTGTGTTCAGTTTGCCAAGAGCCATTGGCACTTTGTGGTAGTCTTAGCATAGAAACCAATGATCGAATGAGCACAGACTTGAAAATCGACTCACCCTTCAGAGCATGAAGCGCATGCGTGAGCAGTGAGAACAGCTCCCCACACAACTCAGTAATGGATGATATACTTTTAATGGGAAAGTACAGCACTTTTCAGCATGGCGGTGATATGTTTACGCACTTACAAGCGATCTAGTATGTGACTGATGGCACACGACTTCGCAGCAAGCCGCCTGCTATATTTTAGGACAACAGTACCTAAACTTTTCAGCACATCTGCTATACTCTAAGTAACAAGGTTGTTTTGCCTCAACATCAAGGTGATGGATGGAATGCTTGAATTAGTCTCAGCTACTGGCAATCGCTCCGGCCGGATTCAACTCCATGTTTTACCCGCCATGCCACTCTAGACAAAGGCCTGAATTATGCAAATCAGAAACAACCCAGCCCCTCTTGAGGAAAGTTAGTTCTGAACAGCAAGGCAAAGCTCCCTCCAGTAGGGACCACAAGCAACTCCAGACGGTTTCAACCTACTTGGGTCTCTACCGTGAGGATTAGCTTGAGTCCTATGGCACAATGAGCATAGGACCCATGTCTGGGCATACCCATCGCACTTAGGGAGTAAACTGCAACAACAACAAGGTGATGGATGGAATGCTTGAATTAATCTAAACCACTGGCAATCGCTTGGGGCCGCATTCCAGTCCATCGTTTTCACCCACCATGCCACCATTATAAAGGTTCGCCTTGTGCAAATCAGTACTCCCCCTACCCATCATGGGAGCTATCCGTTCCGAACTTCCAGGCAATTACCCCTCCAGAAGGGACTTCAAGTAACCTCAGACTGGTTTTGACCTACTTAGGTCTTAGTAGTGACATATAGCTTGAGTCCAATGGCACAATGAGCATGGGACCCACGCCTGGGCATCCTCATCCCACTGAGTGCGCAAACTGTAACAATAAGAAGGTGATGGATGGAATGCTTGCATTAATCTCTGCCACTGGCAACCACTTGGGCCACATTCCAGTCCATTGTTATTGCCAACCATGCCACTCTAGACAAAGGCCCGCCTTATGCAAATCAGTATGGACCCTGCTTCACATGGGGACCGGCATCCCAAGCTGCTAGGCAATGCCCCCTCCTGAAGGGACCACAAGCAACCAAGACCGGTTTCAACCTACTCAGGCCTCATCTATGAGGTATAGCTGGAGTGCTGTAGCACAGTATGGACTGGACCTACATCTGAGCATACCAGTCGAACTTAAAGCATTAGGTGCAATAACGACAACGTGATGGATGGAATGCTTGAATTATTCCCACCCACTGGCAATCTCTCATCCGCGCTGAAGGCCATTTTAATCATCCACCAACCCACTCTAGACAAAGGCCTGCATTATGCAAATCAGAAACAACCCTACTCCTCATGGGGACAGTCCGACCCAAACTGACTGGCAAAGTTCACCCCAGAAGGGACCGCATGCAACCGCCTTTAGTGGCAAGTGTATGCCCAGATGTGCGCCCCGTGCTAACTCTGCCACCGGAAGTAAGCTAGACCAAACTTTTAGGTCCCAATCAAGGTCAAACTGGCCTTCGTTTGCTTGTGTCAAGGGAGGACCTGGACTGGCAGATCGGGCTGGACTGTTACTATTGGAGTAGGGTCAAGAATGAGTTCTAAATGGCTGAGTCCAAACGGAGATAGCATGGTGGCCAAAAAAACGATGGGTTCGAGTGCTACCCGAGCAATTGCCATACCTGCCATCCTCTTTTGTGCGTGTATAGTACCAATTCTTGTTGGGAATCTCAGGAAAAAGCCGAAGGGTCACAGAGGCTGAAAAGCACTTAGTCCCTGCGTGCTAGGTATGTGCTCATTGGTATGTTGTGCCTGTACGTTCCACAACAGTATCTCCATCCTGTGCAGATCGTTTGACTGACAGTGGCCCAGATCAGCCAGTATTTTTGAAAATGACCACCAACTCAGAGTTAGTGGCAATTACCCATACAAAACTGTGAGCCAAGGTTATTTACTTGTGAAAAAAGACACACAAAATAGTTGCCTACATTAGTCCCTATTACTTATCACTGACACCATAATCAGGGTCAAAAACATACCAAATACCAAGTGCCAAAGTTATTTGCACCAGGGTGTTTGAGACCTCATTAAGATCTCATAAGGTTTAACTTCTCTGTCTAACTTTTATGTGCTGCTGCAGTATGTCTGAGTATACCAAACAACGCATAACCTCAGAGCAACAGGGATCATTGCCCGGTGAAAGCTTAGCATGCAGTTATTGTTTGACATGACATGACCGTGCATAGTACAAGAAGTGATAAATGATGCCCCACCATAGTGGGTAATGATTCCGATGCAGTTTTGTGTACTATGTGCCAGCATGCTTAAAATATACAACTATGAGCAATATATGGTCACTATGAGCGACGCAATTTCACCCAGAGCTATCATTCTGGGTGGAATTACTCCATCCACCATTACAAGAGTCTCCAGGACAAGAAAAATCAGGTGTGCTAACTCCAAACCTGATAACTCTGGATCCACAGAAACTGCCTGTCTTTGATGCTGCAGGGGCTAAGGGGAGCTGAACTGTGGTGGCCCTGTTCGTTTCCAGACACGGGTCTATGCAGTTATGCCCCAGTCTATGGAGAAAACATGTAATCAACAGATTTTGGTGCTGGAATGCTGGCTGTAATCTAGAATTCTGTCCCTCCAATATCCCCACATCAACATCTATCAAATCCATACTGAGGGTCACGTCAGTGGAGACTCCAGAAGCATTGCAAGCACTGACCCACATTCTTTGCAGAAATGGACAAGGAATTAACGGAAATGTGGTGAAACCAACTTTGGAGCAATGTATGGTCAGTAGAATCTCCTTCTGTTCACAAAATAAGTTGTTAAAGACTTTATGAACTTATTCACTGATCTCCCCTATTAATCTAGCGTCAGAGACCAAAGGTCTATTTTGCGAGGCCTAAAACTGAAGAAGAGGGTGGCCACATGGAACCTATAGCCCTAAATACTAAGTATAGTGGGTCAACGAATATACACCGTATTTTTTAATACATCTTTGGGTCCCTTACTAATAACAAGCATTGGCAAAGCCAATAGGTCTCGCCCAGAACAAGAGCTATTGACTTTGACAATGTTTTTAGCCATGTTGTGCAGCAGCGCAGCTGCTGTGCAGAAGGGTCTAAAGTAAACGAAAAAAAGTGTTATGACTCAGTCAGCACTGACCATGTCTTACAGTTTTTTTCTTTGATTTCAGCCATGTTGCGCAGCGTTTAACAAAACACTGACAAAATCAATAGACTCCAGGAAATAGCCTTTTCGTCTGCAAGACCTATTGGCTTTGCCAATGCCTCTTTTTTTCGGTCAGGATTGGAGGGTGCGAGTAGGCAAGCAACAACACTGACAGGGTGGGAGGGGCAAGCAACAACACTGAAGGTGGTAGAGGCAAGCAACAATTGGGAAGGGTGAAGGGTGAAAGGGGGAAGTAACAACACAGAGATGGTGGAGGGGCAAGCAACAACACGGAGAGGGAAGGAAGCTACAACACTGAGAGAGACAGGAGGGTGAGAGGTGGCAAGAAGCAACACAAAGCAGGACTGGAGGTTGGGAGAATCAAGCAAGCGGTAACACGGAGTGGAAGGGGTAGGAGGAGGCACGTGCACTCTTCTATGGTGCTAGATCAACAAACAAACAAAAAGTAGCCCGGGCCCAAAAGTTTGAGTAGCACAAGAACACTCACTGGACAAGGAAGCAGTAATTGGGCTGTGCTCCAGGGGAGACATGGACACATGAAGAGGAAGTGAAGCCTACACACGCTGACCAAAGAGAAGCAAGGCAATGATTGACAATGAAGTCAACGAATAGTAAGCAGTGGGCAGGCTCTAAGTCCCCTATAAGCTAACAAAATGTCTAGCGAGTGACAGCGCATGGACTGCCCCAGAAGTGACCTAAAATGAAAGAAAGCCCTACTTCAAAGAGTTTTGCTTAAACTAATGCAAGTGAGTTTTAAACCTCTGCAGGGAAAAACAAAACAGAAATAAAGAGCCCTGGTGCGTTTGAAAGAGTAGGTTCTTTACTTATGAAACATATGCCAAAAAAGTTCCACCGTGATGTATGACCCAGTTTTTACTGACCGCATGGAGAGCAGTGACATGCTTCTGCTCGAAGTAGAAATTAGATGAAGACGAGCACGCTGGTTAGTATACCGACATGAGGATGAAAACCCCGAGAGTATATTATTATTTATATAAACACAGAAATGGTATAAGAAAAAATAGATTGAGCAATTTTTAAACGGAATGTTAGCCTGAAAATCAAAATGCATCTGATGCTATAAGTCACTCCTGGCGCTTCAAAAAAAATCTGCATTACTAACTGCTGTATGTTGCTCGTCTTCATTTTATTTAATACGCAGTGTATGTAAAACATACTGTAGTTTTCAATCAGCAATCTGTGAAATTAGTCCTCTAATTCTATACCAATAATTGCACAACTTTACTGGTCTACCATGTGTTTCTTTCTATCCTTAGCAATCTGCAGGGCAATTTTAGTCCAATTGTTCAAGTTTATTTTACTCCCTACTTTCTGCATAGTTATTTCACTACTTATGTTTGTAAGATTGTAAAGATTGGCTGCATCTCCTACTTTTCTTGCATCAATAGTTCACTCAATTAATCAGGTACGTGTATAGCGCACCTACTCACTCACCTGTAAGGATCTGAAACCACTGTTGGGGAGGAGTGGGTAGTAACAGACTGTTACTGCTTACAAAGTACATTTTCCCACAAGGAAGAGGGAAAAACATCCTTGGCAAAGAAAAAGTAGTCATTCTATTCACAGCAGGAGAGCATAATAATAAAGGCTTCCTCTGCAGTAAGTCCTCTTTCTTTGCTGCAGCAGACAAGGTAAGCATCCCTCTTGCCAGCTTTCTAATTTTACTTGCAGACTGTTGTATCTGTTGATAATTGTCTTGTTAGTAATGGTGATTAGTAATTAAATTAGCTCTGTGCAACGTTTAGGCCTTTCACTAATTGTTTTCAAATGTTTTTACTTTAGCGAGACTTTCCATCAATTTATGTGATATATTGTTATACGTTTGTTTTGCTTCCCTGTGGTGTTCAGCAGTTTTGTCTAGCTGCCTCTGCCTTTTGCATGCAGTGGTGGGTTCGGATAGATCGTCTTTGTGGATGTTTACTGCTACTGGAGCATCCTTGGCAATCTGGAATACAATTTAAAGGGATGCACAGCTCTGGTCTGCTCACAGTGCATGCCCTGTGGTCCACTATTCTACTAAATGCACACCTCCTGATCTGTAGCCCCTATTCTTTCGTACGGAGGGCTGTGTGGCTTTCACATGATCTGACATTAATTCAACATTGAACAGTTTTTGGTCAGGGAAGATATTTAGATCTAGTCTAGAGGACAGCTTTAGACGTCTGCTGTTGAATGACCTGTAGTGCACAATTCCAATCTTTAGAGTGCGCTTGGTGAAGCCATTATCGTCTCAATAGACCTCCCCGTCACAGCCAATACCGCTTGAGCAATACCTCCTCCCCCAAAACATCCAAGCAAAACTCCTTTAGCCCCTGTCCTACCCTCCTGGCCAATCCCACATCCTGTGGCTCATAACCCTAGACCTATGTTAGCACATCCTGTTGTTTTTTACTGTGGACTAGTCCGCGCAAGACTCTCTACAGGTGGTGCCTGAGGCCTTTCCTTCGATTGCCTTGATTCCGAAGGTCCTGCTGAAGGTCAAGATGGATCGGGCTTCTGTGATCCTGGTGGTGCCTGCTTGGAGCCGGAGGCCATGGTTCCCCCCCTTGCTGGCCAGTGCCAGTGGTTCCTTGTCCCCTGTCATATCCTTCTCTGTCCAGAGATTGTCTTGTCCGCTTACATCTGGCGGGTTGGCTGTTGAGAGGATGAACCTCGCAGCTATGGGGTGTTCTCCTGAATTGGCTCTGTTTATCCAACAGTCCTGGCGCCCTTCGACTCTTAAGTCCTATGCTCGGCATTAGGTGTCTTTTCAGGGTTGGTATTAGGATCGGGGCTGGTCAACTAAGGAGGGAGAGATCGTGTGCAGGTCTTGGATTTCCTGAAGGATGGCTTTGATTTGGGTTTGGCTGTGTCCTCCTTGTGAGCTCAGTGGGCGGTGGTGGGGGCCTTTCGGGGTCCGGCATGTGAGCCTGTTGCTCCTTTGGTGTCCAGGTTGTTGAGGAGTTGTTTCTTCAAAATGCCCATGGTGAAGTCCTTTACGCCTGGTTGGGATCTTCCGTTGGTTCTACGAGCTTTGCAGTTTGCTCCCTTTGAGCCTCTGGAGGAGGTATCTCTGCGTTTTCTGACAATCTAGGCCTTTTTTCTTATCGCTGTTACCTCGGCCCGGATGGTTTGGGGAGTTGGGCGCCTTGCTGTGTTCTGAGCCCTTTTTGAGTTTTTGTCCGTATTGGGTCGTTCTACGGCCTGATCCTTCCTTTGTTCCCAAGGTCCCTTCCTCATTTCACTGGTCGGAGTATCTGGTTCTGCCTGTGTTCTGTCCTGATCCTCTTTCAGAGGAGGAGGTGCAGCTGCATTGGATGGACATTAAACAGGCTCTTGACTTGTCCTTAGTGTGTACTCAGCCTTTTCGTAAGGTGGATTCCCTTTTTGTGGCCTGTGGCCTCGCGGGTCAGGGTTTGAGGCCTTTTAGTGCTACTCTCAGTCGGTGGCTGGGGTGGGCAGTGGGGGCGGCGTATGAGGCTAATGGGGTGCTGGTGCCTGAGTCTGTGCAAGAGCGATTGACACAGGGTGTGGCTGCTTCCTGGGCTTGTTTTCAGGGATCATTTATGGCTGTGATCTGCAAGGCTGCTACTTGGAGTGCTCCTCACACCTTTATGTCCCATTATCGTTTGGTGGGTGGGACAGAGTCGGTTGGTTTTGGGGCTCTGTGTTGCGTTCTGTTCGCTGGTGTGACTTTCAGTATTGACTGTGACAGGGAGGTCTGACGAGGAGGAAATGACTGGTTACTTACCGGTAATATTCATTACTCCGAATTGTAGACCTCCCCGTCACAGTCCTGGTTCCCATCCCTCCCTCCCTGTTCGGCTTCTTCTGTTTGGAGGTACAGGATGTACTAAATAAGGTTATTCTAGGGTTATGAGCCACAGGATGTGGGAGTAGCCTGGAGGGTAGGGATGGGCTAAAGGAGTTTTGCTTTGAATTTCTGGGGAGGAGCTATTGCTCCTACGGTATTTATTTATTTATTTATTTATTTATAGCATTTGTAAAGCGCTTCTGCAACCCTACGGGCATTGGCTGTGACGGGGAGGTCTACGACTCGTAGTAATGAATATTACCGGTAAGTAACAGGTCATTACTTATCACAGGCTGGCTTTCTTGTCAACCTCATTTACTTGCTTCTTATGCACAGCTTCCTTTCTCTTACTGTGATTGCTTTCTCTGGAGTACGATTTGCTATGGACCTGATGGGTTGAGTTGTATCCTTCCACTGATTAGATTCAGGGAACTATTTTCTTATTCTTTCTTATATCTTTGAGCACTCCATGGGAGTGCATGTGTTTTATTGTTCTATCCTCAGCTCAATGCTTACCCCATCACATACCTGCACCCATGCTTTCTGTGTTGCATCCTCACCTCAGCTCGTCTGTCACTTTCCGCCCATTCCTTTCCTGCTCAACTTTCTTTCTGTTTGTTTTTTCAATTCCCCTAAGCCTCTCTGATGGACAGCAGAACCTCCTTGTCCCGTTTTTTTCTTTTACTATTTTTTTATTTCCTTTTACAGAGGCGCCTGCAACAGCACTTTGCGATCAGGCTGCTCCCTTCTCCAAAAAGTGATTTTGTGCACTGTTATCTAAATTATTTGCAATTTACCTCTCCAATATAGGCAGCCATTATTTTGGAATGGTAAATTAAAGTTGAAAAAAAGTAAGTCACAGCCGCATGACACAACTGTGACTGCATAGTAGTGCATATCCTCGTAAACTCTGTGGCCAGCCATGAAGTTAAAAAAAATGGCTGCCAAGGCATCATGATACATACTTAACATACACATGGTGAGTACCTGGGGCGGGCAATTCCCGCAGTGAGAGACAGATTATTGCACGCATTGGCTGCATTTTGGGGACTTTAGGAGGTTCCAATGACTGGACGTATTTACCTCAGACCTCTGCAGCGTGCACATTGTATTTTTCACACTTGTTCACTATGACTCTAAGCAGGGCATATCCAGTATTGATATTGGTTCCTGTGTCAATAAGCTATCAGATGAGAATTTCAAAAACAACTTTTCGAATAAGTTGTCACAGAGCTCTCCTGCTCAAAGTGAAATTCTATTGCCCATAGAACACACATCTACACATTGTAAACCACCTAGATAAGTTCCTCGGACTTGGCCTGCTGTCAGAAAACGTCCCTAGCGACTATAAACCAGAGGGAGAGGAAACATAAAGGTCATTTGTAAAATGTGAGTAAGCAATGTGAAGAAAAATGTCTCAGCTGAAGCTTTGGAAAGGCCTCTAACAAATATACTTAACAAATCAGCCGTCAACAAATTTGGCTCACTTGGTACTCGCAGTTCGTCCTGCACCAAACTTCAACACTTCTCAAAAGAGTACAACTTAATTAAATGCTAACAGGCTACCAGGATTCCAGTACTAGCTGTGACAGGTTCTCAATTGTCAGAAAAAAAGTCTTCACTGGAGTCTACTTTGTTTAATTGGTATTTA
Source organism: Lissotriton vulgaris (assembly GCF_964263255.1). NCBI lineage: Eukaryota > Metazoa > Chordata > Amphibia > Caudata > Salamandridae > Lissotriton > Lissotriton vulgaris. The sequence continues at coordinate 165,345,067 of NC_141699.1, read as the reverse complement.
AAGCTGTATGCAGGTTCTGTTGCAATAATCTAATCTTCTAAGGATGGACAATATCTCAGCATTTCTTTACTGTAATCATTTTGGACATATATGAGATTAAAACGTCTGGCAAAGCTGTCTAAGTACCTTGAGCACTGTACCTTCTGAAGTACATTTAGGTGCAGACAGAATACTTTCTATTCCTGTACAGTAATGTGGTGGATGTGAACACGAGGCATTTGAAAGAAGCGGAGGGTACAGGTTGCATTGTTACATATGCTGGAGTTGATGTAATGGGTCAGTCTATTACAAAGAGAACTCTTTGCATCTGCCCAAAATGTATAGCTTTCTCAATTTTATAGTGAGAGACTAGATCCAGAATCCCTGGCATCCAACTCTTCTTTATGATTGAACCGCACTGCAATTTTCTAGAAAGGCGAGAGCTGAGGTGGATGATCAAACCCTTTCACATGGGCCGACTGTTTCTCCTGTCATCCATGCGTGCAGGCTGGTATAAGAGGGCCTTGCCCTTCTGCTGTGCCCTGGGAGTGATAACCCAAGGACAGCTGCGGCTTCTGCTGCTGTGTCTGCAGTGACTGGCTAGGCTAGGCCCCACCACGTACAGCAGCCCAGATGATCCTATCAGGGATCTACATCAGCCTGTGACACCTCATGGCTAGCAGCCCAAAGACCACTGATACACCATTTGCACCTGCTAAGGTTGTTCTCTCTATTGACATCGTCAATGGGAGAAGATCCTTCAGTCGCATATCTCAGACGAGGGTGACTGGCAGTCCACCTGGATGAAGTTCCTAAGAGACATTCAGTCTCTGACTCATACTCTTTCCAATTTGCTCCCAAATTTCTTAGACTCTGACTCTGCAGCGTTCATCTCATTCAGGAAGATGAAAGCTCTAGAGCACTCTCTGTGCTTGTATCAAGTTTAGTGTCAGAACCCAGCTGCAAAGGTCCTTTTCACGGCTATCTCCTCATCCACCGGCAGGCCATCATTTAGCAGTTGCAAACAATTGTTCACTGTTTCAGTGGGGCTTGTTATGCATATCATCTGCAGCTTCTCGACCCATGGGTCCCACCTGGTTGCAACTTTATCTCTGGTTGAAAAATATGCTTCTCCTCACAGCCTACAAGAACCCATATCACGAATGCCAGTGTGACTGAGCACTGGAAAAAAAGGTGCAGTAATGGGGAGAAACCGTCATTCTCCATGGTGGACTCATATATAGTTTACTACACTGTTGCACTAACCTTTGTCTCCATATAGGTGGATACCATACATCCTTGTTGCTTGTTCCATACATGCTAGTCCATCTTAATTTGCCCTATGTTGTATCAAAGTGTACTTTACTATAAGTATGAGGGGAGACAGAGGGACAGAAAGGCTTGTCCTCCTACCAATAAGTAAAACAAGCATTTACAATGCAATAGGTCTCGCAGCATTAAAGTTTGAGTTACTGGCATTGTAAATGACAATGCTTTGCATTAATTTTTTTTTAATTTGCAATTATGCAAGATTAAATATTAGGGCCATGCTCAAAGCGTGGGGTTAAGAGGAGAGTTAGTTTTTTCACGTTATTTCTAAGAAACAATGTTGATTGATAAAGTATTTTCGTGGATATGACCGAATACAAGCTGTCAAAGAAATGTTTCAACCCCACCTTTCACGGAATCGTCAGTTTCAATGTAATGTAAAGCAAATCGCACTTCAGATTGTGTTCAACGCAAACATTTTAGTAGCACTGTAGTCGTCATACATGCACCGAGAAGAAACAGATCTAACAATTCACAGTCCTTAAAACACAAAAAATAATATATGCCACCATAAACTGGAATACCTGGATACATGTAATGCAAGAAGCCCACGTATATTTATGATAAACGTTATCCAACAGATATTCGGCTATCACTAGTGACACAACTGTGATTTAAGTCATAATCAACCCAAAATGATCTCAATGAGAAAGCAGCTGAAGAAGAAAACACGAGTCCTTTGCACACGACCAGCTAAGCCCACAGCCATAACGAAGTAGCAACCAAAAAAAAAACCTATCAACATTATGAAATTCAGAAAAAATACACAGACAGAAGAAGCCAAGCATTTGTCATTTTTATATTGAACAGGTGCACCAAGCCATAGTTGAGCACTTTACCGATTTAAAAGCCATACAAGGAATATTAGTTTCGTAACCTCGAAGAGCCCCGTGTAATGGCTTGGGAGATAGGGCAGGCATAAAACGTAATCAGCTGACTATCTTAGGATGCATAGCTAACAATAACCTGCTGTGGATCAGAACCGATAAAACAGATATTAGACTGATTATCATCGGTTTAGTACAAACCACGAAAGAAAAGGTATTAAAAATGCGCAGTGGTGTTGCGTGCAGCAGAAGACACTTTGCAAAGGTTGACTGTTCAACTTTCAGTGGCGTGTTGCTGTTTTTCTGAATCAAACGAGTACTTACAAGGTGAAACTCTTCTCCTGACAGTGTTAATGTGTTAAAAAAAAAACTAAATAATGAACAGATACTATTACAAAATGTGACACATTATGCCACATAAATAGATTTTTCTTGATACATAAAGTAGTCAAATTTGTAATGCAATAATATTGCCGCTCCCCTGGACGGGAGCTCACCCCGTGAAAAAGAAAGAATCGCTGCCGCCGCCCGGGGGGAAGTCAGGCAGGCCAGGGGCGGGACGACAAGACAAACCGGAAGCCCAGGCGGGAGCCTACCCCGCACTGGGTCGTGTAGGCAGGAGGAGAAGGGCGGCGGCGCTAGCGGGGCTCCCGTGAGGTGAGAGAGCCCGCACCGAAGGAAGAGACCGCCGCCTGCAAAGAGCCCCGCCTGGAGAGCCGGAGACGAGTACCGGTGAGTGGGGGCCTTCTTCCTTTGCTGAGCTGCGAGGGCTCCAGGGGGTATTCTGAAGATATCGAGACCCCCGTGAGGGACTCCAACGGTAGTGCCGCCAGTAGTTTCAGGCCCACGAGGAGGGGGTTCTCTATGTATGTATGCGTGTGTGTGTGTGTGTGTGCGAGCGCGGCGGGGGAGGTTCTCTGTGTGTGTGTGCGTGCGTGTGTGTCTGCTTACAAGGAGCCAAGGGAGACAGGAGATTGTGAACGCGCGCGCGACCTGATCCGATTCCGCAAGGTTGCGCGTGCACATCACTTGTCTCCTGTCCCCCTTGCCTCGTGGAAAGCAGAAATGATTGCAATAGAGTCTCGCAGAGACGATCGCTTCACGGTCCGTTCGCAGGTCCAAGACCTAAAAACCAAAAAGGAGCCAATCAGCTTGCTATGAACTAACCCTCCACAAAGTGTAGGAAACACACTTGTTTTCTTAAATAACCTGCGCCCATTATCTGGGCCATTCTGTTCTGCTGCGGAACGGGGGGTTCTGCGCCCTACCGATTGATAGGGGAGAACTTATACATATTTATACAATGTAATAGGATGACAAACAAGGAATGGTGGGATTACTTTATGTGGAAAGAAAACCTTTAAAATACCTGCCTAGTATGTAAATTATTATTTATTTTGGCCTCTAGTCAGTATGATTAAAAACTGGGAAAGGAAGGAGTGAATACCTATGTATCTGCCTTCCTATGGGTCGATATGGATCTACCTCCATATTACCATTCCTGCATTACGTTGGCACTGATAGCTCTCAAATACTCTGCATGCTATTTACGAGAAGGGGATTACACCTACTTGGTATTCACTGCTTTTGTATTATTATTTAGGCAATAGTATTGCTTCATGGATCTGCCAGTGGTCAAGGTGAGCTTATAATCACACTTACATCAAAGCATCTCCTCAGCCATTCACCTAAGGATAGATACGCATCGGGGTTTGAATCGGACCCCTGTGCGTATCTATCCTAAGGAGAATTGACTGATCGGATCCCAGGGCATAGATATCCTTAGGAAAATGGCCAAGGGAATGCTTTGATGTAAGGGTGACAATAAGCTAACCTTGACCACTGGTATAACTTACGGGACTATACCATGAAAAAAAATGCTTAACTGCTGTTTTATTTATTTATTGCTGTTGATCAAATATCAAACCATTAGAATCCCATCGAAACTTCAATTGGACACTAGGTATACCATGTATTGTGACTATTTTCTTTGCATAGAAAACTGGTAAAGGCTTAGAGTTTATTTACATCTTGTGAAAATGCACTGTACTTGAGCAAAAGCAAACTGAATACATCTGAAAAGTGTCAGCACTCAATAAAAGAAGTTTAACTTAGATAAGTTGAAATAATTTGAAATGCCCTGTGGGGATATGTCATGGGTGGATCAATTCAGTTTGACATTTCCTATTATTGCAAAGGCATACGCATGCCTTGCAGGGGTACGTGTGTAAAGGGACAATGTTGAACTTGTGTGGGATAGTGCAGTTGCAGCTCAGAAAGGGATAATATGTGAGCGTACAATTTGATGCAACAGCGGCCAAGAGAGGGAGTATCGATGTGAACTTGAAGAAACCTAGTCTAACAAACTCGGCAAAACGTTTGCTTTTCCTTGCTCTTGTAGGGAGACACCGTATCACCTGTTAACAGTCCCTGCACCCTCCCGCCTCCTTATCTCCTTCTTCTAGTGCTATGTCTTTTCAGAGGTCTTAAGAGCTGCTCCATTTCTGGTCCTGGATGTCAGTTAGCCTCTTCCTGCTTCACCAGCTGCATTTCACAAGTCTCCTTTCTTTTTCCACTATCAAAATAAAAGAGGGACTTGTTGTATTATCCGTAGTGATGGTAAAGGAAACCTATGCTCTAGCATCAGTCTCCAGATATGCTCTTTACCTTTTCCTGCTTTGCATGCTTTCTCTTCAACTACTCTATAACCTACTGTCTTCTAGACCTAGGCCTCTATCGGCAATTTCGTCATCGTTATAGTAGCCTGATCGACAAGTATCTAATCGAACATGTACTTTCTTTAGGGGGTTTTGATCGGATGTGTTTGGTTACATTCAAATAAAGCAAAAAGAGATCAAGAGAATTTGCATGGTATTAGGCAGCGATTATCCAGAGGGAGCCTAAATGAGATTGTGAAGGCCGAAGTAAATATGATGCAGATGGTTGGTGGTGCTGAATGGGAGCTTCATACTGAATGTGCAACGGGTACTATTGCCAGTTTGCACTTTGTTTCCTTTCTGGGATCTGGGTATCTCCGGTCTTGTTATGGTTACAGATCATGAATGGAAATCGAAGCACATTTAGTTTTGTCTTTTGATATGGCAATCTTCACTGGTTAGAAACTCCACTCAGGAAACTGAATCCACTTCCTAACTAAATCAAACTCATAAAATAAGATCAAAACATCTTATTTCAGGTCATGGAATGTATAGACAGTTATGTGGACACAAAATTCATTTTTATAAAAGACCCTTGGGAAGTATATGTCTGTTGGCAGAACATCTGGATGTATTTTCACCTGATTCAGCTCTCTGTAAGGCAAACATGCATTGCACTGACTTAAAATAATTTAGTTTGAAAGCACGAAAAACGTAGCTAAGGAAGGGAACAGATGCACCAACATTATAATGGCATGTATTAGCAATGCCAGTAGGTCTGGCTTGAAACTTAAAATGCCTCTTTAGTCACTGTAGTGCTTAAGCACTAAATTAATTACCATACATACCCTCTGTCACTTATTTTTGCGCTTGTGCATCCTTTCATTCATACATTGACTCATTCACGCAGGCACTCACTAATCAAAGCACAATGAAACACATCAACTCTACAAGTATGTGCAAGTAAATTTAAAAAACTGAAAGTAGAAAAAAATGCAACCGTTAATAGGGTCACATGCTTTGAATAAAAAATTAAATTAAGCTTAGCAGCGATAGGTCATGTTTTAGCAGTATTTTACATAGTGTATCGTTGTAAAAAGATAACACACTAAGCACAATAACATTCCCGCATTGGCTTCTCAGTAACTATCACATATGAGATGGTTTGTCCATGTTGTACCGATCCAAGATGGCCAACAAAATGCTTCTAAACACAGTATACATCTACAAACAATGACACACAATTAGCTGTCAGGTTTAGAAGTAGTGGCAGCAAAGGATGCTGCGCACTGCAGATGAAATAACATGAATAGAAGCAGACCGAAAGCAATACAGGATGCTCTAGAAAAAAATACATAAAAGAGATCGAAAGAAATGAAAGGGAGCCTATTAAAGGAGAAAATGGAAAACTAAAAGAATAGTATTCCATCCCTAACACTGATGTAAACTCATTTTCACACGGGTGTGCACGTGATCGAGCAGCAGATCCAATGGCTGTAGTGGGCAGCGCCATTGACCCATGCTGTACGCTGTCATAGGCAGAAGCAGAAAGTGAAGGACACTTGAACAGACCAATGGCAGAGAGGGCTGATCAAAGCCCATTTATGTATGCATATGTATCCCCTCGGCCGTTCGCTTGGCAGCGGACTTCAGGGCCTGGTCTGCCAGCTGGGGGGTGATATAACCCGGTGCAGATGGAATACTCGTGTTACTCGCCTCTTCATGACCTGCACATCCGGCTCTATACCATATTGTGCTCCCAGGGAAAGTGGAACAGTTTGCACTGATGGAATATAACACAGAACACATTCCATTACTCTTGAGCCTTCCATGGGAAAGTCAAGTGGCCCCCATTCATACATGGAAGCTACGACCAGAGCTGTTGGACCATCCCACAGTCAGGGAACCACTAGCAGATGCAGTGCACGAATATTTCCAGCCACCGCAACTAACAGCAATGTTGAATGGGACTTGTTCAAGGAGGTGGTGGAGGCTACTGCCTAGAGCAGGCTGTGGGGGTTTGGGGTGCACTCACGGCTGACATAGTGTTGGTGGAGAATGACATGCTCAGCCTGGAGCTTTAGGCTCAAGAGTGCCACCATGCACGCAATCAACTGCCGGAGTATAACATAAGATACTTGCCATAATTCTTCTGTGTCTTCGTCTGGCAAGTATTCTCCCTAGAGCTAATTCGGTAATGTAAAATCTCCATCCGCCATTTCCAGCATCGTCCAATAAAGATTCGCTGTCTCTTTCTTTTTCCGTTTTGTCTCATATAGTACCTTCTCCAGTTCGTTTGTAATGCCCGCCACTGAGCCTGCTGCCTGGCTCCAGCTACTGATTTGAAGATATTTAAATCTCGATAGTTTCCTTTTGGTAATGTTATTTATCTCGTCTCATGATATCAACTGCCCCTCGGGTATTAGCTGAACCCAATGTTCTATCCCTGCATCTTTCAATGGCTTTGAAAGAGCATCTTTAGTCCATTCTGGAGATCCTGGCGAATCCCATATAGGTGCCAAGGCGCTATAATAACCAATTTACAAAGCTTTAAGCGAACCTTCTTAAAGAATCGCGGATCTCCAAACTTATACATAAAGCCTTGGTCTCCCCCTTTTATGTCCCATAGCATTTCTTTAAACATTGTCCCTGTATCTGAGTCAACAGGCTGATTTAGGAGCATCTTTCCTGCCCTTAATAAGAACCCCCAGGCGTAAAGCTTTATATCCGGTGCACACAACCCCCCTTCATTTTTTTTCCTTCGCAGCTTTTTCCACGAAAACCTTATGCCCTTGGAGGTCCAAACAAAATAATTCATTCTGTCTTGAATTTTCCTTATCAATTAAACAACAGTATCCCAACAGGTATCAATCAATCAGGCAATTAAACAGGATATGAAAAAACATTATCAAGGACAGAAACAAGAGACTCAATATATCCATTTGTATGTGCCATTGGCATCACATTTATGCAAACAAATTAGAAGAAGCAGTACTATCAGCACTGAAAGTTAAAATATTACAACCCAAGTTGTACTTGGTGCAGACAAGGTGAAAGTGATGTGCACAACAGCGACGCAAGTGACAAACGTGCTCAGCGTGAACGGCGCAAGAAATACAAGTGTACAATATTTACAGCGATAGAATACAATGTGACTAGATCCTTAATAGGAACTAATTGTATTGGCTTTTGAGGGTGGTCACAATGTAGGTAGCGCCTTTTGAATGAGCTGGGGAGTCGACGACGTTTCGGACAAAGCGTTTCGTTCCGGAGGACGAAGGCGATGTCATCCGTCCGGTAAGTGTAGCAGTAGCACCATCAGGGAACCGCAATGGCTGAGAATGAATGCTCTGGCAGAATCTGGGGAACTTCCGGGTCAGTCGGGAGCCTCGGGACGTCCCGAGGCTCCTGACTGACCCGGATGGATGACATCGCCTTCGTCCTCTGGTTCCTGATCCTTACAAGGGATTACAGACGACACCCGGGAGCTTATCCTTATATTTGACAGCACTGCTCTATCCTGCAACCCTGTCCTGAGGATGATCCTAACTTGACTGGATCGAAACGTCGTCGACTCCTGTGTGATTCTGATACCCAAGTACCTTATCTCTCTTTTCAGTATGGGAAATTGGACATTGATATTCCAGACCATACATTCTGATTTGGACTGGTTGATTTCATAACCAGAGATCTGCCCAAACTGTGAGGCTATATTGTATATTATTGGAATCGCCTCTACTGGGTCAGAAGTGTAGATCATCATATCATCTGCATGTAATGATACTTTTTTTTCCCAGCTTCGGAACTTGAAGGGAGCTATGTTGGCCTCCTGCCTAAATTTCTCTGCCAGCGGCTCGATATAGAGATTAAAAAGTAAGGATGACAAGGGACGTCCCTGCCTCGTGCCTCTTTTGATTGTAACTGGTGCCGAAAGGTTACCATTTACCAATATTCTGGCTGTGGGATTTTGATAAAAAGATAGGATAGTTCTACAAAAGTTGTCACCCAAATTACACCTGGGAAGCACTTGTGCTAAATAAGCCCAGTTCACGCGATCAAACGCCTTCGTGGTGTCAAGTGTGATGATGGCTAATGGCAATTTGTGCAGAGTTGCTATATCTATTGCACCCACCAAGCTATGGGTCAAATCCTGAATGCTCCGCCCTTTAACAAAGCCTTTTTGATCCTTTTGAAGCAGCTTTCCTACTACCCCATTTAATCTCTCTGCTAAAATCTTGCCATGGATCTAATAGTCAAGATTCAGCAGAGAGATTGGCCTATACGAATCGCATTGGCTTGATGGCTTTGACGGTTTTAGAATCCGAACCACAGTTGCCTCATTCCATGACGGGGGTGCCCCGTCATCATTTTTCTCTCCACAGAGTTTATTGGTCCCCAGACAGGCTGTCAAAATTTTCGAAGGGTTCTATCTCCTGCTGCCAGCAGGAAACATCAGATGATATTCATATGTTTTTAAGGTGCCCTGTGCTACATACATTTTGGGGTGCGGTTCGCGAAGGTATGTAAATGTACAGGAATTTATATAGCGCAAATCACCAACCGGTCTCTAAGCGCATGCTTAGGGAACCCGTCCTGGTATTCCCCTGTGAGATAACCCCGGCAGGGTATCCACAAGGTGAAAGCCAGGCATCCCGCCGCGAGGGGCCGTTCTGGAGATTAAGCAAGCTACTGCCCAGAGTCGCAGAGTGTGAACCCATGAATCGAGTAGGCACCGGAGCGAGAATTGTCGAGTCCATGGACATTTTAGGACTCAAGACCCCGCCGAGCCGGGAATTGAACCCTGGTCCTGGGCTGACCTCTGCTTCCAGGTCTGCCTCCTCTAACATGAAGCCATGTTTAGTTTTGAAATTGAGGTGAGCATTATTTTAGTTTTGTGGGGTATTTTTCCGAACTATGACTTGGTACCTCCAGATGTTAGTAAGTTGTTGTTTTATTTAATCTTACTTGCTTGCAGAGAAATTTGCAAATGCTGGCTCAAGGGCACTGCACCGACCTACTTAGACTGGGTAAATGCATGCAATTAAATTTACATTAAATCTAGACAGGGTCAATTGGAAAAGGAAAGAAAATGTGGTTGCCATGTTTAGGCTGGCTAGACAAGTTGTGACAATAGTGACCTATATGTCCAATGATTATGCCTTTTTGCAGATAAACATACCCCTCGGATCAGTTACACAGGCAGTCAAGTTAGAAGAACTGAACTGACAAACTGTGAGGGTGTCTGTGGAAAGTGCATCCATTAAGATTATCAGAGTCTACGTTCTGTTGGTGCTAATAATTTGTTTGGGAGACCGCAGAATGAACATAGTAGACTCTGGGCACATCTTTTGGCATATGAGGACAAAAAAATAAAAAATCAACTGCCGGAGAATTGCAGGATCCATCCTGAATTACATGGCAAATTGCAGCTTATTAGTAAATCAGAATATTTTGCAATAGGGAATGCGGGGGGGCGATGAGGACTTTGTCACACCTAGTATGTGAGGCAAGAGGGTTAGGCCCATCACCCTGAACCCTGCCGGAAACCTAGTCCACACGCAGGATATTCACGCAGTGTTCACACAGTATTATGGGGCCTTGTATGTGGAGCCTGCTGTGATTGGGGGTGCGATTATTGAGGCCATCCTCTCTAGGATGACACTTCTGGGCCTGACAAGGGAATATGCTGAGGCCTAGGAGGCCGGATTACAGAGATGGAACCTAGGGGTGTACTTAAGGAATTGTCGTGCGGCAAGACACCGGGCATAGATGGACTGCTGAGTGAATTTTATCAGATGTACGCACACCTGCTAATATCCCACCTGGTTAAGAAGTACACAGAGACCTACCTATACCAGTGGGCTCTTACCCTCACGACCAGGAAGGCGCTGATAGTGTCCATTCTTAACTCACTGGGTAGGCCCTTGAGAGGAATCCTACCGCCCAGAGTCTATGCTAAATGTGAATCATAAAATACCCAGCAAAGTGAGGACAACTCGTCTACATCCGCACCTGCACCTGCGCTCATTGGTCCGCACGGACCAGAATGGCTTCATTCAGCAATGTAGCATATCAGCCAACATCCGCCTCTCATATCGCATCATGGGAGAGGCTCCACTATCTTCTTTCCTGGAGGTGGTGGTGACCTCCTGTTGTGGGGCTATCTAGGGATGGTCATAGAAAGAATGGAATTGGAGGAGGAGTGGTGCAGGTGGGTTTTGCTTTGGCACATGGCGCCGGGTGCAAGGGCCCAGTAGGGCTCTGCATCTCAGAGTTGTTCGAAGTACACAGAGGAACACAGCAGGGTTGCCCTTTGTCCCCGATGCTTTTTGTGCTGCCATTGGAACACTTGCTAGCATCTTGAGGACAGAAGGCCGGGGGAAGGAACTACCGCTGTGGGATGGGTAGCATGTTAATTCGCAATACGCAGATGATATGCTATTGTACTTACGGGAGGTTCGATCCGGGTCCCGTGGGCGATGGAGGTGCTGGCATATAAGGGAAAGGTGGTCAGGGTGTGCACAAACTGGAATTAGACCTGCACTGTCCTCCTAGCAGCGGCGTGCCGGGACCTGTCAGTGATAGAGAGGGACAAGTAGCACCACTGGGAGTGTTCAGATATTTCATGCACAAGCTTACCTCAGGGAAGGCAACCTTGGGACGCCTTTAAGAGCCCTTAAAGGAAAGCGTGATGTGCTAGTGCAAACTAAGGCTCCCAATCATGGCTAGGGTTGCACTGACAAAAATGATAATCCTGCTCAGGCTGCTGTACTACTTCGTAAATGTTCTGGTTTGGATCCAGCGGAAATGGTTTTACTCCTTGAACACTTTGTTATGTAAATTGATATTGGATGGGCAGCAAAATAGGGTCTCTTTATTGACGCTCTGGAGACCAACACAAGACGAGGGACTGTGCATGCCGGACTTCGAACTGTTCTTCTTTGCGGCACAGTTGCAGTGGCTGGCCCAATGGCTAGATCTCACAAAGGTGAGGAAATGTGGGGAAGCGCATAGGGAAGGGGCCCTCTCAGCAATGCTACTGGGCGCAGGGCTTCATCTAAGCAGAAACCATGCTTGTTAATGGTGCCCCTCCGCTGTAGGAGGGGAGCTCTTAAGTGGCTGGAGCCTTGGCTGTTGTATGCCCCGGCATTGCCTCCGAAGGGCTTGCCTACGGCCAGAGGGTTTCATTAACAGTGTGCCGAATAGCGGAGTGGACGGAAGCTGACTTGGTGACTCTGGGGGACAGTTACATGTAGGGCTCTTTTCAGCGGTTGGAAGCTCTTGTGGGAACACACTTCCTGGAGTATGGGGCGCTCCTCTAAGAACTCCACAGGCTGTACGGGTACTCGGCTCAGGAACCACCCACAAATGATCTACTTCAAATGGTACGTAGCAAAAATGGGAATCTTTGAGTTATGTTTTGGACAATTAACAGAATCTATGCAAGACTTCACTTTACACACCCCTAATTTTAGGATTTTAACAACAATGCCAAGAAGGCTTCAACGAGGAGGTGCTGAGATGGAGCTACAGACACACGTGTTTAGAAGCCCAATTTAAAAACTGAAGCCTCTTGTAATTTTAGGCAGGAATTTCTTTAGTGGTACTCCCTTAAAAAGAACTACAAGAAGATACTTTTCCTAAGTAAAAATCGCACAATTAGACACATTTTGTAAAGTCCTGGTCATGCTTACAACCCGTTTAAAAGTCCTCCTAAGGAGTAACTGAGTCCACCCTGTGCTTCCTGCATGATGCTGGGGATTACCTGCCCTAACACACGAAGCGTGCACCCCCAAAGCGAACTGATTTGTTTATATGAATTGGATCAAGTTCTAGGTGTTCTGACACATGCATAGCACTGACAGAGATCCGCTGTGGGCCCTTCTTAATGTATAAACAATTGTGGCTCTACAAATAGTAAAACTGACCATTCGGGATGTCATTACCATGATGGCCATTTCTCAGCCAGCCACGTTATGACTATTTGACAAGTCCTTATTATCCAAATGGTGAAATAGAGGAGTTCAAGACATAGACAGCATGTCCTCTGTATAACTCCTTTACAGTGTTAAAGTCTGTTCCTGCAGCTGGAACCTTCATTGCATGTTTTGCCTCCATCATCTACCAGTGACTTACGTCAGTGGGTACCGTATCAGTATACCTGCAATTTCGGAACTTAGGACATGTGCAAAGATTTCTGTTGTTTTAGGTGAAGTGATGGACAGTTCCTATATCAAAGCGACTGGGGCCATATATGCTTAATCTGGTGGTCTTCATACATGTAGCTACCTAGGCAACTGCCTAGACCTACCTTACAGTAGAACTGTTCCTACTGGAATTTCAAATATGTGCACTGCTGACCAGGACTTAATTTTCAGTATGGATAGTACTGGTCCTACACAATACGCATCAAAACTTTCAATAAGGGTTTTTGCTGTGGGTCCAGGCAGAGAGTAGGGACAAGTCTGATTGCTCCACTAGCCTCTCACTGCCAAAGACCTCTCATGGCTCCTTGTTACCAACGAGAGGTGGTGCGAAGCTCATAGATGCGAATGGTGAAATCGCTGACGCTAACAAGCTGAGCTTTAGCTTCAAGCAGCCCCTACGATGCCACCTTCCCAAGTGCCACTTCACAAGTGCCTAAATGTGTTTCAGCTCTAATAATATGCAGCATGAAGAGCATGCTCAGTTGGGTAGTATGGGTCCTACCCTTCTCGCTGTTCTCTGTGGAGCTTCGCCGACTAAGTAGCAGTGCAAGGTTGTGCCAGGTTTGTCCACAGGTGGTCAATCTAAACCAGATATTCAGGATACAGGCTCACTGTGTAAATGACTCGTCTCCCCGACCAGTGATGGACCTCCCCTCTTAAAAATGATTATTAAAAATGTAAAAAAGGAATAAACAAAATACCTGCAGTGGCCTCTTATTATCTTTCTGTTCACTAGCCCACTTTGACCCCTGATGATTTGACCCCTACTGCATCCTGAATACACACTGATTCTGTGCTTTCATGTTAAAATCATGTTACCACCCCAGCATCACACAACAAAACAATGAAGATGTGTCACTCCCAACTACTCACTAGGAAAACTGACCCTCGGAGCTTTGAAGCAGCCCTTGGGCAGCAAATATGCTGTTGTATAGCACAATAGTGTTTACACCAATTCATTATAATTTTCTTTAAAATACCGTCCCATTGTGAGTAGATCCATTATTAGCTCCAATAGGGCGATCATTTTGCTGACAATATTTCGGACCCAATATTCATGTCAGACGATTTTCTAGCACCACTAGTCGGTTATACAAAGCACTTTGACTCATTGTGACAAATACCTTTTCTTCAGTACTATATATATATATATATATATATATATATATATATATATATATATATATTACTATTAATTATGACCACTGGAATTATGCGATTATGCACCCTCAGCTTATTTGGCATAATTAAGGACTTGTCGCATTTGGCACACCATTCATCATTTGTTGCATAATCAGCAGATTTGATAAAAAAAAATGTTTTCAAGCTCAAACGCGTCAAAAGTTACTAAAAATGTGCCAGCATGTGTTGGCACATGACAGCATGAAAGCAGTGTCAGGATTGGCCGCAGCGCACTCTGGGAGCCTGAGCCTGCAGAGGAGGAGAGGGGCGGTTGAGGCGATTCGGGCAGCTGATTTAAAATATTGTTTGATACGCTTCTGTCATCCTTCTGTCCTGTACGCCCTAACGCTATAAATGTCTGTTAATGTGCCGATTGTTTTGAGCCCAAACAGGACAATTCTTGTTCCCAGAGCACTCTGACTATGTCATGAATGACACAGCTTTTTTCCATCCACAATCACTCTTGAAAAATCACGAGTACGTCACAAGTCATCCAGAAGTAAATAACACCTCCTCACAGAAGAAAACCGGGGCTCCTAGTCATAAAGGCGTTTTGGGGTCAATTAAGTAGTACTCCTGGGGGACTATTTTACGTACTCTTGCAAGTCTTTGTGAACGGAGCCTACAACATCAAAAATGGCACAAAAATAGGAATTTGCATATACCAATGAGTGCACATAGAAAGAATAGCGCCCAGTTTGCACTATTAGCATTAGAGAGTTAGACATTTCAGGGCCGATTCATAACAGCATGTAGGAGTATGTAAAAAAGTTCCCCTGTAGTACTACTTCCCGTCTGTGACCAGGCCCCCATGTCAGTTGGGTGCTATGACATTTGAGCCACAATATATTTTTGAAGGACGAGTCTGAACCTGCTCGAGCTTGGAGATCACACTACAAGCCTCTCTTAGACATGTTTGTCAGACCCTCCACCTGCCTACAGTCCATTTACAATCACTTTTTTTCCCTCCATTTTTCAGTTCATCTGAGCCACACTACTTACAGCTGCAAGCACTACCTATACTTTAAATCAAAACAGGACTGCTCCGTCTAGAAGTATTAGCGTCTGCAGTAAGTGTATTTTTAAAGCACCTTGGACAGCACTAGTTGCTTCTAACCACTATGTAGGCCAGAAGCATGAGAACAGGATCCTCCCAGTAAGTGCATGTAGATATTAATAGGCAGACAGGATAGTGATGGCCCCCGGGCATTCCAAGGCCAATTACACCAGTGGGCGCATGTTGATATACAAAAACAGGGAAGATAACTGTAGCCAGTTGCCCGCAGACACACATAGACGTTTAAAAACAGACAGGATAAAGATGGCCCGTGAAGTTCTTTGTGGTCAGTTGTGCCAGCTGGCATACACAGATATTAAAATGCAGGGAGGTTAGAGAAGGGATGGGGAGCACTCCGCAGTGTGCGCATGTTGATGAACAAGTTACTTACTTGAGGTAGTGCTATTTTTTGTGGGTTCTCTAGCTAACCACAGACTCCTATCTTCGAGAATTCCAAGACGCCAGACTGGATCCGGAAACCTTTCTTCAACAGTGGTCCTGCGCCCGTTAAGTGGCGCCATGCAGCTCCATTTTCACTTCATATCACCCATAAGTGTGATGGTGAGAAGTCGCATATAAGTGCCACTGGTGCAAACTGACATCAGTTTCTTATTTCCCTTTCTGCATCCTCAGATGTAGACCATTGACAATTCTTGGTATCAGTGTGCTGATCTCTTCCAAATGATAATAAAAATAAACCACTCCATGGAACGGGAAGGGGGTGAGGTATCTGTGTTTAGAGAATCCACCAGAGAGAGCCCTACTGAAGTTAAGATATTTGTTCTTCTGATGGATACTTCTAACCGCAGATTATTCACCTTAGAACAAACACCAAAGCAGTACCTGCCCAGGTGGAGGGTCTGTGGAGTGGACTCAGACCAAGAAGTCCTGCTGGACCAAGCAGGGGAAGAGTGCTTCCCACCAGACCTGGTTTTCAAGGCAATATTGCATCATGAAAGTATGCACTGACGCCTATGTTGCAGAGTGGCACATGTCAATGGATACACCTGACGAACCAATGCAGTGGCAGCAGCCTTGGCACTGTGGATTGGGCTCTTGCACCTTCCGGGGCCTGCTTCTTTGCCAGTGCATAAAAGATCTTGAAACCGGGGATAATCCACCTCAATTGGGTTCTTTTCTGCACATCCTTCTCTTTCTTTGTCTCGGAGAACCCCACAAAAAGCTGATAGTCCGCATGGTGTTCCTTAGTACGATAAATGTTAAATCGTAACGCCATTTTGGAGTCAATCCCACAGAGCCTCTCCTCCTCTTTCAAGGGTGAATGAAAAATGCAGTTAGGTGATGGATTGCCCGATGGGAAAAGGAGTCAACGACTTTTGGCAAGAATACCGCCAAAGTCCTCAGCACCCGCTTGTCTGGGTAAAAGGTGGTGGATGGAGGTTTACTCATGTGAAAGCTGACATAATCATGATGACGAAGACAGTCTTCAAAGTCAGGAGATGGAGTTCACAACTATGCATCGGCTTGTAGGGCACACACTTGAAAAATGTCTAAAACAAGTTAAGGTCACAAACGGTTTGGGGGGGGAAACGTGTGTCAAACCGTAACTAAATCTCACAGCAAAAGGTGATTTAAACAAGGACAGTAGGTCCGGTAAATGCAAGAGGCCCAAAGGGGCTGACAAATAACCTTGCTCGGCTAAAGATAAAACAACTAAAAGGACGTCTAAAAAGCTTTGCTTGCAAAGTATCTATCTTACCAGTGCCAAACTAGGCCACAAACTGTCGCTAGCGTACAACATAAATGGATTTCTCGGAAAGGCACCCAGTGGAAAGGATGATATCTGCCACCTCAGGGGATGCAGTCAAATTTAGTCAGTTGCAGCTGTTCAATCTCTGTGCTTGTAGGTATAAATTACACAGATTCGGGTTGAGGACTAGCCCCTATGTCTGCATCAAAATATCCTGCCAAAGTGGTAGCTTATTCAAAGTACAGGTTCATGCCCAGAAGTTATGGGTACCATTCTCTCCTGGCGCAATTGGGATCCACTAGAATGTCTTGGCCCTGTTGCTCAGATCTTTTTCAGTACTCAAGGTAGGAGAGAAAGGGGCAGGGAGGCATACAGTATTCCCATGTTGTGTTCAAGTTGGAATGTATCTCTAAACGAGTGTCATTGCGGTAACTAGCATGCACAAATCTTTCTACATTGTGCATTATCGACGGTGACAAGAAGATCTAGCCTGTTGGAAGATGTCCCCCTCCACCTCGGGATGTGCATGTCCTTCTGATCTGGCAGATACTGTCTTCTCAGCTTGTCTGCTGTGGTATTCTGGGTCTCCGCTAGTAGGTTCACGTTCAGGGACATGCCCTGGTGCTAAAATGAACAGAGGTGCAGAGCTTCCTGGGACAGGATCCACGACCCTCTTTCCTCCTGACTGATACCACATGGTGGTAATATTGTCCATGAAAACCTGCACCAGCTATACACAAACTCCCCTGCTTATCTGGCACAGAAATTAGAGATATCCGGAGGAAGCAGGAACTCCAGGTCCGCTAGAAACCTCCTACTTTCAGAAAAAAAGAACCTACAACAGGGTATTTACAGGAGTAGCACCAAGAATTTGGAACTCTCTCCCACCTACCATCAGAAAAATCCCTTCTCTAGCACGTTTCAAAAATGAGACCTAAACCTTCCTCATGGGTATTCCTCGCCTAAGGCCTGCCCGCAACCACCACATTGTGCCGGACTATTCTAAGACTACCGCTTTCCCAGATCACCAACTCCCCACAACGAGAACATATAGGTCCTTTGTTTTGTTACTGACTCTGACGGTGATTGTAATCATACATGTTGATCTTGTTTGTTTCTGCACTTTAAACCTTTTGTTTGTTCAACACTGTACACCGTGTAAAGCGCTCCGATACCCTCACGGGTCAAGTTTGCGCTCTATAAAACATAAACATAAACATAAACAATAAAATAAATAAATAATTGATAAATGGAAGGTTGTCAGAGCCACAAGAATAGCTTGCTACTTTAACAGATACAAAAGTCTGTTGATCTCCACCTCCCCTTATGGCCTCCCCAACCCAGCCGGGGCACATCCATCACCAATGTCATCTGGGTGAGAAAGAAGGGAGGCCTGCCCCTGTACCAATTTTGTTTAAGTTGCCATCTCTGCAGATCGTGTGCAGACCCCTCAAAATCTGGATGACAGCCGTCAGATTGTCTTGCATTTTGAATCTGTCCTTCCGCAGGATGGCATTCAGAGATTGAAGGTTCACAATAGTCCAGAGACCCCGTCCTTTTCAGCACAAGGAAATAACAAGAGTAACAACATCTCCTCTTTCTGAGTCTGGTACCCTCTCAATAACATCCTTAGAGAGTAACGTTTGCACCTCCTGCAGAAGAATGGACAGGTGTTCTTTTGAAATTCTCTCTGATGTTGGGGGAATATTTGGCAGAGAAAAAGAAAAAGGTAGGGCAAAGCCACGCTGAGCTATTTGTATGACCCATCTGTTGGGAATGATGGATCATCACCCCGGGAAGAATGACTGGACCCTGCCCCCCACTGGGTAGGCATGGTCAACTAAGGGCAAATTAAAGTGGTTTGTGGCTGTTGCAGCATGGGAAGAGGAAAGGGGTGCCAGATGCCCCTGTTGGCCTGAGCTCTGCCTGCCAGATTCATACCCATGGCTTCAAATGGGCTAGGGTGACTGCTTTACTGGTTGGGGAGATGGTCTTTGTCTATTTGCCAACCCACTGAATCTGCCTCTGAAATTTTGAATTGGTGTGCAAACAGCTTTGCAGGGGTCAAGAGACTCGGGGAGCGCACCGTGACTCTACTTTCCTTAATGCACTCTAGAGCAGAATCACCCTTTTCACAGAAAAGGTATCAACTATCAAAGGCATATCCATGAGAAACGCTTGCAAATCACCGGAAAATCCTGTCTAGCATATGCACATGTGTTTTTCATAACACAACACAGATGCCAACTGCCATCCTCAGGATTATCTAGACTAGCATGGATAATACATATGGCCACATCTTATCTTGTTCATCATGAACTGCCTTAGTCAGGAGAAGCTAATGTCTTATGGGACTGGCGGTAAGATCTTGATGAGCATGTCCTGTAAGGCATGCATGTAACAATCCAATAAGCAGACAGTATTATCTGAATGCAATGCAAGATTGGTGGAGGAAAACATATGCTTGCCAAAACCCTCAATCCTCCTGAACTCTCGGTCTGGAGGAAGCATGGGAAAAGAACTGCGATTTACTTTAATGGTTGCAGCCTGAATCACAAGGCTCTCTGGAGTAGGAAGTTTAGTAACTGAGACAGGATTACCAGGAGTTGGTCTTTGACGTCTGACCACCTGCCTGTTTAACGTTGGCCAAGAACAGGGTTTTGGTCAAGTGCCCATGAGCCTTGTAAAAAATGAGAAAAAGTTCAGACATCACTTGCCCAGGTTCCAAACGTTCTGTAAGGGTAGTCATGTTTTTATATGACCCTACCACAAAACCACTTGCTTGCAGAATTCTCCAGATCCACAGGAGAAGACGGCTAGCCTTCGCCCCACGTAACTTGATAGTACCTTTATATGCGGACAACATTGCTCTGTATCTATCCAATACATCTCATTGGCCGCAGGGCCTGTCCTGCAGGTGAACCTACTGCAAGCACTTAACGTGGCACACAGCTGTGCTCAGCGGGGGGTTGCAACACGTCAAACCCCCCCCCAGATGCAAGAAACCCTGGAGGGGGGCACGCAGCCCCACTCCTCAGGCCAAATAAATGCCTGGGGACCCTGTCCCCCAGGGACCTTCCATATAGTTAACGGTGATAGCGCCACACAGCCTCCCGCCCGTCCCGATTTTGGCCCTGGGAACCCCATCTCCCGGGTAACGGTCATCAAAAATGAGGACGAGGAGGAGAAGTGGCTCCCCCTCCTCAGGCCAATTTCCCCCAGAGACCTCATCCCTCGGGGTCTCTAGATTTATTATTTAGGAGGGCAAGCGGGCTCGATAATTCTCGCCTCGGTGCCTACTCTAACCATGGGTTCCACTCTGCAACTCTGGGCAATAGCTTGCTTAATCTCCACAACGGCCCCTTCAGCGCCGGGGATGCCTGGCTTCACCTTGGAGATGCCCAGGAGGGACCATCTCACAGGGAAAGCCAGGAAGGGTTCCCCAGCAGTATACAGCGCCAGGACACTCTGAGATGGAGTCACAATGCGCTTTACAAGTATACACATTTATATTTACATTTACAAGCAGTCCCCCTTCCTGGACCGATCCGGTCCCCGGGACCCCATCCCCCGGGCCCAGCCAGTCAATGAGTGGGTGTGGCCAGGGCACCTAGTGTCAGCAAAAAATGCTGCTCCATGCATGGAGGAGCAATATTTTCATCTGTTTCCCTACCCGCTTCACAGTGGGCAGGGAAATATATGGAAAGTCCGCTCCCAGCGGGAGGGAGCATTTTTCCTGCGAACTGTTTGCTGTTTACTCTAGGTTGCCAGGATCTTTAAATTGCTTCCACCAAGCGACAGCAAACAGAGTTTTCCCTGCCCATACTAGTGCGTGCAGCAAAACTGCTATGTCCCAAAAATTAAATACATTTTCTCGAATTGAATTCGAATAGGTAGTCAAGATTTAATTCTTTGGCGCCTTGACCATTTAGGTGGCAAAATAGGTATCAGCATTGGTGATCTCTCTGTTAGATGTCCCAGGTGTGGGCACCCGGCGAAATAGCAGGAGCCTGGCCTGGGGATGGATCCCCAGGACCATTAATGACTCCGGGAGAGGGGGGCCTTCTCATTGCAAAGCCGAGCCCCGAGGATGGGGTTCCCAGGGCCAAATGCAGCCCGGGGGCACCAGGGGAGTGGGGGGGTGGGATGCACGTAGAACCCATCCCTATTATGTAAATCAGCCGGGTCCTGGGGGGCAAAATAAAAAGCAGGTGCGGGAGACCGCACTTGTTTTTTTCAATTAAAATTGTTGCCATGGATTCGTGGATCCTCTGCGAATCTGCAACAACATTTAAAATAAAAAATGGTTTTGGACTCTGGCGGGGTCCCTGTGGAACCCCACAACCAGTTATAGAGGTTCAGGGCATTCCTACCCTGCCTCCTTCTTTTTTTTTGCCTTTTTCTTGGGACCCGGATGAGTTGGTGAATTGTTGACAGACAATCAGATCTCAGCATGAGATCTGTCAGATCCATGAAGGATTCCCATCCATCGATATACAAATTAATTTTTTCTTTAATAACTCCAAAACTACTGAACGGATTTACATCAAATCACAACAAGCATCTGCAATGCAACAGGTCTCGCATTTGCAAGAGTTTAAGCTACAACAAAAGGCATTGTCATTTACAATGGCAATAGCTTAAACGCTCGCAAAAGCAAGACCTTTGCGGCACCTCGATTTAGCTTTACACATCTTAAAATAAAGTGTGGGTTCCGTGATAGATTTAAAAGTAAAGCAATAAAAAAAAAAAAAAATTCTATTGCTTTACTTTTGAAACAATTGCAATTCCAGCGCTTTAGCTTAAGATTTTCAAACCGAAATGAGGGTGCCGCCACTGTAACTAAAGTAAGTAAATACAATTATTTTTTCTATTTACTTACTTCTGTTACTATGGCGGCACCCGTGTTTTCGCCCCGAACATCTTCAGCTAAATCACAAGTGCTGCGATTGGTTTAAAAGTAAACAAATACAAAAAAAGCATTCTTTTTTCTACTTGTTTGCTTTTAAACCAATCGCAGGACCTGTGCTTTAGCTTAAGATGTTAAAATCGTAAGCGCAGGTGCTGCCATGTAAAAAAAAAGTAAGTAAAATAAAAAAGTAAGTAATGCGACCGCGTTGAGCCAACAAATATAAAAATAAAAGCGCAGTAGCCATTTTGCTTGTGGAGGCATGCAGCGCTGAAAAAACAAAAAAATTAAGCATATAGGGAGAGCATATAGCAGGCAGGACAAAGCTATTTCAGAAAATAGTGCTCAGAATCTGTAATTAAAGCATACCGAGCAGTAACACACGTAACAGGGGGCGTCGTCACCATGGGAGGTTACAAAATGAGCCAATGAAGTACTAAAGAGGGACTACTAAGCCTATTGAACAATGAAAAGCCACAGTGTCCAAAGTACAATGACACAAGCCAATGAGAAATATGGGCACAGAGGGGGCGGAGCTTCACGTCCATACCTTAATACAGCATGCTACAAAGCAGCACATGCGCTGCCCAGGCTTGAAGTACAAAGGGCTCCTTCTGGCCCAAGAGCTAGCTTACTGCCAAATCTGGTGTCATTTCATCCGGCCGTTCGGGCTGTAGTCGTGTCTACAATCCTATGGGAAATTGCATATAGAAAACACGTTTTGGAACCACCACCCCCTTTATCTCGGCCTCCGGCTAAATAAATCACACCAAAACTGTCTAGACAGCAGCTGAAGTGATTGGTGTACTACTTTTGAAAATGTCATAAAGATTCGTCAAATGGCGCCAAAGTTATTAGTAACACAAAAAATGCTTCATATTCATATATATATATATATATATACACACACACACACACTATTCTGAAAAGCATTTTTTATCAAACACTAAAAAAGGGCTTGTTGGCCCTTTAATTGAGAAGTGTATCAAAGAAAACATTGGGGTTTGATCACAAAAATACTATTGCATATCTGGGGGGAACATTTTGCTACTCGCAGATACGCAAGTATATTCCTTAAACATTCAGATACCATCCACAAAGGGAATACTTCAGTATTCTTGAGCTCCCTTCAGCCAAGTGGTCTACGGGACAGGAGCCTGGAATGTCAGCAGGTTCCTGCTGCTCCATTCAGAGTGGCTGGGTCCACCTTTACTCTGCACATGACACAATGACCCTTGTAGAGATGTAATGAATTGCATTGCTAACCCTAAATTGGGGACATATTTGGCCATTACATGCAATGTGCATTCTTGTGAGTATGTCCTGCCAAAATCAGGAATTATATAAGGACACAAAATCTTCAAAAGTAGCACAATTTGAGCACATCACTGTGAATAAGGGATGCACATACCCCTCTCCTCCCTTAAGCACAAATTAAGTATACATTGAGCAATTTGAGCATGTGCGCACACACGCAAACCACCATTTTTTAAAACAAGTTTTTATTGGGTTTTTACAACATTAGCAGTTGACAGATTGTACCAAAACACTGTATAGCATTGTAATCATACCAATCAGTCATCCAGCCCTCAACGTCCTTACCCGAACAATTCTCCCCCACCGAGTCACACCGTGAGGCATCCATGTCAAGACTATCTCAGCAGGTCAGTCCCAGCCTACAAAAAGAGTGCCAACAACAATCCACGTCTTTCGGCTTAGGGCTCAGAGCTCTGATTCTGTGTAGAAGTAGTAGTAAGCCATGTCTCTCATTTAGTTCCGATCATGTTCCTGTGCTATCAGACTTCCGGGGGATGCCACTAGCGACGGAAGATCTGGGCTCTCCATACAATCCATCAACGCCTCCCAGCTCCTGGCCACTTCCAGGGAGTCACGGCCCTGCCTTGCCCCCCGGAACAACACCCACTCTCATACTCTGCCCACCTATCAAGCTCCCTACGCCAAACCATCACCCTAGGTCCCCTGGCAGCTTTCCAGTTCCATGTAATTTACCTCTTGGCTAGTATGAGGGCCAGATCTTAGAACCTACATGTGACCTTGGTTTTGGCAGTTTGTGAAGGCAGTGGCGTATTGTGGGTGGGGGTCACAGGGGTGGTTATCCCATTTGCTAAATTCTTAGGGGTATTCTTAGGGGAGCAGGGGCATTCTCAGGGGTGCAAAATTTTAAATGAAAAGTGGAAGAATACTTGCCTTGCCCTGGGAGCCGGCAACCCACGCTACGCCTCTGTGTGAGGTCCAGCTCAATAGGCTGTACCCTGGGGAACAGATGCTCTCCCTCAGTGTTATGTCCACTATAGACGTAACTTTTCTCCGGTAGTCAGGTAGTGATCGGCAGGACCATAGCATATGGAATATCTCTGCACCCACTGCTCCACATCACAGATATAAGGCCCCAACCGCATGAAAAACCCTATTCACCCTGCCTGGGGTGAGGTACGCTCCAGTGGCGTAACAAACATTTAAGGGGCCCCCCTGCAATGTACACGGAGGACCCCCGCTCCGGATTTAATCTGGAGCACTCAGGCCTGAGTACTGTGCTAAGGGGGCCCCCTGCAGCTCGGTGGGCCCCGCACCACGGGGCATGAGGGGGCCTGTGGGAGGTGGGGGCCTGTTAAGCCCCTGGTACGCCCTAAGCAAGACATGGACATTTATCTACTTAAGCCGGGCATTTCTAGACACCTTACAGGACTGTTGCATTATCCGTGCCCAATCGCCCTCAGGAATCAGTACCCCCAAATCCTCCTCCCCCCATTTCCGTAGGCCATCCAGTGGTTTGACTATGTCCGCTCTGATCGCTCTGTATAAGCAGGAGACCACCTTGAAGGTGCCAAAACTCAGGACCACAATTTGACAACCCCTATAATAAGGTGGTTCCGACATGCCCACCCCCCAGTGCTTCCTGATCGCCTCCAATACAGCCCTATAAAGACATACATTGCCATTTGATGCAAGGGAAAAATAGTTTTGCACTTTTAAACGTGCAAAATCTGCTATTTTTCTGTCTGGACCAGATTTTGGAATAAGCTTTGGTAAACCCAACACATCTGGCCCTGACAGCTAGCATTTGTACTTTGCCCATGCTTATTTTGTTTTGCAAAGGTTTATGTAAATAACCATTGGTCTTTTAGTCTTAAAAAACACACATTATTGTAGTATTCCTGGCACTGAATGGATCTTACTTTGTGTGAAGATGTGCTCCTTTTGAAAGAGCACAAAGCCGTCATTCACAGTGAAGGTAGATAATTGCTGTAGTGAGCTGGCCCACTGCCCCATGCTGTAGTGTGAGGGCAAAATAGGTTAATGACACAAGAGATCAGTGGATGAAGAGGGCTGAATAAAAGCTCCTCGTACATAGATATATTATATATATGTATTTAGAAGTTTAGTAAAACCAAAAGATCTCGGCTAACACCACACCTAAAAAGGCATTGTAAATTTGGCCCCATGTTACACAAACAGAGGAACATGATTATGGGCTACGCTCTGCTTCGTCCAGAAACTTCAGCAAACACAATACCCTTTCGACCTTGAGGCATCACTCTAAAAAACATAAAATCTAAAATGTTTAATATTCAGTGGACACTACAAAGGTAATTCGAAACTTTAATATTTCCATTAGCATAACAAAAACTTCTAATTTAGATATTTTCATCTTTGTATCAGAGTAGAAACACGTTTAAAATAATGACTCCAATAAATGAAGGTAATTAATTGTAGTTTGTTCCTGCACTGTCTAGTCAGCTTAATTTTACCTTTTCAGCTAATAATGAGAAAATAATTTTTGTGCTCTGGGGGTTAATGACATGTAACTGCAAGAGCTGCTAATTGCATGTTCCAAACTATTCATCAAAATCCCCATCTGTGCTACTTGATTATGTTTGCTAAATCATTGCTTTGAATTATCTTTTGTAAAGCAACTTTTCTAATTAGCGGGGCTTTCTTCTTGCTCCCTTTTTTGTGTGCACCGATATTCCAACTTTGCCCATTTCAAGTGGGTTCCAGCAAACTCTCTTTCAGGAGACATTTGCTTCTAACTGCGCAACTCACTTTGGCATAAGGGTAATTTGAATGGAAATTTTCTAACACCTTCAAAATATCCTGTGGTTTTCAAATCTTTGAAGAAATTATAAAGGAACGGATGCATCCTTAACCATACGATCTGTATAGCCATTTTATAAATAGTTCTAAGGCTTATTCACAAAGATTTTTTTCATGGTTAAGTCGAATTTAATTGTGAAAAACCTATCTCTGGGGAGAAATTCCTTTTGTCCCAGAATCAGGTTCTTGATTCCCAGACTCAGGATCCGTGGACATTTCCGCCTGCAGATTGGATACACTCATGCAGGCGTACTAGCAGTTTTGAGGATTTTCCATTGGAGTAAGTGTCTCACAAGGGGTGGAAAAGTAAGTATTCCTTTAGGGCTGGCCAGAAAAAGACTGGTAAACACTCACAAAGCCTAGATTAGGTTTGACTTTGTTCAGCGTTTGAAGTCCTTTCTCAGCCTGGAAGATTACTTCTCAAGAGAGCAGGAGTAAGTCCCTTTCCAAGACATTGAAATAGTTGTATGCCGGAGAAAGGGCTTCTCTACTAGAAAAAAATAGTTTCCCAAGGAGAAAAAAAACGTTTAAAATGATTTTGGGCACATTTCCACCATGCATACTCCAGTGAGTGTCTAGTGTACGCAAAATCCATTGGAGAACATTTAGCCGAAAAGGATATATGGCCTGTAGGCTCGTGGAGCAAAAAGTAATAGTGCAGTGGAGCAATTAGAACATATAAATTCAAAGAGACAAATTCACAGAAAATTCGGAAGTGTATGTTTGTGGGGGCAGACAGCTATGATTTGCATAGGGTTCTGTATTTCTGGAGATACACAGAGCCCCAGATGCACTACAGCGAAAACTTCAACTTCTGTAGCTACTGTGACATACCCCTGTGAACTCCAATTCCATGTCTGCTGGTTACCCACCAAGCAGATCAATTACAGGTGTGGGGTCATTATAAATGTGAAATTGCGCATGTTGTTTGCATTTCATTTTGTTTCTCCACTCATTTCACTCTCTCTGTTAGTAAATCAATATCCTTGCTCTCAAAGGAAATATGAGTATTTGAGGCGCTTTCCTCCCTATACTGCAATGTGTCTGCCCTCCTACAGCAAAGCCAACGAGACCAGCCATTTCCTGATCAGCACCTGTCAATTTTCCACAGTCGAAATTGTCGTATGCAAAAGAAATATTTAGTAATTCCTGATTTTTATAAATCAAGCTCTGTGATTTTTAGTGACAGATGATGTTATGTGGTGCACGTACCTTTCACTTATGTGAGTAAACATATTGTGAGGCAACCCCCAAGTGCAAAAGAATTGTGCTATTTTAACAGATCCCTGCATGTCATTGCGCCTAATCGAGAGCCTGATATATAGAAGGAAAAAATGGCAAAAGGAGGAACAAATATGGACACATTTTCACAATAGATGACCGTAAATTCTCCTATTGGTCCTGTGACTAACGTGCACTGCAAAATTATTCAAATGTTTTCTAATATCATCACACCCACAGGAGGATAAGATTACACATTTTATTTCTTGTAATCTGTTCAAATTATACTTTTTTCATTTCTTTTATATATATATCACAAAACACAAGCAAACAATGTATACATATATACAACAAATAAGCCTACCTATGTACATACCTATATACAACGACTATACACAGTAGAACAACATGTACACTTTATACAGCAAAAACATATAACAAAAACAATATATGACAAAATAAGGGGGGGGGGGGAAAGGGTATAATTTATATATATATCTCTGTAGAGTACTTCCTATCTTTCACCCTATGGAACAGTACTACAGAAGTGTCCTCCTATTGAATCTAGGTGGTACACAGGGAGGTAGTCAGACACACCAGTTCCAAACCTAAAAAACTTTGTGGAACCCCACTCTTCACATGTGTCCAGTGAAGTATCTTTCACAAATTAATTGAAAACAACAGGACTCCTCCAATTGGAAAGTGTCGACGCGGTCGCGTTTCGGCCTTCCAAAGAATTAGGCCTCCTCAGGACAGGGCGACAAAAGTAGGGGGAAACAAACTTGAACTTCACGGTGGCAAGCCACCCGCTATTTCGACAAACGCCAACTATTTCTTGCGTTGTCCTATATTTTGTTCAAGGGGTCAATCGCAGGTTTTAGCATCATCTTGTGAGAACGAAAAATCCAATGTCGGCAGTCCAAAGTACTGCAGCAACAAGTCTCCATGTAGGTCCGATCATGCACTGACCCATCCAGAGCCTGAGTCACAAACTTATTAGCGTTCCCATGTTCACCTTAAGTTAAGGAATCCGGATCTGAGAAAACTCACGTCCTCAGTTGAAACTTCAAACTGGGCAAAATCTGATAGCCCTGCTGATTTCTGTAGCTGGAATTTTGGGGTCAGAGGCTGAAAATAATGAGTGTTAAGGAGGTTGTTATATAAGCTTTGTGGGGCGTCACAAACATCTTGCATGGCCTTTTCACCATTGAAATACATACACATCTAGCCTTAAATGGTCCTGAATGGGAAAGAGAAAAAAGCCTCCGCAAAAGGCTTATGGGGAAGAAATTTCCTTGGAGGAGGACATAAATGCAACACACCACCCTACATATTCCTGTAAACTTCCATGCATTCCCAGGACTATTCTTGAGTATTTGCATGAATCCATTAAAAGTGGAAATCTATTCAAATTATAGGTATTTTGTCTACGATTTGTAAATTCCCAACGTTTTCTGAAGCGCTTTTGAATTGCCCCTTCCAGAGCGGAAGGATGATAATCTACTGAATAAGCAACAAGCGAAAAGACACTTTTCAGCAGAGGAACATCTTCCTTCCCCATGCAGGAGATAAGGAAGCCACAAGCAGCATACATTGGTGTATTCTGTACTCGCTCCTCTAACAAGACCCATGACATACAGTGGGAAACAGCAGCCACAATGAGATCTAACACAAGCCTCTCACTATTCTGCAGAACCAAGATAAATACATTCTATGAAATATGTTAACAATACTATTAGGAATAAAGGGGTCAGATATCTAGAAGAATGAAGAATGCGGACAGAATAGGAATAACTTTTTCTTTCATGGACGTAACCGTGTGCGTAGATAAAAGCATGTTTATGTTGGTTTTCACTTTTTGATGATGTGACATTTGTATACCATCACAAGCAAATCTCTTTAGCTGTGTGCGGCTTGGTTGCCTACAGTTATGCAATCCCTAGGCTCCTGCAACCAGGAAAGATTGGAAGGTGGATCTAAATTTAAAACGGTTCTAGATTTCTACATGTTTTCCAGAACCTCTCACTCCACCTGCCACGCCACTGGTTCCAGGGCCTGGATAGATTTGCCACACCGTTCCCTAGGGGCATTTCCAGACCCTGTCAGGCCCTTGTCCACTGTCAGTGTGCTCCCTATGACAGAGTCCTGGGGATGACCAATCTTTTCTAGTATCACTTGGTGGCCCAACTCCTGGTAATCAATGACTGGTTCTCTGGGAGGGTGGACAGAGCTCACTTCCCTGGGGTTTTCACAGATTATGGCAATGCTATATGGCTCCCGATACCTAACACCATCCCAGTAGTGATCTAATTGGGTTTCCTCGCGTGGAAGTCCGCGTTTCAATAAACACATTGATGTGCTAAATTTACGCTCCAGACCCCCTTGTGGCACGGCACCTGGTTGAAAGAGATGGCCACACTGGAAGGCTTTCGGAAATGGGACCTTATTGTCATACACAACTGGGCGATATCTAGTCCGGGGCACACATACATTGCGGGACACCTATACCATTAACTCCACACAATATTATACATTTCTACAACTTAGGCATGCATTGTGTGTGGCTCACTGGTTAGAGGCAGCAGACCTGGAAGCAGAGAACGGCTTGGGACCAGGGTTCAATTCCCGACGCGGCAGGGTCGTGGACCAGGGTCAGCGGAATTCTCGCCTCGGTGCCTACTCTAACCAGGGATCACACTCGGCAACTCTGGGCATTAGCTTGCCTCATCTCTACAACGGCCCCACACATTCGCCGGGGATGCCTGGTTTCACCTTGGAGATACCCAGTAGGGACCATCTCACAGGGATAGCCAGGACTGGTTCCCCAGCGGTCCACAGCGCCACGACGCCTCAGGGCAGCAGTGAGCTTTACAAGACTACATTACATAACACTCGCTACCATCTACCCCGTGACACTTCTATGCCGGAATTCAGCCCACTGGAAGCCAAGCTCCTGATGGATGCACTAGGATATATCGAACTCTCATTATTAATGCACCTAACACACTAGATCACCTTAGGACGCTCTGGGAGTGATGGTTGGGCACTTTGGAGGAGGATGATTGGTGGGATGCTATTATGGCCCCCCGGGTCATAACCATCTCATCCAGACTGAGGTTAATTCAAACATATTACCTTTATTGCCCCTACCTCACTCCAGCCAGGACATACCGAGCCTGTTTCCTCTTGAGCCCTGGCTGCCCTCTCTGCCCAGTGGACTTTTACCATATGGTGTGGTCATGTATAACAATACACAAATACTGGACGGACATAGTAACAGAACCTACTGATGTGCTGGGATGGGAAGTTCCACACACTCCTTTGGTTCTCCTCCTGGGGGTTTTGGAGGGATCTGGGGGGTGGGGTTCCTGGGCAGACAGGGCTTTCCTAGGCACACCCAGTACGGTAGCAAAACAAGATATAGCTACCTAATGGAAAAGTCCCAGACCTTTCACCATGGCACAGTGGAGCACAGCACTGGACTAGTGTGCAATGGAGGAGAAACCTGTATATAAGGGGAGAGGTTGCCCGACTAAACCCGAACAAGAATGGGGTAAAGGGCTGGGACAAATGGGCTGATTCGAGTGACAGTGAATTTTTATGTCTTCCCATTGCCACTTTCTCATATTTAATTTTCCAGCGACTTATAACTGCTTGCTGTCATTTGTTTACTTGATGCTGCTTGTTTGTCACTTACTACGTACAAATTCGTAATTTACCCCATCAAACTTCTGAGTGGTTGTACTACTGTTAGTAAACTCAATGAAGATGGATATAAAAGAACAACAAAATTAACACGGTTCTCTCCATTGAGACATCAAAATCATTATCTTTTGTCTAAATCCACATACACACACACAAAATGTAATTATTTGATATGATTCACGAAAGTAAGAGTACATCTAGAGGCAGAGAAAAAAGCACGCGTTTTTCCACACTTTACACTCACTTTGAAATATAGAAATTAGAATTCCTTGTCTTTTGGAAATATACAGGTTATTTTTGATATTCAGGCCTAATCCTCCTTCCCTACACATAGGGCAGGTAGATATACTGCAACTAGTCTATTCACTAGTTTAGTACAGGGTGTTAAGTGCATTTTGCTCTTCTTTATCTCAATTTTAACCCGGCCCTACACTTTCATAAAATACAGGGTTGGTCAGAGACCTCTGAAAACACACATATACTTGCCTTTTGTAGGAGTAATATTCCCTCTATTTTTAGAATGAGAAACGCCAATCAACGTTTGTGATTATCTACAGTTTTATCTCTGTGGTTGAGTTTGTGATTTTGCATCACCAAGTCTTGGAATACCCTTCGGTCCCCATTTCCATCTCATATTCTCAATTTATTTAAGTAAAAACAAAAAAACCACAAAGCAAACAAAGTCGATTTTTGCAACAAAATTATGATTTTGATTTTGTGAATCAGAATTTCACCTGTGAGGAAATACAGTATTTTTTTCTTACATTTTACAGCTACAGTCGTAAATAACTTCGTGAATCAAGCGCTCTGTGAATATAAAACTTAATTGGGAGTCAATTCTAGCCCAATAATTGTTCAGGCCTGAAATATACCCTGTACGTTACGTGCTGTATGCAAATAAAACTGTGCGGAGCAGTGTACTTAATGTCCCACCTCCAACCTGCACTTAAATCAAAGGGTCTTCAATTTTACATAGCCCTGAGGTACAGGCCTCAGCCTAAATCCCATTCCATTCCACTGACCTTTAAAGACGCCTCTTTAAACAGGCATCTCTCGATGCAAAGACATTTAAAAGCCGCAGTGCTCACATTCCTGTTTTTACCTGCACACTTCAGTAATTCACAGGAGCTCTGACTCTCAAACACTCGCTGGGAATTCCACCAATGAAAAGACAGATTTGACTGGGTTTGAAAAATAACCTGCTTTTGGCAGAGTCCTGTTATAAATGAAGCATCTTCTCTTGTTCCTTATGCTGCCTACCAAAGCTTCCCATTTTATATACTGCTCCTGCGTATGCATAGCAATATAAAAAAGGTCATGCTAATCATCACTGATCTCGGACAGGTGCTTTGACTAGGCACTGCACACTGTATTTTTATCGAGTTTCTGTCAGCCAGAAAAAGCTGTAAATTGTATTTCTATTCGACAGAAGTGCACTTGCCTACGATACACAGATCCATGTTGACCTGGTAAAAGACACACAAAATGAAGCTGACATTACAAAGTGTCTTGACAACTACACCACTGGGTCAAAGGGAGACTTCTCTACCACAACAGTATTAGACGGAGGTCTTGGCACAGGGCACTCTAGCTGGAAGGTCAACCCTTCAACTGGCCAGTCCTGATAGCAAACTCTCCTGTCTCCACAGAGAACGCCAGAAGCCTATCATATTCGATTCCGAGACAGACTTTGTGCCATGGACAACTCAGCGGCCACGAGAACGAATTTCCATGATCTGTCTATGCTTAGCCTGTTCTCACAACTTCCCCGAATGAGCCAACCGAATCCCTAAAAGTGGCATGTGATATTGCCCCACGGGTCGCGAGACCCTTACTCACCCCGCCAGGATTATCACCCCTCCGATGCTCTCCCTTCCAGGGCACGCAATCCGAAACAACCACAAAAGCGTCCGTGACAACGGAAACCACGCCCCTCTCTCTGTTGCAGGATCCAATCCGGAGAGACGATGGACCGGAAGGACTTCCCCTTGACCCCGGAAGTCCCCCCTCCCTGCTGACGGCCGGACACAGAAAAGACGGAAGACGAGAGGCAGAAGAGGTCGGAGTATTGTGGCAGGAGATTTCGACTGGAGCTGCGGCGGAAGGAGAGGACAGGAGTGGAGAAACCGAGGACTGGTCCGAAGACTGGTGGAATCCCCCGGAGGTGGCTGAAGAGCGGCCGTAACTCGGAGGAGAGTTAAAGCGGAGCGCTTGAGTACCAGCTACCTTCTTAAAAGCACGCTAGGTGCTCAGTGTAAATAGTACGGCCCCTGTGTAATTACTCCCTCTATCTTAGACACGTCAATTGTAACGGTTAGACACCTTGTATATAGTATACAGCACCTTGCACTGTATAAATACTGTCCCCACACAAACCTTTTCGAGCAACCCTTGTACTTTGCCTTTCCTTGTCCTTCCGGCCCCCCTTTTCCTCACGGTCTTTTCTACTTTCTCACCCCTGGTTACGGTTACGGTACCTGGCCTCTAGCCCCAGTAGGACTAACGGTTCCTTCTCTTTCTCTTACTGCCCTCCGAGGAGCCTTCCCGACCTTCTACAGAAATCTACACCCAAGACCGGGAAGCCCACTGGACCCCCACAACATACGGCGGAGGCGGAAGAAGACTGCACAACCTGCTTTTGAGCCATATCTTTGTTTCCTCTCTTGTTGTAAGAACTGCATTCTGTGCAATAAAAGGACACTATTGCCCACTATATCCGGCCTCCTTGCCTGCATTTCCAGCCCGCCGACCGCCCACGATCACATGGCACAATTGCATTTTTGCAATGTGGGCAATACCGACCTCCCCATACATCTAACAGCCTTTACAGAATGCAAAGCCAGGCTGCAAAATTAGCTCTAAACCTAAACATGGCAATATAAAGCCTGGGGTGAAAACTGTTCACGGATTGCGGGTATCATCTTGGATCAACGTCAAAGTTCTACATGGCCCGAAAAAGATGCTGTAGAACATGGACCATGGTTATAAGCGGAAACTGGCTCTGCATTACATTTCGACAATGGGCCACTACTTAATGAAGCCTCGGACCACCTTCCAGTCACATGGGT
The DNA here is from genome assembly GCF_964263255.1 of Lissotriton vulgaris. Classification (NCBI taxonomy): domain Eukaryota; kingdom Metazoa; phylum Chordata; class Amphibia; order Caudata; family Salamandridae; genus Lissotriton; species Lissotriton vulgaris. Next base: position 165,311,099 of record NC_141699.1, on the reverse strand, counting down.
AGAACCCAGGACAAGGAACTGGGATAGAATTTGTGTGCTAGGTATGTACGATTCAAACACACTTACTCATACTCACTACAGTACCACCTAGCCTTCACCATTTTACATCCATGCCCTTGAATCCGTTTTCTTCCTTCGTTGAGGAAGGTCCTTTGAGAATGGGGGAGATCTGAGCACTATCGAGCACAAGTCCTAAACCACACAATCAATGGCTTCTTCTACTTTAGATAACCTTCTATTCATGCACACAATGCATACTTTGGAGAACGGATGCTGTAGGGATCTGAGCCCAAAGGCACTTCAACGTGTAACATGCCCCTAACCTTGTGTCCCATTCAGACTAGTGGCAATATTAAAAAGCATCCAAAAGCAAAGATGGCGCATTGACAGTTAGCTTAGATATTTTATTTATTTATTTATTTTTATTTTTAGAGTTTTCTATAGCGCGAACTTGAACCGATTAGGTTATCAGAGCGCTTTACATAGCACCAGTTCCGTTACATGTTATCACAGCAGTTTACATAGAATCAGTTACGTTGCACATTTCAGGATCTTGAACCGATTAGGTTATCAGAGCGCTTTACATAAGACAGCATTCGATGTCCAGTGCCCTCCTCCGCCGTGTAGCGGGGGACCACTTCCAGCCCTCCGAAGTCGTCGAGCTGTCGGGACTAGGCTCCTGGAATTTCAGCTGCCCCTTTACAAGGCACTTTACCTAAAATCAGTTATGTTACACATTTCAGGAACACCTTTCTTTTTGCTCTAGTGGATAGGGTTATCTCTTCACACGGTGGAAGGGGTACACCTGGTTATATTCCAACAGTTCCACAGGCGATTAGTCGTAAAAGCTATAATTCTAACACAGGGAGGGGATACACATGGATACAATCTAAAAATCAAATAGTATACTAGTCATTAGAGTTATCTTCTATCTTGACAGGAGGGATTTATTTATTTATTTTATTTATTTATTTTTTTGCATTTGTAATGCGCACAGATACCCACAAAGGGTTTCCCGGCGCCATGGCTAAGAGAACAAGGCACAGAAAGCAACTGCTGACAACACATTGACCGCTATTTATTTAAACAGTTATTTATTAAACAGCCAGGTTTTAACTTGTTTCTTAAAACTGGCATAGTTCTCCTCTTTGCGCAGGGCTAAAGGAAGGGAGTTCCAAAGAACTGGTCCCAGGTGGGAAAAAGATTTACCTCCCATTCGGGCCAGTTTGAATCTGGGTACCGTGAAGGTTGCTCCATTTAAAGAGCGGAGATTCCGTACAGGTACATGGGGCCTAACCAATTTCTGCAGATACCATGGTGCGGTTCCCGCTCTGATCTTGAACATATAGGTCAAGGCCTTAAACCGGACCCGGTTCTCAACTTTCAACCAGTGTAGGTCTCTAAGGTGACTCGAGATCCTTGCTGTCCTAGGGATCTTACACAACAGCCTGGCTGCGGAGTTCTGGACCAGCTGTAACCGCCTGGTTACAGCTAAGTTGGAGCCCAGGTATAGAATGTTACCGTAGTCAAGCCTAGATGTTATTAGCGCATTGACTACGGTCTTCTGGGTATCCACAGGCAGCATCCAGATAATCTTCCGCAACCATTTAATAATCGTGAAACAAATGCCAGCCACTTTGTTAGCCTGTTGTTTCATCGATAAAGAATCATCGATGCACACCCCTAAATTTCTAACCTGGGTAGCTGGACTGGGGAAGGCGCCCAGGGATGGCGGCCAGTGCCTCTCCTGCCACAGATCACGATTTTTTCCCAGGAGAAGAATCTCCGTCTTCTCCCCGTTGAGCTTCAGCTGGTTTGCTGACATCCAGCTGAAGACCTCCTGAAGACCAAGTTTCAGAGCTGAAGGGGATGAAGACTCTGAGTTGGTGAGGGAAAAAATAATCTGTGAGTCATCCGCATAGGTCATGAGTTCAAGACCTACCCGCTCTGCTAAATCAGCAAGGGGGCGGAGATAAAGATTGAAAAATAATGGGCTTAGAATTGAGCCCTGGGGCACGCCATGAGATGACGGAAAAATATCCGACTGGGCATGAGAGGACGAGATCTGAAACGTCTGGTTGCTCAGATAAGATCTAATCCAGTCCAATGCGATCCCTCCGACACCATCCCCACTCAGCCTGGCAAGCAGTCTGTTGTGCGAGATGGTGTCGAAAGCCGCGCTCAAATCGAGCAGGACGAGAGCAACCGTTTGTCCGTCGTCCAAAAGTCCCCTGATCTTCTCCGTAACTCCCAGGAGGGCAGATTCGGTGGAATGGCCTGCCCTGAAGCCCGACTGGGAATAGTGGAGCAAGTTGTTGTTCTCCGTGTACGATGAGAGCACGCCATGGATATGCTTCTCTAAAATTTTTGAGAAAGCAGGCAGCAGAGATATTGGGCGATAGTTTGCAAGAACCTCTGCAAACTATCTCTAGGAGGGATGTGACTGGAAACACTCTAGGGGTAATATAGGGGTGGTAGAGAGTACAAAGGACTATCTGTGCATTACAGGAGAGGACAATCTGTGCATTACAGGAGAGAAAAGTGAAATGGGTGCAGGTTGCATAAATGTGCTGAATGCAAGATACAAATGCAAACAACAAGTTACATGGATCAAAAATGACCCTAGGGAGCACAAGTGACACTAGTGAGCGACCAAAATATATGAGGTAGCAGTCGGTGCATTACAGGAGAGAAAAGTGAAAAATGGGTGCAGGTTGCAGAATTGTGCAGAATACAATTGGAAGTATAATACTGATAAAATATAAGAACAGCATACAAATGCAAACAATCGGTTACAGGACTCAAAAATCAAAAAAAGTGACATTAGTGAGCAACCAAAATATATGAAGTAGCAATCTGTGCAGTAAAGTGAACTTAGTGTAGGTTACAGGAAAGTACAAAATACAAGTAGGAGTATAATACTGCAATAAAAGGCAAACATTCTATCACAAGAAGTAGATACAGAGCTGCGCAAAGTACTCGGTAGTTGAGATTAGTCTAAAATGATAAGTTCTTAGTGTATGTTCAGATAATGAAAAGGACTAATCCAGGATGGCCGTCCAAGAGGGAGACTAGTCAAAAATGGCCGCCAAATAGGTGAGATAGAGACAGTAGTCTTCTGTTTGTTACTGTTGCTTTGAGAGCAGGGAGGAGGAGTTTCGCTTTCCATTCATGCAAGCCCCGTTTCTAGCTTGCTGAGAGGGAGTCTTATCTGGAGTTGTTGAGGAGCCTCGTGGGCACCTGGATGTACAGGGGGGATTTATTGCTTCAGCTTAAGACCCCCGCCATTTTGAACAAAGGAGGTTTAAAATGAGGTTTAAAATGAGTGCAAGCGAATAGGGTGCAGTAAATACCTTCATTGTGATTTCAGCTCAGTAGGTGCGCAGAAAATGTTGTTGAAAGCTTTGCAGACATTGAGGCTTTAGTCAGAAGCTTTGCAGACATCGAGGCTTTAGTCAGAATGTACACAGTTACCGTGTGCATCGACTTCTGGCAGGTTTGAGAGCTGGAAGGGCAGTTGAGGCTAGACTTCGTGCTCCTCTGGTGAAACCTCAATCTTTACCAGTGCCAGGGTCGCATCCAGCCTCCGGTGTAGTAAGAACCAGTGTGTGCACACTCAGCTTTTCAACCTTCCTGGGTCGATAAAAGGAGGCTATTTCAGCGACTCCCACTTGTTAGAAGTTGTGAGCCTCGAGCAGCACTTATGATTATTATTGTCCTTTACCCGACAGCAAACTAAAGCGGCAGCCTTGTTACATCAGAGAACACACATCGGATGCCCGCTTTTTGATCCCTTTTAACGCCTCTCATCTGCTTGGCTCCCGATCGCAGATCCCCGATACCGCTGGGGGCGGGGGGGGCGGGGGAGGGGCTGGGGCACCGTGCTCACCCTGGCCGCAGGCGCCAACTTCTTCTGGTGTCGCCGTGGTGCTCACCGGGCAGGATAGGGAGAGCACTCGCAACGTGAGTGGGACATCTGGGTGGTCTCGGCGGTGGTTGCAGGCAGGCAGGAACAACTCCGCCGTGGGGCTCGCGTTGGCCGTCCGGCGCCAGCAGTACTCCCGCGATGGTGATTTCAGGAGTGTCAGAGACCTTCGGTGGGTTTGCAGGCAACACAACATGCAGCAGTTATCCACGTCGGGCTCCAGGCAGCAAGTATCCGTGCCGTGCTCCGCAAATGGTCAGGGAGAGCCTCGGGACCGAAGAAAAGGGTGGGGATGACTCGGTCTTCTCCTGCGAAGCTCAGCCTCCAGGCAGGTCGGTGATCCTCAGCGGGTTTCGTCCTCCGTACCGAATATATTGTTCCCATCCAGTTATTTGTTCAGTTCCAGTTACTTGCTCAATCCCGTTACTTGCGTGTTGCTTTGCTCGAGGCGGGGGAGATGCTGCTGGGTGCTAACAGGGATAACATCCAGAGAATGGGATCCCCAGCACTTGGAGCTCTTCCCAAGAGCTCCTACCCGGCGGCCATCTTTCTGGCCATCTTTCTGGAATAAAAATATTGCAAGGGCTTACCCTAAAATGTTCCTCAGCATAGCTCAGCTAAAATAGCTGTTTAGTACTGATGTCTAATGCATAGTCTTTACAGAAAGTACCTGGTGCTGCCCAAGTGTTAGCTGTGCAAGCTACAGTGAGAGGGATTTGATACTGGAAAGAAACTCACACTCCTATGGACCTTACTGTTTGTGCATAGGTAATGTGAGGGGAGAGAATCCCTGGTCACCTAGAAATCAAACCTGCCTCTCAATGAATGCTGAAGAGTCCTGTTTGCTATGGTAAGAGCCTTCCAGACGCTTTAACGCCCTTAGTCAGATTCAACACCCAAATTGTGGAATGTGGGGTCAGCATCTGCAGCAAGGTTTTGAATGTATGTGGAAGAAAGATGTGTTTATGGCTGTGAAAGTCAAACAGGCCGTTTCAAAGAAATTTAGGATGATCCCTGAGAAAGACCTTATCCCTACTGAAATTGTAAAAGGATAGGCAGTGGGTAAATTGGCACAGACAACTCCTGGGTCTGTGAAATAAAAACAAGTTAAAAATCTACAACACCAGCAAAGGGTTTTAGGAAAGCTATCTACCTGGTCAAGAATGTAAAAAACCAAGAAGCCATTAGTTTAATGGGAAGCCTCCTGAAGTAGAGTAAATCAACAATCGGATTCCTTGGGGCTACATGCGATATCCCACAGTATCACAGAGAGAGGGAGATACTTCTTAGTGACGTACCACTGTCAGCTCGCCCTCAGCTTGTGACTGTAAGCAAGATCCATGAAAGCTTGCTCTAAGTGAGGTAGCACTATCAATCCTCTTCCTGCTTGGGCTGTATGCTAAACCCCACAGTATGACAGTGAGCGATATCCTTCTAAGCGAAGTAGCATGGTCCCTCCTCTCCCTCTTGGAGCTGGTTGCTAGACTCCACAGTATGACAGCAAGGAACTTCACATCTTTTCTATAGTCTGTAGGCACCCTGTCAAGTTTTGAGAAAGGTTTTGTCTTTGACTTTTGCAGTACCTTCAGCATCATCTTTATATCCTGACAGATGCTTCCCAAGTACCCCTCTGCGATCTGCTTCCCTCCCGCTGAGGTAGCATGGAGGTCTCTAGAGGTGGCCCAGATTAAGCTAGTAGTCTCCAGGTCGGCCCTGAGGGTGAAGTCTATCATCTGCTTCTAAAAGCAGAGATCTCTGAAGGGATGTTCCTCAACGACACCCAAAGGCACATGGCTTCTTCTTTCTTCATGTTCAACTTGGGATGTACTCCTACTTTTCCTCTGCCTGTGGCTGCAGTTATATGAACATGGCAGCCGCTTTCAGTAAGTAGATCCACTAGCCTCGCTTGAAATAAAATGAAAAAGATTTATAGAGCTCACATATGCCCACGGGCGCCAAGGCGCTAATGAAGAGTCAAGATAAGGAAACTCGTCAAGGAAACTAGCTTGGTGTTTAAGATAACATATATTACCTTCGTACAGAGTAAAGAGACAGGTTTCAATGCCTTTCAGAAGGGGGTATGGATATCCAGGGAGGTCAAGTGATGGGGGAAAGAGTTCCAGAGCTTAGCTGTCACAATCGAAAAGGTTCTGCCTCACCATCTAGGTTTACGGAATCTAGGGACCGCGACCAAGTTACGGTGCGCCGAGTGAAGTTTCGTAGAGGCAACATACCAAAGAAACATGGTTCTAATTCCTTCTGGACCTGAGTTGAGTAGGGCTTTGTGAACAAAGCATAATGCCTTAAATATAATGCACTTTTTTACAGGTAGGCAGTGGTGTTTGAGTAATCCTTCTGAGACTAACTGATGTTTGGGGATGTCTAAGGTCAGTCTCCCTGATGCATTCTGTACCAATTGCAGCTTCGTCTGTGCTGTCTTTTTAATTTCAAGTTAAAGCACGTTGCAATGGTGCGCCAGGGCTACTTGTTTGTGCGCTGATAGAGGGATGAAAGGAAGGACCTTCCACAGCATTCCGATGATCCAGAAGCAGGTTGTAACGGTGCGGTTGACCTGAAAGTCCAGTACCAGTTCATTGTCCAAGATTACTCCCAGATTTTTTGCTGATTGAGTGGGAGAGGGAGGGGTACCCAACATTTCCGGCCACTAGTTGTAGTCCCATAAGGGCGGTTTACTTTCAAAGATCAGGACCTGCGTCTTTTCACCGTTAAGTTTATGACAGTTCTTGCCCATCCAGGTGGCCACTGCCTTCATGCAGTTGTTAAAGTTAGCCACAATGGGCTCTGTGTCTTTTGTGATTGAAGCAATTATTTGTGTGTACTTCACGTAAGACATGGCCTGTAGACCAAAGGAGCATAGCAGCTTGGTCAGAGGGGAGACACATAGATTGAACAATATGGGACTCAGGGACGAGCCCTGAGGTATTCCACAAGGAAAGGTGAATGGGTCGGATTTAAAGTGTCTAACAGTCATCGTCTGGGATCTGTCGTTAAGAAACAAGGTGAGTAATTTCAATGCTGAACCTTCAAGACCCCGATTCTTAAAGTTACTCAGTAAGCAGGATAAGAGAGATGGTATTGAAAGCTGTGGATAGATCCAAGAGGATCAGTGCCGCAGCCTGCCCTGCATCGACCAGATGTCTGATACTGTCATTTACTGAAACCAGGGCTGTTTTGGTTACATGGTTGATTCTAAGGCCACATTGTGACATGTCCAGCCGTTCTTGATCCACGCGTGAGCCTTCAGCTGATGGTTGAGGTGTTTCTCCAGAATCTTAGCTGGAGTAGGAAGCAAGAAAATCAGGTAGTAATTTTTCAGGTCATTGGCGACTAGCTTGGGCATTTTTAATAATGGCTGACTGGCGGCCTCTTTTCACAAGCGTGGATAACATCCTGAGGTGATGGCTTTGTTCATAATGGGTGTTAGAGGAGAAGCTATGGTCCTAACTGCAAGCTGTCGTATTTTAGGGGGCATGGTTCAAAGAGAGTTCCTGATTTCATACTCAGAAGATGTGATTGTAATTGTTCGTGTGCTATCTGTGGGAAACACGACAGCGTAGCTGGGTGTTTCTCCTCGTTCCCAGTAGTCTCTGCCAACGTCAGTTGGAACTGAGCATTCAGCTGAGTTTAAAACTTTAAATTCTGTATAGATATTAAGGATTTTGTACTGAAAGAATTATGCCAGTGTGTGTGGGGGCCTTAACCAGCTGCCAGAGCCTAAAACATGCCATTGTGTCTCTAAGTGCCCTGGAATCTCTACACATCTCATCCTCCAGATGGAATCACCCAAAAGAGTGATGTTGTTTTTTCCTCCGTATACTAGGACCCACACAAACGAGTTGGTTACTGACATTTTTATCAAGAAATGGAGAACCTCACAAGGGGTGGGACAATGAATTACAGTGGTAGTGATGTTTGGTTTTGTATATTATGGCAAAACCTGCCCACGGTCAGCAAATCCTCTCATGTCTCAGGACAGTGTAGCCTGGAGGGAGTGCAGCCACCATATTGGGGCCAGAAGCTCCATTTGCACAAGTCTCAGTGATAAACACCACGGGCCATATTATCAAGAAAGGACGATACATTATCGCCACTTTTATCAGCAGGAAATTGCTGCTAAAGTGGCGATAATGGGCTTGATAATATGCCCTTGTGAATTCCCATAGAAGCCCAGGTTAACACCAGAACCTGGGCTTCTATGTGAATTCACAAGGGCATATTATCAAGCCCATTATCACCGCTTTAGCAACAGTTTCCTGGCGATAATGTATCACCCTTTCTTGATAATATGGCCCCCTGCCCGGGTCCTATGCTATCCTCAGTTCCGCAAATTCTATTTAATTTTTGATAAGTGGCCTGGCATTTCTTAAGAAGCCTTGGAATTGTTTCTCCAGCAGAGCAGGCCCCTTATTAGAGTGACCAACAACTGTGGGGCTTTGACGTCTGGTAGAAGTACTAGGGAGGGGAGAAGTGGAAGTAACAAGGAACCAAGATGAGGGGCAGGTGCAGTTTTTGTTATGATGAAGTTCCCTGAACCCAAAAGGAGAACAGTGTTGTGATGGCTTACCACGCTTTTGCAGCCTCCATAGTTGTTCTTTAGAATATACTAGATTGGGGTCCTTCCTAACGGAGAAGGACCAGGGGTTCTGGCGAAGGGAGCAGTCGGAGGCGGACAGGCGCAGATGGGTTTGCCCCTGGCCCGCCGCACGCGTCTAATGCGCGTCAGCGCCAGGCTCTCAATTTATGTGAATGAGAGGGGAGAACAGCTAGGCGGCAGCCATCCTCAAATGACAGCCGCAGCGGTGTAGCTGCACAAGAATGATAAGTCCTCGGCTCTCTCCACGCAATCGGCAAGCCGTGGCGGACCGGGGAGCCCAAGGGGAACAATTAGTTAAGTAGAGAGTAAGGTGCGAGTGTAAATATGTTAAAAAGCTGCCAAAGGTGAATGCAATTGCCTGAGAGTCAAGTGCTTAGCTTGCGGGGTTTAAAACATCATTTCAATTGCCCAGAAATAAAGTGCTTAGTGTGCGGGCCTAAAACCAGGTAAACATGAACACATTCTCAGGGTTAGCCACTCCTAGACTTGCCTTACTCCTACACCGGGAAGCCCAGGAGGAACAATTAAAACCAAGTAACAATACACAAATAGTAAGGGATAGCCACCCTTGACTTGCATTTCCTTGAAAGGAATGAGGCAGCAGAAAGGCAGTCACCTCTCAAAAAGGGGTTTCCTTAGCCACATATCTAAGCACTCATTGGCATAAGGCAGTATTCTATCATTCACAGAGGGCTGCAAGTATACTTCATTACTGCAGGATAATGTCACAAACATCAAGACACTATACTTCACCCACTGCAGAGCACTATCATTAACTTCCTGCAGTGCACGACTAATCTCACACTGCAGGATAGCACCGTTCTCTTGCCTCAGAAGACTTTCATGCTCATGCTTCAGAAGACTACAATTCACAAAATGCAGAACCCTATTATTAACTTACTACAGTACACTGTTGTTCTCCTACGGCAAGATACCATTGCACACAAACTTCAGGAAACCTTCATTCGCATACCGGAGTGCACTACAAACTTCAGACTACACAATACTATCTCTCATTAACTGCAATTTACTACTGTGGGCATGGGTTCCACAGATTACTTACAACCCAAGAAACACCTTATTAACACACCCACGGGTGAATGGATCGAGGACGTGGTTGGAACTCAGTTTCACTCGGGAATGTGTCCCAAGATAAGGCACGAATCAGCATAACAATCATACATTTAAATAGAGGAAAGACTGTCTCAATGAGAGAGTTCTAGGGCGGAATTAGAAATGTGTAGGGATTGGCTTAAAAAATGTAAATGGTACAATAGACAAATTATACATTGCAGATGCATAAAAGTATTACAATGCAGGCTCTCAGTAATAGAGCAATACAGAAGAATAGGCAACATCAAAAACATTCAAAACCCCCAAAGAGCAGCAGAATCAATAAGAAATCGGACTGCATCCCTGTTAGCATGGAAAATCTTCTGGCTCATCCCCAAATGTAAGGATTTACACAGAAAATCTTCTCATTGAACATAATGGAAAGTGCAGATTCATCAGGGGGTGAGCAAAAAAGAGTTTTTCAGCAAATGAGAACATTGAATTAATAAGCGCATATAGTCATACCACCTAAGGACCACCCCACTGCATGAATATTGATTCAGCCCCCTCTGTGCTAATGGAGTCTGGAGATGTCAGAACAAACTAGTTACAAAACAATGGTGAGACATTCTGATTAAATGCAAGACCCCGAGCAGGCGGAAGAAACCTTGGGAAATGTAACATTACCATTACCGAGCCCTTGCTAGAGAGTTTCTTCGAGAAAAGCGTCAGTCGGAAATAAACAAAACATGACTTGCATGACTACATGCATCAGAAATAATAAACAGTGAATGAGCAATATGAGACATCTCCCTTGAACAAGATGGTTTTGAGGCCTGGTTAGCATAAGCCAAGAAAACGCACTTTAACAGGTCACAGCAAAATCATTTCAAAGGTAATTAGCATAATATCAGTGTCCACATGTGAATGTGAGTGTAGAATAATATTCTGCATATTATAAATATTGCACAAATAATAATACGTGCACAAAAAATCTACACTATCATACACTTCAGAACATTACAATTCACTTCCTGCAGTGCACTACTAATCTCACACTGCATAGTATTATCAATAATTCACGGTAGGATACTGTAAACCTCATACCTAAAAACACAACAATTTACCTATTGTAGAAAAATATCATTCATTTATTACCGCGCACTCCCACTCTCCTACTGCAAGAGACTATCATACACATACCTCAGGAAATAGTGTCACGTACTAAAGTGCACTAGTAGGTTCATACCGTAGGATACTGTCAATTATGAACTGTCACACATGCTGCATGACACTCATTCGAAAACTGCAGAACACTCTCATTCATATACTGCAGGACACTCTCACACATGCTGCATGACACTCATTCGAAAACTGCAGAACACTCTCATTCATATACCTTAGAACACTCTCATTCATATACTGCAGGATACTATCAGTCACATACTGCAGGACAATCTCACATGCTGCATGACACTCATTCATATACTGCAGGACACTCTCACATGCTGCATGACACTCATAACGAGGTAATATTTCACCACAATTGAAGTTGTTAATATACTATTTGCTTGGCTATTGGTCCTCTGGGGGGGGGGGGGGGGTTGGATTAGGTGGGAGGGGTTGAATGTTTTATAGTTGTTTAGAAAAGCAGACGAAGACCTTACATTTATCCTGGCCGATACCGGGAGACTGCCAGACCATTCTACATGGGATCACCGTAAGCGCCGCCCAGCCTCCGGGATGTGGGCTGAAAGGCTGTGTAGACGGAGTACTTCCTATTGGGGTCTCTTTAATTTCATTGCTACTATTAATACATCCTGGTACCGGCATGTAACTTGAACCAATTCCTGCAATAAAAATATATTTAAAAAAATAAAAAATAAAAATGCTGCATGACACTCATTCATACACTGCAGAACACTCATTTACATACTGCAGGACACTCACACATGCTGCATGACACTCATTCATACTGCAGAACACTTTCATTCATAAACTGCAGGATACTATCAGTCACATACTGCAGGACACTCACACATGCTGCATGACACTCATTCATATACTGCAGGACACTCTCATACACTGCAGAACACTCTCATTCATATACTGCAGGACGATCTCATTCATATACTGCAGGACACTCTCACACATGACGCATGGCACTCATTCATATACTGCAGAACACTTTCATTCATATACTACAGGATACTCTCAGTCACATACTGCAGGACACTCTCACATGCTGCATTACACTCATTCATATACTGCAGGACACTCTCATTCATAAACTGCAGGATACTATCAGTCACATACTGCAGGACACTCTTACATGCTGCATGACACTCATTCACATGCTGCAGAACACTCTCTCTCATTCATATACTGCAGGACACTCTCATTCATATACTGCAGGACACTCTCAATCATATACTGCAGGACACTCTCACACATGCTGCATGACACTCATTCATACACTGCAGGACACTCATATACTGCAGGATACTATCAGTCACATACTGCATGGCACTCATTCATACACTGCAGGACACTCATTTACATACTGCAGGACACTCTCGCACATGCTGCATGACACGCATTCATATACTGCAGAACACTTTCATTCATATACTGCAGGATACTATCTGTCACATACTGCAGGACACTCACACATGCTGCATGACACTCATTCATATACTGCAGGACACTCTCATACACTGCAGAACACTCTCATTCATATACTGCAGGACACTCTCATACACTGCAGAACACTCTCATTCATATACTGCAGGACACTCTCATACACTGCAGAACACTCTCATTCATATACTGCAGGACGATCTCATTCATATACTGCAGGACACTCTCACACATGACGCATGGCACTCATTCATATACTGCAGAACACTTTCATTCATATACTACAGGATACTCTCAGTCACATACTGCAGGACACTCTCACATGCTGCATTACACTCATTCATATACTGCAGGACACTCTCATTCATAAACTGCAGGATACTATCAGTCACATACTGCAGGACACTCTTACATGCTGCATGACACTCATTCACATGCTGCAGAACACTCTCTCTCATTCATATACTGCAGGACACTCTCATTCATATACTACAGGATACTCTCAGTCACATACTGCAGGACACTCTCACATGCTGCATTACACTCATTCATATACTGCAGAACACTCTCATTCATATACTGCAGGATACTATCAGTCACATACTGCAGGACACTCTTACATGCTGCATGACACTCATTCACATGCTGCAGAACACTCTCTCTCATTCATATACTGCAGGACACTCTCAATCATATACTGCATGACACTCTCACACATGCTGCATGACACTCATTCGAAAACTGCAGAACACTTTCATTCATATACTGCAGGATACTATCAGTCACATACTGCAGGACACTCTCACATGCTGCATTACACTCATTCATATACTGCAGGACACTCTCATACACTGCAGAACACTCTCATTCATATACTGCAGGACACTCTCATACACTGCAGAACACTCTCATTTACATACTGCAGGACACTCTTACATGCTGCATGACACTCATTCACATGCTGCAGAACACTCTCTCTCATTCATATACTGCAGGACACTCTCATTCATATACTGCAGGACACTCTCAATCATATACTGCAGGACACTCTCACACATGCTGCATGACACTCATTCATACACTGCAGGACACTCATATACTGCAGGATACTATCAGTCACATACTGCATGGCACTCATTCATACACTGCAGGACACTCATTTACATACTGCAGGACACTCTCGCACATGCTGCATGACACGCATTCATATACTGCAGAACACTTTCATTCATATACTGCAGGATACTATATGTCACATACTGCAGGACACTCCCACACAGGCTGCATGGCACTCACACATGCTGCATGACACTAATTTGTATACTGCAGGACACTCTCATTCATATACTGCAGGACACTCTCATTCATATACTGCAGGACACTCTCAATCATATACTGCAGGACACTCTCACACATGCTGCATGACACTCTTTCATACACTGCAGGACACTCTCATATACTGCAGGATACTATCAGTCACATACTGCAGACACTCTCACACATGCTGCATGACACTCATTCATACACTGCAGGACACTCTATATACTGCAGGATACTATCAGTCACATACTGCATGACACTCACACATGCTGCATGACACTCATTCATATACTGCAGGACACTCATTTACATACTGCATGACACTCACACATGCTGCATGACACGCATTCATATACTGCAGAACACTCTCATTCACATACTGCAGGACACTCACACATGCTGCATAACACTCATTTGTATACTGCAGGACACTCTCATTCACATACTGCAGGACACTCCCACACAGGCTGCATGGCACTCACACATGCTGCAGACACTCATTTGTATACTGCAGGACACTCTCATTCATATGCTGCAGGACACTCTCATTCATATACTGCAGGACACTCTCATTCATATACTGCAGGACACTCTCATTCATATACTGCAGGACACTCATTCATGCTGCATGACACTCATTCGTAAACTGCAGAACACTCTCATTCATATAGTGCAGGATACTATCTGTCACATACTGCAGGACACTCTCATTCATATGCTGCAGGACACTCTCATTCATATGCTGCAGGACACTCTCATTCATATACTGCAGGACACTCTCATTCATATACTGCAGGACACTCTCATTCATATACTGCAGGACACTGTCATTCATATACTGCAGGACACTCTCATTCATATACTGCAGGACACTCTCATTCATATACTGCAGGACACTCTCATTCATATACTGCAGGACACTCATTCATGCTGCATGGCACTCATTCGTAAACTGCAGAACACTCTCATTCATATAGTGCAGGATACTATCTGTCACATACTGCAGGACACTCTCATTCATATGCTGCAGGACACTCTCATTCATATGCTGCAGGACACTCTCATTCATATACTGCAGGACACTCTCATTCATATACTGCAGGACACTCTCATTCATATACTGCAGAACACTTTTATTCATATACTGCAGGACACACACATGCTGCATGACACTCATTCGTAAACTGCAGGACACTCTCATTCATATACTGCAGGACACTCTCATTCGTATACTGCAGGACACTCTCATTCATATTCTGCAGGACACTGTCATTCATATACTGCAGGACACTCTCATTCATATACTGCAGGACACTCTCATTCATGTACTGCAGGACGCTCTCATTCATATACTGCAGGACGCTCTCATTCATGTACTGCAGGACACTGTCATTCATATACTGCAGGACACTCTCATTCATATACTGCAGGACGCTCTCATTCATATACTGCAGGACACTCTCATTCATGTACTGCAGGACACTCTCATTCATGTACTGCAGGACGCTCTCATTCGTATACTGCAGGACACTCTCATTCATATACTGCAGGACACTGTCATTCATATACTGCAGGACACTCTCATTCATATACTGCAGGACACTCTCATTCATGTACTGCAGGACGCTCTCATTCATATACTGCAGGACGCTCTCATTCATATACTGCAGGATGCTCTCATTGATATACTGCAGGACGCTCTCACACATGCCGCATGGCACTCATTCATATACTGCAGAACACTCACTCAAATTCATATACTGCAGGACACTCTCATTCATGTACTGCAGGACGCTCTCATTCATATACTGCAGGACGCTCTCATTCATGTACTGCAGGACGCTCTCATTCATATACTGCAGGATGCTCTCATTGATATACTGCAGGACGCTCTCACACATGCCGCATGGCACTCATTCACATACTGCAGGACACTCACACATGCTGCATTACACTCATTCATATACTGCAGAACACTCACTCACATTCATATGGTGCAGGACACTATCATTCACAAGCGAGCACACATACATTCACCTTTCACAAGCACATACACACACCCATTCACAGAACGCACTCACAAAGATACATACATTCATATATACACATGCATGCACACAGCAGACATTAAGCTAAAAATAACACTGCCTGCAGCAGAGATCTCAGGCTTGAGGTTCCTGCAGGGTTGGGACTGCCGCGCCTCCTCTCATTGGCTGACCTTAAGCCAGCCAACAAGACTTGCCTACCCAACACAACTCCGTGACAAAGTGTTAATGATAGACACTCAGCCCTGTGTACTTCAGGGCTTAAAACTGAAGTGCCCAGGTCCAAGGATATCAGTGACGCTCCTCCTTGTCATGAGGGGGGAGGTCCTCTAAGTGCTTTGCCAGGTTAAAGAGGTCACGCCCAGAGGGCTGTGACATCTTCAGCCCAGAAAAGTTGAGCACAGGTAGCGAGCTGCCTGCACATTTAATGCATGCCCAGGGTCTGACTGCCTGACCTGAGTGTGTGTCAGACTGACCGTGTCCAGCCTGACAGACACTCTTCATGTCTGCCAAAACGTGGGCGGCGTGCCCCTCCGCCCTTAAGGACGGCTGCTGCTGGCAACACTGCATGTTACTATCATCACAGATATAGACAGTCATTTGCATATTGCAGGACACCACCAAACACTGCAGGACACCATAAGAAAAGCACAATTGTTTCTATTTCTGGTTCAAGCCACAAACGTTCCTTACTAATGGAATAGTTACACTTTGTTCCGAAATCTGCTCATTTCCTCATCCGAAAGAACTAGCAGTAACTTGAGGTTAGGCCTCTGACACCCCCTACCTAGCGGAAGTGCCTTCTTGCAAAATGAGGTCCTTTTCAAGATAGGTTGAGTAGTCAGGGTATCAGAGTCCCTTTAACATTCATGATGCTGAGCTAATGAAGCAAATCACCAAAGCAGCTGCAGTGAAATTTAGCCAAAAACATTTCTGCCATACAAACCTTAGGTTATAATTCTCAGCTTCATCTGTGAGCGCTGCGAAAGAATGAATCAATACCGGATTGCCATCTAAATACACAGGCATATCAGTTACCGGGGTAATAAAATAAAGCGATGAGCAGTATGGAAATAAACTGCGTTTGCGTAAAGCAGGTTATTGTTTACTTCAATATTTTCCATTGCTGTTCCATAGCTCAAAAGAGACAGGTTTAAAGTAATGGAGCGCTCAGCAGATGACAGATTCAGACGCACCGCTTTCAGCACAGCTCTCCTGGGGTCCTCGCCGTCTAAGCACATAATCACACGATGGAAAGCTAGCCCGGCTGAATGATAATTTAAACATGTTCTGCAGGGCGTCTACTTCCTGGCATCAATTTGAATGTGCTTATTCTATTAACATGGCGATCTGGCTAGGTCAACAAAAGAGAGGCCAGCAGCACTGGCTCAAAGGTATTGTTAACCAGATCAGGACATTCATACAGCACCAACAATATTGTTTCTACCAGAAACACGTCAATTATAAATTAATGTTTTATAGCAATAAAGCCCGCAGCCGAGGGCTAAACTGGTAGTTTAAGGCCCTGAAGCCGTAATAGAGCAAAGCCAAAGGAGAGGGCCTGTAATGAAGAAGGTGGACTATCAATATATCTTAAGGCAGAAGGGCTGTAATATAGCATTGTCAGCCTTATGCCGCTTCGTTGTGTTCAATGGAGATCTCAACATTCCAATGCTTTAAATAGTCTTATAGGTCCTTGCCGAGGGCTATATCAGTAGGGGATCAAGCCTATAATGAGGCCCGAGTCGCAACAACGACAATAGCCAGAGGCAGAAGGACTATAAGGCTATTAGAACATTCTAATCAATAGAATGCTCTAAATTGAAAAGAGAGAAAAACAAACAAAGGAAAGTTGGAGGAGAAGGCCTATGGCAGTCATCACTGCCTAAGCCGCACTGTTGTTTTCAATGGAACTCCCAACATTCCATAATAAAATCTATGTCAGAGTAGGAATAAATGCCTTTATTGGGGTTCAGCATTTTATCAAGATGTTATAGCTATGCTGCCATTTGTGTGGCTAGCCCTCGAGTTCACAGCTCGTGGAAAGGGTAAGTCCACCCAAAAGTGTGCAGTTCACAGGTTTGAGTAGCAACAGGGACGACTCCTCTTTTAATGGTCTGGTAAGAAATTTGAGTGGGTGATTAAGTTTTCATCAGTCCATTAACTTTTGTGATCTTCTGAATCTTACTCCAACAAACATCTAGGGCTCGCTCTAGCAAGGCAGAGTACCATTGTCCGAGACAATATAGATATTGTGAAGATAAACTTTCCCACATGGTAGCCAGACTCTAAAAGCACAGGTGTATCAATCGACCAAAACCATGTTCCAGCCAAAAGGGCAAAACCACAAGCATACCAATTAGAGTATACTTACCGATACTAGATCCCCATAGCAACCGAAAATGTATAACTAATGACAGACAACAATTACCAAATCAGGTATGAACCAAACTACATCAAAGCACTATAATGGAAAATGGAACGCAAAAATAATGAACTATAGCAGCATCCAAATAAAATTACAAAAGGGATGCCCTCACAACTACAGTAGAGTGCTCGTACTAAATAAAAATTAAGAGCGCGTTCATACTAAAATACACAACCCTCATGTGGCCATTAGCACAAGCCAATAGGTTGCTCCCCCACCGCACAGCACCGCCTGTGTCTCCCTGCCCCAGCTGCCGTTGCTGAGAAAGTTCGAGGCCCTCCACCACAGGCAGGCTACCACCTGCGCCTCATCCCTGGTGGCCAGTGGTAGGCCGTAGGTAGGTTTGTTCATCCTCCGCTTTATTGCTTTTATTGTATTGCCTGTATTTTCATTGTTGTGTCTGTGACTGCTGTTGTCTGTCTTCCCTCTGTTTCCCTCACTGTCCCCGTGCTCTATCTGCCCGGTCTTTCCTTCTGTAACCCTTGATGCCCCCGTGGCCCTGCCCGGTTTTCCCTTCTGTTCCCCTCGCTGCCCCCGTGCCTCTCTGCCCGTTCTGCCTTCTGTTCTTAGCTGCCCCTGTATTTCTGTATTCTGTATTTAGCCTCTCTGCCACTCGTTTTTCCCTCATTTTTGTGCCCCTTTTGCCTTCTGTTCCACTCTTTATTTGTGCACATCTGCCTTCTGTGCCACTTGTTTTTCCCTCGTCTTTGTGCCTCTTTTGTCTTCTGTTCCACTTGTTTTTTGTGCCCTTCTGCCCTCTGTGCCACTCATTTTTCCCTCGTTTTTTGTGCCCTTCTGCCTTCTGTTCCACTCGTTTTTTGTGCCCTTCTACTCTCTGTTCCATTTGTCATTAGTTTTTCCCTTGTTTTGTTCCCCTTTTGCCTTCTGTTCCACTCATTTTTTGTGCCCTCTTGCCCTCTGTGCCACTTGTTTTTCCGTCGTTTTGTGCCCTTCTGCCTTCTGTTCCACTCCTTTTTTGTGCCCTTCTGCCCTCTGTTCCCCTCGTTTTTTGTGCCTTTCTGCCCTCTGTGCCACTCGTTTTTGTGCCCCTTTTGCCTTCTGTGCCACTCGTTTTTTGTGCCCTTCTGTCCTCTGTTCCACTCGTTTTTTTGTGCCCCTCTGCCCTCTGTGCCACTTGTTTTTCCCTCTTTTCTGTGCCTCTTTTTCCTTATGTTACCTTCGTTGTCCCTCACCACCCTCGCCGCTGCATCCCCTGCGGCCCACCCACCTGACTGCCCACTGCCCATTTGCTGCCCCCGCCTCCCAGCTGCACCTCCTTCCCACCTCCTGATATATGACGGCCGCCGCGCCTAAGGCAAGTCCGTCTGCGCCTGGACCGCGCCCAGCGCCAGAACCCCTGGCCCCCGCACCCGCCACGACAACCGCTGCCACTATGACGCCAGCACTCTGCACGCTCTCAACTCCGGAGGGAGCCACACCTGCTTCAAGGCCGCCCGAAACGCACACACGGCCCCTTTACCTGCAGGAACTGCAGCTACACCAGTCTCAGAGCCGACGAACCACCCGCGAAGAAAGACCCCAACCACTTCCGATGCATACTACTGAACACCCGCTCTGCATGCAAGCATGCCGTCGAGCTCTGGGACCTGCTCGACACAACATCCCCGGACGTCGCCTTCCTGACAGAGACCTGGTTTAACGACTCCTCGGCATCCGATATCGCCATAGCCATCCCAGACAGCTACAAGATCATCCGCAGAGACCGCACAAACGGAGTCAGAGGAGGAATCGCCATCGTCCACAAGTACAGCATCAGGGTCTCGACTAGCACCGACGATGCGCTCAGCACCGCCGAACACATGCATTTCAAGATCCACACAGACCCTAACTCCACCCTAAGAGGCACCCTAGTCTACAGACCCCCCTGGACCCCGCCACCAGTTCAGCAACTCCATCGCCGACTTGATCAGCACGCACGCTCTGACATCCACCGACTACATCCTCCTCCGAGACTTGAACTTTCACCTTGAGAACAACAGCGACAACAACTCCACAACCCTGATCGACAACCTCGACAACCTCGGACTGAAGCCACTCCGCCGGCCACACCCTCGACCCCGTCTTCTCCTCAAGCCTGCACGTCTCCATCAGCCACACCACCGAACTTCTCTGGACCGACCACCGCTGCATCCACTTTGCCTTCCAGAAACCCACCACACACCACCGCACCCAACAGATCCCCCACCGCTGCTAGAGAAAAATCACCGAAGACCAACTACACGCAAACCTCGCTCTCAGCCCACCCACCGAACCCTCCAACACCGACGACGCTGCCCACAGCCTCAGACGATGGATTGAGGACTGCGCCAACACCCTCGAAGAAAGCATATTCATCTGGGCATGTTGATTTTTCCTTACGAGAACCTCATTCTTGAAGTCAGTCAACCTAATCATAGTAACCAATTCTATACTCATTGGGGAAAAATAGTTTTTAAAAATAAAGTCATAACTTCCATACTGAATGTAATGTACATTATGCTATGCCATCAAGTCTGTAGCATTTTGGTTTAATAGTGATCAGGATCAATGTTGATCATGTCACTGTATCAAAGAAGATTTAAATTATCAACGGTAAGCAACAAAAATTAGATTGCAGTCAGTTCTACTCATTGTAAACTGGAACATAGCAACATGACTTAGAAAACTGGAAACCTGTTACTCTCCACTTTTAATTACTAGTTAGAGCTCAGGTGAAAAATATTTATTTGCTATTACGTTTTTTATTGAAAAAAAACATTATAAAAGTAAACTATTCTAACAAACTTACATTTTTCCATTAAATCCAGGACTGTATTATAATAACAATTAGCTATTTGTTAGGCAATCATGTACTTGAGAAATTTTCCAAAACAGAATCTTACCTCTGACTGAAAGCTCTTCAACACAGGAGCCACCAGCTCCCTGATTTCCTGAAATAAAAATCAGACACTTCAATTAACCTTCACACATGAGTTTTTCATGATCTGTTGTTCATACTTAACTAAATATTACAATCTCGCTTTCGACAGCGGTATACGTTTCAACAATACATTGACCAGGTACTTTCCTCAAACTTCCCACTAGAGACACATTAGAAAACCTCACTAATTACTGAGTCAATCAAAATATCTAAAATTACAACTATATGAAGAAAATACCAATCAATCGAGTGGAAAAACCTATGCTGTGCTGTCACTAAATATAGTGGGATATTCAAGTCTGTAGGAGGAATGATTTAAGATTGATTGAACAGCCACAGACTCAGAAAGGTTCCTTTAATGCTGTTAATTGTTCTTCCAAAGCGCAGGTGTTTATTTTTAATGTGGGGTGTTTGATATAGCACAGGATTGGTTGAAATTAGCACCAGAGTGCTTTGTGGGGTACAACAGCAACATCCGCTACATGAGGTGCTGTACACAAAAGGATGCCTTATGTAAACCAGTAAATGATGGGCAATGTAGGTGTAGGCAACAATAACATTATCTTTACCTTACACATAGTTTGTATCACATTAAACTTGTTTACAATTTGAGGCACATAAGCTAAAATGATTTGCCCAGAATCACAACATCCTTTAGCCAAATCCCAAAACCAAGATTAGAACACAGACCTATGTGTTCCAAACTCAGCAATTTACGCACCTAGGCCATATTTCCATCTAGATTACTTCACAAACAATACTTAGCCTTTATGTGTTGTGCTAATGATGATCACAGCTATTTCTAATATCTCTCTTGCTGCAGAGATAGCAGCGAAGCACAAATTCTTAGAATCAAATGACATTTTACATCTGAAGACATACACTTGAGTAGCTCTACCAAAGATGGCCTGATAACGAGAAGCGAAACTCTACATCTACCTCAACCTGAGTACCTTCACTCATCTCTCAAGATGTCTATGGTCAATAAGAAGCCTAAATATAATAGACAAGGAATTTAAAAAAATAAGAAGTCATAAAGCAGTGGCACAATCTTTCTTTGGGGCAGCTCCTCCCTATCGAATTCCTTCCAGTAAATTTGAGATGCGCAAGATACCCTTATTCTGTTCCTTAAATAGCTGAAACCTGATTTGTTTAAACAGAATTGTTCGATGGAACCTTGCTGCCCCCTTATCTACCCATTCTTCTTTTTACCCCATTGTTACCCACCTGTCTTAGTCGACTATTATTTTATCTTCTTTGTCCAAGTGACCTTCACTTCCACCAACCTTCCCTCATGGTGCTTCCTCAAAGTGCTCTTCCCACTTACCTCTTTCACTTCCTCCCGACACAAGTGTTAGCCCACTCTCTGCTTGCTACCAACTACTACTAACTCTTCCTGCAACTTTCATCCTGTTCTCGCTACATCTTTTCTTCTCTTTCCTTCCATCTCTTCCCAACTTCATTTAAATATATTATGTGCTTGATGCTGTAAATATTAGATACATTTTATTTGTGCATACTTGTGGGGAGTTGAATGTAGGAGACCCCAAGAACCAAGATTTGGAAAGAGAAGGGTCCAAGGCACGGACCTGTGCGGTTGCCAGTGGGGCCTGTAGTGGGAGGATAGGAGATCACCACCAAGAGAGAACACTAAATTGTAGAATACCAAAACAAAATAGCCACATTCATCTTTCACCAAAATACTTACTCCAGAATGGAGAGACCAAACATGCTTATCTGGGAAAGGAGAACAAGAAGGGTTAAGGAAGCAGGAATAATCCCTGCAGCAAGGAAACACACATCAGACTGCAGAGAAAGCTGTGGACTGTAAGCAGAAGGAGGCAGCAACTAGAGTTTTGTAGCGGGTGGAGCCACATGGGAGGAGGATCAATATTGGAGGGGGAGAGATGAGAAAGAATGTCCCGGAAAGTTTTTCCACCAATGACAATGGAAGAGGAAGGACAGAGAATGTCAGTGAGTGTTGTCTGGGGCTGCAAAAGCCAGGTGTCTATCAGTAGAGGTGGATACTGGATGTGCATCAACACACTTCCTTATCACATCTGATAGTTCCTTCTTCTCTCTAGGGATAAGGGGCTAAAGCCTGTCAGGGATTCGGGATGTACAGGGCATGAGAAACCAGGAGGTGGAGCCCAGTTCCTGTGGGTTAAGGGGGAGAGAGGCGCCTTTCAAGCATGGGATAAAAGTAAAGTGATTGATGGATTCTACTGCTCTGGAACCTGGAGGGTTCTAGTGGGCACTGTGCAACATACAAACAAGGTTACATTTGCCACAAAAGAAGTAGGGAGAATCCACTTTATTATGCAAATTATGTTCACAGATCAAAGCAAAATTTAACTATGGGCACACTTTTAAGGAAATCTAAACAATAACTTGCATGTTTGAAACACTGGCATAACTGTGGTCTACGAATTCTTGGTTAGTGATGAGGTGGGCTTGAGCTCAAAATTGCTATGAGACTTCCATAGAAGCCTCACGCAAATCATGGAGGATTTTACAAAGTTACTGGGAACAATGGCGGAGCTGCCATTTCAAGAGGAGGCCTCTGCGCTGCGCTTTCCCTATGGCCTACTACCTGTATTCTGGCTAACCTTGTAAACGTAGGTCAGTTAGTCTGCTCAATAGGGCTGCCCAAGTCAGGACGAGTCTATTTCCCTTAGGCTAATGCTGCAGATGGACTGAACACATAGAGTGAGGAGATACAGAGGAATGTAATGCCAAATGTTAGCCGTTTGAAAGAGGCATCTGACTGATTCCTCACATAGACGTAATAGGGAAAGTTATTTCATTACATAAATACATTAAAAAGCTGCCAATTGCCACCTCCATGCTCTACCAAATATCTCTTGTTTGCCACCAGTCTAAGGACAGATACCCACCTATGGTAGTTTCAATCCTGGACTTTGGCAACACCATTCTCACTGGACAGCCTTAATCCTTGCTCAACACACTCATAATTCTATTACACTCCACAGCCAGAATTTTATCTTCAACAAGAAGGTTTGACAATATCACCACAATCCTTTCTAGCCTAAGCTGGTTGGCAATTAAAGCAATTAAAGCAAGAACCAACTTTAAAATTGAATGCCTGGCCTATAAAGTCCTTTGGCTCAATAAGCCTCCTTCCTTTCTACTCAACATATCAGGAATACAAAGAAGACTAAAAAGGAGAAGCTCTCTCTATTTATAAGCACCAAGAGCCAGAATTTATCACGTTCAGTAATCACCACTTTTAGGAGCTAAACTACCTTTTTGAACCATCTTCTTGTGGATCTAAGGACCAAATCTTCTTTTGTGTTGTTCAGATGACATTTTAAAGCTCACAGGTGCAGGTTATACTTGAGTTAAGGGATGAGAATTTCTTCTGTAACTTTTACCATAGCTACCTGTTGTGTAAATGTATGTACCTATTGTAGATATAATGCACCTTAATAGTTCTTCAGCGCAAGAATGCTACATCATTTTGTTAAATAATGTGGTGTTCCCACTCCTAACTCCTGAGATGGCGTGTGTAGGTTTCCAGGCTATTATACCGAGGGAGGAGTTCCCCTCCATTCCAAAAGTCACAAAGGGGTCAGTCAGATATTAAACACAAAATAAAACATGTTGTGTGCACATGAATATCCAGTCCTCACAGAGTTGTGGGCTCTTGTAAACAACTGACATTAAAATGACTGGATTCCATTTGTAAAACAACATTGCACCCAGCTCATTAAAGGCCTTGTGAAGCGGATACTGGCCTGTACATCTTAAGGTGGGCCATGCACAGCAGCTGAGTTTAACAGAGCAAACAGAAGCTGCAATCTCTTTCCGCGGTTGCACTATTGTAAACTGGCTAACAACCGCCCACCACCTTCCTGGAAAGGTCAGAATCAAGAGCGCTGCTCTGCTTCAAGCTTTGGCTGATCACAACTACCATGCCTCATGTAATCACAGCGCTGTAATTAGATACTAGGAATAATTACTATTAATAATGCATGCTATATTGAAAGCAATTAAAAGGAATGTCTGGCATGTCCTCCAGGTTTGAGCAGCAGATTGAGAAAAAAAACATACTGATTATTTAAACAATGCACTCAACCAAATTTTAGCAAAACAAGACCATTAGGCATTGCAGCACATCGGCCCATCATGTGCTCAGAGATAAGCTTAACCTCCTAAATTCATCCAATTTTGGTTAGCAATACCAATGTCTATTCGAATACTGCATTCGTTTTCTAGGAGAATCAAAGCACTGCACTTGGGGGCTCTAAACTATTTTATATAAATACCCTCGCATGAACAAAATTATTTTAGACAACCTCTTTGCTCCCGAATTTGTAATCAACTCTTGGGGAGATCCCTCTAGAAACATAGTTAACAACAAAGTTCACCCTTCTTAATATTTTATCACAATCAGTGAACTTTAAAATGATGTGAGTGAGCAATTGGTACGAAGAGAGTTCCCTTATATTAAACAAAGACATTTTGTTCAGCAGTGCCTTTAGAAAGTAAATTTTGCCCAAACATCATCAATGCACGCTACTACTTTTCAGATTGAGGTGGCGCAGTCTTGGTCCAGTTTTCAGAGACAACAGTCACTTACTCGATCCTCCTTTTTTTTTTAAGAGCCCCACTCCACCTTACATATCTCCAGGGGCAACCACCCCAGAGTTTAAAGACCTACACATTCCCTGGCTTCTCCCATGCTACCTCTCCTAGATACCTCCTTTCCACTCTTCTCCCAGTGTTCAGAGAGGGCTTCAGGGCTGCATTAAGAGCTTTACAGGTAAACAATATAATGTTACACAACATAATATAATGTCATTCCCTACCCAGACCAAGTCTCAGAATACAATAACCCGAATACTTAAATATTCACACACGAGCTTTCATTCAGAAAGGAGTCTTCATTTTTACAGACCTTAAACAAGGTATTAAACTGCTGTTGAAACAAGACAAAACAACTCAGCAATTATGAATATTGTGCAGAAGTATTAATTGAAATGCATGTAGGCATTACTCATGGCTGCTGATTCCTGGAGCACGCGCCATTGGCCGCCAATGTTTAACTTCCCAGCATCTACTCTGTGCACAGTCAAAAAATGTCAATTGGGCTATATTTGTAAGAGCAAAACACACTACCTCTGGTACATTTTTCTTAAATTCCCGACTGAGTTCAATTAAATGTTTATGAGAATGCTCGCTTTCCTCCTGCCGAGCAGCCAGCTCCGAAGCAACAGAATTAAGCTCCTTCTGGAAAAAAGAGAGAGAGAGAAAGAGAGAGAGTGGGATTTATTTTAATATTATACATAAGGCTGTCTTGCAAGAGTTTTTTGCAAGGCCAAGACAGACGGGCTATTGACTGCGAGCAAGCATGAATAATTTAGAGAACGAGGTATTCAATGTAAAACCAAGACGGCTTTTAGATAATCACAGGCTGAACTAATCAATGCTATTCTGTAAAGTTCCTCAAAGCCAAGCGTGACCCAAGTTCATCAGCATCTCTCTAAAATATTGCAGGCTTTGGTAGACACCGCACGCGGCCAGCCTGGAGGCTCCGCCTCTGCCACCGCCATCCCTGTGTATATCACCGGAAGGGAAGCCGTCCAACGATGACTTACTTGCACTTAAGTGTTCATAAATAAGCTTTTGGAGATATGTATGGCTTTTTAATTTCAGCACAATTTTGAAAATTGAAGGTGCCAATATTAAGTAAGCTGACCTTCCGCGCATTCTGCATTAAATCATGGGCCGCTAACTTAAAGTGCAGGAAATGTTTCATTAGAGAGTTATGGATTCATATGAAGTTGATTTAGATAAACCTTGCTGCTCTTTATAAAAAAGGGAGGCCGAGCTAGCTGATCCTCCTGCATACACAGGATATCCTTAGCTGATCAGACGCAGGAGGGCACACACCAGCGTAAAATAGGCCCTTTAGCGGTTTAGAACTAGCCCTATTAAATTCACACTTTGCATGGTAGATATCTAGGTTGGGTAGAGAGTTAGGGGAAATAGTATTTTTATACCAAGCTGTGTATAACTTGGCGGAGAGTTGGAATAATTCATTTGGGAGTGAAAGGCAATCAATGCAGTACAGATTTGCACAACTGGCACCCCTCCTGGCGAAACGCGGAGTGGCCATTAGCTGGATAGGCACGCGTGCACCTCAGGCACACATGTAGGTCGGAGATACTCAGGAGTGGACGGTCACCAAGGACCAGCACATTCGGCTCTCTCGGTTCGATGACAAAGTGTTGGATGATATTGACACATGGGTCCTAGAGTTGGAATACTTTCACACACATGGACAAGCACTGATGGGTCTGATCAGGACTCCAGCCCTGAAGAGGTAGATGAATATCTCCTCACTTAGGCACATACTTTTATTGGGATTTGGATTCCAGGAGTGTCCTTATGAGGTTAAGTGCATGTAGGTTTGTTGACATGGTATTCATTATTGGAACCTGCTTTCTCACCTACATGAATCTGTCCCTTCTGTTAACTCTGGGTGAGGATATGCCGAGCAGTGGGTTAAATGTTGATGTTATATGTTTTCGAGCAGTGGGTTAAATGTTGAAGTTATATTTTATTTTTTGTTTGTGCTTTCTTCACATTATGCTGTGAAAACACAAAATCGAAAAATGAAGGTTTAAAAAAAAAATAGGGCATAAAAAGGCATTCTGGGATACAAACTGCTGCTTGCAAACCCTATGAATTAACAACTCTGACTACTTTTCTTTCAAAAAGAAGCATGCCTTTGTCTTTTGCTAATGCCCAATGTGTATAGGCAGACCAGAGACAGTGGCGCGCTTCTTGTTTGAATGCGGAGAGTATACCTTACCACGGAAGAAATGGCTCAAACATCTATGTCGCCAGCTAGGCACTAGGCATCATGCGGAGGCAATACGCATACTCAGGTCTGACTGTTGTACCTTATATGCCTGCATTCTTGCAAAATGTTTATCATGGGCTTGGTCCATTAGATCTAAGAGGCTTAAATCAATTGTTTAATCTGTTTTTTAAATTATCTTATGAAATATTTCTTTTTTTCTAATGAACTTCGTAAATTTCTTAAATTAACTGTATATTAAATTTTTTGTGTTTTGACTATCTTGCCATTTTAAATATGAAATTGTGTATTTTAAAAGCTTTTATGATAATTTTTATCGAAATAAAGCCTTCTTGACTTGACTTGACTTTTGCTAATGCTTGGAAGTTGGTTATTTGTGTTTGCTGTCAATCACTGTTTCCCTTTTGCTTACATTTCTGAACAAATATTGTTAAAAAAAACTATAATGGCCGATCATCAGTGCCAAGGATGTTATGATTTTATTTCCTTTGTTGTCACAGAAGTAGGGACAATGTCACTTCTGCGACTCACATGACTTTGATGAATAAAGGTCAATGGAAAGCAAGGATAAGCGTCAAAAATGTATAGGCATGGAGAGATGGCACGTTTTGCTTACTTGTGTATGATTATGCTGTTCGAAGCTGACCTTATGTTCATCGGTGCTGTCTGCAGCCACCGGGTAGATTCGGTATATACTTGTGTCCACAAGAGTTCAAAATGAAGGCTTATGTATGCAGTCCATGCCAGCAAATGTGCCAGGCATCTGCGTTTTGTGCGTACACCTACCTGCTATTACAAAGCTGGTTCAATTTAAGAGCTCTTTGGTTCAATTGGGAAGTATATTATCTGTAAATTTCTTTCCTAACAGGCAATACATCCAAAATGTATGTTAGCTTGTGCTACAACTGTGCAAGTCTATGGTGCCCAGCTTATACCGGAGGAAGACGGGTGCAAAAACAGTTAGCCCCGCTTAAGAAATGAAAAGTTGTTTAATGCAACACTGCATTCAAACTCACGCTCAATGCGGCACCATTTATTCCACTGGTCTGATTTTATTTGCACGTTAAATTTGAACCACTTTGAATGAGAACATGCCAAACTCTTCAAACAAAGTAAGCAGATTGTGAAGAAAGAACTTAAGTGAATTTTTTGGCAGCATGGCTCAAAAAATGAAGTAGCATGTAAAAATATTTTAATCGCAAGGATTTGAAACAGGCCACAGGTGCAAAATGGCACCAGTTAAGCACAAAAGCCTCAATGTCATTGGAAAAAGGCAGGGTTGCCAGGACAATGGACACAATGACCTGGGTATAGTATAGCACGGTGCAATAACCAGTGTAAACCCATACTAAACCCCTGTTTGTCATCAGCGTTTGATCAGAGGGGGACCAGCCAATAGGGAAACTGAGAGAAGACTTGAGTCAAGAGGTGGAATGAGTCATCTCAGGCAGCGTCTGAAGGGGTGTAGTGGCCTTAGTCACATGGCAGGCCCTAAAAGTGACTAACTCTGCACTGGTTGGTCTCTAGGATCTTAAGTGGCACTGTTCAGTGTCTACTTGTTAAACCACTTCTGTTATGCTCTATTAGGCACATTTATTTAGCATGCATTTTTCCTTTAGTTTGCCTTTGCGGTGCTGTCAGGATCTGGTAAATTCTCGCTCTGAATTTGAGGATTCCATCAGACTAGAGTCTAGCTGGGTTTGAGAGCTCTAACATCACTAGATATTTGTTGTCGGTTGTTACGCTTGTGGCTGGAGGCCATGCTTTGTCCTGATTTTGGGGTTACGTGGCTTATCCACTGTATGACATGTTGTTACATGAACCAGTTAATTGGACCTACTGGTGTTGTGGAGCAATGGCATCCATCTCTGGCTGTTCTTAGCTGTGTTGGTTGGCTGTACAGAGTTCCGTTTAATGTGTTCTGAGGACTGGTTGGCATCGGAAGTAGACCAAGTGCTGTTGTGTGCATGGTGATACCCAATTGTACCACAATTCTTAGCTGTATTAGCTGCATTAAGAGTGTCCTATCTAAAATGCATGTTGTGTGTGTGTGTGCTGCTTTTATTTGGTTATTGCTGCTTGTGTTCCAGTACGTGGAATATCTGTGCAGTGTTGCGTGTGTGTGATGGGCTCTGTTTATTATGCTAAAGGGTGCAATCCACCCCGGAAGAGAAACAAGCCTTTAAAGCTTGGAAGGAGAACTGGAAATGGCGCTCTGTTTGTGTGGTGTGCATTAATCCGTGCAGTGCACTGCCTCGTGCACCCCAGGGCCCGGTGCACGAGGTCACAAAGGACAACAGAAACACTTGCATTCTCGGGAGCAGCGGGATATATGGATTTCTTCACAAAAATAGCCGTTAAAATGTACATTTCGGAATGTCTACAAGGCGAGTATCATGCAAACCTCTGAACCGCTGCCCAGAACCCAGCAGGTGCCGCATTCCTTAACCAGGCAATCACACATCAGCACACTGCTAACTACAATTATGAACTGAGGTGGAAGCACATTTACTCTGCGTGGGGGGAGCCGCGCGCTGCATTCCTGTTAACAAACAGATTAGCACTTGCGGCACAACACTTTTTATTTATATTTTACCGATGGGTAAATCTGTTCCTGGCTAATAAAAAAAAAACGCAGCCGCGATATCCCGAAGACGTGTTTCAACATTAATATGTACCATGTTCATAGCACAAAATAAAAATGTCAGCACAAATGCCTCTCATTAACATCAAAATACAATTAAACGGGATATTCGGAGGAAAAAATAATTGCAATGTAGCCAGCTAGTGTGTGCCCCGATTCTGGGGTGAACATTCTTGATAATGAGCTAGGAGACGGGAGTGTGGAAAATGAATAATCAAAGTGATGTTTTATGGGAGGAACCACGGCGCAATATTTCTTGGGGCGTTTCATTTAAAAGGTCTGCTGTGGCCATCCACATAATCGAGTGTTCCATGAATCATTGTTGCGCATGACTAGTTACAGTATATTATAAGGCACTTATGCAGGCCAAGACCCACTCTAAAGTAGTTGCTTAGAAGTTAAATGAGAGATCTCTTAGGCGCTGTTAAAGACACATACACAACTTATTTATTTTTGTATTCTTACTCACGCCAAAGGGTATTGGCGCACTGTAGAGTTGACCAACACAAGTACAGCATCAGTACACAGAAACAAGGCATGCAACCAGTAACTTGAACAATTAAGTACATATAAGCATGATTGCAAACCAGACAAGGAGGGAATAAAGCACTAAAGAGATCAGGACGTAGAAAAGAACCTGGGAGGTGGACGGTATAACTAGTACAGTCTTGGGACTATGGTAGCAAGTGCTAGGATGCCGCAGCGTGATAGACTGCAACGGTTGACCAAACTACAGGAAGCTCTTCCGCCACAGGTGGAGCATAAATGCAGGTCTTCCACCCCCCTGAGAAGAAGTTAATCGCATATAATACAAGATAGTTGTGCGGGGGCAGCGTTACACAAAGAAGTGTACTCAGTGTAACACAACTGTAGGCTCTGGTGTCGATGCGAACTTTGCTTAACTGAAACCTTAGATTCATGGCTCATGGAAAAGTCATCCTTATTGGAAGAGGAAACCTCACCAACTTATTAGTGTCATGGTTCATCATAGGAATCCTCTCCCCACCCTGGTAGGACAATGCCACCCAGGTGGATTCGACTTCCTTGAAGACTGACTAGTTAGGAGGGAGTTCTTGCATAAGTCTTACTGGACAACATCATATAACAGGAGATCCAAATGAAAAACGTAAAATTACCTTAGAGTCCCTAGGGACCTTTGTCTTTATTAGTGGAACTAAGGTTAGAAACTAAGAAGGTTTGGGTACTGGAGTGAAATGCCTCACACCCAAAATTTTGCCAACATGTTTCTGCCCACTTTCGCAAGCCTAAATGGTCTGGGGCATTCTTCAGGGCATATGGATCCCTATGTGAGAAACCTGGATTCGATTCCAAATTTAGAATCAATTAGGCTAGGGTACGGTGGATTCCTAACTTAGGTCCTACCATATTTACCTTCCTGTGGTTGAGTAACTTGTCCTTGCCACCCTTAAGTATAGGTGTTACCTACATCATGGTCACAGAGAGGGCAGGGTCCTTTGTAGTCACTCATTCATCAAAAGGAAAGCCCGGCCACTTTACCTACGTTTGTCCCGCTCTGCGCCGTGGTACGCAGTTCATGCCAGCAAATGTACCAATGTCAAAATTTAGCAAATGTGACTACAAAGGATTCCGCCCTCTCTGTGACCATGATGTTGGTAACACCTATACTTTAGGGTGCACTCTTGTCAAGCCAGCCCTTCCTCCAATACCTGCCTGGCCATGGCCCACTAGCTCTACATTTGCCAGGAGGATCTTCAGGGACACTACAGTTCTGCAGTCTGCCCATCCGCACTCCCGCACTGCAGGGTATGAGAGACAACCAGGCAGAATCTGTCAGGCCCCCAGTTCTGGGAACTGGAACTGACAGTTTTGAATGCAGTGAGGTGGTGGGACACCAGTTCTTCTCTACTAATCACCCAGCACGTTATCTAACCATGAAAACAAGTGGAGCTACTACTGTGACATATCTCAGTATATAGCATGATACATTTACCTACACCCACTCTGTCAATGTCAGCAACAAAACTTCAAAAACGCCAAAGAGAGGTAAATAGACACATTCCTAGCATTACATCATTATCATGGAGTAAAATGCATCTCAGGCAACAAAAAACATAACCCCAGTCTCCACTCCTCATCTTTTCCCAACATTCGCTCTACTTCCTGCTTCTTTCTTTGCCCCGTTCCTCTTCTTAGTACCACAAGAATTTGAGACATATTTCCACCTCGCTCGTATATATAGCCGGGTCTAGTGCCTTAGAGGACTGGGGGGCCTGTGTTTGACCTCATGGTCACAGGTTCAAATCCTGGCGTGTTCACTCAGCCTTTCATTTTCCAGAGGTCCATAAAATGAGTAACACTGAGTTGGGTAACAATAAGCATCTGTTATTCAGCGCCAAGATACCCACAGGGGACGTGCACTTTACAAATGCACGTTATGTTGTATATTAGCTCTATTGCTAACGTAATGCAAACAATAAAATATGTGTCCAAACGTTGTATATTAGCTCTACTGGATAGGTACCTGTTTACACCCCCTACCCCCGTCCGTTGCATGTTTGAGTACACAGATGATAATTCAATTTGAACACATTTTTTTTTTCAGAACAAGATTTTATTATGTTGTTGAAAGTTGCATGACAGGCACAGCGCCCCGGAAACCGGAGGAGCTGTGAGCATTAGAGTAATAATCACATTCAAGCAATTCAATCAACATTTAAGATAAAGTAATTGTACTAAACCCCCCTCCCCTCACCCTCCCACTCCCCCTACCTGGAACCCCCCTCCCGCCCCTTGCACAGCGTCTAGGTAGTTTACAAACACAAATATATCAAGAAGCTTTCAGTGTGTACTCCTCATCGCCCGGGATCAGCGTCCAAATGTCCTTCCTCGGGTCCATCATGTGCTGGCGGTTCCAGCCACAGTCCTCTATAATCTGCCCATCTCTTCCAAATCTTATAATGTTTCCGAGGGCAGCCCCTGGCTGCAAAGATCGGGCGCTCCAGTCCCATATAAAAGTCTAGCCCCCTTTTCCACACTCCCACCAGGGGGGCCCTAGGGTCCTTCCAGGCTCGAGCCACGTCTCTCTTGGCCACAGTGAGGCCCAACAGCAGCAAATGTCGTTTATAGATATTTCCCCCCACCTGTTCCAGTACATGGAGAAGACCCAGCTGTGGCGAACGGGGGAGCTCCCAGCCCAACACCTCAGACAGGCAGTCCCATATTCTGGACCAAAACCTCCGCAGCCCGGCACACGACCATACTGTATGTATAAAAGTGCCCACCTCTCTGCCACATCTCAAACAATCAGGGGAACGCAATCAGGCCTGCCTTCCACAATCGTTCCCTTGTATAATAGGCCCTATGTAGATATTTGAACTGAATGAATCGTAGGCGTACCACAATGGCCGCTCCCCTCGGGGCCTCAAGCGCTTCCCTCCAGTCCTCCTCCTCAAACACTCCCATTTAGTCCGCAGCCCGTCTAGGGAAAATGAGCAATGTGTAACTAGTGTTTGGTAGATAGTAGATATCTTTTTACTTTCCAATTCCCCCATAAATACCTTAGCCTCCAGCGGGCTAAACTCTGGCAATGAGTCCAGGCCTTTTAGGGTGGGTGCAATAGCATGTCGGAACTGCAAATATCTAAAGAACTGGGTCTGGGGCATATCATACTCCTCACGTAACTCTTGGAACGACTTGAGGGTCGTGCCCCTGACAACGTGGCCCAAGGCTGACACACCAATCCTGTCCCAGCCACGGAACCCCTGCAGGGATGTCAACTGCGGGAGTAGCCCATTCTGCCACAGAGGGGTTTCCCTCGTTAGCTTGTTCCACCACCCCATGTGGTGGAGTGCTCCGCGCCATATATGAAACACTATTTGAGTGACCATTGGGAGCCTCTTCCTCTTACTAGCTGAATAAAGTATAGTATGTAGTGTGTCATGGTCCATCTGGTACCTCTCCAGGGCATAGGTCGGATCGCCCCGGTCCCCATGCACCACTAATTCAGTATTAATAGATGGGAAGCTTGATAATAGGACAGAATGTCCGACGTCGCTAGGCCGCCATAATACGTGGAGAGGAAACATGTGCGTAGAGCTACTCTCGCCACTCCTCCGGCCCAAAGAAACTGACTGAGTGTCGAGTTTACTTGCCTGAACCACTGCGGTGAAATAGGATATGGGTGATTTTGTAAATTTGAACACATTTTAACTACAGTGTTTGTAAATATATGTAAAAATAAGGCAAAGGCTTTAGATAAAAGTTTGGAAGAATGCAACAATTTATATTACTGCATCTGTCACCCACCTACAAAATATTAGCCGATATCAGTGCAAGAACCCGGAAAGAAGCAAGTAATAACAAGCACTGGCAAAGCCAACAAGTCTGGCGTTTACCAATATTGATTTTGTTTGGGAATGCTTTTTGTGTGAAAGCTTGCATGGTATGACACCAAGCAATGTTCAAAACCTAAAAGTGTATTTTAATATGAAAGCACACATTGCACCAGTTTTCCCCGACACTGATTTTGCAGGTATGCATATTGTGCAGGAGCAGAATGGTGCCGCTCATACTCAGGTAAGCCAATGGCTGAAGTAGAATGACCCTGGGCCCCATGCTGTATGGTCTAGTGGGTGGAGGCAATGTGAATGACACCACAGCAGACCAATGGATGATAAGGGGTAACTGAAAGCCCTTGTATGTATATTATATATTTTTATTAAAAACAAAAGTTGATGGCTAACGCCAGACCTAAGCAAAAGTTATTTTAACAGTGCACATTCTGTAGCCAGTGTAAACTTTCACAAAGCTGCCTCACTGTTAGACCAACTCATTTATCACCTCTGACTTATCAATGAACAAAAATCAAAAAGCTTTTCACAGCACTAAATGTACAGAACCTAAAAATGTTTGGTAAGGCTTCCAGACTACTGCGGACACCTTATTGCAGCATTTCTACAATATTTCAGCTTGTCTCTGCTATTACAGAATAGGACCTGAAGTATCAAGATCGGTCCTGCCCTGCCCCAAATGGAACAGCTTTGCCTGAACAGCTAGGCCACCACCCCCACTCCCCTCCCCTCCCCTCCCCTCCCCTCCACTCCACTCCACTCTGCTCAAGCCAATAAGCACCAGAGGGACATTAACACTCCACTGGATCTCGTCAGTGAGCCTTCGCTCGACTCTAGACACAGCCAGCAATGACCAGGTCTGGATGTATCTAGTTCCCTTTTGGAAGCTCAATATCTTTGCCCATAGCTTCTCTTCGATGTGATGCTTTGGCAGAACTGCTCTAGTGTGCACAGCCACATGGGCGTTGAGCTTCTTTCATGAAAGTTTGCATGGAACTGGACTACATCAGATGGCAGCTTCTTAGTATCTGGAGCAGTGTCCTGCAGTTCATTGTTGAGTACAAGAGAGTGTCTGTGGATGCAGAACCTGATGAGGAAAAGCCACCGGGTGGAAGGCCTGAGAGGCAGGAGTCAGTGATGTCAGTGAAGCACAACTGGTCATCAAAGAAAGCTGGAAAAAACAGATCTAGAAGAAGGACTATATGCTGGAGGCACTACACAAACCTTATAATTTCAAGTGGCCACGTTGGAGTGGTGCACAAAACAAAGTGTAAACAGTACAGTCGAACTGCAGAGGAACAAGCAACGTTGGACATGCAAATAAGGCGCGCACATTAATACGGCTTCTATTTAGATAAGGCTGAGTAAGAAACTCAAAGCCACAACATGGTGTAACCTCGCCTTGGCTGCCACTGGGCTGTAAATATAGACATTCCAGTAAATAAATGTGTTAGATGTATGTCATGTAAGGTTTAAGTCTGCATCCGACCATCCATCCATCTGTTCGAAGAGCTACTGAACCTCTCCATACACAGATAAATAATTTAAAAGCAAATAACCAAATTGGACCCCCCTTGGAGATATGTATACTGTGATGACCAAAAGGCAGCGTTCAAAAGCAGAAAAAGACTGGCTCCACTTCAAGGGGCTATTAATGTAAATTAATTTTATAAATTTATTATGAATGTAAAACAAAATTTAAAAAATGTTAAAGTAAAAGTAACTTAATTTTGAAATAAATATTTAATTAATTTAAATATATTATATTAAATAGAACACATTTTTCTTGAGATTAAATTAAATACATTAAATTAAATACATTCAGATTCCTACCTAAATATAAAAATAAAGAGTATTATGCATTAATAATTGTTAAAAGTGAGGCATAGAAATAATTAAATGTGATAAAATTAAATTTAATTAAAATGAATGCTACATTAATGTATACATTCAGTGTAAAATTATTTTATTATTGAATAATTCATATGTTTTAGACTTTTTAACATTCATCTTCATTTCTTTATATTTTCAACTATTTTAAAATAATTACATTTAAAGTCTCAAGTTCCATTTTTTCTAAGGGAGTGTGTTTCAGTACCAGTAGTTGGCTGCATGCAGTGCTGGACTAACTTCAGCTCTGAGCTGTGGAGTAATTTGCTCGTCCTTTGGGTTCCTTTTTGGCTGTAGCAACTTTGAAAGTGCAGTTTGTGAACAGCTATGGGCTTACTCTTCGGTGGGTGGGTGCATGTCCCTCCCTAAGCCCCGCCTTACTCCTCCCTAAACTATATAATTAATGATGCCCTTTTTTCGAGCCACTCCCCTGATCCTTCCCACACTTAATGATAATTAGTAAACTTAAATATGTGAGGATCATCTAACAGAAAACATAGAGGAGGCGGAGGTGAGAATTTACACTCGTAGGTTTGTGAATAACCTTTGGTAGTACTTTAGTAGTACTATTCTAGTACTTGTAAAGATACTAAAAAATGCAGTTTGTGACTGGGCCTAAAAGTGTTCAAAGAAAATTATCAAAAACTATACAAATAATTAGGTACACCCTTACAGACTGACCTTAAGGTGTTCCTAATGGTCCCAAGAATGGCATATCTCTCCCAGAAAAATAAAATGTACCAAGCAAAACCTATTAAATGAATAGAGGACAAAAGCACATTGAACAGTAAACCAGAACGTTTGGTCCCACAGTACTACATGAAACTGAGGGAGACTCTTTTTATGCAGCTGCGCAAAATCAACTGCTCACATCTGGATCCCTCCTACAGCCAATGATGGCTGTAGAAACCATGGCAATGGAATCCGTATATATTGTTACTGAAGATAGTGAGAAACATTCTTGCAAACATCTGCATGCAGTCATTAAAATGTTGGTTCAGAAGGAGCGGTGAGGTTCTATCGGAGCCAGGCACTTTTGGCTAAACCAATGAAATTATATAAGATAAAAGATGAATACAGTATGGAGCAATGGGTGATGATAATGGACAAACAACTTGAGGATTTGCAAGCAGAGAAACAACAAATAAGTAATGCCTTTGCTCGCTGGACGACCTTACTTGTCGGTGGTGTTGCGTCGAGGTGAGACGCTAGAGGTTTTCTTAAACTTTATAGGTGTCCTACATAAATCTCATCAGGCACCGAGTTACAAAATAGAATAGCAATCTTTCCCTATTACTGTTTGTCGATCTCTCCCACACTTTTACCAATGCACTTTATAGCACAATAGACGTTTTGAGGTAATCACCCAAGGGAAAGTGTCACTTTTAGATGCTAATTTTATTTTGTTCAATGTGAAACAAATGCAGTTCATGAATTTGGTCAGCGACAAGTATATAAAAGATAATGGGCAAGAAAAGAGGTGCTTCCTTGACTTGGCAAATGCAACAAACAAACTGTGCACACCTAAAATCCCTATGTGTATTTGTTATGCCTGTCTGATGAATATGGATATGGACTCTCTAATGGCTTAAACTAATGGGAACTTGTTGAAGTAGAACAACATTTTTCTATACCTGCAAGTGAAAACAGCTCTGATCAAAAAATTATACCTGTGGCCCAAATTAATTAAATCTTACTGGATCCACCGATATTCGTTATAAAGTATTTTGTGATACTCAATAAATGGTCCTGAGACGTCCTGGTGGCTGGAAAGAGAAAAGCAGAAAAGGAGCATCCCTTGCGATAGCAACATACAAGCAATGCGATGTGGTTTTACAGGATTTGGTGGGAAATGGAAGAAGTTATGTTAATTAAATATAAACTGACCTTGGAGGTAAGGTCGTTATATAAACCCCCACTGGAAAAACTAATAAGAATATGTTTGCAACATAAAAGGTTAGAAAATAATACATTGTTTTACAAGTTACAATTAGAGCAAAACTAGAAATACCATTGCTAGCTGTTCAGAAACGCTGAGGAAGCATACAGATGTTTAAGAGGAACAAAAAAATGGGGTAGAGGGCGAGCTAAGTAGAGGTACCCTCTCAGCTAAAAGTAGCAATATGTTTGTGAAGAATCATGTAGCGATGCTTCAACCTCTGCCTGGCAAAAATGCTTAATAGAAGAAGGCCTTCGAAAAAATTGGTGAAGGTGGTAAATTAACTAGAAACATGAATGTGAAATGAAAGCACAACATCACCTGGAAAAAAAGATGCTAAGCCACAGCAATAAAATCATTGAGAAACAATCTTTTTTTAACTTTGTGGTAATTCAAAGTTATTATTTCAAATTTCGCACCTCCTAATCAGAATTTAAACGGGAAATAGGTTTTACTCAAAAGACTCTTTCAAAGTTTTTTGCTCTTCTCAGTTGCTAATTAAAATGGCCACTTAGATCCAGGGGCAATTTCACAAGAAAATTGGAGTCTCTGAGAGCTGCTTATTTTACAAGACAAAGAAGACAGGGGAAAGACCAAAGGCGTGAATACATGGCAGGATAATGGAAACACTAAATGATTGAATTGGGTTGTACTACCAAATATCAACAACAAAATTGAGAAAGAAGAATGTTGAGGACAGAATATCGAGGGACGAAACATTAAAAGATACGTGCATATAGGGAAGTACAATTCCACATCTACATACCTTGAACATATATGTACTGTGTAGGTGCATATATCATACATGCCAACCCTTCCGATTCAAGGCTTGTCTCCCGCCTCCCAATTCCTGCATGCAAAAACCTGATTCCTCGGTGGGCTTCTGCAGACAGGGACTGGTCTAGTTAGACTCTTAGGGCCAAATTTACCACTTATTCGCGCAGTGCAGCAGCTGCAAATGCTGCGCTGCGTGAAAATGAGAGGAGGAGAGCTCCATATTACAAAAATATGGCACTCTCATCCCCTTTCTCTAGCACCCGTGCTGAAATCAGCTGCTGTGCTTTATGGAGACACCTTTGCACCATAGAGCAAGGGTGTCTCTGTAGCATAGGTTTTGTATTAGAACTGTACCCTTCCTACACAAAATGCTATGCATAGACTGACTTTTCCCTATTTGTATGTGTAATGTAAACTGCAGCACATGTACAAATTCAAAAAAGTAAGGAGAAATTAAAGCATTTTTCTTTTGTTTCGTCTAATTCAAAATAGCACAGTTTAATAATACTAAACCCTGACTACTCTATTTAGTAAGTAAGGTTTCGCGTCAGAAACCTTAAGTGGCTGAACGGGAATGCCCATGCTCCACCCATGGTACGCCCTCTTGGCGCTAAGTAATTCAAAGCGGTGCCATGCGCTGCTTAGCATTACTTTCACGTTATTTCCAGCCCTAAACAAGTTTAGCGCTGAGAATAAATCAGACAAAAAGATTTTGCACCAATTTGTGTCACTTTTGTGACACAAATACGGCATAAAGTCTTAGCAAGTCTCCTCCGTAGTATTCACTGCCAGTAACCAGGTCATGCAGGACAGTGCACATAATTTTTGTCACGCGCTGTCTGTCATAGTCCTTTCTCTGTGCTCCTGACAAATAAGGGAAAAACATGTATCTGTATTCCTGATATCCGGTCCTGTAGCAACACACTTTCAAGTCCCATACATGACAGCAGACCCAATTTAGGCCTCGATATAGTCAATGGGAGAAATACATTCTGTTTATTTTTCTAAAACCGCCCACTCTCCTCTTCTAAATGTTGGCATGTATGCTATACGTGGAGCTTTTTACAGAAAATCAAGACTTACTTACATGCCAATATTTGTTTTCAATATTTTGTCCTCATTATTCTGTCCTGGTGCACAGCACTGAATTGCACATTAGTGTTACGGCTGTACCATGGGTTAACAGGGACATTGGCAGAGAGACAGATTGGGGCGGTGGGCGGTGTAGGGATAAAAGAGAAAAGGAAAAAGACTATTTCAAAGCCAGGAATCAGGAACGCTTTAAAAGAAATAGGTATACACTGAGCATTATTCGAAAGAGACTATTGGTGAATAGAGGTTGGTAAGGCAGAGAAATAAGGATAATGTGTGTTTATTGCTAAAGTGTGAACTACAATAACAAATGGACGGCAGATCAAACCCTTAACAGCCATCTACTGTGCACTGCCAGAGATCTACAGTAAATTAACTGAACAGCTCAGTGAGAAAGACCCCATCTTAAACACAAAGCTTGGGCCATTTTTAGATGTTTCTTTTTTTAATATGTTCTTGCATAACCTAAGCATTCTTACTGGAGACCGAGGGGTTCCAGCACTTCTCTTCTTAATTCACAGGGCCAATCAGAGCACAGAACAGCCGAGTCACCTCCTTAGGAAGACGCAGGGGAGTCAGGTCACGAACGGAGAGAGGCTAGCTCTTGGTACATTCAAACACGATTGTGTTAAGAGCAAAACATACAAATGTGAATGTTCAACACATATACTGCCTTACCACTAAGCTCCTTTTGACAGTCATCACAAGTACTTGTGCAAAACTGAAGCCAAATCCAAATGTTATCCAAGCCTCAAACCACTAAAAAGTTAATATTCTGGAAGTCACGTTTGTTTTTCAGAGTTAAACAAACACTGAACGCTACAGAGAAAGCAATATAATTCTTTACATAAAACAGACTGAGGAAACAGACTTCATTAACTTGAAAACAGAGATAAGTAAGAAACAGGGACAATTATAAACCGTATATAATTTATCTCTATTAATTAGTTAAACACTTAGCATTTAATTAAGACAATTTAAAAGGAAATTAAACTTCTAATGTTACTGCAGCAAGTCAGTCAAGAGGTTTCTGTCTGCATAGTCACTATCTCCTTCATTGAACATTATGGGAGTTTTACATGAATTATAAACCTTAAGGGAGTGGCCCGGGGAAGGCAAAATAATTCAACAAACAAACATCTGATCTGAAGCTCTTTCTATAAATACTGAAAAACACAATGATGTTTGAACTGTTTGCTTAACAGGTAGTTCCACGCAGATATGTTACCCCATAGTCTTCTCCCACACCACTACATGCTCCCAGGCCGTTTTGGTGAGAATTTTAAGGACCTAAGGAAGAGATAATTCCTTACAAGATGTCTGTCATCCCATGCTTTTGCATTTCGTAGAAACAGAACACAAAACTGAACATGCCTACCCCCTCCATTGTTTACAAATGCATGTGAGCAAGCTCAAAAAAGTCCAATTACGAGTTTTAAGTTCTTTTGTGCCAACGATTTTTCTTTCGATGTATAAACAGAACGTAAATCAGCATATGGTGCTTTAGAGTAAAGTGTTGTCCCATCTCCTTTGTGTGAAGTCTCTAATTTTCTCATAAAGATAAACATCGATTACAAATTGCTACAAAGACACTGTCTGACACTGGTTGTGGTCCTTACATTGTAATTTGTAAGGTCTTCAATATAGCCTTTTAGCCCGCCATAGCGGGCTATACAGGCAATTAAAGGCCCGCTGCAGCGTTAAAGGCCCGAGCCGAAGGCGAGGGACTTTAACAAAGCAGCGGGACTTCAATTGCCGGTATAGCCCTGCTACGAAGGGCTATAAGGATATTAGAACAGTCTGCCACTAGAGGACAGAATGTTCTAACAAATAAAACAAAGCCTTCAGGGAGCGCGAGGATATTGAAATCCCCTCAGGCTCCCTGAAGGCTTTGTTCACAGCCAGAGCTGTGAACAAAGAAACATTTGGAATGTTGGAGCTCCGGGCTTATACCAGCCACTATAAGACTGGGTGCACTCCATTGTTTTCAATGGAGCTACCAACATTCCAATGTTCTAATTCATAGTATGTCCCTCTTATCACGGTTAATGTGTTTTGATACTGTGGCCAATAGCTTTGCCAAGTTCTTCTTTGGGAAGTGAGACCACCCAATATTAGAGTGTTTTCTTGAAACAGACAACGGGGATGACATCGCTGTGGACTCTATAGTATCATTAAATTCGCTTTGAAATGGATTTGCTGAAAGTGAGTGCTTATCCAATTGGATTATTTTATTTTGTCTCAGTTTGCCATTCTAGATTATGGTCATATGTTTTTATTCTACTACTGCTACTTCATACCACACAGACAACCTTTTCTCCCAAGCACCTTGTGTTGATTAATGCTGGATTTAAAATAGTGAGAAAAATAAAACATTGCACATAAAAAGGCATGAAGCACTGAGGCAAGAGCTACACTATAACTTTAAATTACTAAATTCAGTCAAATGCAAAAAGTATGAGAGCATGGCAAATAATTTGTGTTTGATAAACTGAAAGGACATCAACGACTAAATGGGCCTCGTGTTCTTTTTGCCAAAATCCTATATTAAACATTTAAGAGGAAGTATATAAATGTGTACCCAGTGAATGTACAAGAATATCTGCAAACGATAATGCTTCATTGTGTTCAGATTGAAGAATATGCATTCTCTATTTATGCCCCAGTCAGTCACTAGATATTTTAATTGTGAACTCTTTATTGATTCGTCGGCATCGTCAAGCAATACAGACAGATTTGTATAATCATTAGCATTCATCTAATGAAACACCACTTCTGGTGCCAGGAGATCGTTATTTAGACAACACATGAGCTCCTTGTTATGTCTGATGGCAACACAAAAAAACAATGCAATATCACTGAAAAACAGCAAATGCGGAATGTAGAAAACAAGCTGATCAAAGTCCTGAAAAATGCTGCGGCAAAGATTTGCTGTTTATTTGGTAATTGATTTCTAATTGCAGACTGTGACATTTCCTGAACAAAAACAATAAAGGAGAAATAAGATAGATCAGTTTAAATCAGTCTGTTTTACAGCCGATGCAACTCAGCAAACCAATGTATTGCATCTTGGCTCCTTTCTTAGTAGCTCCTCTTCAAAAAAGATCCAAAAAGGTAGACACAATTGTAAAATGTTTTATGCCAACTGCAGGATGCCAAGACTTTAACATTCTGGGATCTTTCTACAGTCAGAAATTTGTTTATGATGCACAAAATTGGATTCATAATTCATCCTTACTTTCCAAGTGTACTCTAAAAGTTCAACATC
Source organism: Lissotriton vulgaris (assembly GCF_964263255.1). Lineage (NCBI taxonomy): Eukaryota > Metazoa > Chordata > Amphibia > Caudata > Salamandridae > Lissotriton > Lissotriton vulgaris. Next base: position 165,267,362 of record NC_141699.1, on the reverse strand, counting down.
AACTATAATAGTAGTCAGAGGATATACATTGTATAGTGTATGGAAGCAATTTAGGCCCTTCTGGACTCACCATTTCAGTGAGCATGGGACACCATCATCATCATACTTAAAAGATCTTAAACAGTGTTTGATTTGTATGCAGAACCCTTTCTATACAGAACCCATATTCATAGGTTACACATATATGTGATGTTTATCCTTTTGTTGTTGGAAGCAAAGAGAAGCTAGCTGCACCCTGTACATGTGAAGAAATTGAGTGTTGATTGTGCTGCCAGCCAGCATGTTCCTGAGCACCAAGTTTAGGTTATCTTCACGCTTGTGATCACCACATTCTGCCAGGAGGACCAGGCTTACAAAGTGGCAGAGGGACTCTGGCATCCAGCAGGGAACAAAGAATGTTAATCTTGGGCTTCTTCATTTATCAAATGAAAACCATGATTTTCTGAAAAGTGTTGATCACAGGAAATATAGTGCACTTCCCAAGATGGTGGTCAGTCTATAGGATGATATTCGAGATTTCCATTCTAAGATGACATAGAGCCCTTTCTTATGATGTCAGTTCCTGTTTCGAAGATATATGAAGGAATTAATCACAAGAAGATGCATGGCAACGAATTTGTTCCCTTATTTTTAGCTCTATTCCCCACCCCTTTTCTACTGTTTTCTTCCAAGTTTTTAACTTTCACCACTTTGATCTTCTTTTGCATTCTGTACCTTGAATTCTTGTTTGGCTCTTTCCTTTTCATGATGGGAGAGCATGCTGATTTCAAGTATTAACCTTCACCTTCAATCAAGAGCTACAAGATTGCCAATGGGGTTTTCCCTTTTATGGGGTTTTCCTCCTAGAGTAGCTCTCTTAAGGAGAAACTTGACACATTTCACAAATTCTATTCTGTGCAGAGAGGGAGTGTGGCAATTGAGATGAGTCACTCTTTTTTCTACCAATTAAGAAGGGGACTCACCAGACTTTCTCATTGTCTAATCCTTGACCGTTACACAAGTAAAAATGGTGTAGGTCAACATGGATTCTAGCTGACCGAGATGGATCTCCATCAGCAATTGAATACTAGCGTAACTGCTATGCTGAAATAGTTTGATGTCTTTCTTCATTGAGGTCATTTAGCTAAACCTTAAACTTCATGCATCAACCACTTTTCACGTTTCAAGCAACCCTCTGGCATTCATCACGAGGGCATTTCTACTTTCTTGCTTGTTATTTCTGTTTGTTGCAATAACTACCCTTGGTATCAGTGTGTTATTAGATGATCTATTTTGTGCCCCTCCAACATCATATTTTTCCTCATTTGCGCAGCATTCACTGGCTTCCAGTGAAAAGGAGAATTTAATTCAAGGCACTGTCTCTTGCCTATAGAATCACAAGAGATAGAGGTCCAGGGCATTTAAAACAGAGACTTCAGAAATACCATCAGAACAGGATCTTGCGATCCAACTCTCCTATGCTTCTCCACACCCCTCGCTTTGCGAAAACCAGGATCGGTGGGCGAGCCTTCGCTGTAAGAACAGCTTCACTCTGGAATGCTATGCCTAATTCCTTGCGTAAAGCAGACTCGGATTCCATCATCAGGAAGGCCCTAAAAACTTGGCTGTTTGATTTGCCCTAGCCAGACTTGCTTCCCGCTGTCTGACCTGCTGCTACTTAGTGCTGGGACACCGCCGTTGGTGGTAGCCTAGAGCTTTATAAATTGTTATGGTATGACATAGTATTTTTCCTTCAGCAGGCGGGAATGTATCAGCATTTGGAATGGCAGGGACACTGCTTTTGTGAAGCATTACATATCACCAGATGGCATTGCGAACAATCTAGTTCAAAAACGTCTTCGTTTTCATGATGAAGTCCCCAAATTAGTAGCGAGTCCTGGCACAGTAGAGGCCCTGGCTTGAAGCAGTTCATAAACGAAAGGGTGGTCCACTTCCTAGGTTTGATATTTCTGGCACATGAGAAGTCTTAGATGAGAATGGACACTCACTGTGTAAGTCATCTTTGTTTTGAACCCTCTGAGGGGTGTAAGCCTAATCTGCGATTTTCACCCATTTTTGTAGGAATCACGAAATCCAGCGGCACATTTAAAAAGCACAAGGATGGACCTCCTTCATTTCGGCTCTGTTAGCTCAGTGAACAGAAGACATCCCCAGATGAGTCATGCTTTTACAGGGATGGGCCGTTCATCTACTGCTGCATCCTTCAATGCTGTATTTTGTCAGGGTGTATACCAGTTACAGATTTGTATCAAGTATTACACTTTATAGCTGTATTTTTGATTCCGAGACATGTACCATAAGACCAGAAAGAATTCCTGATACAGAACCTCATGAACGGGGTCGTTGTTAAGTCGGCTTGTTTCATTCAATCATCATAGTATCAAAAGTGTTGGGTCATTTTTTTTCTCCATTTTTTGCATTGTAGTACAAAAGGCATCTGCTAAATGACTTGGAGGCTTGGCAATTCCTCCTGGAAAGTTCTTCGGAAAGAAGACTCCCACACATTTACTCTGAAAATTGTTTTTTTCCCATTAGGCTTCCTTCTTCTACCTCATTCAGTAGTCACAATAGCTAACACAGTCGATAATAATAAACATTGGTGTTAATTTTTTTCATGTTGGATTTGGTGACATATTTCATTTTATATATGTCAATCACTTACTATTCCTTTACTTTGCGGTAGTTATGAAAAGCGTTCTGCAGTGATTGTAGGTTACAGACGTTTCACTGTGTATCATTCATGGATAAAAACATCGGTATTACCATACTTGCAATCAAGGGGACAACAGATACCACATTCGAAAATGTGTCTTCCACATCATTAATAACATTTGAAACATTGCAGATGCTCTCACACATCATTGTCTAAACTAGAGCTCTCCCCGACTGTCTATAAAGGACCTGCACACATGTATTCAAGTACAAACCCATCACTGCTAGTCCATACCGATCACCTTCATTTAGCATCAATAAAAATGAACTGGGGTCTATTTCTGTAATGCCATTAATTTATACAAATAATGGCAAACCTGAAACCCTGGTCTGCTGTCCATGACCCAATTTTAAGCTTGTATACATTAATATTGTCTAACACAAAGATTACATTTTAAATGTCATTCCATTCAATCTACACTTTCTATTGTTAACTTCAATGGGGCAATATTTTTGTTAATTGTAGATGATATTTAGAACACAATATTTAAGTCAAACAAAATCCTGAAAGCGATTTTCTGGTAACACGTCATGTCAAAGATATCTGATAAGGAAGATATAAATTTGGTTCCTGCAATCTAAAAACATTTATTAGTAGTGATTTTACATACATCCTGACAAGGGTATCGATCACAGAAATGGAGAGGTTTCTCTCATGGTCACCTCATCGCCTTTTTTCTCTGTAAGGAAAAAAAGGACTCCCAAAATATGCGAAGGTCATCAGCATATAGTGAGAACTTGTCTGTCACACCCATGGAGCAGTCAAAGCCTTTCTTCTAAGTGTTTGCTTCGAAGAGAGACCCCAGGAATACAATTGCCACCTGAAAAAGCAGTGGTGATAGGGGGCCTCCCTGATGAATCCCAACTGCAAGAACGTGAGTCTGTGATAATATACTGTTTACAAGTACAGACACACACCTTAAGTTCAGTATTCTGAACAAAGGTATACTCAGAAAAAACAGATCCCAATCACAAATATTTGAGTAGTGTAAATAGTTTGGGGGCTGTGCATAGTGGACCAATAGGGCATAAAGCCACTTTGATCTTGGTGTATGACCGCCACGACCACTGCTCGCTATCAGAAAGGTGGTCGAGATTTGTGCTGAGACTGAGCATCCGCATTAAGCAGTGTAATAGAGCGGTAGGAGTCACATTTGCCCACCGGTTTGCCAGAATTCAGAATAAATGTGATTACCACCTCTCTGAGAATCACCCAGCAACCACCTGTTTTCCCTGCAATGCAAAACATTTCTATTAAGTTTGGAGCCTATAGAACTCAATGGGTATACCATTTGATCTCTTGGTTTTACCAGATTGTAAATGTCATATCGATCATCAACATTTAGTCGTTAAATATGTAAATTCTTGAATAAAAAAGTAGCATTCCAACTCAACAGTTGCAAGGGATCTACCAACACTCCAAAATTCATTAAAAAAATTGTTATATTAAATCCATAGTTTCTGGTTGGCTGGACTGATATGCTAGTTTTTATTTTAAGAAACTATTGATTTACGATAAAGAAGATCTTAAAATAATTTTGGAGTGTTGGTGGCTCCCTTACGACTATATGTTGTTGATAGTTGGAATGGCACTTTTTTCTTCCGGAATTTACATATGTGCCGACTAAATATTGATGATCGATGGGGTTTGATTCAACTGAAATTCTTGAAAATGCAATTTCAATATACTATATTGAGTGCCTCCTCTAAAATGTTTTCTGTTGATTAGACAATTACGTTTTAGGAAGCCAAACTGGTTAGAGGACGAGCACCATTTTACTGGCTCTACTAATGGGACATGTATGGAGCGATAAGCCAAAGCTGCCTTTGTATATTCAATAAATTGTAAAATTCCTATTGTCTCTGTGATTTCATTCATTGTGATCTATTGATTCAAGCCTCCAATGTCTGTTTCATGTAACGGTTTAAGTGGACATTTATAAATATAATTTAGGAGGACATGTGAGGGGATAGCCAGGCACTCTTGGTATAATTTGTTGTAAAACTGGGTGATATTCGGGGCTATTGCCTCCAGGTTAGTATATACCTGACCATTATCAGTTCTTATGTTAAACATTGCTCCCAGCTGATGACTTCCGTTAATCATTCAGTAGATACGTTTACCAGCTTTATTTCTTTGTCCATACACTTTGGAGAACTTCTATGGCAATTTCTCTATATCTCTTCTTGAGATTTAGGTTACAAGTCTTGACTTTCTAGGGTTCTTGTAGTTTCATTTTCCAGTAGTATCCAATTGATATAATCGCCCTATGCCTAAGCACCAGTTTGAATGCCTTCTACAAAACCAAATGGTGTCTCCGGAGCCAGAATTAACGTGAAAGTAATCTATGGTCTTAGTTCTAAAAGCCTTTCATACATCTGGGTTCAAAAGTCATAAAATATTCAACCTCCGTGTCCCGGGCATAGCTGCCAACTGTTCCGTTTTTGTCTGGACAGTCCCGGTAAGTTAGAGACTGTCCCGGGAAATTCACTATCTCAGAACAGTCCTGGCAATTACACTTCAGAGAGAATTGCAAGGAATTGTGATGGGAATTTCAAACGTTAGGCCAAAGCAGCCAAGTTGGAAAAAATTCTCCAATGCAGCTGAATGGGAGAATTTTTCCAGCACAGCAACTTTGGCCTTAAGTTTGAAATTCCTGTTTCAATTCCCTGCAATTCTCTCTTCATTGATAAGATCCTATAATCTGCACTTGACATACACGTGCCACGTTAGTGCTGTTGTCTCCTACAGCACGACAACACCCATTACACTTAGCAACAACTACCGCCATACAATATGATAGTCTGCCTGCACCTTCTGTTGTGAGTGATTTGATGATGTCACATGTAGACAGGCGACGGACACAGAAAAACACAGTGTGGGCTAGATGGCTGCATTAACTCCCTACTAGATGACCAGCATGGGCTGTTCTGCTGTTCCAGTAGGTGTGCGTGTGGGACAGGGAGAAAGGGGTGGGTATGTGCACAGGCAGCGGCAGTCACCCTGGCATCTAAAGCTCGCAGGTCCACGTGCAGGACTCGCTGCAGCATTCGGGTCACACAATTAAACAACTAGACTGTTATCTTCGTGTCTTGATCACAAACTGAAAGAAGCAAATCATGCTGCAGGTGTTAGTTGGGAGACGCTCAGACCCTGCTGTAGAGCAGCCAAGGGCAGTTGATGGGGTGTAGTCTGGCTGTTTTTTTAATGCAGGATTACAGCCTTATTTTTCATAGTGTGAGAATCCTGTAGTTTAATGATGAGCACTTATGGGTATCAATTTCCCCAAAGCATTTCCTACTACAACTCCAAAAAGCATATTTGCGCTCTATTTCGGATTACATTTCGTGCATGCAATGTTTTGAAATCTGCGGATACCATGTTTATAAGACCACAGTTTGCTACGCTGGCTGCAACAGTTCTTTAGAATGAACGCCCATTTCTGAATTTTATTCAATTTTGCATCACTCCTAACACATCTTCGTGAAAGAACGGGTCACAGTGGCAATTCTGCATTTGTAAAGACACCATATTGATGATGACGTTACCTGTACGTCCCAATATGCCATATGATAAGTAGAGTTAATTTATGCTAATTATGTGGATTGGGCGGAGTGGGCAGGGCTTTACTGCAAAGTGTCCCTGGCATTTTCAAATGTTGGCAACTATGCCATGGCCGCCTATTCAACAACATTAGCAGGGTCAGACTAATTGCAGCGTGAGCAGACATGCTTCCTGCATTATCAGTTTTTGTGAGTACCTCAGTTGTGGTACAAATAAGTAGTCAAGATGATAGAATGGTTTGAGGGGTCCCCAGAAGAATGTGTGATGTGCTATCCCTGCCACTTGCCACAAAGGGAATAGATTGCAGCGAAGCTGGCCAAACAAGTCAAACTCATTACCTCAATGTGAGAATGAAACTGCCTGCCTAAATCCCAATGCATGACTTTGTTGCAGTCATCCCAGATGACTGTTTGGCCTTGAGGGGCTTCCACCGTTAGCTTAGTAAGTATACTGAATAAGTCAAGTGACAGATGGGTGAGGGGAGGAGGTCATAAAGATTTTTAAAAAGTTATTTTTTTTTCCTTAACTGCAATAGTCACCATAATATATAGCACCCCAACCTGTTTGTCCAGATACGTGATGTGTGTAATGGAAATAGTTTTTTAAATAATATGGCCGCGCCTCTCCGGCCATATACGAACATGGCATGTTTACCAGCTCGTTTAGGTACCAAGTCAAGAATTGAACTTCTCCTAACGTTTGATGTCATCTAGCCTGTGCCATATTTCCCCTTCAATTGTAATATACAATGCTGTGCCAATGTTAATGTGATCGTGTGCACTACATAGTATTTTACTGCACATTTGGAACATCAAACATAAGCAAACTATCCAAATACCCTTCTCTACTCTTCTCAACATGAAGTATTTGTCCCACAATAATAGGGTGAGCAAATCACCTCCTATGCACAGAACAGTTATAAATGCATGTTATTCCCAGATTTCTAAAACTCTTTAAGTATAAAAAATAAACTATACGAAACATGAAGTGGAACAGAAATGTATTATTTACAGTCTAATAACTATTACAAATAACACGGATCCAGACCCTTTCATTAGTTATATTGTGTCTAGGGGAATGTCTAACTCACACACTCGCTAAGCTGTAAGTGGCCATTTGGTCTTCGATATCCTGGAAGTCATAATTCCAACTTATCATTGGTTAGTATTCATTACATAGAAAGATGGAAATACGGCTTTGTAGTTTCTTCACATGATACAAAAATACAAAGAAAGAAGACAATTTCTTAAGTTTGGTTCTTTGTAGAGTATTTCAATGGTATAAAGCGTTGCTCTCCTATTATCTTTTTAGACGTTCCACTTGATCAGCTAACACGCGTTTCGCCCTACATTAGTGCACAGGCCTACAGCTTTTTAATTTTTTAAAATATATTTTTGGGGGGTTTTATTTTTTTACATACATATATAACGATTAACATTTAGACATTTCACGCTGTCCATACATGGTGGCAAACCATTAGGCTTAGTTGCTAGTTGCAATGGATACAAATGTTTGATCTCCCTGTTAAGCCTATTGTCAAACAAATAACATAAAACATATACCCGGTGGCGTTTTGTGCTAGAGGTGCCCGAGGAGTCGGACTGGTTGCAGTGGGCACTGTGCTTGAGATCAAGACCTGTCTCATTGTCTACTCTGTTGGAAGAAAATATGGGGGGGGAGAGAGAGGATTCTAGGCGGAAGGGGGAATAGGGGTGTCCTGCTCTGAGTAGCATGGAGTTGCTCGGATAGGCACTGAATTTGACCTGCACATTCAAGGTGGATCATACGGGTTTAGGAAGCTATTCAGGGAGGTCCACATTCCCCTATTAGGGTTTCTCCACGGTGTGTTGCTTAGGGTGGTGATGTTGGCTCCCCTTAAAAACATTACCTAGTTGAGCCAACCCTTGAAGGTGGCTTTGGAGGTGTCTTTCCAATTGGTGAGGACTATTTTAGCTGCTGCTGTAAATAAGAGGTCGAGCAGGTTTCTGTTGTGTTGTGAGTCTAGATCGGATGTTATGAATGCGGTGGTGAGTGAGGAGAACTCTTCTTTAAGAGTACATCCTAAGGCTTTGTTTATGAGGGAAAATACTTTTTTCCTAAATATTTTGACCTTAGTACAGTGGAAGATGAGGTGTGCCAGGTCCCCTTGTTCTATGTCACAGTTCCAGCATCGGTCGTGTTCCCTCAGACCCATGGCTGCTAGGCGAGCCGGGGTCCAATAGATTTTGTGTAGCAGCCAGAATTTTGTCTGGGCAAGCACCAGGGATACGGCTTTTTGGAGGCTAAGATAATAATCTTGGTTTTTGAATTCTGTCAGACTAATAGAATTACTGAGAGCCCGGTTGCAGTGACATTGAAAGGTTGTTTATATGTCTGCAATAGGCTTTATGTATCTTGAGGCAAAGATTGCTTAATACATGAAAGCATCTGAAAACAGAAGACCTAAAGCCTTGGGCAGACTTTGTGTATCACAAAAGCGAGTCAGAGTAGATACCCATGCTGCAAAATTTGGTGTTCCAGATATTCAATTTGGAAAAAAAGATAGCTAGGTCTGACTTGTTAGACTCATAGACCTCATTCTGAGGCGTCCCTTGATTTTATGTAGTTTGAAGAACGCCTCAGAATCAGATAATTTCCCTTGGGGGACAGCGTCAGGGATCTTCTAAGTGCACTGGATGCCGTTCCTCTACCTCCACTCCTAGCGTTGAGCAAGGCTGCAATTAGCTACTTGCAAGCTGGCATCACCATCTTTTTGACGCAATACTCACATGGAGCAATGGTTCCTTTACTATTATTATATACAAGTTAGAGAAGTGTCCAGATCAGTCCGATTACGAAACATGCATTTCATTGAGCTCTAATTTCTTGGCTTCACATTTTCCAGAAAATATTGCAGTTTGTAATCTGATATGCATTATGCAAGTTGTCGCAGTTTTTTTCTGCCAATACCTACTTCCTTATAATCAACTCCTTAATGTTGTTTCCTAGCAATAGGAATACTCCTACATGGGGTTTCATTTGTATGAAAGGTTGATTGTAGTTTCCTCAAAGTTAATGAGGGAGTAAGTGTGACGTATGAGTGATCCAAGGTGGTATGACTATGAGTGAAAAAGCAACTACAAAAGGATCTTGCAACTTTAAATGTGCTGGCCAATGTGCCAAGAAAGTGACAAAAAAAGGCGTGAAAGGGAGGGCATTGCAGCAGTCAATAGGGATTATTACCAAAGTATTATCACACAAAAACAATAAGTACGGTCACATGATGGATGAATGTTCACCCAACATCATAAGTAAGAACTCCTATCAGGAGTTCCCAATGACGTTAACCTAGCACACGTCAAAACGCGTATGTAACAGTTATAATGATGTAATCTTCAAATGTAGTATCTTCAGTCTTGATCTTAACAAGTTGTTTATTGTGATTCCAATGCGTAGCCAACACGTATTTCGTCACAAACACGACTTCATCAGGGCTGCTTATGACTGGATTTTCAAATTGGGTAATGGTTCATTGAAGGTAATATCCATCACTCCACTCCCGGCCCGAAATAAACTAGAAGATCGGTGGAGGTAATAGGTTTCTTATTCAGAAACTATCTGAAGAAATTCCCCATAGAATCAAGGTATAGGCGTGTGAGTACGCAATGAACAAATGTTTAATAAAGCCCGTTTTCGGGAGAAGCCCTGTAATCTGGGGCTTACAGGAGAACGAACTCTGCAAGTCTGCAGACTGTTCCGGCGCGCTGTGTCAAGAAAGAAATTACAGCTGTATGGAACTTAGGGTTTTTGAGAGCCAAGGACTTTCACCTATAGAACAACGTTTGTCCATCTTCCAATAACTAGTACTGCTGGATGTTCCTATGTAGCATAATGCTCACTCTATAATTGGTGCTTACAAGGGTAAAAACAAAATGACATGTACACTTAGTATCAGGAGGGCAAGAGGAAGGGCTTGGTATCACGGGTCATAGAAATGCCAAACATGTAAAAACTCAAAATTAAACAATGGTATGAAAGGCCTTTCATACTTACAACGGATTAGCAATGTAAGAGTTCTACAATTGTTTAGGGGGAAGCAGACAGTTGTCTGTCTCTCACAAATAATGGTTCACTATTAACTGAATCTCCTTGATAAATTGGCTCACACTTTTAAAATATATTTACATCTACATATCTTTTCTTGATGAAGAATCTCATGTCTTTGACTGTTGAAGGTTAGCTAACAACAATTAAAGTCTTGACAGCTATAAATTATAAGGTAGTAATATAAATAATATCCATGTAATAATGGTAATAATAATAATAACACCAAAATATCAGCCAGCAATATACAATACTAGTTAATGTATCCATGAGACCATCACTCACACCCTGAAGAAATAAACGAACTGCAACTCTCACGATGCTGTCTACAATATTTGGTAACCCTGAGAGTTATTCTGCATGGGACAAACTATGCAGAAATCAAAGCGCGCCTTTTGCAACACAAAAGCAGGATACGATGCAAGATAATATCAGAGCCACTGGGGGCGCATTTTATTGGGGAAAAAAACACACGGAAAATGACATCAGGTGGCATATCAATGAACTGATAAAAAGACCACTGCTTGCGGGGTGATATCCAGGCTATTCTCAATAGAGCTGATTGCTGCTGTATTCTTAAAGTGACAGAATCAAACATGGACTTAATTAACTGGACAAGTATAATTCTGTTCAAATTATCTGATATTCCCTCTTTGAATATAGCCGCTTTTCTGTTCTGTGTTTGAATTGTAAATGGACCAATTTCACCATCTACTCTCAATATTACTGAGTGTCGCTGAAGTTTGTAATGTGATACATGTGGACTAAATATATTGGAGCATTGGATTTTTGTAATAAAGTGTTGTTATTTCCCCTTTTGAATATCATACATAGAATTAATTTAATGCATGAATGTTATTGCTATAATAACATGATATTTTCAACATGCCTCCTTCTCCACTCTACCATCTTTTGTGTTGGATATCCTTTAGTCTTTCTCAAGTTATCATGTTCCATAAATCCTTTCTCCTCTTTTTACAGTTTCAATATTTGTCCCTTTTATTCGATATACTTTTTATATTTTTAAGAGCGACCTCTTGGTTCAGAATGATATACTATTTCTTTATGTCCAAAAAATCTTTATGTTAATTTTTTTAAACTCTACCATTGCATTTTCAATGGTTTTGTATTTTCTAATTTAACCCTCTATTTTCCTTTGGTTAAGTATTCTATTTTGTTTTTGATTATGCGTCAGACAGACATGTTTTTTGGAAGGTCTCTGTGCACATCTCACTTTTTTAAATCTACAGCGGTCTTCTGACGAACGCGGACGTTCCTGAATAGCTGATTTTCACAGCTGTCAGGTACCCATTTTGCTTTATAGGAGCTTCAGGTTGCTGCCTCATTGCATGTGCCTTAACTAATTCCAATTACATTTTTACAGGGAATTACTTTCAGATCCAATCTGTCATAGGCCCAAGTTATACAGGTCTTCGCTCTAGGTTAAGTGAAAAATGTTTGTTCTCCTTCCGGTGAGGGATCACCGCTGCACTTACCACTGGTTGTTGGGACTTCAACCCCTTGATCTTTTGGTTTTGTCTGACTGTACACATTTACCCTTTTTTTACAGATCTGTTTGATCCTTTGAAGTGATGTAAGTAAATATTCTCTCTGGTTTTTCACTGAAACCTTCACTTCTGCAATTTTTTTACTTGGTGCCCACTTCATCTTTTTTTTCCGTAGTTATGCCTTTGCTCAATTAATTATCCCTATCCTGATGATAACCTATTTAATCTCCTGGGTTAAAACTCAGTTGACGCATCCGACAATTGGAAAAGAGCTACACCTTTGAAAATCAAATTATTGCATTTCTTGAACATTCTAACAATTTATTCCAATGCCGCTTTCTTGTTTTATCCACTATGTATTGCATAACTTCTACTCACTGTGTGATCACTTAAGCACTTTTCACTACAATTTTGTATTTCGTCTATTCTGCTGATGAGTAATGGAAATATAATATGCTCCACTGAAAACTGTTCATTGCTGGCTGTGATTTTTAAGCTGTTTGGCTCCTTTTCATTAACTAAAAGTTTCATTAGTAACATTCCTATATTTCACTACGTGGAACCCCTGTTGTGCATCTGTATAGTACTCACCCTGGTTCCTGGTACCGTTTGAGCGGCACCTGTTGTGTATAATTAGCTTTGATCAAAACACAAGTAGCTGTGCCATCTATAAGGTGCAATAGGGAGGTGTTCTCTTATCAACCATGCTGCACAAAATAGCCCTCGCTCTAGCCTTCCTATTGTCACATCTGCACTCTTGCGACTCAAAGCCCTTCCGGCGAGATTTGATGCAAATTCAAAGAGTGCAATCCCACGAAGACTGCACCATCCTAAGGTTAGAATGTGCAGACGACATCACAACTATCTTGAGAGCCTTAAGTTGCCTTTCAATGCAGGAACGAATGCAGTAAAGAAAGAGACACATCCACATTGGACTGCATGTCTAGGACTGGGTTACCTCAGAAACATCTTCAAACCTACCAGATGACTAGTACCTTAATTAGCTTCCACACACCAATCATGGTAGTCCCCTGTAGAAAGGGCCTTTGGGTAGAATGCTCCACACATAACATAACGTGCTCTTCCACCTCTTTGTGGAATCTTATCCCGTTTCTACTGAGGCTGAAAACAGCTTTCCTACTATTTGGAGCTGCAAACCCACTGTCCTCACTGGCATCTCACCCCACCCTCTCACGTGGTGATGAGAATGTGGTTGCACCAGAGGCCTACCAAACCAATATATTATCTTCTTTGTAGACTTTTACCCAATGCACTTATCTATCTATATATTTAATATTTTACTTCTGCTGTAGAAGGAAAAAAGAAGGCTTTGACTCTCTCCAATGCACTACTCTATGTTTCACCCTATACCTCTCTCAATATATCATTGACCACCACTCTCTGACTCATCCCAAACCTCATTCTACTACTATGATCTCCCAAACAATCCTTTGTAAAATTCTTCCCTCGTGTATCTCTCCTTTTGCTTATCCCAAACCTCATTCTACTACTATGATCTCCCAAACAATCCTTTGTAAAATTCTTCCTTCGTGTATCTCTCCTTTTGCTTATCCCAAATCTCATCTTACTACTATGATCATCCAAATAACCCTTTCTAGACTCGTCCCTCTTCCATCCCTCGACTGTCCTATTTATTTAAAAGACTTGCATGTTCACCACTCAAATTAATTCACATTTCCCTACACTAATCCACCACTAATCATTCTTGGGCTCTGGAGTAGCGAGCTACTCGCCGAAAAGCCCTTCGATGCCTCATCAGGGGTAGTCAGTGCTATATAAATACAAGTACAATTACAATCTACCCGAATCCCTTCCCTTTTCCCACTCTCCTTCCACTGAAGCTCCTGGGAGTAGCATGGGAGCTATGTAGATCTCACAAATAAAAGTGAATTAAAGAATTAAATGACCATTGATTGATCTGTGTGGAGGCTTCAAGCACCGGTCTGCATTCCACTGTAGTAGACTCTATCATCCGTTAAAAAAGGATAAAAAGAGTACCATTGAGTTGGGAAATAGTAACACCTTTACTTACAGAACAATATGCAAATGCAAGCTATTACAGTTTTGAGGTAGATGTATTACTATGATGATTATTCTCAATATTGTTGTTTATTGATAATATTATTGGAATTATTCTTGTTTTTTAACATTGAACCACAAGTAGCACTTCATATATCCAAAAACCTGAAACACAAACTGGGAGAATAATAAGATGGTACCAAGACAGAGGAGAATGACTTATTTTTTTAAATTATTGAATCCATTCCAGTGTTAGTCCAATAACGTGTACAATTATTACGCCCCAATAAATGTACAGCTACACTTTGAACCAACCCTTTGCACGGAATCATCATTCCCACTGAGAAGGGGGCAAACAAAGAGACGTGTGTCTGCACCCTCGCCTGCAGAAGCCCGGGCTGCAGATGGCTTAAAAATGTTGTATTGCCTCTAATTGCAATCAAGAGCAGACATCTGACACTCTGACAGCATCAGCAAAATTGCTGCTGAGAGCACAGAATCTTTGTCTAAAAATAATCAGACATTCTGTGCACCCGAGTTTGTTATAACGGTAATCGATGCTGGAGGCTTTGAATTCCATCAATGTATGGATCAGCGCTGCTCGGCCCGGGGATTGTGCGAGGCGCTCTCTCTCCCCCTCTCGGCCCAGGCGCTGTGTGATGGAGATAAGCCCAGATTCCTTTCATACCTGCCTTATCAGCTCTAATGCTCCACCAGGCAGAGATGTTCGCAGCGGTGAGAGATTAGCGCGGCCCCTCCGACGCCAAATTTCAGGCTATTGATCAATAAATCAAATCAGGCCAATCAATTGGCCAATCAGAAGAGTCTAGCCCGTGCATTATTCCTGGCGCCCTCGGACCAGGGCTTTCATGGCGCTCGTCCCGGCAGCCAGCGCTGCCTGGCCGGCTGCCAGCGGCGGGTCCGCCTAATAGACTCCGGCGGAGGAGCTCGAGCCCGGCAGAAGAGCAATAAATTTCTCATCAAACAGCCGATAGAGAAACAAGATGAACATCTGTTTTGCTGCACTGAAACTCCCGTGTTCTGCCGAATAAAATGCTATCTGCAAACCAGGTCTGACAGACCACCCCAAAGGCACTTTCCCTTCCGCGAGGCAGCGGCGCAGAATATTGGGCCGGTTATTTCAATCGGGTAATTTAAGGAGACTTTGTTCCTCCCCCCCCCCCCCCCCCCCTTCTTCGCCCCTCTCGCTGCAGCTGCTGCTATTTTTTCGGAAAGTCTTCAAACCCACTCAATAATAAGAGGCACCCAGGGACCCCTCCTAGGAAGGCAGTTTTATGATGCCCATTATGTGGCAATGTAACTTCATTAAGGGCTGTTTATTCCCTGTAAGCATTTTAAGCGCTCTCGCTCACCCATAAAGAACCATGCTTCTGGAGATCAGCAAAGTTGTTTTTTTACTGAGATCGCCCAGGCCAGATAGATCTCTTCCCAGCACACGAGGAGCAGACAGTCCTGGAAAATGAAATAAAAGAAGGCACCGCCATCTTGGACTTGCAGGTTGACATGAGCAGGGCCCGTTCTCTTTTCTTTGGATGACAAATCTGCTGTCTGATCATTGTTTCAGGAAAAGAATATAGATTGTGGCTTCTGGGAGCGATCCAATCGCGGCGCGTTCATGCCTCAGACTAGCTGGAGCGAGAAGCAGTAAAGCAGTACGTTTAGCACTACTGACATCCCGCACGACCTGGTTTGGCGGGAAGACATCAGCATTAAAGAAAGGTTCCCTGGAGAATGATCATTAAATACTCTAATGTTATGTTGTGGCTAGCAGGTTTGCTCCCTCAAAACTGGTAGCCTTGAAAAGAGCAATTGGTGTTGATGTTGTCAAAACTTGCTGAACGTTGACAATCAGACAAAAACAAGAAGTGGGACCGTGGGACTGTGTTGTTGTGAGGCGTCCATTATCTGCATGTGCGGTGTGGGGCAGGGTTGGATTGGGATTAAAAATCGGCCTGGGCACGCATAAAAAAATCGGCCTAAATTTGCATAATGCCTTCCCTCAAATCACTGCTTCAGCGTAATTTTACATAAGGTGGGGGGGAAGGGTCGGGGGGTGTTAAAAAAAATAAATACACCCATCAGTTTACACTAGTGAAACACACACCTGAAAACAAGTGAGGCCACTTCTGCTCAGGCCCCCTGCCCCACTCAGTATGCCTACATTAAAGGGAGGCCCAGCGAGAGAAAATGGGTGACACCTCTACCTGTTGCAGCTATACGGGAGGAGAATGAGCGCCCATCTCCCTCCAGAAAGGACGCTCAGACACCCACTGGGCCGCTGGCGGTATAGTCGAACAGAGACACCGCCCAAATCGGCCCCCAGGCTGCTCAAAAGCACGCTGTTTGCGCGTTGTGCCCCAAGCGCTTTGCTGTGCTGACCCCCACGCTGCCATTTTGATTGTTGTTGTCGTCCTCTGGAACCCGCCCGCCTCCCAGCTGAGCCGCCCTCGCCCCTCCTCCTCCTCCATCCATATATGACCACTGCATTTACGCGCAGCGATCGCGCCCCAGTCGTGCCGAAGGTCGCCAAAGGTAAGCCCGTCTACGCCCGTCCGCGCCCGGACCGCGCCCAGCGCCAGACCCCCTGGTCCTCGCATTGCCCAGCCCTCCCGTATTACCTACGATGCCACCACCCTCCTAGCCCTTAACCCCGGCCGTTCCCCCAACTGCGTCCAAGCCGCTCCTGGACACACCCATGGACCTTTCTCATGCTACTCCTGCAAATTCATCGGCACCATCAACAACTCCGCTACGATCACACCTCAGACTCCCGACACCAACCACCTACAATGCATCCTGCTCAACACCCGATCGGTCCACAGGCACGCCATTGACCTATGGAATCTACTAGACACCACCTCTCCGGACGTCGCCTTCCTTACAGAAACATGGATGAACGCCTCCTCCGCCCCAGACATCACCATTGCCATCCCAGAAGATTATAAGATCATACGCAAGGACCGTACCGGACCGGACACACAGGAGGAGGAATCGCTATCGTCCATAAGAAATCCATCCACATCTCAACCAGCTCTGACGTCAATCTCGCCAACTCTGAACACCTTCACTTCCAGATCCACATCGACCCCAAGACCACACTCAGAGGCACCCTCCTTTACAGGCCACCAGGACCCCGCGCACAATTTAGTGAGGACATCACGGACTTCATCACCCCACACGCGCTCCCCTCCAAAGATTACATCCTTCTGGGAGACCTCAACTTTCACCTTGAAAAGAACAACAACCGCAACTCCACCACCCTTCTGGACAACCTCGCCAACCTCGGACTTAAACAACTGGTCACTTCCCCACCCACATCGCAGGTCACACTCTCGACCCTATCTTCACCTCCAGCAATCATGTCTCCTTCAGCCACACTTCGGCTCTCCTCTGGACTGACCACAGCTGCGTTCACTTTACCTACAACAAGCCCAAACCCAACAACCACCCCCAACCAACTCTGCAAAGAAACTGGAACAAAATCACCATCGACCAGATCTCCTCATCGCTTCTTCTAAACCCCCCAGCCCACTCCTCAAACCCCGACCAAGCCGCCACCAACCTCACCCTATGGCTATCCAACAGCGCCGACATCCTAGCACCACTGAAAAAACTACAAAGCAAACTTGGCAGCAAGAAGGCCTCATGGTTCAACGATGATCTTAAGAAATCCAAAAAACTCTGCCGCTCCCTTGAGAAGGCCTGGAAAAAAGACCCTACCACCAGCATCAAGGACGCCTTCAAAAACGCCACCCGCTTACACCACCAACTGATCCGAAAGGCCAAGAAAACCGCCTTCAAGGAACGACTAGATAACAACGCCCACAACAGCAAGGAACTTTTCAACATCGTCAAGGAATTTACCAATCCCTCGGCCAACTCTAACAACATCACCCCCTCTCAAGCCCTCTGCGACTCCCTAGCCTCATTCTTCCACAACAAAATTGCAGACATCCACAACAGCTTCGACAACCAACCCGGAGACCAACCCACCCAACCATCTGCTGGACCTTCACCCCCCTCGAACATCCTTGAGGACTGGAACCCAATCTCCACTGAGGACACCATCCGCCTGATGAACTCCATCCACTCAGGATCCCCCACAGACCCATGCCCTCACCACATCTTCAACAAAGCAGACTCCATCATAGCACCGCACCTCCGGGACGTCATCAATTGCTCCTTCATATCCGCCACCTTCCCGGAAAGCTGGAAACACGCTGAACTCAGCGCCCTTCTGAAAAAGCCCACAGCAGACCCCACCGAACTCAAAAATTACCGCCCCATCTCGCTCCTTCCATTCCCGGCCAAAGTCATCGAGAAAGCTGTCAACAACCAGCTCGCCGCCTTCCTCGAAGCCAACAAATCCCTCGACTCCTCACAGTCCGGCTTCCGAGCCAAACACAGCACTGAAACAGCACTCATCGCAGCAACAGACGACATTCAAACTCTACTGGACAACGGAGACACAGTCGCCCTCATCCTCCTCGACCTCTCCGCAGCCTTCGACACAGTCTGCCATAGCACCCTTCTACAGCGCCTCAGAAACATCGGAATCCAAGGAAAAGCACTGGAATGGATCACCTCGTTCCTCACCGGAAGAACCCAGAGAGTCCGCCTTCCACCATTCAAGTCAGAGGCCACTGAAGTCATCTGCGGCGTACCACAAGGATCTTCACTCAGCCCCACCCTTTTCAACGTATACATGAGCCCCCTCGCGGCCATCGCCCGCCAACACAACCTCAACATCATCTCCTACGCGGATGACACTCAACTGATCCTATCACTCACCAATGACCCTGGCACCGCCAAAACTAACCTACACGAAGGAATGAAAGAAGTAGCCGAATGGATGAAACTCAGCCGTCTGAAACTGAACTCAGATAAAACAGAAGTCCTCATCTTAGGTACCTCCCCCTCCGCATGGGACGACTCTTGGTGGCCAGAAGCCCTTGGAAAAGCACCCATCCCGACAGACCACGCACGGAACCTGGGCGTCATCCTGGATTCCTCACTTTCAATGAACAGACAAGTCAATGCCGTCTCCTCATCCTGTTTCAACATTCTTCGCATGCTCAAAAAAACATTTCGTTGGATCCCCACCGAAACTAGGAAAACGGTCACCCACGCTCTGGTCACGAGCCGACTGGACTATGGAAACACCCTCTACGCCGGGACTACCGCTAAACTCCAGAAAAAACTCCAACGAATCCAAAACGCCTCAGCCAGGCTCATATTAGACATCCCGCGTAAAGAACATATCTCTGATCACCTGAAAAACCTCCACTGGCTTCCCGTCAATAAGAGGATCACTTTCCGGCTCCTAACCCACGCACACAAAGCACTCTACGAAATCGGACCAGAATGCCTCAACACACGACTGTCCTTCTACACCCCCTCCCGCCAGCTTCGATCTTCCAACCAAGCCCTTGCCACTGTACCTCGCATCAACAAGACCACCATGGGAGGTAGATCCTTCTCCCACCTGGCAGCTAAAACCTGGAACTCACTTCCCACTTACCTTCGCCTTACCCAGAACCACCTAGCATTCAGAAAGCAACTTAAAACGTGGATATTTGACAAGTAATTCCCCACCCCTCCTTAAGCGCCTTGAGACCCTCTGGGTATGTAGTGCGCTATATAAATTCTCTGACTTGACTTGACTTGACTTGACTTGGTGTGGAGTGTAATACAAGATATTTGCCTTCATAGGAAGACAAAGACAAACACATTTTCCGCCTAACTACGGGAAGAGTTGTACGAATACGACTGGTGATATTTTGCACCCTTCACCTCCTTTAAAACCTTTGTCTTATGAACCTTAGTACTACATAAGCAAATATGCAACTTACTCATTATTTACAGACCCTCTAATAAAGATTAGTGTGTTTCTGAAGGCAAAGCGATGAATACCCGATAATCTTGCATGAGTGACTTCACCTGATGGGCCCCAGATGGGTATAATTCAACCATAACAAGTTTCCAGCACCACCTTAGAAGATGCTTCCTTTATCACATCACAAACTTAACTATATGTATGAAAGGACATATTCTGGTCCTGAAATTGAACTTATTAAACATGCACATCCACTGATGACTGTGACTAGCAGTACCACACGTGTTACTTCACAGCACACGTCAAATTTACAAACAGGTTTCCCTATTATGGTTAAGAGCAGGACAAACATCAATTGTTTGACTAAGTTTGTTGTGTATGCCATAGAGTGTAAATGCAAGAAGAAATATATTGGCAGCACTATTAGAACTCCAAGAGAGAGGATTGGGGAACACATACAGGCAGTAAAACAGGGTGACATGAGGTACCCGTAGCTGCTCATTTGTCCATATGCCCTTCACAAACAACTAATAAATGTTTTGAGTTCTATGGAATTGATCATACACCGGGAGAATTAGCCCTATATAAGAGAGAGGCACTTTGGATATTGAAGCTTAGGAGTACAGAATGTGTGCTGAATATCGACTAGGAATTGCACTATTTCCTGGGTGAGTGAATATGAAACTGAACTGGACATAGGGTCTGTGTGTCTGGATTTAATGCACCCAAAGTATTCATGTTGGAATGTCGCTAACATGAGGTATGCATGCTAGGATAATGCATAATGAGTGGAAATACTATGATTAAGCTATGATCATGCAACACAGCGATTACTTTTTTCCTTTTTTCTTTTAAGAATTTATTATTTATTTGGAGGAGATAACTGCTGTGTTTTGTTATAGTAAATACTTTAATTATGTCTTGTTTTACGGTTAATAATGTTCTAATCTTAAATGATGGAGAGAATGAGGATATAAGAGCACACTCAAATTGATACACTTTATGTAGATACCCACACCACTGTATGTGGATCCATTTATCTCATGGGCAGGGAATACAAGGGTGCCCCCTATGCGCAACTTACATTTTAAGTGGTTATTAATTCTAAAATTAATCCACATCAGAGGAAGAACACCACATGCATGCACCACAGTTTAGTGCACACCTGTTCTCGGATCGAATCCTTTTTTTGGTCACAGTACTCTGTGCCTCCGTGACCAAAAACTGTATGGTAGAATACCGTTTTTGGCACTCTAACACGTTTACGAAGTGCCCTTTTTATCAATAAAGTGGTTCATACTTATTGATTGTGTTCAGGAATACCTATTAAAAGATGACGGCCGTGCTCGGCAGACTCCACTTTGTCAAGTTGCCATTCACGAAGAAACAACGTAATCACGTTCACACGCGCATTCTGAAATAAGAGGAGGTCCTTTATACTAGCAGGGGAACCGGCATTCGAGAAATTGTAACCGAACGCGGTCACGTAGTGGAGCGACGTGTTGTCCAGGACTAATAGATATTGAAGGTGAGGCAACTACCGGGTACACGGGGTTATGGAGTAATTTGGACGTTGAGGGTCCATGTGTAAATTAGCGAAGAAGAAGCGGGTCCGTTTAAGCAAATTGAGTACATTAATAGAGTGGCTTTGAATACTGGATCTGATTGCTAGCAAAACGATTTTGCAACCGGGGTTATAAGCAAAGATCTAGCTTAATAAGTACTGGTATATCTGTTCTGTGTATTTTAGAATTGTACTTGCAGATTTCGATACACTTGTACCAGCTTAACGATTATTAAAAGTAGCCAGGTGGGTCAGTAGATACGAATACCGATATTTCCGGCTATTTTATAAACATATTCTTTGGAGATACAGATTTATATATTAAGGCACTGTTAGCGGAGAGTGGGCTAGATTATGCTGTACAGGTGACTATAAAACATATGCCGGCAAGGGCTTTATAGATGTAGAGATGGGGCAATGACAGAATTAAAATGAAGGTGTTATTTGCCTACCACGGGTCTGCCAGAATATTATATACATATTTGCATAGGACTTTGGAATAGAGCAGATAAAAAGTGATAAAGCAGCTTTGGTCTGCTTAATGTAGAATAGATGGTAACACAAGAGATAGGGGTATGAGCTAACGTATCATTTATGGATTTCACAGACCCCTGAATTAAGGATTAAAAAGGAGATAGCGAATTGGACTGAAATTTGTAGACATGTCGCATGAACTGGAACCCCAATGTGGGTTGGAAATATCACCACATTTCAAGTAGGTGTTGGTATCTGGAACACAGGGTGGTTTGATTGAATTGGATTGCACATAGTGACTACGAGTACATTGACTAAAGTGTATTGTACACCTTTGTCTTGTTTTTCAACTTACAGAATTTACGATTTGAAGGGTAAGGTATTTATTTGATTCATGGCTATAAGGCACATTGTTTGACGGCGTACTCACCTTTTCACTTTTTTCACCATAAAGTGACATCAGGACTGTTCTATTGATCACAAATCATAGTCTCCACTGTGCACTATTCACTATAGAGCACAAACACATGACCTATCTCAACTACGACTCTCACAAGTGAGTGCACTTATGAAAGTAAGGTTGCACTTGCAAAGCATCTAAACTTTTAGTATCTTTTGTTAACAATTCTCTCCATCATATTCGGGTTATAGTCATCCTCTTTTCTAGAGGTATGTACCTGTACGGAAAATTGAGTTTTCCTATCTTAACCTTCACTTTGAATATATTTGGTGGTTGTACTTTGTGCTGAATAATTACGTTTCATGACTTTAAATATGTAATCTTTATTGCATGTAAGAGGTCTTGTCACATTTAATACATAGGCACCTTGTATGTTTACATGTATACAGCCTTGAGGAAGTCGCAGTAACACCCCCCCAAAAGCGGCGAAACACGTGTTGGCTGTGGCTGTTGACAACTAAAAAGACTAGAACAAGGAAATAAAACAACAAATAACCGGATGGAATTTTTCATTATTTACTTGTATGATGATGATACATTGAACTACTCTTAACCATAATAGGGAAACCTGTTTGTAAATTTGACGTGTGCTGGGGAGTGAAGTAATTCGTATTTGAGATGAGGCTCAACATTTGTGGAGTTTAGTGGTTCTCTACACCTTACAGCACAGTCCCATATAAATGCTATAACTTAATCCTTGTGTGTAACTCTACCCAGAGGCGCAAGAATCCTAGGATTAATACCACATTTCAAAGGCCTTTGTCCAGTACCACACCGTGAGTGACAGTACCGCACAACTCTGGCTTAACAATACCTAAACTTTTAAGATCATGAAGTAAATTGGTAGTTACTAACTGAAAAACACAAATTCTGAAATCCTTAAACCTACTGCTGTCAATAACTTTCCTTTTAATGTCTTAAAAATACAAATAATTGCATATTTGGCATCATGCCTGAAATAATCAATCTGTTGAAACTATTCTCTAAAATTTTCAAATCAAGGCAACACATTTATTATATGCCACATTTGAAAGTCAATCAATCGAATCTTCAAATTCCTGAATAAATTTCAAGGAATCACTAATCTGCTGGCATTGCAGATAACCTCTATAGATCGGCTACAGAATCTTTAGAATTATTTCTAAGACAAAAGACCAGACTATCCACAATTCATCTCATTTAAAAAAAACTCTCTTAACTCATTATAAGATTCAGATACTTCACTTTCAACCCTCATTGGTAATAATGTCACAAGCCCAAGAAACTCGCCTTCCTCCCAATCAATTTCCAAGGAAGAGGCTATCAGTCTTGCCAACGAAATAAACCTTGCCATTTGTCCAGACAATGTCTTCCCTTCTCAGATTAACAAGAAGTGTGCTCCTCTTTGAGTCACTAACCTTCTTTTTTCATCAATCCCTCAGGGATAACTTTTCTTTCAAAAGAAACTTTGAGAGGACGCCAAAAATTTGGCAATGATAGTCCACTTTCCAAAATTCCTATCCTTTCAAAATGTCTCATAACTTGGAGTGCACATACATAGGCAAAACTCGCAACTTGGAGAAAACATCCCAAACAGACATTAAACAAACTGTATTCTAATAAGGAAACTAAGATTGAGTTACTGGTCATAAGCAACCAAATCCTTCTTAACCCGTTGGCTGCTCCCGCGATTTCGCGTCAGTGCGGCCGTTTTTTAAAACGGGCGGGGCCGCGAGGTAGTGCTGCCATCGGCCAATGGCCGACGGCAACATGGAAGGGGTTAATGTAGACCAATGGTCGAACCAGTAATGCCTGTTCGACTAAACCAATCCAAATAGCACCTTGGCAACAAAATTCTAAATAGGGTCAGAAATGTGATGGGGGTGCGAAGGCAAACTGAGCTACCTTTATATAATTTCTTTTTAATTTCAAAGTATTTTATCAAATTTTACAGAAAGTCACATTTGCTTTTACCGTTACGGTTCTTAATTGTCGAATCACCTACATATGCAAATATGAAGTTTCATCACTGTTCTCAAACATTGCCTGCAGTGCGTCCCACATGTATAATCGCTTTATGCAATATTATTCAGCTGCCCTTTCACAATGTGCCCAAACATGGAGGTATAATCTTCCAGTAATACGCTAAAACCAAACAGCGGCTTCAAAACTATCACAAGAAATCAACCACACACAATCATATTTGTGCCTCGGTTAAAAGATGGATATGAGAAACTAGCAATGCATGAAGATTTAAAAGAAATGCAGTGCATGCTTTCTGAGTCTAAGCACCATCACTTTTCTATATGCCCACTAAGTGGGCATCTTTCGATTCTCTTGGGAGGTATCCCAGTACTACCTCATTTTGATAAATTCCCATAATGCAGAATACTAGCTGACAAAAACCAGAATGCCAAAACCCTATTCAGAGAAATTGCAAAAATAGTGAAAATCAATTTGCAATAACATTTGTGGAAAAATATACTAAACCTGGATTTGAATTCTGTATCAGGTAAAAAAAAATTCAAAAACTTCTTGCAAATCCAGAAATAAAATGACTTGTAGGAATAATTGTTTTTAGTTTCGATCAATCTATATTGTATTTTCTCAGTACATTATAAGGTGTGCATATTCGCGGAACACTTCCAGAACTGAAACCCTATACTGCCACTCCTTTCCATCTACTGCAGCTGAATCATTTATTCATATCCTACACTCAATGAACTATCCAGGTATTACTGTATCCATTGCTCTTCAAGATCTTTATACTCCTTTGGTAACCAGATGATACGTATCTCTATGTAAGAAATAAAGGCCTATTTAGTCTTAGTTAAGGCACGCAATTACCAGTCCCCACAATGCATTCAATACAGATTCATTGTTTTTCTTTAAAAAAAAAAAAGAAATATATATATATATATATATATATATATATATATATACATATACATATATATATATATATATGAGGCGGAGGAACAAAAAAAGTATGGGTCATGGTAGTATTTTTTCTCTGTCTGTCACAAACCAGAACAGAAACAAATTAAAACGCCAAAAGGAGGATCTGAAAATGACAGCCACCGAAAGTGAAGAGAAAAAAAACAAGGTTAAGTACATAAAAATGAGGAGGAGAGAAACAGTAGTAGAGATCAGGGAGGTAAAACAGAAAAAGAGGGAAAGAAGGTGTATGGGCACCAGCTATATGACAGGGAAAGTAGGCGAGGGAATTAAAGCAATACAAAGCGAACAAGTGGGATTAAAGATGGCTGAGGAAGACATAGATAGGAGCGGTGGTAACTACTACCGCATCCTCACTATGACCATGGAAGACCATGTCACTGAAACCACACTGTCCCCCACTATCATGTAATGCTCTTCAGTAAAGTCAACCGTTAGTATGGGAAGTACAGCTAAGCAACTATCGCCACAGCCACTTTAGGACAGAAACTAGACTATTATAACTAGCTCTGTAAAGGTGCCCCCTATGTTGAAATGCTCGTTTTTGGGGTACCATTATAGAGCTAGTAACTTAAATGAATAAACAATAGTTAGTACTCTCAAACAAATTCTCATAACCAGTCCATGTTAAACTGCATTGGCTTCCACTACCAGCCAAAATTAACTTCAACATTCCTACAATGATTGTTTAGATGATTCATGGTCATGTTCTAAACAACCTATGCTCCTGTCTCTTAAAATATACCAATCTCGTATTCCCAAGCATCAATAAGAAGACAGTGGATGGAAACTGTGTCATATACCTGGGCTTCAAGAAAATGAACATTTTATTTAAAACCTCAAATAGATCTGCAACCTCAAAAACTCAAACCTCAAAAGTTCAAACAGATCTGCAACCTCAAAATGTTGACTTAACACACGGGGTCATTAACTGCTGAATCATCATAAAAATCAGCATGTCCTCCTCAGACAGCCATTTGCCTTCAACACTCTTCAATTTAATTAGGAAACAATTGCGATATCTGGTGGACCAAGACCTATGAGAAGATGATATACCACTACATTTGAACTATTTAACAATGACAAAAGTTTAGCTTTGGCCAAATTCTTTTTCGGAAAAATTGTACACCAGCACTATCTTCTGTTCCCTTCAAATATCAAGTAACACCTGGCTAACGCATAATGTTAGCTCATTTCTAAATCTAGCCCCATACCATTACACTTTGCATCCTCCTACTATCTTTATGCCTCTTATTGTCCCAGTTAAAACTTCTTATCTTGAACGAAATGGCATCACTTTTTGAAATTCAAAGCAACTTAGTTTATTCCTCGTAAATAAATAACGAGCTGTTCGATGCCTGGTCCACGGTAACAATTGAATTTTTAAACAAATAAATAAAATAATAGTTGGTAGAGCTACCCAAAACAGACAAAGAGATGTTGACAAAAAATATATATAATGCAGATGAATTGACTACTGTGTTGTGACACTACACCAGTTCCAGCAGATTGACTACTACAAGGTAACAAGGTAAACAACCCACGCATGTGTCGTAATTGCCTTGTATTCAATATTTTTGCTGATCTTCCTTTCGTTACAAAGGAGGGTCAGATGTTTTCAATGTTAATTATAATATTTGGCAACCCATATTATTGATCATATAGATTAATACATTATCTTTAAAACCATCAATCTGTTACTAGATTCCATGACTTCCTTTTGGGTTCTGATCAGAATTCGGAATGCCTCATCTGCTCGAAGCAACAAAATATCCTAAAAGAGAATTAGCGCTTCTTATTGCTCACTTAATATTTATGACCACAGCTATGGTGCTGCTTTCTGCTTAAGTTGCATACCAAGAAGGAAATGTTAAAGAGTGCAAAGAGTGTATAGCAATTGATATTTGATATTGCAATGGTTCTTGTTTGGAAGCTTCAAATGCCCTGTGTTTTCTGCCAATTAACACTAAATTAAAAAAATGAGCGGCCTTTTCTCATGCACTGGGTAAAAATAGCCTCTGTATGGCCTAGGAAGAATTTGTCAGAATCACCTACCCACATTGGCTGTTTCCATCAAGTAAGTACAGTCCATTTTGTGTATTTTCTATGTCAATCCTACAAATTGGTACGTAGCTAAGGAGCAACAGAACACTGCACTCCACATTGGTGCATACGAGGGTATCAGAACTAAGAATCAATTTTCCAAATCCCACATTTCAGAAGTTGGACATCTACTTAGTATTTGGAGAAGATCTCTTTCTTCAAGTGGTTCTACGAAGAAGGAAATGTGCAATTCACAAAATGGTTTTTTTCTCCACCTGGAGTACACTTACTTGTGAAAAAACCTTTTCCCTTAGACATACATACTGGGTAAATCTCTTCTCTTTCTCTTCCTAGAAATACATACTCATGTCTTTTTCAAAGATAGGTCTGCGTGTGTTTCCAGGGTGTGCCACCCACAAACTAACATATTTATGGGTGCTGACTGCCTTTAGCAGGGCAATCCCTTCTGGAACAGTGCCCTCATCCCAGGTACGGCATTTACAAACACAGAAGATCCAGCACTACGGTGGATTTTCTATATTTTTAAGTAGAACTTACAGAGCAAAATTCTACCACCACTGATTCTGTGAATCAAAATATATAATTTACTTTAGTAAGAGGATTTTGTTCTGTTTTGTGCCTATTTTTCAGAGAGTCCTATGTGCAAACAGTGGAGAGAACAATTTGAGACTGTGCAACAGAAACATGGAGTACGATCCCTATTGCTGGCTCGAAGGTTGGAGGAGCTGGGGCAATCTTGATTGATGGCTGATGATATTCTCTTTACAAAGTAGTCTCTTTCGCTGCTTTCTCAACTGTAATTAGGATACAGGAATAAGGTGTGGCGTGGTGTCATTTAGGGTTATCACTGCACTGAGGGAAAAGATAAATCTTTCTCTTGTTCGCACATTCTCATTTTGAGTCCCCACATCCCTTATTCTCATCATGAAAGGTTTATGAATAATATATTTCCAGTATTCCAAATACCAGTGCCAACATCAGATTTGCCTAATATGCCCCAAGGAGTTCAGGCTCCAGAAGAGATCCTGAAATATACCTAGGCATCCAGCTTATGCATCTGCACCCAATTTCTGAACTTCAGTATCATGGGAAAGGGCAGGTAGAAGGACTAAGTAGCCCCAAAAAACTAGTTTCAAGAGCAGCCGAATCAAGGTTTTTACCATTTCTCTTTGATATGTAACAGGGATGCTTCCTGGCAGGGCAGTGTTCTGCAGTTCTTCCCCACCTTCTTGAGACCTGGTATATAACTTACACATGCATCCAACTAAACCTTCCATATGTCTCGATTTACAACTATGGACAATTATCTGCTATCAAGAGTTGTGGTACAGCGCCTACAGAATAGTGAGAACACCAATTAGCGCTGTCTACACAACCAGAAGAACGCCAGGTTGAACACTGACACCTGGTGCGGAAACATCAACAAACCAATACTTTGATGTCACATATGAAATTGCTGCTGAGCATATTATGTAGCTGTTGGTCAAGGGTTATTTTACTGTATTTGATCACGTTGTACTATTCACAATATCACAGACCACTACTTGCACTTTTTTACGGATTCAGTGGTTGGCACCATTTCTTAAAATTTCCTTATTTATTATACTGAATATTAATATCTCAAAAAAGATAATAGCCGTAGAAAAAAAATAAGCAGAACTCCTAAGCTCTCAGAAACCTCCCTGCTCATTAATGGATTATTACGGACATCTAGATACTGCAATAGAAGTTCCTGAACTCTATGAAATGTTTCCCATAGAAACCGTGTCTTCATACAATCAATATGTCTCCAGAGTTGGCATACGGCACACAAGTGAGTTACGGATTGTTTTTGTTCCAGACCTTGTAGAATCGTTAAATTCTGCGGGCACAATTCACAAAGAGCCTCCAGAGTTGCAGCAGAGGATCCACAGTCTTGGCGGAGTCTCAGCAGCCGTGGCAGAGTCTCCGAACTCATGGCGGAATCTCCGCACTCGTGGCAGAGTCTCCGTACTTGTGGCGGAGGCTCCGCAGTCGTGGCAGAGTCTTCGCACTCGTGGCGGAGGCTCCGCAGTCGTGGCAGAGTCTCTGCACTCGCAGCAGAGGCTCAGCAGTCGTAGTGGAAGCTCCGCAGTCGTAGTGAAGGCTCCCCAGTCGTGGCGGAGTCTTTGCACTCGTTGCAGAGTCTCCGCACTGGTGGCGGAGGCTCCACCGTCATGGCGGAGTCTCCGAACTTGCAGCAGAGGCTCTGCAGTCATAGCGGAGTCTCCGCACTCGTGGTGGAGTCTCCGCACTCGTGGTGGAGTCTCCGAACTCGTGGCGGAGTGTCCGCACTCGTGGCAGAGTCTCTGCACTCGCACTGAGGTTTCTCATCGCAGAGATTCCGCCACGCGTGCAGAGACTCCACCAACGACTGCGGATCAACTGCCACAATGGCAGAGGCTCTTTGTGAAGCGGGTCTTGCGAGTATAGCAATGTAATCCAGGACACGGTTCATGTGTGGTGGAGGGTTCAGGCGGTGTACCCACAAATTGGCACTACCAGTGACGGGAGAGTTCTATCCTTGCTAGGGCATTTCAGAAGATACAGTGCTGAAAATACAATGCTTTGATGCGCACCCACGGCATGTTTTTTTCATCATCTATTTGTATGTCCCAAAAAAGACATTTACCATTCTTGGTTTTTTTCCTCTAAATTACTGTTAGTGCTATTACGGTACGCTTTTACAACCAACAAACCTCAAAACGTATTGCTGTTGAAATGTTACACAAATTGTCCAGAAGACAAGATGATTATACCTCTTTTGAAGAAGATACAGAGCCGAACGCAGCAGAAGGTACTCTAAACCTCTATCTAACAACCTTTCATCTGTAATTCACTTACAAATTTGATGGAAGCATTAGTCTATAAACTCTGAAGAGGTAAAACTTGTCAGCAGGTTGCAATTTTATTACCGACCGCGAGTCTTTGTGCGGTTGAAGCAAGGAGACCCAACAGTATTTTGTAGAAAGGCTTGCAATGCTGGTAACCTCCTATTATGGACTGATTAGAGACCACTCCACTTTCTATGAATTATTCTAATTGGAGCTTGGGTTAATACCTCCAGCGAATGATTATTAGTTGTTCCCAGTTCCAGACCAAAGCAAAGAAATTCCAAACCAGGCTAAATTAGATTAGGGCTGTACACACTCATTCCGAGGCGCCAAAAGGATGAGGTATGCACGTACTACAGGCGAACTAACCACTATATAAATTAGTTAACTGAGCTTCCAGTACCTTGGAGCAACTTTTGACTTCTGTGGACCCCAGTGAATCATTACTGGAATCCGGTACCCCATTGAATCATTATTGGAAGCCAGGGAGCCCGCTCAAGCAATTTCTATGATTTGGACCTCAAAACAATCCACACAATTACAAAACAAGTATACACCAAGCAAATGTACAAATATTGTAATATTTTGTGTGAACCACAATCCAATATAGAAAAAGATTCAATGTTTCTTTCTTATTTGTACGTACATATTAATTTGAACTGATTAATTTGAATGCTATTTAATTTTGTAAAACTATCTCCGATCCTCTGAGTACGCCTCGCGGTTCCCCAGGGGTCCTTCGACCACAGGTTTAGAATCACTGCCTTAGAGCCTTGATGCAAAGGTATTTTAAACACAGTGGTGAAGTGTAAAAAAGTATGCAGAGTGACAGAGCGAAATGCCTACAAATAAAATTGAAAACCAATATATGTAGCACCACAGCACCAAGTGACCAGTCAGGGTAGAGGCGCTATACTAATGCAGGCAGTCCGACAGTGATTCTGTCACAATGTGGGTGAGGGAGGGGAAATGTTTTATGTAGTGAAATTGATGGCAAGTGAATGCAGAGAGAGGGAGAGAACTTAAGCATTCTGTTTTTTTTCTCCTATTGGCAGATGTGGGAGGAGTAAAGTTAATCTCTGCGGCCAAATCCTCTTTTTCCAATTAATCTTTGGATCTTGCCTTCTTGCTCGCCTTTCCCTCTGACCTTGGTTTTGCTGTCATTCTGATTTTCTTCTGCTCCTTCTACACCTAAGATGTTTAACAGTGGTACACAGGTGCCAAGTCCCAACCAGATTTTCATGATACTTCCAGACTTATTATGATCCCCATTTCGATTCAGTGTCTGTACATTTATCTAATGTGAACATCTTGACAATCCGGTATAGATTCTGCCCCCAAATTCCAATACTGGACACCCTTGTTCTATCTACATCAACACAAGTCATCCACTGGCTTACCGGCTAGGAGGTCAGATTATGTTTTTATTAAGTGGGACCTGGAAAAACACGATCAATCTGTTTCAGGTGCCAACAACTAAAAGTAAATTATAATCAGAACTTTAATGAAAAACCTTTAATATTGAGGCAAGATTTGGTGACATAAATTGCAGAATTGATTCAATAATGAATACAGTCGTATCACTAATGGACAAAGGAAATACAGGAAGGTGCAGCAAGTGACTATAGAGATGCAGACGTTGTACCAGAACGCTAGGTAGCTGACCTTGATATTTTGAAAATCGGTTGCAAAATTAAGAACCCTATTGACCACCAGGAATGCTGGGGAGACCCAATGTGGCACAGGAAAATAAACGTATAACACCCAGATTTAGTTGAAACCTTAACAACAGGACACCTAGAACTGTATCAATGGGTGTTTCTATTAATGGATGGGTCTGGCAGCTCAGACCCCACAGAAAAAGCAATGATGGGTCCATCATTCACATCTAGCTTTCCAAGAGTGAAGTTGCTCCAGGAGGGAGTTCTTTAATTGAGGGAAAAGCACGAGTAACTTTAAACAATTACTGTGATTACTAAGGTCGAGACTAGAAACAAAGTTCAGTCCTGCCAAAAATGTTCATTTTAGCCCCACGCTGCAAGAGGTCACAACTAGAATACGATCATGAGTGAATGGTTGGGTCATGACTTCCCATTCTGCCCTGGAAGCAGTCTCACAACCTACAGCCTGCAGGGCAAATGTTAAAATAATACAGGCAATACAACCCTTTTTTCCAAAACATCTCACAAATATTCAGTGCAAATGAAATTCAAAAGAATTCCCTGCGAAGAAAAGGTGGAACTTCTAAATAGTTAAGTAGGCACATCTTCAGTTGTGTCACTGAGCAATACCTCTCACATTCCTGTGAAGGTTATATTCTATGAGTTTCCACTATCACAGGTTGTAAAGTAGATCAACTCCATGATAGTACTGCCCATTACGAATGCCCTAGCAGTGAGAATCGCTGTTGTCTGCCAGCAGAAATCCGCTAATCAGAGAAACACACAACCGAACACAAGTGCACAACCACAATGAGCAGTGATGATGTGTCAGGGAGCATTGCCCATGCAAATGAGGTCTGCCCTCCGCTTCTGTTGGCACTGTTTGGCAAATTGATAGTAGTAAAAAGTACAGGGACCACTTTACAAAACTTATAATTAAATAAATCACATTGCCAGCACAACCTCCTCACAATAAGATCATCAGTTGAGTCATCTTGCTCTGGAAGGGTTTGCAGAAAGGCATAGAGTTGTCTCTTGATGTGCCGTTGCATCAAGAGACACGTAGTAGGGGAACTCCTTTCATTATCGGTTTGCACAATGGATGATGGGGGTCACCATTACTGTAAAGGAATAGTCACAACAATGGGTCCTTATTAGATGTGATCTGACAGCACAGATGTCTGTGTGATACAGTATTGCCAGTTATGCAATATATGCATAGAGTGGGCATGTCATCTTTAAAATGTTTTTATTTTACCACACAGCACCTTTGCCATGCAGCTTTACCAAGTAGTTAACTAACATGCAGCCTGTTTTAAAGTTACGTTTACAACGTTGTACTTTATCATGCAGGTAAGGTACTTACATTGTATGTGAGCGTGACAGCATATACAACACATGAGCAATTTTTCATTAAAAACACTTAGTGAAACATTCTTTGCTTGTGACTGAATTTAGTGACTTCTATGCTTAATGTTACGATACATTGAGTTGTGTCTCCTCTTTTCCACCACCTTAAGAAAGCCTCAAAGTTCAAAAATGAAAGTAGAGATGAAAAATAGAGGCCAGATGAGAAAGAAAAAGGGAAGAATATAGAAGGAATGATGAAAGAACCTTGCCGATGGAGGGGTCTTGCCCCTCCTTTCTTGTATCCCACCATTACTGCTTCTACTCTTAACGTTCCAGTCAGATGCCCAAATCGCAGTGACGTATCTGGTATAAAATATAATGAAATGTATGCAACCAAGAATTGATAAATATCCCACGGGTATGCAAAGGAGTCTGATGAAGATCACTGCGATACAAGTGAATATCAAAGACATACTGGATAAAATAGGGAAAAAGAGCCACTGGAGAGTGCAGTGGAAGAGAACACGTTTGATCAACACCTCACAGACCTTTCACACTTTTGGATCAGCTAGGGAAGGGGTACTGACAACCACTTCAACCATCCATTGCCACATTCTCAGCTTTTCTCCAGGGCACTCTACTCTTGAACCAATGTGTGCCATGTTACTTCCTAGTCATGGAATGTAGGTGAACACTCACACTGAATGTTTCACACACGCCTAAAGGCACATCTCTCATATACCAAAAAGTGTGTATTATAGATCTCCCTGTTTATGCAATAATACAGCTTCTCAATCCCTATCAGAAAGAATAACTCTGCTGACATACAGGTGCTATGCTATGGTCATTCTTAACGTTGTCGAGTAGGATCAAACGTTTCTCACACATCAGACACACAAGATGCTTCTAAAGTCAAGAAAATCCAGTACTTACAAATATTATGCAATCACTTGAAAACATCTTCATTGAAATGAGCATCAGATGCTGTAATATCCTGGTATCATATACTACCACTAAAACAGAGTTAAAGTGAATGGTGATTAGAAAACCTTGCAGAACGTGTGGAACAGCTGGAGACCAAGGTATCCTTACCCTCTAGATAAAAAAAGAGTATTCAACATGATAGTATTAAAGAGAGGAGGCCCACCCACTATAAGCTAACAGGACATGAGCAACATGGGCAGAATCAGTGCTGCGTACTCGTGTAGCTATTAATGGTTGACCTAAAAGTGTGCTAACACTCTCCAGAACTTTTTGAACTTCAGCAGCCAACCTGTATTATATATGCAGGGCCACAGCAAGTATGCAGCATTAGAGGACTAAATTATACGGAAGGGTTGAGTAAATTATGCAGAAAGAAAAGGCAAATTGTGCGGCATACTGCGGCATATTTTGTAATAGTATAACTTAATGATTTTGTCATTTTTAGGTTGCAGCCTACCACACGGTGCAGTTGTTTGGTTTGCGAAAGACATCTAAGGGACATTCAGAAAGTTTACCTAGGAATGCATTCTGCTTTAGCTTACCATTGGCTTTGTGGTTTGTAACTCACATTTTCTGGCTTTCTATTTGCTGGCTTTATTTGCTTTTGGCTTTCCAGCTCAAGTTCGTCCCTCCTGTTTCCCAAAACGTTTTTACTGTTTTCTTCCACAAACTCTCTTTCTGTAACCAGGCCTTTAAATCTTGTTCTTATCTTGTCACATTTGCTGTGCATTCAAAGACAGAGGCCAAATGTCAGGCTGTGTCTTTCAGAGAGCTTAATGTTTATTTTTCTTTCTCTGACTTCAAAACTAGATGATTAATGTGACAATCATGCTGGCTACTGGGGGTCTGCTTGAGGGCAGTTGTACAATGTTATTTTGTTTTTCTAGAACACATCAAAATTTAAATATCTGTAAATGAACTGTGCTAGCGATCAAATCAATACATTGGGTGATGACATTTGCACACATTATCGTTGGCGCGCTGTATACTTTTATCAGTAAAGCTGTATGTGAGTGCAAGTGTAATGGTGATTTCAATTGAAGATGTATTTTCTGTAATGGCAGTACGATATCATATCATGCATACTCCACGTTAGCTCACTCCACGCCATTGAACTCTACTCTGCACCACTCCACACTACGCCACTCCATTCCGCATCACTGCACTCTTCTCATCACCACTCCACTCTACGCCTCACTACTCTATAACACTCCTCTCCACTCTATGCCAACACACTCTACACCACACAACTCTACTAAGCACCACTGTATTCTTAGCCACGGCACTCCACACTACTCTGCAACACTGCACTCTATGCCACTACACCCTACGCCAATGCACTCTACTCTGTACCACGCCACTGAATGCCTGTGCACTCAATGCCAATCCTCTCTAAGCCCCTCTAATCTACTCTGCACCACTGCACTCTACTCTGCATCACTCTACACCACTGCACTCTATGCAAATGTACTCTATACCACTTTACTTAAAACCAAAGCACTCTATGACAATCTACTCTGCACCACTGCACTCAACGCCACACTACTCTATGCCTCTGCATTCCACGCCATTGTACTCTGTCACTGCTCTATTCTACTGTCAATGCACTCTACGCCACTATATTCTACTCTGCAGCACTGTACTCAACGCCACTGCACTCTACCCCACTCTACTCTGTGCCACTGCACTCTGCGCCACTTTACTCTGCGATACTGCACTTCAGTATAGTCTGCAACTGTGCACTCTGCCACTCTACTTTACAGCACTGTACTTTATGCCACTCATCTCTACACCACTAAGCTCTACGTCACTAAACTCTACACCACTAAACTCTACATCGCTCAACTCTATGCCACTGCACTCTACACCAATCCACTCTAAGCCACTCTAATCTACTCTGAACCCCTGCACTCTATGACACTGTACACAACTGTACGCTACGCCACTTCACTCTACTCAGAAACAATCTACTGTATGCCACTGACTGCAGTTTAGGCAACTCTATTCCACTCTGTGCCAATCCACTCTACGCCATTGCAATCAATGTTTTGCCACTCTACACTACACTGCTCTACTCTATGCCACTGCACTCTACCTCGCACCACTATACTCTACCCTGCCACTGTACTCTAAACCACTGCACTCTACGCCAATACACTCTGCACCACTTTACTCAAAACCAATGAACCCTATGCCACTGCACCTATGCCAACTACTTTACACCACTATACTCTACAACATTCTACTCTATGGCACTGCACTCTACACCATTGCAATTAATGCTGCACCCCTCTACTCTACACCACTCTACTTTATGCCACTGCGCTCTACCCCGCACCACTATATTCTACCCTGCACCACTCCACTCTACTCTGAAACAATCTAATCTATGCCACTGCACTCTACGTCACTCTACTCCATTATATGGCACAGCACTCTATGCTGCGCCACTCTATGCCTCTGCAGCCTACACTATGTCACCGTACTCTAATCACTGCACTCTATGCCAATTCACTCTAAACCACTTTACTCAAAACCAATGTGCCTTACGTCACTGAACCTACGACAACTACTTTGCACCACTCCACTTTACACAACTATACTCTGCATTCTTCTCTATGCCACTGGACTCTACACCACTCTGTTCTACTCTGCACCACTGTACTCTATGTCACCGCTCTCTGGACTTCTCTATGACCCTGCACTCTATGACCCAGCACTCTGACACTACTCTGCATGACAGCAATCTATGCCACTGCACGCTCAACACTAAACTCTACGCCACTCTACTGCACTCTACACCACTACACTCTAAGCCACTGCACTCTAAGCCACTAAACTTTACACTTCTGCTCTCTAGCTTGCACCACCCCACTCTATGCCATTTCCCTCCAAGCAATTCTACTCCACGCCATTGCACTCTACCTCATTCCAATCTACTCTGCATCGCTCTCCTCTATGTCACAGCACTCTATGCTGCCCTATGTCACAGCACTCTATGCCAATCTGCTCTGCACCACTTTACTTTATGCCACTTGATTCTAGGTCACTCCACTCTTGGACACTCTGTTCCACTCTATATTGCTGTACTCCATTAAATTCTGCTCCACTGACACTCTACTCCACTCTATGCCTCTCCACTCTACGACACTCTACTCAACTCAGACAATGTACTCTACTCTACACTACTCAACTCTTTGCCCTTCCACACTGACATTTTACTCCCGCCACGACACTCAAGAACACTCCACACCACTCCGTAAAACTCAGCTCTACTCCACTTTACTACACTCCATGTCACGCCACTCTCCTTTACCCGACTATCGTTTAGCCATGCTGAACAGCAGCTACTCTGATGAATAACATTGCTAAAACATATTGGCAAAGCCAATAGCTCATTAATACCAGTTTAACACCCAAATATAGCAATAAGTTAAAGAAAGGTGACCAGTCCAGTTTTGCAAAGGGCCTTCCACCACGCTGCCACACGTTTCGCTGCATTTTTAGTAACGTTTGTAACATTTGCACAAGAAACAAAATTCCTTTTTTGTTCAAACTTGCAGATTAGGCTGCAGATGATAGATTATGTGGGACATGCTGCAAATATATAACAATGCAAAAATTGCAGTAGCCGCATAATCACATACTTTCAGTGGTCCCTAATATCTGTAACCTTAATGGAACCACGTGAGATAAACTGCTAGCAGCCATAAGACATGTCTGAATGTGGGTGGCTGTGTTCTGCACTGGTTTGAGGTTCCACACTAGCCCAATTGAAAATTCTGACTGAGGGGAGCTGCCATAGTCCAGAGAGAAGCAGGGCCCGATATCATACAAAAATGGCACTTCCAACATGCACACCCTGAATGAGTGTAGACACGTGAATTAATGGAAACTCAAGATCTCGCAGCCTAGATCAGACAGCTTTTGGATCCAGTAGTCACTGCATCTGCCATCCCAGGCGTGTCTTTTCACAGAAAACAACACAGAATCCCCACACTTTGATGTTTAAAGCAGAATATTTAGCATGTATCTACTTCTTTTACATTCTTGTTTCTCTTTTGATGAACACCATCTACAAATGCAGAATACTTCAGCATTAATATCACCATATTCTGAATGTTCTCGTACATTTGGGAGTCTGCTGCTACCTAAAGGACTTCAGGTCCCAGGATCCATCTGACCACTCTAGTAATGGCTCCTGAGTGACTATGCACATTTAGAGAGGGCATCAGACCCCTTTGCGAGGGGCCTCTAGGTGTTGAATCCAGCTCAGGTTATGCCTGACTGAATAACATGATTCTGTGGTTCCCGACACCTTAAGCAGTGAACATCTCAGGCCTTTGGAGGAATGAATGAATACCAGTCCCTGAATCCATCTGGGAAACACTCTTCTTGTTCCTTGCCCCTGAATCCAAAGGGAAGCAGCATTTACAATGCTGGCGAACCATGCATTCTGTTACCCCGCAAGCGCTACAACGCTTGCCTTTACCACGCAGATGCCTTTACACACATATGCATGGTAAAGGCACCTAGCGCTCTAGAGTCAGCGCAGATGTGCAGGGAGATTGGAAGGAGGGGCAGGAAGGATCAGAACAGGAAGGATCGGACAAAGCTTGGTAAGTAGTGCTCGGGCGGGTTTTAGGGCTCAGAGCGGGTTTTAGGGCTCAGGGCGGGGGGAGGGGTCAGGGTAGTTTTTAGGGCTCGGTTCGGTTTTAGGGCTCAGGGCCTGGGGCTGAGGTCGGGGTGTTTTTTAGGGCTGAGCCAGGGTTTCAGGGCTCAGGGCGGTAGGGGTCGTGCAGTTTTTAGGGCTGTGGGCTGGTTTTAGGGCTCAGGGCGGGGGGCGGAAGTCAGCGTACTTTTTAGGGCTGAGGGCAGGGTGATCTGCAGGGCTGGGTTTTAGGGCTTGGGCGGGGGAGCTCGGTGGGATCTTTACCACGAATATGCCGTTACCAAACATGCCTTTACAACAAAAATTGTTGTGAAGGCATGGCGGGTAAAGACAAGGTGGTAGTAAAGACCGCGTTGTTAAGGCATGCAATATAATCGCATGCATGGGTCTGTCCTCCAACCCTGCTGCCGCCGAAAGCAACGCCCGTGACTTCACCAGCTGAGGGCTGCTAGCTCAAACTCCCATCGAGTGCACACAAATTTAAACGAGAGCTGAGAATTCATATGTGTATTATATAGGAGTGCCCACAGCCGAGGACTACACACTCTAACAATAAGACACGTACAGTATTGCTTAAATAAAGTGGAAGGCCACTCTGGAGAAATAGATAATGGTACTAACTCTGTAGTGAAGCCTTCCTCCTTCATAACACACAGGGGCAAGAAAGCAGTCAAAATAATTTAAAACCCCTTCCGCTCTGTAAGTCTGGCTTCTTATCCCTTGGACACATTCCTCCCAAACGACCTTTAAGTGCAGCGGGGAAGTGGAAATAAAAAGAAAAAAACAAATGTTTAATATTCAATAAAAGTGTCAATTCTGCATGCAGAGGCAAATGGGTCTTCATTGAAGGATTGGTAAATTTCCTCCGAGGAGAGTAAGTGCATTTTCGCCTGCAAGGGTTCCCCTGTGAATAGAAATGGAATGTGATTTGTGATAAAACTCAGCTGCTCTATAAAAAGACGCTACACAAATGTTGCTGTTTCACTGGGGACATACAGAATTGATTGCATTATAGACTGATTCTCTAAGATGCACAATCCCCGCAAGGTATCGCTCAGCATCTATTCATGTTGGAAGCTGCTTGAGCAGAAGAATTTAGATAACATGTTAACTTTGGCCCCGATGTGGTCGGGGGGATTCTAAACCTACTTTACATTTTCAATTATTTTTTTACAGACGACTGGTTCCATTAAAGTGAGAGAGCTGTCTTCCATTGGGGAGCACCACCGTTCGGTTATCGAACATGGAGTCGCGGTGAAGTGGTGGGGGGCTTGCGTCTTGCTGGTGGATACAGACATCTGCTACCTCAATGCAATATTTCGATAGCTGGAAGCAAGGTTCAGAAAGTAGACAATCACAAACAAAACACAAGGAATGTTCATCTGCCACCTATTACAGGGGAGGAATTTATTTGTGATTGCTCCATCCACTGGGGTGCTACTGAAGTTCATAAAATGAGACGAGTTTCTTACACAAAATGGTTTAATGGTGTTGTGTTAAAAAGTCAATCTATTTATATATGTAAATTCGACCATACATATAGTATTATATATCTCGCTGTCTTTCGTCTGTCTCTCTTTCCCTACCCCAGTCTCTCTGTCTTTCACTATGAACAATGGGACTCCTCCTAACTTGTAAATTCCTCAATTTCACTAGAGAATAATTTTCAAGCCGTGGAAACTAATATTCACCCCATTATTCCCACTGATTTCATTTAAAAAGGCACATCTGGAACAACTGAGATGCGGGCGGGGGACCGCAGAGGCAGCAGGCACAGCGGCAACTGGTTCTCGGGCCGTCAGAGAGACACCCCAAGAAGAGGTAGATCCGATACGCGTCTGATTCTGAAAACAGTGCAAATGAAGACGGGATGGGGGTGGGGTGGGCGGAACGCAGCAAACCAATCTTCATACAGCCAAATGGGAAAATCCAAGCCCATCGCAGTGTGCAGGCGGAGATATAATTGTACTGCTGCTGCTGCCACATCAGCTGTAATCAATAGCTTCCAGGGTTGCCACCTCTTGGGGAGCCCAAGTGCAGCTCTCTGCCAAGAAAACAGCAGGCTGTTAAAAAGCCCAATAGCTCTTTCTAGCTAATGGGTGGCCTTGTTCCTTCAACCCTGCTGATTTTCTGAATAAACCTAAATTCCGATAATTGTCTAATGTTTATTTTCGTTTACTTTGGGTTCAGATCTTTTGCCTCTGTATGACGGAAATTGATATTCCATCCTCTGTTGCAAGCGCAGGCTATTGCTTGCTTTGTCGTGCAGCCTGAAGATATTCATTTTAGAAAAGTTGTAATGCAAATTCTAAAACATAGAGACATGTCATTGAT
This sequence comes from Lissotriton vulgaris, assembly GCF_964263255.1. Classification (NCBI taxonomy): domain Eukaryota; kingdom Metazoa; phylum Chordata; class Amphibia; order Caudata; family Salamandridae; genus Lissotriton; species Lissotriton vulgaris. The sequence goes on along the minus strand of NC_141699.1, from coordinate 165,226,245 downwards.
GCTTTTGTCCGATGCTCCCCTAAATTGTCTTTGAGGTCGTAGAATGGGAGTCGTTTGGTTGGAGGGCGGGAATGGGAGAGAATGCTTATATTCTACAATATTTGTGGTTGATCTAGGAAAAGCTAATGAGTGGCTTATTTCAAGTACAACAAGAAAGAATATTGCCCTAGGAGTAAGTTTCAGATTCAAAATTATTTAATCACAATTAAAGGAAACTCCACAATGAGACCAATCATGCAAATACATTATTATTAATTACATAGATTGCATGAAAAATGGTGGCAGCGATGAGATAGTGAAACAGTGCAATAAACCAGTGAAAGATAGTGAGGAGCAGGGGGGTGTGAGAGTAGTAAAGGGGAGTCACAGATGTTCATAGGTTATGCATTGAATGTGTGGTTCACCGATTCTTAACCTGTGGTCCACAATGCCTGTTCGAGGATCCACAAGTCTTTAGAAAATTAAATATTATGAGCAGATTAATAATTTATATAGATAAATAGGCAAATTGTAAAATTGAAAATTTTAAAGCACTCTCTAAATGTGCAGAAATTTGAAACAAGAAGCTATAAATTAAGTTGGTATCCTTAGCTTGATTTGTGGAAGCAGCTAAAGTACAGCAAATGGAATCTACTAATGACTATTTAAAGTAATGCAGAAAATCAGGGATACCAAGGGAAGCGTCATTTGGAGAACTGCAACGTAAACCAGGTTCTTTACCATAAAGTGGTAACTATTGTGGGTGCTCACAAACATCGCACAAGTAAGCATATTTACACCGTTATGAGTGCCTTTAATTTCCATCATATTTTTCAGGGTTGGGAAGGAACATGGGAAGTTTTTGTGGTGCTGACAGATCTTACAAAATGTTATTTCTGGGACTACAAAGAAGGCCTCAGATTTAGTGCAAGTCAGTTTGAGTCCACCTGCATTCATCCTGTCCACCACAACTGATTAAGATTTCAGTCACTGAGGAGAATCTGAAGGCAATTAGCCCACAAGATAAATGTGAGTGTCCTCTCCAATACGAGTGGAGTTACAGAGACCTTGTTTTAAGAGGGCTCTTTAGTGACTTGAATATGTTAAACGGCAGTGTGGAAGAAAGAGAGACACAGTGCATCCCAGATTCCCTTGTCACAAAAGAAGATTGGCAGGTCACTAACAGCATTCTCTTCAATATTCGTGCTAAGGAGCAGTGAAACCAGAAATTCAAACTGGGGAGGATCCTGTAGCAGTAACAATTGAAAGTCCATGGAATCTGGGTAATACCAGCCAAACACACTAAGGCCAGGTGCTGGCCTTTTCAAGATATGCATCAGTACCAGTCAGACTTCCAGGAACCATTCCGGTGCTTCAGGACTGCTTCATCAACATAATAACTCCTTGGGCAATATGTTTGTCAAATTTTAAACCATTTGAACAAGGACCAGTCTAATGGAAAGCTTGAAGGATGCCGGATATAAGACATGAGGCATGATGTGCCTCTATTTCTTCAAGAAGACTTTAGGCATGATATTGAAGTAGATGGCAATCGGCTACGGTTAAAAAATGGACAGATTTTCAGTCCACTGACCTACACATCTCTGACTTTAGATTGTAGAATATGGGATAAGTTGTCAATGGCGAGCCACTGCTGACTCCACTATCAGCAAAGTCCTCCCGGTAGACTCACCATCTGACTTAAAGCTAGCAAGAATGGTAATGGAGCAGCCTCCCAATTTGGCACAGCTTCTCGATGCCTTGGACACTGGTGTTTTTCCTCTGTGGATCTGCCATCCAAATCATAGCAGCCCAGGTAAGAAATATCTACAAATGCTTCAAAGGAGCAGGGACATGTTAGTTATGTTATGTTAGTCATGTTTACTCTAACCACAATCCCCAATTTAGGGCTCTATCTTTGAAAAAGATACTAGCGCTCAGACATCTGACCTAACGTCACTGATGTGATACCCCCAATTAACAATTTGCAGCATGCAAGTCAGTAACTGATTTCAGAATCAACTGAGAATTCCTAAAAAAGAATTGACTGACTCATTGCAAGGCTCTTCAGAATGGTTGAACTTAATACTTAAACACCCGGATTAGAGAAATAACTGTCTAATGTCAAACAGTTCTCTGGCCTGGGACTGCCATGACTGTATCAACCAGAAATACTTTTTTTTAAGGTCAAATCAGATTTTGTGTATGTTGTAAGAGCCAGTGTCAGATAAATCATGTCCATAGCTGATCTACACTTTCCACAATCTGGACTTTAGGTTCAGCTAATGAGTGGTGAAAAAATGGGGTGTTGTAGGTGGGGCAATGTTTTCACAAATTACCAAAGTTTTATTATTACAAAAGCAAAACAAATATTCACATCTTGTGAAAGTCTAGACTTCTTTTACTATTAGGCGCTGGCTCTTATAGGTTTTATTTCATTACCAGTAGGATAACAAATTACAAACATAATTTACATATTGAGCATCCTGACCAACAAAAGGTGTAATGTCGATATGAATTATGTACAGTCCTCTGGGCAAGAAAGCTTCAAGACAGTGTCCTTTGTAACACAACGACAGCCAACAATTTAAGGCCATGTGCTTCCATTATGGCCAAAACATCTTAGTATGTGTCCAAACTAGTGTATCTACCCAGAAATAGGCTCCTACTGCAACAGAGATGACAACAATGCTCAGTGTGACATAACCTGGGCCCATCTAGTCAGACAAACATTCTTCCTCATCCGATGAAGACAATAGCATAGTATATTTTTTGCTACAATCCAATAGTTAATCATAACGTTTCAAGCTAAACATAGGTATTATGTACTTCCTCAGACAGAGTAGAAGATGAATGATGGAGCCATTTGGGGATCTGTTTAGCATACTTTATGTTACAAGAAAACGGATGTGAAGTTTTGTTGATTTCAATATTCCTCTAGTGGCATATGTTCCTCTGGGGCAAAGGGTGTTTCCAATTACACACAGATGAAGACCCTGCTGTAAATAACCTTGAGGGTCAAAACGTTGACAATACTTCTGACTTTGGACTGCTTGTACCGAATGCATTTCCTGAAAAGAGAATTGGGTTCGCTGTTATCTCTCTCCTGAAAAGGTTTTGCGTATTGCAGCCAGATATTTTGTGGAATGGTATTAATCATCACTTAGTCACAACTCACATGCAATCCACTGTCTCACGTTTTGTTTTTGGAGCACATCATGTGTTCATTGATCCGTTGTCCACTATAAACTCTTTCTGATTAAAGTTTACATGCGAGACTGGCAGTTGTATATTATGCTTGATTCTGTCAGAAGTTCACTGTAGGCTCCTAGACTCAAAGTAAACAGCAAGTAACAATTTATTCTAAAAGAACCATTGTTATTGTATCGACTAGTCTCCCCAAGTTCTTAGGAAAATAGGGTTTTCCCATGAGATGTTACTGCTTTATGAGTAGAAGGACATTTTCAACACTTTTATCTTGTGCTTCCATTATCCCAAAACATCCTGGCATGTGTTCAGTCTACCTCAAATACCCAAAATGGGCTCCTACTAGACCAAAGCGAGATGACAACAATGCTCATTCTAGTATGGGACCATCTAACCAGGCACAATTTCCTCCACTCTACCCGGAAAGAGAAAAGTATAAGATATGTTTGGCATAACATGATAGTTAATCGATAAGGTTCAAGCCAAAATCTAGGCATTATGTACTTCCTTATGCAGAGAAGCATCCCCAATGATAAGCTGTTTTTTTCTATAAAACATAACGAAGGTCCTACCTGACCTAAGTGGTTGCATACACTAAACATATATTTTTGGGAACTTGTCTACTGTCCTACATGAACCATGATTCTGTTAAGAACTGGGATACTGGATCAGTTGTGCATACAATACACAAGTATATGCATCACACATTTAGGTCACAGTGAAAGGACAGGCGCTAGTCCCCCTATGCTTTTGTTGATTTACTAGTTTTACCCATACCTGTAACAATACATATACATGCATTTTATAGGCACAGGGACAGGGAGAAACGGTCACTGGGACTGGGAAACATAACAAAGAATAAATGGATACTCATACTGGGAGACTTTCTACGATGTGGAAGTCCTTATATATACGCCGTGACAACAAGTTAATGATATGGAAGCTGGGACAGGAACACACACACATACAGACAGGAAGATAGACACTGGGAGTAGAAAACGCAGACACTGGACTAAGGAATGATGGATGCACTCTGGAGAAAGGAAAACCTTTACATGAACATAGGGACAGAGAAATACCAAAATATACATTGAATGAAATAGGGAGATACTCTCAACACACCAACATAATTTACAATGTGATAAATATGCACTGTGATAAGGAGATGAAGAGCATACACTGAGGTTACCTAAAACATACCAAATCTCTTGCGCACAACAGTGTATCGTAGCTAGTCACCAGACTTACAACAGTGTTTAGAAAAGAATGTACATAGGCTACGCAAAGGATAACTGACAACCCACTTCAAGGAAAAAGCACGAGGTTCTTGGGCCCACCCATCCATATATAGTAGACAGTACCAAGATCTTTAGCAGAATTAAACTAGTTTACCTTCACATTATTCAACACTACCTATTAGTAAACTAGAGATGGAATAAATATCTGGTAACCATACAAACAAATATCCGCACATAGCCGAAGTATGAAGAAAATGCTTCAGCGTCATACTAATACTTGAAGGTTCTATAGAAATTCTGACAACATAACACACCATAGCATAGCATAGCATAACATAACATAGCACAACACAGCATAAATTGACATGCTGGCACTAGGAAACACACAGGGGCCTATTCACAAACTACATTTTGCAGTAGGTAAACTACTCAACAATAGTACTATTCACATATTAGAGAATAGCATTCACAAACCTATTGACGGAGACCTGCACCTTCCCTATCTTTCCTGTGCAGAGATTTCCATCAAGGTGCAGAGGTCTCCGCATAGGTATGTATAAAAATGAGTACCACATGTGGAAGGGACAAGGGGAAGAGGCTGGAAAATGGGAAATACTTACTACACAATGGGAAGGGTTTTTGGAAGTTTAAGAAATGGTTTAGGGAGGGTCATACTAATAGAAACACACACACGCAAAAGAGTAAGACCATTGCTGTTTCATAAACTACACTACTAAAGTTACTTGCGCCCTAAAGCTGTCAAAAGATGTGCAATTGTACTCTAGACCAGTCATGAAGTAAGTCAAGCACCATACAAGACCAGCCACAGGAAATGCAACAAACGCTGACAGAAAACAATGGAGGAGTGGAAATAAAATACCACCTCATAGGAACTATTGTTAAAATGATCAAATTAATGTGACATTTGTATCTATATATAAATGTTATAACATATATATTTATAAATATTCAAGAATTAATGTATTATATTAAAAGATAATACGCTTAATTTAAAAAAAATACACTTTTATTTAAAACATTAAAACACATACCTTTCAACAAAATGGACTATGTTTTCCATAAAAATAATATTAGTGCGGGTAGGAACGTTTTTAATTGTTTGAAAAATATTAATGAATTGCATTTATATTTTTAAATGAATTAATTGTTCAATACACATTCGTTCTGGTTTAAAAAGAAACATTTAAAATTAATTTTCATTTTACATAAGAATTTCTTTTTTTTTTTTTTTAGGAATAATGAACTTAGATAATTGTTACTATACTTTCTCATACAGAGATCGTCACCACTGTGCAGAGTTATATATTTACACATATAAATTCTGCACTCGCTGATTTGAGAGGTGGAGAGATTTATGTCTACACCTAAATGCAAATCTACACTTAGAAATGGTGAACAGCAAAAGAGTGTAAAACGTATGATACATTTCTGGAATTGACTCCAGAGCATGGCGCGGAGAGGGCTTTCTAGACCCTCTGACCCAAAGGACTTTATAAATGTAGAAACATGAGGCAGAGAACCCGGTATACTGCAGCATTCCACCACCCTGAGCATTACAGAAGTAAGGTGTAACAATCAGTCCTGTGAGATTCACAGGAATAGTTAGTGGAACACAAATCCCCTCTCATCATGATTAGACGCACTCAGAAATGCACACTAGGAATGTATTTTATATTTTATTAAAATCAAAAATGTATCCTGGTGCACATAATATGAACCGTAGTTACTATGAAAACTATCAAGTTAGTGGCAATGATATTTGTCAATAGGCAGAACAACAGAAAATACTGTAATTTGATTACAGTAATTTTTGATTTCTCTACATAGGTTTTCCAGTCCCTCCCTTCCCTTGGCTAACTAACAGCAAATGTTCTTGTCTCTGCGCCTCAGCGACTACTTTGTACTTGAACAAGCAGAAAAGCCTGTTGGAAGACTAGATGTGCCTTTTCAGTAGCCTTCAGCACTGTCTACAGCTACTGTGGCAGAATCAGAGTTCCTCTCTAGCTTTTAATGGTTCAGTGCAGCTTATATACTTTACCTTGAATATTGTTGAAGAATATTATAAAATAAATAATCAATATAGAAGCCCCTACAGCTTTCACCTACTTATATTCCATGAAACATCATTATTTACTATTTAAAAACAATAACTGAGAAATCAAAATAACAAATTCTATGAAACCATGTTGATTATTTAAGAATAATAAATAGAAACTCAATATATTAGGCTATGCTAGAACAAAACATTAAACCATATATTTGAACACACTGAATTATCACTTGGCACTAAAACACATGTTTTAACAACATTGACAATAATGCATTATATGGGAAAGTATAATCTGAATGAATGAGCACGTACAATGCAAAAGAGGGAATCCCTAAATGAGACATATATATGAAGGTTGTATCACTTAGACCTAGGTATAGTAGTAAATGTACACATGAGTAAGTATGCACTTTGTACACAGAACCAAGAGAGACTGGGCATGCAGATCGAGGCACCAAGATACTAGTATGCACGCCAGGGTTTCATAACAATACAAGCATTGGAAATGCAATAGGTCTCGCAGCATTAGAGTTAGTGCTTTTAGAATTGTTTATGGGTTTTTGTGTAAATCTTTAGCATTTTTGTTTCCTGTAGCCAATGCTAAAGAATTAAAAAAAAAGCCATAAACATTTCTAAAAGCTCTAACTCAAATGCTCCGAGACCTATTGCACTGTGTGAGGGTGAGGGGTTGAGGGTGAGTGAGGGTGAGGGTGGGTGAGGGTGAGTGAGGGTGAGTGAGGGGTTGAGGGTGAGTGAGGGTGAGGGGTTGAGGGTGAGTGAGAGCGAGGGTGAGTGAGGGTGAGTGAGGGTGATTGAGAGTGAGGGTGAGTGAGGGTGAGAGTGAGTGAGGGTGAGGGTGAGTGAGGGTGAGTGAGGGTGAGTGAGGGTGAGGGTGAGGGTGGGTGAGGGTGAGTGAGGGTGAGTGTGAGTGAGGGTGAGTGAGGGTGGGTGAGGGTGAGGGTGAGTGAGGGTGAGGGTGAGTGAGGGTGAGGGGTTGATGTTGAGGGGTTGAGGGTGAGAGGGTGAGTGAGGGGTTGAGGGTGAGTGAGGGTGAGGGTGAGTTAGGGTGAGGGGTTGAGGGTGAGTGAGGGTGAGGGGTTGAGGGTGAGTGAGGATGAGTGAGAGTGAGGGTGAGTGAGGGGTTGAGGGTGAGTGAGGGTGAGTGAGGGTGAGTGAGGGTGAGGGCGAGTGAGGGTGAGTGAGGGTGAGGGTGAGTGAGGGTGAGGGTGAGTGAGGGTGAGTGAGGGTGAGTGAGGGGTTGAGTGTGAGTGAGGGTGAGTGAGGGTGAGGGGTTGAGGGTGAGTGAGGGTGAGTGAGGGTGAGGTTGAGGTGTTGAGGGTGAGTGAGGGCGAGTGAGGGCGAGTGAGGGCGAGTGAGGGTGAGGGCGAGTGAGGGTGAGTGAGGTGTTGAGGGTGAGGGTGAGGGTGAGTGAGGGTGAGGGTGAGTGAGGGTGAGGGCGAGTGAGGGTGAGTGAGGTGTTGAGGGTGAGTGAGGGTGAGGGGTTTTGGGTGAGTGAGGGGGAGTAGTTGAGGCTGAGTGAGAGTGAGGGTGAGTGAGGGGTTGAGGGTGAGTGAGTGAGGGTGAGGGGTTGAGGGTGAGTGAGGGTGAGGGTGGGTGAGGGGTTGAGGGTGAGTGAGGATGAGTGAGAGTGAGGGTGAGTGAAGGGTTGAGGGTGAGGGTTTGAGGGTGAGGGTTTGAGGGTGAGGGGTTGAGGGTGAGGGGTTGAGGGTGAGTGAGGGTGAGTGAGGGTGAGGGGTTGAGGGTGAGTGAGGGTGAGTGAGGGGTTGAGGGTGGGTGAGGGTGAGTGAGGGGTTGAGGGTGAGGGGTTGAGGGTGAGTGAGTGAGGGTGAGGGGTTGAGGGTGAGTGAGGGTGAGGGTGGGTGAGGGGTTGAGGGTGAGTGAGGATGAGTGAGAGTGAGGGTGAGTGAGGGGTTGAGGGTGAGGGGTTGAGGGTGAGTGAGGGTTTGAGGGTGAGGGTTTGAGGGTGAGGGGTTGAGGGTGAGTGCCACAGATCTGAATGTATGTAAAACAACACCCTTCTATTATTTATTGTTATGTATGTAACTGGGCTGCACAAAGAGAACACATCCGTCTGACTGTGATTGGTAACGGTGGCTAAAAATGAGCCTGGGCTAGCGAGAACAAATTCGAAAACATACCCAGCTGTAAGCCATTAGAGTCTACAACAATTTAACAATTGCTTTCTCTCAGACAACGATCATCATTTCTCATTAGATGAATATGAGGGGCCCCTCCGCTCTATACTGGGAGCTCCCTTGGCCTGGGTCTTACAGGCGAGGGTGACGTGAGAGGATAAACATGAGGGGCCCCTCCGCTCTACAATGTGAGCTCCCTTGGCCGGGGTCTGTGAGGCGAGGGGGAGGGGAGAGGATGAATTTGAGGGGCCCCTCCGCTCTATACTGGGAGCTCCCTTGGCTGGGGTCTGTGGGGCGAGGGGGACGTGAGAGGGTGAACATGCGCAGCGCCTCGATCACCTCTCCTGCATTAACAAAAGCTGCAAGAACGCGTGGAACCGGCTGCTGCAGCCTCCAGTGCTGACAGCACGCTACATAAATAAAGCATTAGCCGGTGAAAGTGAGAAAGGCCATACAAACGACGCGGCTGGAACACAAGCTCCTGAGAAGGCGGGAGATCGGGTTTCACCAGTGGGCCCAACGCGTTTCATGGGAGCTGCAATCAAACGTGGGAAGCATCGAGCCGAAGGGATAATGAACATGGCAGCACACGAGCTGCGCGGCGACAGCGGCGGCGCTGGGACTCGAGAGGTGGAAAGTACGGGAGCGCCTTCTATTTAATAAACTTGAAATCTAAACTGAGGAATGGTAACGGCTGGTCACCGACGGGACAGCTGGGCCTGCTCAGGATAGGTGTCAGCTGTTTACTCGAAGCCGGGAACACTCCGACATATCTAATAAACAAAGGGACAAAATCATTATCCGACAAGAAAGATGTGTCCGTTCTTAAAGTCGCCAAAGCATAACACCATTAATATTCTCACCGGAAGAGGTCGGGGTATCGAGCAATACTGCTGCTTGCTACCGCTAACATTTTGTTTGCTTTCTAGCGGCAGGCAGGCAGGGGAGGAGAGGAGAAGGGGGGAGGAGAGTAGGGGAGGACAAACGACGCGGCTGGAACACAAGCTCCTGAGAAGGCGGGAGATCGGGTTTCACCAGTGGGCCCAACGCGTTCCATGGGAGCTGCAATCAAACGTGGGAAGCATCGAGCCGAAGGGATAATGAACATGGCAGCACACGAGCTGCGCGGCGACAGCGGCGGCGCTGGGACTCGAGAGGTGGAAAGTACGGGAGCGCCTTCTATTTAATAAACTTGAAATCTAAACTGAGGAATGGTAACGGCTGGTCACCGACGGGACAGCTGGGCCTGCTCAGGATAGGTGTCAGCTGTTTACTCGAAGCCGGGAACACTCCGACATATATAATAAACAAAGGGACAAAATCATTATCCGACAAGAAAGATGTGTCCGTTCTTAAAGTCGCCAAAGCATAACACCATTAATATTCTCACCGGAAGAGGTCGGGGTATCGAGCAATACTGCTGCTTGCTACCGCTAACATTTTGTTTGCTTTCTAGCGGCAGGCAGGCAGGGGAGGAGAGGAGGAGGGGGGAGGAGAGTAGGGGAGGACAAACGACGCGGCTGGAACACAAGCTCCTGAGAAGGCGGGAGATCGGGTTTCACCAGTGGGCCCAACGCGTTCCATGGGAGCTGCAATCAAACGTGGGAAGCATCGAGCCGAAGGGATAATGAACCTGGCAGCACACGAGCTGCGCGGCGACAGCGGCGGCGCTGGGACTCGAGAGGTGGAAAGTACGGGAGCGCCTTCTATTTAATAAACTTGAAATCTAAACTGAGGAATGGTAACGGCTGGTCACCGACGGGACAGCTGGGCCTGCTCAGGATAGGTGTCAGCTGTTTACTCGAAGCCGGGAACACTCCGACATATATAATAAACAAAGGGACAAAATCATTATCCGACAAGAAAGATGTGTCCGTTCTTAAAGTCGCCAAAGCATAACACCATTAATATTCTCACCGGAAGAGGTCGGGGTATCGAGCAATACTGCTGCTTGCTACCGCTAACATTTTGTTTGCTTTCTAGCGGCAGGCAGGCAGGGGAGGAGAGGAGGAGGGGGGAGGAGAGTAGGGGAGGCACGGCCTAGCGGCCGTGCAATCAAGTAGTGAGGGGGCGGAGCTGGGGGAGGGTGCGAGAGAGAGTAGGCAAGGCTAGCGGCAGGCAGGCAGGGGAGGAGAGGAGGAGGGGGGAGGAGAGTAGGGGAGGCACGGCCTAGCGGCCGTGCAATCAAGTAGTGAGGGGGCGGAGCTGGGGGAGGCTGTGGAAGAGAGTAGGCAAGGCGACACGGCGGGAGGGGGCGGAGCGGGTAAACAAAGACGGACATGCACGCGCCCGTGACTTTTAAGGTCAATGCGCATGCGCATAAGCTTAATGCGCATGCGCATTGACCTTAAAAGTCACGGGCACTGCAAGGAATCGCCACGATTCCTTGCAGTGTGGATAAAGAGTGGATAACTCGCAATACTCTCGCCTTGCTCGATGCGCATGCGCATCGACAGGCGAGACCTAAAAAACGATTGAGGATCTAGTGACACACAATTCCCTCTGGCATTAAACAACAATTTTCATTCCTGTCTCCCTTAAAAACCAGACAACTACAACCTCAAATGGCATCAAATATCCTGCAATTCACACACTATCCAACACAGAACCAGATATTGATATGATTACCAGCAAAAATGTTACAAATGTGCCCCTTTTATCAGGTGAAACAATGACAACTGGCTTTAAATTAGAAACTACACCACACACATGTGTGTAATGCAATTCAATGTTCTGATTGTGCAATGCTTAATCCAGGGTTCAAGTTAAAGTAATGAAGACGTGGTTGAATTAAGTGTTCCTCGCCTGTGAAGGCCTGCTTGAGCAGTGAAATCCAACAGCGACAATGCGCTTGCAATGATCATTTGTTGTACTCTGGTGCTGACATACATACCAAAACGAAACCAGATGCAATGCTGTGCATACAAGTGGCGGTAATATAGCATGGATCAGATGGCTGAATTCATCACATGCATCAAAGTGAGACCTGCTACCTCATTATCCAGGATCAAAGTATCTACCTACTTTGATATTTCGTGGAATAAGAGAATATAAAGGAGATCATTTTCTCTACAAAATACGTTTTTGTGTCTTCCTCTCTGGTGTGTACATAAGAATTCTCTTTCTCAGGCATAATGTTAATGTTAATGTTAATTGGAATTTATTGAGCGCTCGTACGCCAGAAGGCTTCATGGCGCTATAGAAATGGAACCAGGCAAGGCAGTCAATAAGAGGAGCTGTGCTGTCAGTAGTGAGCTTGGGTGAAAAGCCAAGTTTTCAGGTATTGTCTGAAGCTGAGGATGTTATCGTTCAGCTTTATGTGGAGGGGAAAAGAGTTCCAAAGACCAGCAGCAAGGTGGTCAAAACAGCTGCCTCCAAGACGTTTCCTTTTAAATGGAGGTACGATCAAAAGTGATTTGTAAGTCGAACGGAGATGACGGGAGGGGCAGTATTTTTTGAATAAATCTCTGATGAATAAAGGGCCAGAGTCATTCAGAGATCTAAACAATATGCACCCGGACTTGAAGGCCACACGCTGTTCAACTGGCAACCAGTGAAGCTGTTTAAGGCCAGGTCTAATAGATTGCCTCCTAGGTATATTCAGAAGAAGCCTGGCGGCTTGGTTCTGAACTAGCTGGAGACGTTTGAGCTCTCCTATTTGGAGGCCAAGATAGATACTATTAGAAAAGTCAAGCCTGGACAGAACCAAGGAGATGACAATCTGTGTGAGGGCTGCTGAGGTAAAGAAGCAAGCAATTTTTTTTATTTTCTTCAATTGGAAAATACTGGAAGATACCACCGCTCCAACCTGTCTTTTTAGCGAGAGATCCTCGCTAATAAGGATACCTAGGCTCTTGACCACAGTTGACTTAGATGGGGGAACTCCCATACTGATGGGCCAAAAGCTGGAATTCCAACTAAGCGAGCTCTGTCCGGGCAAGACCAGCTCGGTCTTGCCCGGGTTGAGCTTCAGATGATTGCAGCTCATCCAACTCAGTATGTGGGACATAGTTCTTTGGAATTCAACCACTGAGTCCTGGGTGTTAAGAGGGAAGATGAGCTGCAAGTCATCCGCATAGTTGAAGATGGTTACATTTGCATTCCGAAGGGAGTGCAAGAGAGGGCGTAGGTATACATTAAAAAGCAGGGGGGATAACGAGGAACCTTGTGGTACCCCGCAGGTGGTAGATATGGTGGGAGCAGAGAAAGAGCCCAATCTGACCGATTGAGTACGGCCCGTGAGAAAAGAGCGGATCCAGCTCAATGCAGGACCCCTGAGACCTGCCTGTTCGACACGGTCGACCAAGATGGTGTGGTCGACCGTGTCGAATGCAGCAGAGAGGTCCAGTAGCACAAGCGCCTGATGGATTCCTGCATCTGCATTCCGCCTTAGAGTGTTTAGCACCGAGAGAATGACCGCCTCGGTAGAATGGCAAGGTCGGAACCCTGCTTGATTAGGTGCCAAGTACTCAGTTTTTTCCAGAAAGCTGGAGATACTTTCACAAACATGTGACTCCAGAAGTTTGGCACAGTATGGCAGCAGCGATATAGGTCTGTAGTTAATAGGATCTAGTGGGTTTGCTCCTGCCTTTTTTAAGAGGGGAACGAGAAGAGCTTTTTTCAGCCTACATGGAACTTTGCCCTGTGAGAGAGACCCATTCATTAAAGAAAGTAGACACCCGGGAAGATTGGTGCCCACTTCTTTCAAGATGTAAGGGGGACAAATGTCATCGGGGGAACCGGTTTTGACTTTGGTAAGAAGTTTGAGTAGTTTGATCTTATCTATGAAGGGATAAGAGTCTAAGGTGGCAGGGTTGTACAGAGTGTCATCAAACAAAAGAGGACGCTGAGTGATGGGGATACTTTGCTGGATAGTACAGATTTTATCAAAGAAGAAAGAATTCAGCGTGTTACAAAATTCTTGGGTGGGGACTATCGGGAGAGAAGTTCTATCATTAGAGCTGAGATTCTCCACAATATTAAACAGCTCTTTTGACTTGTTTTGGGCTTTGAGAATTTTGTCCGAGAAATAATCAGTTTTGCATTTATGAATGAGATTTTGGTAGTCCCTGCGAGCCCTGCGAAAATTGACCCTATCGTGTTCTGAATAGGCTACGCGCCACTTACGCTCCATTTGACGAACCTTAAGTTTAAGACTTTTCAGGTGAGGTGTAAACCACCTGTGAGCGTCATTGGGGCGAGAGCGGGAGAAGTCAATACAGGGTGCATGAACATCAGCTGCCTGGAGCAGCCACTCTGAAAAAGCTTCTTCTGATTTGTCAATGTCCTGATCAAGTGATGGACAGGTGGAGGTTAATGAATCAAGAAATGCCGGAATAGCAACATTCTTCCACTTTCTTGCCTTCCCACCTTGTTGCGACTTAGGTTTGCCGTTTTTTGCGATGGTCATGCTGAAATTGATCACGAAGTGATCCGACCAAATGCACGGCAAGATGGAGTTAACTACCAGAGAGATGTTTTGAGACCAAATTTGGTCAAGGCTATGCCCTTTCTCATGGGTAGGGAGATGAATGTGTTGAGTGAGATTGAGATCCAAGAAAGTTTCTTTCAGTGTGGCTGCCTGAGAGTCAGATTCCACAGAGTCCAGCCAAAGATTAAAATCTCCCAGCAGTACAATTTTGTCATGGGTAATAATCAAGGGGGCAAGTTGTCCCGCTAGGGATGCAACAAAAGTGGGCATGTTTTGAGGGGGCCGATATATGAGGATTACAAGAAGTGATCCCGTGTCCAAATCCATTTTAAAAATTAAATTGTCTGATCCTGTCAGATCACAAGATGGTAAGAGGGAGACCTTAAGGTTTTTGCGAATAATCGCAGCGACCCCTCCGCCCCTTTTGCCAAGTGGCCTATCAACATGCAGTATGTAGTACTCAGCGGGGACTGCCGCCAGGATGTCAGGCAAGGATGCCTCATTAAGCCAGGTCTCAGATAAACATAGAAGATCTGGTTGTTCGGCCTGAAGCAGAAGGAAGATGTCTAGATGATGTTTTGCCATGGACCTGGTGTTTAGGTACAAACATTTAAGAGTAGTCAGAGGCACATGTGGGGATAAAGGGACAGACCAAAGTGCGGGCTTGTGGGCTTTTACAAGCCTAAACTCAGGCTTTAAAATACCATACGTGGCGGCACGCTTTACAATGTAAGAGGGCGGGGGGAAGCTAGCGCTGTCAGAGGGTCTTAATGACAGCAGCGAGGCAGAGGAGTATTTGTATTTTTGACCAGGGGTTCTGGCCCCGAGCCCCGGTCTGCCGCGGACGGGCGCAGACGGGCTTGACTTATGCGCGACTTCGGCGCGCATTCGTCGCGCCCGCTGCGCTCGTCCGCTGCGCTCCTGGATGCATATAGTTTTATGGCCTGCCTCCGAGGATAGCTAGACCGCTCAATCTGGTCCGGCTACACCAAAGATGGCGGCACGTCTCACCCTCCACACAAACGGCACCAGCCGCGATGGAACGGGGCGGACGACACAAAAAAATACAATAGTGCAGGTAAGTGATAACAGCAGAGTGCTTAAATGATTTTAGTGATTAAAAAGTCAATTAAAATATTCCTTCGCGCTAGCGCCTGAATCGCGCTAGAACAAGCAACCGCTTCTTCTGAGTAACTGCACTGCAAAGCAATGATTAGCAGGGTTCACGAGGGCCAGGCTGCTGCCACCAGCCAAGCATACTCGAGTGGCCCTGAATGAGAGAGAGTTTTATGGCCTGCCTCCGAGGATAGCTAGACCGCTCAATCTGGTCCGGCTACACCAAAGATGGCGGCACGTCTCACCCTCCACACAAACGGCACCAGCCGCGATGGAACGGGGCGGACGACACAAAAAAATACAATAGTGCAGGTAAGTGATAACAGCAGAGTGCTTAAATGATTTTAGTGATTAAAAAGTCAATTAAAATATTCCTTCGCGCTAGCGCCTGAATCGCGCTAGAACAAGCAACCGCTTCTTCTGAGTAACTGCACTGCAAAGCAATGATTAGCAGGGTTCACGAGGGCCAGGCTGCTGCCACCAGCCAAGCATACTCGAGTGGCCCTGAATGAGAGAGAGTTTTATGGCCTGCCTCCGAGGATAGCTAGACCGCTCAATCTGGTCCGGCTACACCAAAGATGGCGGCACGTCTCACCCTCCACACAAACGGCACCAGCCGCGATGGAACGGGGCGGACGACACAAAAAAATACAATAGTGCAGGTAAGTGATAACAGCAGAGTGCTTAAATGATTTTAGTGATTAAAAAGTCAATTAAAATATTCCTTCGCGCTAGCGCCTGAATCGCGCTAGAACAAGCAACCGCTTCTTCTGAGTAACTGCACTGCAAAGCAATGATTAGCAGGGTTCACGAGGGCCAGGCTGCTGCCACCAGCCAAGCATACTCGAGTGGCCCTGAATGAGAGAGAGTTTTATGGCCTGCCTCCGAGGATAGCTAGACCGCTCAATCTGGTCCGGCTACACCAAAGATGGCGGCACGTCTCACCCTCCACACAAACGGCACCAGCCGCGATGGAACGGGGCGGACGACACAAAAAAATACAATAGTGCAGGTAAGTGATAACAGCAGAGTGCTTAAATGATTTTAGTGATTAAAAAGTCAATTAAAATATTCCTTCGCGCTAGCGCCTGAATCGCGCTAGAACAAGCAACCGCTTCTTCTGAGTAACTGCACTGCAAAGCAATGATTAGCAGGGTTCACGAGGGCCAGGCTGCTGCCACCAGCCAAACAAATTAGTAGGTCTCAGCAATTTAGTGACTAACTCAATCTAATTTAGAAGTTACGATTTTCCAAGGAAGGATCGTCAGGGCCGGGGGGGCGCTAGAGGGCGCACTGCAGAATGGCCGCACTGTCGTGAGGCTCCTGCTGCCCGGAGCTATTATCCGCCTAGGGATCCTGATTACCATCGCTGCGCCCTGATCTGACCCTATAGATCTACTGGGATACCGACTGGCCACCCACGGTCCAACTCCTGGTCCATTCGGAGGTTGCTGGCCGAAGTTACGAGGGCTCCAAGTTCCCCCGGCTTGCGCTCTGGAGGTCGGGTGTTCCGTAGCCCGGCGTCATCCTTCACGCTAGCCTGCGGCTCTGCACGTGGGGTGTAGGCCCTGCTCTGCCTCTCTCCACCGGACCTGCGTGCTGGCCGGGCATGCTGCTGGATGCTCCCCTGTCCTTGAACTGATTTCTCGGCTCCTACATCTGCCTGCCCAGGAACTATTGCTTACGGAGACACAGCGGATCATCGTCTGTTCGCCTGGAGAACAACCCCTTTGGCCTGGGAGCGGAGACGGCCATTTTTCTTCGCCGGGAGTGGCGGGGCATACATGCCCGCTCGTGCCCCCGTTTTTCGGCGTTTGGCCTAGAACTTGGGCCGGCCTGCAGCCTAACTCTTCTTGACTTTGGTGCCCCGCTGTGCTACTAGAGCTTTATTATGGGGAAGCCGGACACTAAACAATCTAAGTTGTCCTTTGACTCTGGAGTGGCTAGGAGGGGAACGCGACTGCTCCAGGATGCTGGGACTTCGCGGTCTCCCCCCCCGCCTGTCGCTGATACTGTGCCGCAGCCACCAACTCCGGACTTTCACCAGATGATGCAGGAGATGAGGCAGGGGTTTGCCACGATAGTGGACAAGGTGGACAAGATATCGTCGCGCATGGATGCGGTGGTCCAGAAGCTAGACGTGCACGAGGAACGCCTGACAACGGCGGAACAGCGCATCTCGGACCACGATGACACGGCTGCCACTCATACCACCCAACTGGCGAGAATGGATAATATATTGCGGGTGATTGCCGCTAAGAATGAGGAGTTGGAGGCGAGGAGTAGGCGCAATAACGTTCGTATTGTAGGTGTGCCGGAGTCAACGAACGTTGGAAAGATGGAAACTTATGTGGAGAGACTTTTGGTGGGCGCCATTGGTGCGGATGCTTTCTCGTCCCAGTTCATCGTCGAGAGAGCGCACCGGTCACTGGGGCCTCGGCCGGCCTCTGGAGCCGCACCGCGCCCCATCATTGCGCGTCTTTTAAACTATCGGGACCGGGACGCTGCCCTCCAGGCTGCCCGCACCAATCGGGCCCTCTCCTTTGATGGGGTATCTTTCACCATGTACCCCGACTTCACGCCGATGGTGCAGGACCAGCGTCGTAAGTTCCTGGGGGTGAAAAAGAAACTTCGGGAACTGCAAGTAGACTACGCTTTGCTTTACCCTGCCAAGCTTAGAGTGACGCACCAGGCTAAGCAACACTTTTTCACTAACCCACAGCATGCTGAGGATTTTGCAAAGCGCCTCAAGCGCGATCGAGCGGCTGCAGATCGAGACCCTGGGGGTGAACAATCGGCGGCTGAGGAGGAGGTCGCCTGATTGGGGTGACTTTGTTCCTTTTTTTTTTTTGTATTGAGACGTTATAGACGTATGTCCTTTGCATTGACTTCCTTAACCGCATTGGAGGCCTAACTGCCATCTGTTTTTTTGAGGCGGGGGCCTTATCTTGCCTGTTTGCAATTGTATGTGGCGTTTATTGGGGTCGGTATGGAACCGCAGGATGGTGCTATTTGGTTTCGCGCTCTGGGCACCCACCCCCCCGTGCTGCGCCTGGGGCCATTTGGGACTCATTGGCTCGGACACTGGCGTGGTGTGTGGGAGTGGTGTCGTGCACCTCTAGAGGGTTCCCCGGAGGGTGTACCCCACTTGTACCTTTGGTTTGGATTCTAGTCCTTTGTTGGTTGACTGGATGTGTGTTGGGGAATGGGGGGGGTGGGGGTGTGCATGGCCTGATAGTTGGGATGCAAAATAATTGGTTATGGGTCCCGCACTCCTTTAGGTGATTGTTTTGAGGATTGTTCGATGGGTGTAGTACTTTCGTTGGTGCAATGGATGGTGATCTTGCTGGGCTACCAAGATCGAGATATGTACCGTTAAGCTATGTATCCTGTGAACACACGATGCATTCCATCCGTGCACTCCTTTTCCAACTTTCATAAATGTTCATACAAATTCTACTTCCTTGTTAAATGATTTATTTGTTTCTCATATTGTGCAAAGTATATCTTTATGTTCATGATTATTCAACATATTCCATGTCTCAGAAACATATTTCACATTATTATAGTTGCCCAATGCATTTCAAGCGTAACGCCCTTCCTCAGGGGACTTCTTAAACTCTAGAAACAATAATCATAAGTCACAATCAGTAATCAAAAAGGAATGGTCCCTAAATGAAAACACATTCTTATATTTACATTGTGCATCAGTAATACCCCACGTGCTGTAGTAAAATTCGTGAAAAACACTCATGGTACTTTTATAACATGATACTCATGTCCGGATGGTGCAAAAAAACAGGTAAAATATAATGAAGACCCAATAACTGGGTACTGACCTTAATGCATGGAATTATTCGTGCCTTGTGTGTAGCTGTAATGAAGTAAATGAGATCTGAGTGTCAACATGTAGCGCGTGAAAAGCATGTCACGTTTCTGTATGAAAAAGTAGTATATATCCGATATATCTTACCGAGGTACTAGGAATGTGGCGTCTTCCTCGCTAGTTTTGGCGTGCAGCGCTCTGTACGCGAGCGCTCTATGGTTTTAACGACCAAGCGTTCTGTGTTGCCAAGGTTACCGTGCATCGGCGGGTGACGTTCGTTAAACTCTATGGTGAACGGCGCTGTGGAAACAGCGCGTGCTTAGGAGGGTAAACGTGGATGAAGGACTATGTCGCTGGAAGCACGTAGTGTGTTTGCGTGGGTAAACAATGGAATGTAAACAAAAAGACGGACTGAAAACTCGAGACACGAGTGTAGAAATGATGATTTGAAAACATGCGCGTGGGGATTAAAAAGTGATGTTCATAATACAGGGTGATGTTCATGTATATGATAAATGTGTTATGTGTACATAACAAAGCGTAAGCAAAAATATCATATTCACATTGTCCAGTGACTGATTTGGACTATAATGCGAGCTGAAATGCAAAATATCAACAATTATGAATCATAGATAACAGTGAAAGTCCAGTCTTTCATTAAGCCCTTTCGGCTGGAGGGTGCACAAAAAGTCTATCCAGAAAATTTCTCTGCGCAGTAGGTGGCTGTTGTTGTCTCGACCCGGTAAGGTTGCCACTTTTTCGAGTATACAGAATTTTAATTGGCTTGCATTGTGTTTTGCCTCGTTGAAGTGTACTGCTATGGTAGATTTATCATTTTTTAACCGGATGTTACTTTTATGTTCCACAATTCTGGTCTTTATTTTCCTTTGTGTCTTACCTACATATGAGAGACCACAAGGGCATCTCAGTAAGTAGATTACATTTGAGGTGTCGCATGTTCCAGATACCTTCAATTTTATGGACGAACCTTTTGTGGGATGGTTTAAGGTATTTCCTTTTATAATTGCAGTACAGTTGCCACAGTTGTGGCATGGTAGAGTTCCTTTGTAAGTGCCATGTTCTGTTGTTTTCATTTCTTTTACCAATTCTTTCAAGTTCTTAGTTCTTTCATACGCAAAGATTGGTTGGTGTCTGAATAAATTTTTGAAATCGTCTTCAAGTGCTAGCATGGGCCAGTGTGTTTTGATTGATTTTTTGATCATAGGGCTGTTTGTGGAATATTTTGATACGAATACAGATCTATGTTCATCAATCTTTTCTTTAGGTTTTAGTAGATGTTCTCTTTGTAGTGTTTCAGCTCTCTGGGAGGCAGAATCCAGGATGGCTTGGGGGTATCCTCGTTTTCTGAATTTTTCCAACATTTCTTCTTTGTGTTTTTGGTACAATTCTTTTGTAGATGCTATTCTTTTGATCCTTAGTAGTTGTGAAAAAGGTAAATGCTGTTTGAGCGGAGTTTGGTGGAAACTTTTGAAGTGAAGTAAATTGTTTCTGTCTGTTTTTTTGGTGAATATGGATGTGGTGATGTTGCCATTTTTGTTTGTTAATTGTACGTCCAGAAATGATAAGGACTCTTTGTCTATGGTGAAGGTGAATTGTATTCTCTCATCAATTTGGTTTAGTGAATTGAGTTCTTTGATCAGATTTTCTTGGCTGCCTTTCCATAACACTAAGATATCATCGATGTATCTCTTGTAGAGGATTAGATTGTTGGCCCATTCTTCTTTGTTCAATATGTGGTCAAGCTCATAGCGGTGCATGAACATGTTAGCGTAAGTAGGCGCGGCACAATTGCCCATGGAAGTACCAGACATTTGTATGTAAAAGTAGTTCTCCCATTCAAAATAACTATGGTATAGCGTGAAGTGTAGTAGCTCCATTAGTAGTATTTTGAGTTTTTCTGGTTTATCCTCGTGTATGAGAAAGCTTTCCACGGCTGATAAGCCTGAATCGTGCGGTATAGATGTGTATAATGATTTCACGTCTATGCTTGCCATGATCATGTCTGTGGTGAAGTTGCTTTTTTCTGACTCCAAGATGTTCAAGAAGTGTGTGGTGTCCTTGATGTAGGTCGAGCTGTTTTGTACCATATTTTGAAAATGTTTATCCAAGTATTTTCCAACTGGCTCATGAATGGATCCGACTGTGGATACGATGGGTCTTAGTGGTGGTAATGTTTCATGTTTATGGATCTTGGGTATCATGTATATGTAGGGAGTTGCTGGGTTGTTTTTTATGAGGTATTCTTTTTCTTTGAGACCTATAGTGCCTTCATCAACTGCATTCTGTATGATGTTGGTGAGAATTTTGATGAATTCTTTTGTGGGATCCGATATGATGCGTGTGTACATGTTCGAATCCTGAACATGTATCTGTACGTTTTCCTTGTAGTAACTTGTGTCCATTATCACCAAAGCTCCACCTTTGTCTGCTTGTCTTATGGTGATTTCCTGATTGTTTGCTAATTTTCTTAGGATTTGTTTCTCCTTCAATGGCATGTTGGAATGTTTTGGTCTTGGTTTTTTGAATATTTCTTCAAGTTCCGTTAGTATGACTTTTTCAAACGCATCCAATACTTTATGGCTCACTGGAGCTATGAATTTACTCTTTGATCTTAAACCCATGAGGGTGTTCTCTTGATTTTGTGTAGTGGTTGCTGTAGGTTCTATAACATTAGTAAAGAAGTGTCTTAACCTTAATGCTCTGAGGAATTTGTATACGCAGACTTTTGTCTCCAGTAGGTTAGAATGGTATGTAGGAACGTATGAGGATCCTTTTTGTAATGTCTGTAATTCTTGATTACTCATTTGGTACTGAGATATGTTTATGACAAGGCTTTCTGACTCCTTGTGCTTTTGGCAACCGGAGCGCTTCCTGATTGTGCGTTTACTCCTCCTGGTTCTGTTTCCTGTCCAATGCTTACCTCTAAAAAAGGTACTGGTATTTGTTGAACACTGGATGTGCTAGCTGTTTCTTTGTCAGTTGTTGAACTGGATTGAGCGATACGTGAGTCTTTTGGTTGCCCTGGTTTGGGTCTCCTATTGTCCCAATGGGGACGTCTTTGTTGCGAGTCGTCAGAGGATGTATCGTCTGTGGATTTGTCAGTGTTAGGTCTCTGTTGTCGCCTTTTTGCGTATATCTCTGCCCATGAGTATACTTCTCCCAATCGGTAATCTGTTGTGTCTCTTTTGAATTTTCTTAATTTTCTGTCGTTTATTTCTTTGGTGTACTCCTCCAATTTTTTATTGGTATCTATCAGAATTTGATCCCATTCCTCCTTTGTTACCAATTTGTTTAATTCATCTTTTGTTTGTGCAGCTTCTTTTGTCAATTCCTCTATTAGTTTCGCTAACTCTTCAATGATCAATAAGATTAAATCCAAGGAACATTTGTTCAGGATGGCGTGCCATCGTTCAGTGAACCTTGCGTTGTTCTTACATAATGTAGATTTTAAGGATATTCTCAAGCCTCTGGGTATTCTTTGTGCCTTATGATATTTTATCAAAGTACTCGCATGAAGTTTTTGATTTACAATACGTTTTGATATGTACAATAGTTGTTTCAAAATACTTGGACTTATGTCTTCTGTTTCTTCTATTAAGGAGTAAATCCGACTAGTGTCGTCTTCGGTGAATGCTAGGGTTTCTGCCCTTTGTTCAGTGGTATGTGCTATGTCTGCAAATTGCATTTCTGGTGGTGCCGGGAACCTGTTGGCTCAGGAGGTTATATGTGCAAAATAATTGGTTATGGGTCCCGCACTCCTTTAGGTGATTGTTTTGAGGATTGTTCGATGGGTGTAGTACTTTCGTTGGTGCAATGGATGGTGATCTTGCTGGGCTACCAAGATCGAGATATGTACCGTTAAGCTATGTATCCTGTGAACACACGATGCATTCCATCCGTGCACTCCTTTTCCAACTTTCATAAATGTTCATACAAATTCTACTTCCTTGTTAAATGATTTATTTGTTTCTCATATTGTGCAAAGTATATCTTTATGTTCATGATTATTCAACATATTCCATGTCTCAGAAACATATTTCACATTATTATAGTTGCCCAATGCATTTCAAGCGTAACGCCCTTCCTCAGGGGACTTCTTAAACTCTAGAAACAATAATCATAAGTCACAATCAGTAATCAAAAAGGAATGGTCCCTAAATGAAAACACATTCTTATATTTACATTGTGCATCAGTAATACCCCACGTGCTGTAGTAAAATTCGTGAAAAACACTCATGGTACTTTTATAACATGATACTCATGTCCGGATGGTGCAAAAAAACAGGTAAAATATAATGAAGACCCAATAACTGGGTACTGACCTTAATGCATGGAATTATTCGTGCCTTGTGTGTAGCTGTAATGAAGTAAATGAGATCTGAGTGTCAACATGTAGCGCGTGAAAAGCATGTCACGTTTCTGTATGAAAAAGTAGTATATATCCGATATATCTTACCGAGGTACTAGGAATGTGGCGTCTTCCTCGCTAGTTTTGGCGTGCAGCGCTCTGTACGCGAGCGCTCTATGGTTTTAACGACCAAGCGTTCTGTGTTGCCAAGGTTACCGTGCATCGGCGGGTGACGTTCGTTAAACTCTATGGTGAACGGCGCTGTGGAAACAGCGCGTGCTTAGGAGGGTAAACGTGGATGAAGGACTATGTCGCTGGAAGCACGTAGTGTGTTTGCGTGGGTAAACAATGGAATGTAAACAAAAAGACGGACTGAAAACTCGAGACACGAGTGTAGAAATGATGATTTGAAAACATGCGCGTGGGGATTAAAAAGTGATGTTCATAATACAGGGTGATGTTCATGTATATGATAAATGTGTTATGTGTACATAACAAAGCGTAAGCAAAAATATCATATTCACATTGTCCAGTGACTGATTTGGACTATAATGCGAGCTGAAATGCAAAATATCAACAATTATGAATCATAGATAACAGTGAAAGTCCAGTCTTTCATTAAGCCCTTTCGGCTGGAGGGTGCACAAAAAGTCTATCCAGAAAATTTCTCTGCGCAGTAGGTGGCTGTTGTTGTCTCGACCCGGTAAGGTTGCCACTTTTTCGAGTATACAGAATTTTAATTGGCTTGCATTGTGTTTTGCCTCGTTGAAGTGTACTGCTATGGTAGATTTATCATTTTTTAACCGGATGTTACTTTTATGTTCCACAATTCTGGTCTTTATTTTCCTTTGTGTCTTACCTACATATGAGAGACCACAAGGGCATCTCAGTAAGTAGATTACATTTGAGGTGTCGCATGTTCCAGATACCTTCAATTTTATGGACGAACCTTTTGTGGGATGGTTTAAGGTATTTCCTTTTATAATTGCAGTACAGTTGCCACAGTTGTGGCATGGTAGAGTTCCTTTGTAAGTGCCATGTTCTGTTGTTTTCATTTCTTTTACCAATTCTTTCAAGTTCTTAGTTCTTTCATACGCAAAGATTGGTTGGTGTCTGAATAAATTTTTGAAATCGTCTTCAAGTGCTAGCATGGGCCAGTGTGTTTTGATTGATTTTTTGATCATAGGGCTGTTTGTGGAATATTTTGATACGAATACAGATCTATGTTCATCAATCTTTTCTTTAGGTTTTAGTAGATGTTCTCTTTGTAGTGTTTCAGCTCTCTGGGAGGCAGAATCCAGGATGGCTTGGGGGTATCCTCGTTTTCTGAATTTTTCCAACATTTCTTCTTTGTGTTTTTGGTACAATTCTTTTGTAGATGCTATTCTTTTGATCCTTAGTAGTTGTGAAAAAGGTAAATGCTGTTTGAGCGGAGTTTGGTGGAAACTTTTGAAGTGAAGTAAGTTGTTTCTGTCTGTTTTTTTGGTGAATATGGATGTGGTGATGTTGCCATTTTTGTTTGTTAATTGTACGTCCAGAAATGATAAGGACTCTTTGTCTATGGTGAAGGTGAATTGTATTCTCTCATCAATTTGGTTTAGTGAATTGAGTTCTTTGATCAGATTTTCTTGGCTGCCTTTCCATAACACGAAGATATTATCGATGTATCTCTTGCACCATCCGGACATGAGTATCATGTTATAAAAGTACCATGAGTGTTTTTCACGAATTTTACTACAGCACGTGGGGTATTACTGATGCACAATGTAAATATAAGAATGTGTTTTCATTTAGGGACCATTCCTTTTTGATTACTGATTGTGACTTATGATTATTGTTTCTAGAGTTTAAGAAGTCCCCTGAGGAAGGGCGTTACGCTTGAAATGCATTGGGCAACTATAATAATGTGAAATATGTTTCTGAGACATGGAATATGTTGAATAATCATGAACATAAAGATATACTTTGCACAATATGAGAAACAAATAAATCATTTAACAAGGAAGTAGAATTTGTATGAACATTTATGAAAGTTGGAAAAGGAGTGCACGGATGGAATGCATCGTGTGTTCACAGGATACATAGCTTAACGACTGATAGTTGGGATGTCATCAGGTGGGTGGGTGGGGTGGGGTTGATGCTGACGACACGTGCTCGCCCAGGCCTCATGGGTCCTTGCGGGGATTGCTATTGCTGTCTGTGTGTACAGGCGCGGCTCCGAGCCCGCTGCTTCGGCTGGTCCATTTTTATTTTGGGCGGCATTGGTCCTGGGGCCCTTGCCTTCGTCCATTGTGGGCCTGAGAGGAACGGCCGCCATCTTTGGCGACCGCGTGGTGGTGAGCGCGCTACACGAGGAACGCGTGTGCGGGTTGTGGGCCGGATGAGCTGTGTTTGCTGCGTGCTGCGCGATGTGTTTCCTTGGTGCCTGTTGCACGTATGGGGCAGTTGGGGGGGGGTTGTTGTGGTTCTGGTTGCTTGGTTTGGAGATGGCTGGGATGGGTGTGGAGTGTACGTGGTGGGACGACTGCGTCCTGGATTGGTGTCCTGCTGCTGGCTGCTGCTGGGAGTCGGACGTTCCGCTTTTGCTCATTGGGTCCTGTGGGGCCCTGAAAATGGCTAATGTCGACTGTCATTTTAGACCAGATATCAATTTTGTCCTGGAATGTACGGGGTCTTAATGATGCCAGAAAATGTCGTAATGTGATCCAGTATTTGGACAGGCATGCTATTCATGTTGCCCTCCTCCAGGAGACGCATCTGCGACCCGGACCTTCCCCCAGCTTTGGTGGGAGGTGGGCTGCGGCCAGGATGTTTGCTTCATACTCCTCTTATGCTCGCGGGGTTGTTATCCTTGTTAAAAGATCGCTCGCATTTCAAGAACTGGGATCTACGGGGGACCCTGAGGGGCGCTATGTGCTACTGTGGGGGCGGCTTGGGCAGGTCACTGTGCTGTTTGTTAATTGCTATGCTCCCAATGTTGATACGCCAACCTTTTTTGTTACATTGTGGGGTCATGTGCTTGCTGTAGATGCCACTTACATTGTGTGGGGGGGGATTTCAACTTTGCACTTCATGCTCAGTTGGATAGATCGGACGGGAGTCCTCAGTATAATGTGCAAGCTAGAGAAGTTCTGCGTGGGGTTGTAGAGGAGGCTGGACTGATTGACAGCTGGAGGTACTCTCACCCTGCCACTAAGGAGGGCACTCATTACACTGCACATGCGCGCTCATGGGCGAGGCTGGACTATGTGTTTCTCTCTAGGGGGTTGGCGGCTGGCCTACGGGAGGCTGTGCATCTTGCTCGTACGTATTCTGATCACTGCCCGGTGAAGGTTGTTTTATCTGTTCCCGGGCTGCAAAGGCCGCGCCCGCCTTGGCGCCTTTTTCCGACTGCCTTGCTTGACCCTGTGTTCAGGGAGGAGCTTGGCAAGGAGGTGGAGTCGTTCTTCCCCAGAAACAAGGGTTCTGTCGGCGTTCAAGGTTACGATCCGAGGAGTCACTATCTCTAAAAGTTGTGGAATGCTTAAACTGATTGTTCGGACCCTCGGGGGCTTGGAGGGTGACTTGCGTGACTTAGAACGCAGGATGCAGGCTGACTCGGATCCCGATCTTTTGAGCCAGTTCCGTACCAAGCTCTCCGAGTATGAAGAGGAGGCCGCCAGGGAGGCTAAACATAGGGGAAGGTATTGTGAGGGGGAGCGGCCCGGTAAAGTCCTTGCTGCCCTTACTAGACATCCAAGGCATGGGTCGGACGTGCTGGAATTGGTTTTGCCGGATGGCACTCGCTGTCGGGACACTGCGGAGATTCAGCGTACCTTTATTGACCATTACGCACACCTTTACACGACACAGCAGACTGGTGAGACATGATATGGCGGATTTCTTGATGAGTTGGCACTTTGTTGGTTGTCGGATGATCATCGGGCGTTCTTAAATAGGCCCCTGGAGGTGGAGGAGGTCAGGAATGCCATCATGTCTTTGAATAATGGGAAGGCCGCTGGTCTGGATGGCCTTCCTGCTGAATTCTATAAGTGTTATGTGGACATTATGGCCCCCGTCCTCCGCGAGGTTTTTGAGGAGTCCCTGGAGGAGGGGCGACTGCCGTGTTCCATGCGGGAGGTCGCTATTACGTCGCTGCTCAAGCCGGGAAAGGATCCGTTGGATGTGGGTTCCTATAGGCCCCTCTCGTTGCTCAACTGCGATGTCAAAATACTCGCGAAGGTCCTGGCGGTGAGGCTCGCTGAGCTCATGCCTGTTATTGTTCTGCCCGATCAGTCGGGGTTTGTGCCCGGTCGTGCTACCTCCCACAATCTTCGCACCTTGTTTTCCCTTATTTCGACCATCGCTCCAGATATCCCGGTCGCCGCCATCTTCCTTGATGCCACTAAGGCGTTCGACTCCGTTGAGTGGGGCTATCTTATTGATGTACTTTGTCGGATGGGCTTTCCTCGGATCTTTATTTCATGGGTTAAGCTCTTATATACTGATCCGATGGCGAGGGTGGTGGTGAATGGGGTGCTATCCCCCCCGTTCCCTCTCACAAGGGGTACTCGTCAGGGATGCCCCCTCTCGCCCCTCCTATTTGCCATTGCCATTGAGCCTCTGGCCTGCAGGATTCGTCAGCGACACCAGCAGAGCGCCTTTAATTGTCTTCAGCGTCAGGTCGGGATCTCTTTGTACGCTGACGATGTCACGCTTTATGTGAAAGATCCTGAAAGCAACCTTAATGCGCTCTTGCGAGAGCTGGTTGCTTTTGGGGGTGTCTCCGGTGTCCATATCAACTGGCGGAAATCCCAACTCTTCCCCCTTACTGCGGCTGTGGCTAGGTTTCCTCTTGATTACCCTTTGGAGTGGTGCGATTCGGAGCTGCGGTACCTCTGCATTGTTGTGTCACTGGACAGAGAAGAAACGATCAGGCTTAATTATGGTGTGGCTATAACTAAACTGGCAGACGACGTCACTAGATGGATGTCCTTGCCTCTCTCCATGGCCGGCCGGGCGTCACTTATCAAGATGGTGGTTTTGCCCCGCTTCCTGTACCTCTTTCAAAACCTTCCGTATCATCCTGGTGCTTATTTCTTTCGCAGACTTCGCTCTGAGCTCATACGATTGTTTTGGGGGGGGCAAACAGCCGCGGGTGGCTTGGGCTACCCTTACACTACCCTATTCTGATGGAGGATTCGACGTCCCTGAATTTGAGCTTTACTATCTTAGCGCTCAAACGCATTACGCTTATCACTGGATGCGCCCCACGCCGTTTATGCCCCAAATAGCGGCTGAACATTGGGTTGCCCATCCGCTCCCATTGGAGGGGTTAGTATTGGGCAAGGTGTCAGATGTGGATACGCCTCGAACGACGGTGACATGCACGGTGGATGCTTGGAAACGGGTAGCACGACTGCTGGGTGTCTCCTTTCTTTACTCGCCGGCCCTGCCTCTATCCTATCATCCTGATTTGTCTCTGTTGCTGGAAACGGGGTTTCAACGAATGTGTAGGCGGCTCGGTATTCTTACGTGGGGTGACGTGTTTCACGAAGGTGCCTTCCGTACCCAGGCTCATTTCTTTGGAGTTGCTGCCTGCTCCCCTTTGGAGCTGTTTTACTATGTTCGTCTGAGGCAGGGCATGCGTGCCTTGTTACCGGATTTCCCTTCGGAGCCGGAGGGCACCCTCCCCCTCCATGTGCTGTTGATTTCAGATGGGCGTCACCTGGTGTCGAAATTATACGGTGCTATTCGCCGACAGCGCTCTGTCCCGGCCAATCGGGTGCGTGAGCAGTGGGTTGCTGAGCTGGGAGCCCCTATTACTGACGAGCAATGGAAGTATTGCTGTGGACTCACGGCCAATGTTTCTTCCAGTTGTCGCCTGAAAATCATCCATTACAAATTTGTCCAGAGGTACTATTGCACCCCGGCGAGGAAACTTTGGTTTCATTTATCGGAGGATGACAGATGCGCTAGGTGTCGAGCAGAAGGTGCTGACTTTCTGCAATTGGCTTGGAGTTGTGCGGGGGTTCTGGAATACTGGACTCAGGTCCATGCGGCCCTGCAGGTTATGGCGGAGGATGGGGTGGCGTTTGACCCCTTGGTGATGTTGCTGGGTTATTCTAAGGACGTGCCTGCCTCTCATCGTAGATTTGTTGACGTGGCCCTGCTTCTGGCTAAGCGTAGGGTTGCTTGCTGCTGGGGTCGGGGCAGGGTACCGCGCTTCCAGGATTGGTTGAATGACCTCATATACTGTCAGGACCAATATAATGTCTATTCTGAATTGATGCCTGTGAGGTGCAGGCCCAAGGACTTTTGGAGCCCGCTTCAGGTGTACCTCCTAACTAGAGCTGTGCAGGATTCTGAGTCTGAACATGAGGACCGAGTAGGTGTTGGTTAACTGCAGCACGGTGGGCTGGGTTGTCATTCTACATTTGCTGATCCTCAGGTATCGGGGGGGGGGCTGAACTGCATCCTCTTTCTGCGAGCTCAAGGGGGCTGTATTTCCTTGTATGTCACTCAGATGGTAGAAATAGAGATCGAACTCCTGTCGGGTCTTGGCCCTTCTTTCTGTTTCTCCTTTGTTTTATTTTTGTGCTAACAGAACATGCCCATACTGCATCATCTCATCAGCTTGCCTGTGCGTCCTGGATCATCATTCTCCTACATGCTATGTGAATTTAAATATTGCTATATATATTGATTGCTATGCCACTCAGTACTCGGGACTTTTTTGAGTATGTCGTACTATTGTATTGGCCATTTATGACTGTATGTATCATGTATGCACTTCATTTTTCCTTTCTTCTCTCCAAATAAAGGTTTAAAAAAAAAAAAAGGATCGTCAGGGCCACCTTGTGTCTTTATCCCGCTATTCTATGATATGTATATTTGTATGATTTTTTTTATCAAAATCGAATAAAGTTTCATTGACTTGAATTGATTCCCATAAATATGTTTACAGAAAATATTCCCAAATCCATCAAAAAGTATCGCAATATTAACATGGCCTACTTCACATGCAGCCCTAATGCACTCCCAGGATAACAGTCTCTGCACCAGGGCATATATTAATAGGCACTGAGCGCAAGCTCCACACAACAAGCAGGTTGGCACGGCTGAGAAGGTCACTACAGAAACGAGGAACACTTCTACCCTTGTGGCACCTCTTCCAAAGATACTGTAAAGACCACAGATTCTAGTGAGAAGAGAGATTCATTCTGGAGTGTAGACTAAACAAGTTCAATTTCTTTCTCACTCTTAAGGGTGGAAACACCACAAGTATTTTGCGTCCAGACCTGATTAAAATTTAAAAAGAGAGGGAAAACAAAACTGGAGAAATGCAAAGTGGGAAGCGGACAAAGAGACAGAGAGACTAAAGGCAAGAGAGAGAGACTGGTAGCAAGTATAGTTACTCTATTAACTAATGCAAGTTCAGAATTAGTGATCTCTTAATTGTGACGTTGGAGGGCAGGACAAGAATTGGGGTTTTGAGAGGCAAAATCCTTGGTGTGTGAAAGCCCACGTTCCCTTGGAAGCTACAGCCACAGATGAAAGGCAAAACAATTCTGTCAAGGTCTCTAAAGGGATCGAGGGTGGACAAGATAACCTATATGGTCCAGAGAGACCATATCACTGAAGAAGCTCATCCAAGGACCGCTGTGAAGGAGGGGATCTGCATCCTCCTGATAAACATCTATGTGAAGTCAGGAGTCGTAGTCTGACACTCGCAAAGCAAATTAGGTGAAGGACATATAACCTGATCTCCGACTCTGTGGCACAAGGACCTGAAATAAATTAAGAGGAAAGTCCAACTTTTCAGCTGTGTTTCATTTTATCTCAGAAAAATAGAGGGAGCTATAGGACTCAAGCAGACTAGGAGCATCAAAGAGGAAAATAACAGATTAAGCCTCTTATCCTGTGGGATTATTCTCTCGAAGGCATAAACAGAACCAAGTGAAGGGGAAAAGCCAAAACAAAAGGAAAAACTAGGCAGGAATAGAGAAGGGACATTAAAGTGAAAAACTGGATACATAGAAAGATAGAATTCAAGAATCTCCAAACAGGATATTGGGCCTGATGCTCATGGTCCTGCCCAAAGAAACCAGCAATGTCCAGACTACAAAAAAAAAGACACCTTTGAGTAGAAATAGAGGGAGAGACACAATAAAACAGTAACAGACACAGTAAAAGAGTCTAACCACAACTCCAAGGGGAGAATACTTTCTAAAGAAAATATATACAGAGAACAGATGAGGCTCTGCTTCGCTGCCTGGAAAAGTACCCAGAGATGACCAGAGGTCCAATGATTAAGATAAAAGGAGAATCACAAAGAACAGAGCTCTGCAGAGGCATGCTATTGTCTAAGAACCCTGAGGATGAAAAGACACCCAGAGGATAGCGAAATAAGTAACATACACTTGCTACATACGGAGTCCTTGGAAGCAATTAACGGATGAAGCGTAAGGGAAGGCGTCAGGCCTGCGAGGCCAAGACTGACCACAGGGAAAGGAGGACTCTATTGACTACTGAGACTCAAGCTGCATGGGGGTCCGGAATGCAGCAGCGGCCGGCAGTGGGAGTACCTGCAGGGCGGTGACGTGGGAAGGGGAGGGGCAGGGTGAGGGGTAGTAATGTAT
This sequence comes from Lissotriton vulgaris, assembly GCF_964263255.1. Classification (NCBI taxonomy): domain Eukaryota; kingdom Metazoa; phylum Chordata; class Amphibia; order Caudata; family Salamandridae; genus Lissotriton; species Lissotriton vulgaris. The sequence goes on along the minus strand of NC_141699.1, from coordinate 165,194,231 downwards.
GGATTAGGAGCTTCCCAGGTAAGTAAACATTTAAATAAATAAAACGAATTTCGTTGAGTGCACTGCATCCCCAAATGCGATGTAGTGCGCGCAACGAAATTAGTTTCATTTATTTAAATGTTTACTTACCAGTAAATCTCCGCAATCCATACATTACTACCCCCCACCCTGCCCCTCCCCTCCCCACGTCACCGCCCTACAGGTACTCCCACTGCCGGCCGTGGCTGCCGGAATGAGGCGGGGCTAACAGTATATTGTACAGGGAGTGAGACTATAAGGGCTGGTGTCTTTGTATCTGGTATTGGGTGTTTGGAATTATTCCTAAAACTGTGGACCGGGGTGGGTGTTCATACTGTTTGTTTAATGGTTATAAAACTCATTCAAAGTTTTTTTTAAAACAATACGTGTCACCTATGACTTACATGGAAGATGACCTAAACTGCTGGAATAGGTACAGACACAATGGCACAGGGGAGTGCCAGAACAGCCTTGAAACCAATGCAAAAATTGAACGGTGTTGACATCATACTAGCTACTTAAAAGGGACCCAGGAGGTAACTAGATGGCAAGAGAACCAAAACTGTAAATTGTGTACATATATGGGCAGGTAAATTGACAACCTAAAGCGTCATCTGTTTTACGACCAGGGCCGGACTGGTCGTAGCGGGCACCGGGCAATCCCCCATTGCGCTGCAAGGGTGGGGGCTGGTTTTGGCCCCCTGGGGGCCGTTTTTGTTTCAGGACCAGATAGGCCCTGTAACAAAACCGGGGGGGGTGGCAAGCACTTTGCCAGGGCCGGTTTTGGTTCCCAGTCCGGCCCTGTTTACGACTCATACTCTGATCTAAATTGCGCCTTGCAGTCAGACATAATTTCTCACTTGGTAAGTAGAAATTATTCAGGTGTATCTTTCCTGGCTCAGGTACTTAAGCAGGCATATCATGTATATAAACAAAAGGACATGGCAGTCCCAGTAATTTTCAAAGTATAGGCATTAATAAACACAACATAGTAAAAACAATGATTTGGAACCCTGAAGAAACGCATACTTTGTGACAAAAATCACACTTAACAATTTGTGCAATTTCAAAGAAATTCACTCACTTAAATCATCTTTTGCATATTGTTACCCTGATTTCAACATAAATAGAGCCACCTGAATCAACATTTGAAATAGCATTTTACCTAATTGCGATTTTCAGCGAATAGCAATTAGGTCATGGCTATTACAAATGTATCAAACTCTAAGGGTTTCATATAGCGATTCGTAGGGGGTCACAAATCGACATACCTCATTAAAATTAATGAGGTATGTCGCAAATTGCGACCCCCATAGAATCTCTAAAATCACAGGGATGGTGGCCTTCTGGGGTCAGCAGACCACCATTTCCGTGATTGCTTTTAAATAAAGCAATTTTTACTTTTTTTAAAGGAGCCCATTTTCCTTAAAGGGATACGGGTTGCGTTTAGGAAAAAAATGAATAGTTCACATTTCATTTTTGAAGAGCAGGCAATGGTCTGTGGGACCACTGCCTGCTCTTAAATTTTTTTGTCATACATTCAGAAAGGGGAAGGGGTACCTTGGGGACCCTGTCCAGTTTCCGAATGGGTTACCACCAACTTGAAGTTGGTGATAAATGCAAATGTTTTGCAACCACATTCACAGTCACAAAACATTCATACATATCGCAGCGATTGGGTATTTGGAAGGGATGTCCTAAACACAACCCTTCCAAATACCGAATCGCAAACCCATTTTGCGGCTCGGTAACAGGTTAACGAATCGCGAAATACGGTTTGATATATGTGAAAAGCAATTTTTGTGTTCGCAAATGGGCAGATTATGAGAATTGGCCCATTTGCCGCATATATGCTTGATACATTTGGCCCATAGTTATTCTTAAATAATCTGATCTAAGATAAATTACATGTATGGCGAAGTTGATAGGTCTCTATGAATCCAAAAAAGTATACAAAATTCTATTCTCTTGAGACATTAAGGGGGGTGTTGAAGGGTACTTAATGAGATTGTTATATGAACAATATGTATAGTAGATAAGCCAATACGGTCCGAAAATTAAGGTGACACCTCACACCACTCCTAAAGGGCTGAAATGAAGAGACTAGAAATATGGTCGTAAAATAGAATAAGATTTCTAATAGCTACAGCTATGAAGATCACCGAATGGGTAAAAGTGACAGCATCACAGCTCCCATTTTTTTTACCTGAATTAATTGAGATTCCTATACAGACTGGGTCTGGCACAGGAGAGGAACAGTTTATAGAACATTTCCAGAGCTCCCATGATCACCGCGGGCATAGCGGTACTTTTTGGGGCGGAGAGTCAGAGAAGCAGCAGTAATGGCAGACTGCGCAGTAGCAGGCTGGTCGTTACAGGCAGAGGGAAGTCAGCGAGTGGGCCACAACAACATAGTAAAAAAGGTATTTTTGTTGTTCATTTTATTTCTTGTAGTTCTACTAACTATAGCCATACCCAAAGGACCCCCCAGATGACCGAGTTTAGCCGTGGGTTGTAACACCAGGATGGAAATAGCTGTAGTCAAGCAGGCTTTCGAAGAAAAGTTTCAAAGGAGAAGAGTGTTGGTGCTTCCAGAACAATGATTCCCTGATGTAGGTCACACTAAGATAAGTAACCTTGGCCACTGATCTATAATGCTAATTCTCTGAAGGATTTCCTCGTCTTCGCAGGCTGTCAGATGTTCAATAGCTTTCATTCCGCCTGTGCAGCCCAGAATCGGATTTAAATAAACAATGCCAAAGATGGGACTGACAAATGCACCCAAATGCACCAGGCACAATTCCCAGTCAGGTTTCCAATTATGTCTGGGCGCAGCGGGGCACCTGCCTGTGCTCGTGATGCTGTCTGATGTATGCCAGAGAAGGAGAGCTGCAGTGTTCTGCTGAAATACCCGTCACCAGTGGCACACACCGGTGCAGCTCTTGAGAACTCTATGGGTCTTTATTGAAAGAAGAGCGTGAAAGCGGTCTTGTTTCTCCCAATGTCAACCTTTTCGGTGGTAGTCCTTTACTTGCCTTATCAGTTGGGTGGCTGCAAGTAGTTGCCCTAAACCTGGCTGCTTCATCATCCACTATGGTTACTCAGATGACCCTAATGTTGACATAAGGATCATTTTCACATGCCTCTGGCTGGAAGGCTTTAGAAGCAAGCAGCATATGATCTATGCAGAAACCACTAATATTTACGGATCCCTTGAACACTGTACATCCAGGACTATCACAGACCTCGCGACCTGAACACACAAATGACATTTTTCTTGAGGTGCACTCCATCTCCTTGCGTGTAAACAGACTGTCCTGCTTTTAACCACCAGATGTCTTGTTGTCTTACCTTTGATCACCATTCTCTAATCGTTCGGTAATTGTGCCAGCTCAGTACTAATTTCTTATCACATTTCTATTTTAATGCCTTGGTTTTGACAGGGCCAATGTTAAACAAACCTATAGCTTACATTGCATGCAGAGTGAGCTTTGGATCTGCTCAATTTCAACCCCTGGATTTCTTCAGCCAGCTTATCTCAGCCATGGGCTTGAGGCTCTGTCAATCTTGCCTTGCTCAGCCCCAGTGGATACATTTTCTCACCTAATGCTACTGACCTCCCTGGAACGCGGGGGACTATTTTATTTCTGAAAAGTACATGCCATCCCATGTTAAAATCTCTCTCCTAAGTGCATTACATACACAAAGGAATCCTTATTGTAATTGTTTTACACTGCAGCAAGTATTTTGTATTGCTATCAGCAGTGTTCAAGTGTAAGTGCCAAACCTATTGGCTTTACAAAAGTTTGGTGCACAGTGAAAGCATAAGAGAGAGAGTGAGGCGAAATCAGTGTGAGTGTGTGTGAGTGAGTGTGTGAGTGTGTGGGTCTCGCGAGTGTCTAGCTTGTAACAGTATCTGGGCCTGTCAGAGGCTTAAAATTAAAGACTGTAAATTAAAGACAGTGTAGAGACATATCACTAGCCCTGAAGTCACAGGGAAGTAAGTAGTGATGCCTCCTTCACTTCTGACATCACGCTGCCCCTCCCTGTGTGGCAAGGAGTCGGTGGGAGTCAGAGCTGGATTTACTGGCACTGTCCCATTCATTTCCCTAGGTGCTATGACGTCAGAGAGGGCACAGGTGTATGGTTTCGAGGATGTGCTCCAACAAGCATGCTGAAAGCACTCCATCAGCACTCATCAAAGCTTAATTTGTACCGGGGCTAGACTGCTACAGTGTAGGAACGTATCCTAGGTGGCCTCAGTGTGTCTGCAGAGTCTCGGGGTGCTAGGGGAAAATGAGATTCTGGTATGTAATTCTGCATGAGAGAAAGAGTGCAGGTCTGGGTGGAGAAGTGTACGGTGCCCCTGAGAGAGGAAGCCTATCGGGCACTGCCCCCTTTCTTATGCCGCTAGAAGTTTACGTTATGTTGCCTTGGGCAGCAGGGTGAGTGCAGAGACGAACAATGCACTTTAGAGTGTCCATGGCGGAAGGGCACAGGACGCAGAACCCTTCTCATTACTGCAAGGGCTTCATGGCCTTGGCTGCTCAGGGCAGAGTGATGCTGTGTTATCTCACCTTTGGTTGGCGGGTGAGTGCATGAAGGTTGGGGAGAACAGCCATGCTTGCCTCCCCCATCACCTTTTATAATGAAAAGCTTTATTGGTACCAAGAAGAAATGATGACATGTTGATGTATTCTATGGACTGTTGAAAGTGAACTGCAAATGGGCGCCACAGTCACAACCTGCATTGAATATGATACAACAGTCTTGGCGTATTAGCAATTTTTCTTCAAATCATGTCATATACCTGTTGCGTTGTATTTTCATTGGTTTTGACTAATGTGAAGCGAAGGTTGCTAATCGAATGGGACACTTGCTTTGTCTCAGTGAAAACAAATATTAATAGGATACGATGGGAAACTGCTAGGTGGATGGTAAGTTGCTAATGTGACATGATGGATGTTTCAGAAGCAGGATTTATTCAGCGCACAAGTATTTTTTGAGAAATACTTACATTGTTGTTCATGGACGAAAAACGTGATTTGAGAACACTGACTTTAGCACAACTAAAACATTTTTAATATACTTCTATTAACTCTATTTTTGTATGCCTGATTTTTTTTTTACAGATCCCAAGACCGTTTATCTTTGAATACACTTGTGGATGGTGCATGTACCATTCTCGGATAAGTATTATGCACACAAAATGTGGGCACGAGTTCTCTTACCTACCGCAGCAGTGTGTCTAACCATGAACCATATGTTGTTGCATGTTGCGGATTGGACTTGATGTAGAACCACTAAGACTGACCCGTATCCAACTGCAGAAGAAACCTCTCACCCATGCCTACCTATTTTGGCAAAACTTTGAAGCAAGTGACAATCATTGGGAAAATATAAAAATGTGTGCTCATCATTGCACATCAAGGCCCTGACTTTGTTGGTGTGGGTGTAATGCTACATGCAGTTGCATCTTCAGCGTACAAAGAGAAGTCGCACTGTTCTTTTGTATTTTTAACAGCTCATTGAAATGATCGAGACATAAGAGGTAAAAGTTACAATGCTGCCTTTTTCCTTCTGTCAATTATTCTCATGGAGTTTGGCATTGCTTTTCGGGGGACCAAACGTTATAAATACGAAAGATGCAGTTGAACTAATCTAAATTTAGTAATTTTATTTGTGCATACCCTTCTGGCATGTGAAAGGTGTTAACGTAAAACAACTAACATAACTGTAGCGGAAGGAGACACTTCAGGGCTTTCGTGTTTGCACGGCACTAAAATCTTATGCCTCTCAGCATCAGAAGTTCCCACAACAGCCCTGCAGTAAAACCAGGTCTCACCTCAGGTTTGGAGGATTATTATACCTAACTTCACATGTAGTATGTACCTTGATACTATAAATAGGTTCAAGGTATAAAGATGTGGAGTTGAGATCAGTAAAACTATACTTATATATTTATGCTTACCTTCATTCTATTTTAGTAATTCCGATACTTGTGTTGTACAGTATTTTTGCAGTAGATATTCTGACGTACAACCCATTGAGTGGGCCTTGTCTGAACACTGTTTAGTATTCGAGATTTTTCAGCAAGTGAAAAATTCTGCATATGTGATCTGAGGCACATGGTCATCTGCATGATAAATTTCATCGTTTTTTCTCACCATAGAGAATATATTTCCCTATGGAGGAGACACTTCCACTACATCCCAGTTAAATATGGGGATGCTCTCTTTCCATTCTGATAACACACTCAGGCCCTCTCTACAAGTAAATGATGTGATGCATTTGCATCCAACAAGATCCAACATCGGGGTGTTCATATTATCTTGGGTGCAATGTTTATTACCTATTTAGAGTTTTGTCTGCAAAAATGGGTCGTGAATTGCAGATTTGCGGGGGTCACTGTGCCAAAATCTGCATTTCATAATATTTACTGGGTGTTTACCCTGGCAAAGCCAGCAGATTTCACATGCCACAATTTAACTGGTGAAATCTGGGGGCGGGGGAGAGTGTCAGTGTTTGTCCCAAACCCCGGAATTCAAGTAACAATGGTTTCCATAAATACCAAATTTAACAGGCCACTGCTAATTGAGGGCCTCTATCCAACTTTTTATAGGAGAAATAAATTACGTCGAGAGGGGTAGGCGAATACCAACAAACTTACTGGCTTGTAGATGTTCATCTACTTTTGAAGGTAAGTACCCCTGAAATAGCACAGAAACCTGCCCCTGCACTTAATCTATGCATTTGTACAATCCACCATACAGAAGGAACTACCTCATTCACAAATGGACTTTGTGTATATAAAATTCTTCCAGATTTGATACTCTGAAATGGTTTGGTAATGGAGTCCAGTACGCTTATGGTGCCTATGGTGCATACATCGCATCTATAGAGCCTGAACACCCACAATAAAGGCTGGCTTCTGCCATGGAAGGGACCTCAGTTTGTAGCAGTGGCAAAGTCAATCAGTCTCACCTATGTGAAAACTATTAGCTTTGGAAATATGCTTTAGCCATGTTGTAACTTGTAACCAGTGTTACATTGAGGTAGTTTGGAGTGGGCTTGTTTGGAGTGGAGTGGGGTAAACTGTGGCACAGTGGGGTATATTGCAGTAGAATGGAGAGGAAAGATTGATTGCGGTAGAGTGAAATATATTGGAGTGGGGTAGAATGGGGTAGAGTGGAATAGACTGAAGTGGAGTATAGAGGGGGAGCTTGGAGTGTAGTATCTTTTAGTCAGTGGGGTAGAGTGTGATGGGGTAGATTGGAGTGGAGTGTATTGGGGTACAGTGGAATGGAGCAGCGTGGAGTAGAGTGGGGTAGATTTGGGTGGATTAGAGTGGAGTGGGGTAGATTGGAGTGGAGTAGACTGGGATATACTGGGGTATATTGAGTAGGCAAGGTTGGATAGATTAGAGTTGGGTAGATTGGAGTGGAGTAGGGTAGAGTGGATTGGGTAGTGTGGAATGAGGTAGATTAAGGTAGAGTGGAGTAGGGTAGATTGGGGCAGAGTAGGGTAGATTGAGGTGGGGTAGATTGGGGTAGAATGGGGTGGAATGGAGTGGGGTAGATTATGGTAGACTGGAGTGGCTGGGGTAGATTGGAGTGGAGTGGGGTAGAGTGGAGTGGAGTTTTGAGTGGAGTGGGGTAGAGTGCAGTGGGGTGGATTGGAGTTGAGTGTGGTAGACTTGAGTAGAGTGGGGTGGATTTGTGTGGAGTACGGTAGATTGGGGTAAACTGAAGTTGAGTGAGGTAGACTGGATAGGGTAGACTGGGGTGGAGTGGGGCTGATTGGAGTGGAGTAGGGTAGATTGGAGTTGAGTGTGGTAGACTGGAGTGGGGTAGATTGGGGTGGAGTGGGGTAAATTGTAGTGGAGTGTGATAAATTGGGGTGGATTGGAATGGGGCAGATTGAAGTGGAGTGGAGGAGTGGAGTGGAGTGGGGTAGACTGAAGTGGAATGGGGTAGATTGGTGTGGAATCGGGTAGACTGCAGTGGAGTAGGGTAGATTATGATTGGGTAGGGAAGATTGGAGGGGGCAGCTTGGGATGGAGTGGAGTGAGTAGGCTGTAGTGGAGAGGGGTAGAGTAGGGTAGACAAGAGGATTAGGGAAGACTGGATTAGATTGGGGTGGAGTGGAGTGGGGTAGATTGGAGTGGAGTGGGGTAGATTAGGGTGGATTAGAGTGGAGTGGAAAAGGGTAAATTGGGGTGGATTGGGGTGTGGAGTGGGGTAGATTGGAGTCGGGTGGGGGAGATTGGAGTGGAATAGGGTAGATTGAAGTGGAGTGGAGTAGATTGCGGTGGAGTGGGGTAGACTAGAGTGGAGTGGGGTAATTTGGGATAGGGTGGAGAGGAGTGGATTGGGGTAGATAGAGGTTAATTGGAGTAGATTGGAGTCGGTGGGGTAGATTGGAGTGGAATAGATTGCGGTGGAATGGAGTAGATTGGAGTGGAGTATATTGCGGCGGAGTGGAGTGGAGTAAGGCAGATTGGAGTAGTGGCTTGGGATAGATTGAGGTAACTTGGAGTAGATTGGAGTGCAGTAGGGTAGATTGGAGTGGAGTGGGTAGATAAGGAATGGCTCTAGATTGGAGTAGACTGTAGCTGTGGGTGTTGGGTTACATCTCCTGCACCTAGGTGCATATGAATAGAGGGCGCCAGAAAGCTCTTTCGGTAGAATACATATGAGAACAAGGACATAGGCACAGGTTTTAAGGAGAAATGAAGTAGTTGCTGCGCTGCACAAAACTGAAGCGCTTTAAACAGACACATACTTTGTATGCGCAGAAAACAGGTGGAACACTTAAAAGACTGAGGTTACACGCTTTAAGGAGAAAAGAGTTAACTGCAGTGCTGCCCAAAATTGAGGCACTTTAAAAAGCCACTCTTAAATGCCATTTGTTTGGTGCTATAAAAGGAAAGGCCAAACCGTCAAACAAAGTCACAAATTGCTTTAATAGTCTGTGCCATTTGTTTGTTGCTGTTAAGGGAAGCACCAATTCTAAACCAAATTAATGGAACAGAAAACAAACCTGTAGGAAGGAAGGTAAAAGCAACTCAAAGGTGCAGAATTAAGTTTAAACGATGGACAGAAAAATGAAAAAAAAGTACCCTGAATCACAGCACAAGCAGTGGAAGGACACTTATGAAATTAAATCAGTTAGTACTTGGTCCATGCTCTGGAGAAATAAAAGGAAGTGGCGCGAGGCAACTGGTGGGCAAGTAAATGCAGCTAAAAAGAAGGACGATCAAATCAACGAATGGTAAGTGATGGGAGGATCCAAGCCCTTTACTGTGTATACAATACCCCTCGCAGCAACAGCGCATGCGCACTTTTAGGCAAGGTGTAAAAAAGGGGGTGAGCATTTTTTAAATGCTGATAGCTGCTTTACAGAAATGTACAAATGAAGTGATATGTGGGCCATGGAAAAAGCCTGGGAGATTAACCAAATGGAGGGGAATCACCTTCGATGTCAGCGTATGACATGCTGAAACTCCTGATTTTAACACGAGTGTCACGAATGTAGACAGCTCCTGTATCCAGTCCAGCTCAAAGTCAACAGTTCACTAATATTTTGGGTCGTCAAATGCATGATTTCCTCTTGGGCAGGTGTGTTTGCCACTTGTGCAATATTTTATTGGCCTGAATAATATTTTTATGTTAAGACAGGTAAAAATTGCTAAATCAGCACAAGCTAGTAGTGTTTTTCTCCTTTGAAATATAAACTTAAAAAATCAGGTACAAGAAGAATTCTTTTCAAACCTGTTTCCGCTGTCTATACGGCAACTGTCTTTATGCCCAGAAAGGCTAAATTTTCATTTTACAGAACAATATCGAGGACTTTACACAAATTCAAATTCATGGTTCTTCCACAATCACAACATATAAATGAAAGGTGCCATTTACACTCCATTTCCTGCCTAGTACTAAGTTTCACAACAGGGCATGCGTCGTCTTGCCTGTGTAATGAATGTATATATAGTCTTTATTTGAATTGCAAAAGAAAAATATTCGATGTATGTTTTGCAAACAGCTCAAGGTATCCCTAATTTGACCGTCCTCCAAAAGACCTTGAGGTTGTCGTCTTGCGGCCGTGTTTGTGAAGCATACATTTTCTAAGACAAATAGTTTAATCATGCACACATAACACCGATGAACTCTGGATGTTGGCTTGCTGCCCTGTCAGTTCTGTGAGTGGCAGAACCAGCCATATGGGTGACAAAGCTATATTTATGTAATAAGCCTGACAAAGCCCGTGTCACGCAATCCTGAAATGAATGCAACAGAAGCCTAATGTTACACCAGCTTCACTATGGATCCCAGGGCTCAGGCCCACTGGGAGCAGCGAGGCTCGCGCGCTCCACAGCGAGATCCTGGATGATGGGTTTCTGAGGCAAAAATTGGAAAAAATTATGTGGCATGCTATATCACTGTCACATTAAATGTATCCAATTTACACCTCTTTTAAATTTTTTCTGTGCACGATGGATTCCAAACCTCAAGACGCGCTTAAACTTCTGGTATTGCGAGCTCCGCAGATCATTTTTGCTGTGGCCAAATATCACAGTGAATGCTTTCCATTTGCTTTGGTTGTACCTAGGAACCTGTAGGCACGTGGGAATCGAAAAATGGGTGGAGTCTGACGTTGTTCTCCCTCAAGGGTAAGCAAAAAGAGTGACCACATGAGGCTTCGAAAGGAGAGAGAGAAGATCGTCCCACTGATAAAGGAATCGTTAGTCGGTTGATTGTATCGACTGGCCAGGCAGTTAGCAAGTTTGCAGCTCAAATATGTGTCAGAAAAGGTGAGCTTTCAGAACCTTTTTGGAATTTCATCAGGCAGCATCGTCTATAGGTGTGGCAGCAGGGAGTGACCTGTATGTGTAGAGCTGTGCTCTAAAAAGTTTCAATCACAGAATGTGGACAGCGTCTGTTGTGTGGCTGGACAGCGAGTGAAGTGTGTGACCATGCAATTCCTGGTGGAGCAGAGAGATGTTTCTGAAGTCAATCCTTTGCTTCAATGGTAACTAGTGTAATGAAAGCTGATCTAAAAGGTTACATTCCATTGACTTCGGGCTGAGTTTTAGGCGATTCTTGTAATTCTAAAGTGTGTAACTACTGACATTTTTAAACAGAATGAACAGGAGCTCAGACAAGGTACCAATACAAATTCTAGAGGTCCGGGTCTCATGTAGAGTTGGGCAGTAGTGGGGCATTTCCTATAAATTGGCCAATGTCTGATCTGCCATCCAATCTGGTCCTATTGCATTTAGAAGCATGGAATCCCTGTGATTCCCAAGGTCGAGCCACAACCGATAGCCAATCTCCTGTCAGAAACACCCTACTGGCCACAAGGGAGCCAGATGAAAAATAGGCCATCTGGTAGACAGCTTAAACACAAAGAGAATGCACAGCCTAAAAAGTGAGCAGTAAAAGGACACGAGCAATACATCCATGCTATAGGGGGAGAGACAAACACATAAAGATGAAGGAAGCCTACAATTCTTGGCCAAGAAAAAGCAAGTAAATTAGAGTGACAATGAAGCCAACCATTGGTAAGCATTGGTAAGCAATTGGTAGCCTCTTGGCTGACTTATGGAAAACAACATGTCTTGCAAGAGACAGTGAACGAGACCCTGGATCACTTTATGTCTTTATTTAGGTGGACAATAAATAAGCCATGCAGACAGAAAAAAACTCAGGGCAGAGGTCAGTGACCATTTATTGCAGTGAGTGCGTCGCACTAAAGACAGTGGCTCCAATCACATGATCTTGAATGGACTCATCCAGATGCAGCCCACTGTAAATCCTTCTGCATCCCACAGTCGATACCATGATACTGCTAGACTTTCTTGTATTCCCCTGCCACTGGTTTTCTGCTGCAATGGGATGTGCATGGTAATCTGTTAGGAATCTGTTAGGAAAATGGCAAGGTTATTAGCATGGGCACTTGGGTGTGGGGGTTAGTCCTAGCTCTGTTGGCCACCAGGTATAGTCCCAGAAATAAATGTTTTTCCCAAAAAGCCACAATTTTGGTCAGTGTTCAGCTGTAGACAGTTGGTCTTAAACCAGTGGGCGATTACAGTCATGCAGGCATTGAACTTGATGCGCGTACTGTGTCTTGTCCGTAAGGGAGAGAACGAGTTGTGTGTAGTCAGTGTAGAAGAGGACTTTGATGTGAGAGTGGATGATGCTGCCTAGAGAGAACATTTATGCTTTAAACAGGTCAGGCTCAGAGAGGATCCTTGCAGAACTCCACAGAGGAGGTCACTGGCGTCCAAGCTGTACAGTGCAAGGCTGACTAACTGGATCCTTCCAGTCAGGAAAGAGCAGATCCATGAGAGTGAGTGTCCTTGGATTTCAATGTTTTGTAGGTGTGAATTAGAATCGGGTGGGAAACCAAACAAAATAGAGCATTCTGCAGAACACAAAGGATACCCTTCACATTCGCAAATATATTTGCCAGTACTGCGCCACACAAGGTCATATCACAAATACAGTTTATTATATTTTACAAGCATGTAATCCAAAATAACACCTCTTGATGCAACCACTGTCGACATTCCACTGTTGCTGTCAACCTCACCATTGCTTAAGCCTGCTGAGACATACCATACACAATTCCTCCTATGCTCACATAAAGTCAGCTTTCATAAAAAGCACAGCTACTGAATTTTAATTAAAAGATTTTGCTGAGCCACTGGGTAATCTGTGCAGGTAATGCTAAAATCAGGACCTGCATCAAGAGAAGGTGGTTTTAGCAGCTAGACAATGGAGGCATGGCATGTTAACAATCTAATGGCCTGATTTAGAGCTTGGAGAATGGGTACTCCATCACAAGAATTACAGATATCTCATTGGCCTTATTACAAGTCTATAGGATATAAGGCACTTTTAATAAGGTGGATGGCATATCCGTTACTCTTGTGATACAGTAACCCATCTGCCAACCCCCTAAATCAGGCCCTAAGTCTAACAGTTCTATTTAATATACTAACCATAACATTATTGTCCATAGACAAATTCTGAACTTGTGCCACTAAAGGTGAAATGCTCACCGTGACCATTATCACCGAAAAAACCCAGCACAAAAACACCAGTTCAACCTCACCCAGTAGTTCTGTGGTAGATTCATACCCCGGCAGTGCCATATTTTATCTGCAATTTTCTCAGATACCAAATGACTCTCCTGTATTGAATTAGTATTCATTTTCCATAATACGATCTAAAACCCTAATCATATTACTGGCTTTTATATCACATTAGACTTTGCATTTGGATTACATTCCAGCTTGAAACTGTTTTCCAAAGTCAACAATACATCAGAAGAGGTTAAGCCAGCTCCATTAAGAAAGCAGCTCGCGGATCCAGCACCAATGACAACAGATTCTGCTGTGCAATTAAACAGGATGTTCTACGTTACTGGAATATTAAGAAGAAAGGATATAGGGACTTTGCAGTGAGCTACACTGGATCTTGTAGTGGGCTTTGCCGGCTAAATGTTTAGTTTACCACTTCTGTACGTCTGGCGTGACAGTACAACCGTCAGATGGTGCTATCAAAATCGATACTTTAGAAATACATAGAGCGGCCTTTGGCTCTGCCCATATGAGTAATTTTCTCTCACCTTCTGCAATGGTTGTTTGGCTCTGCCCCATGAGTAATTGTCGCTCAACTTGTGCAATGACTGTTTGGTGTATCACTTCGCCCACTTTGGCGTGCCTGTACTGCAATCGTTGTGCGATTATTTGACATTTATTTCAAACGTACACTGACTGAGTCACTAGACAGTAAAATTGTTAGCTCATGATGATTCTCGGCAGACCCATCGCTAACACCTTAAGACTGCAGTCTAGGAAGTGTAAAAATAGAAAAAAATAAGACAGAAGACCTTTTGCATCTACACAGATAGGATCTAGACTAACATCCCATGTCTATCAGGACTGCCAACACTGCTTCAATTCAGGAAAGAGTAGAAGACTCTTACATCACAATAAATTGACCATTAATCGCAACAACCCAGGTATCACTCCTACTCCTTGTTGACTTTATGCTTGTCATTGACTCTGTACAGTGATCCACTGCCTCTTGATTAGGTTCGCACTGTAGAAATACTGCATAAAAATGTAATACAAACATCAGGACTGTAAATGCTAGCTGAAACTACTGGTTTTACAGAAGATGGTTTTATTTTTGTTCTGCGCTGTCCTAAATAGAACTTGACATTCTTATTTCATAGTCATGGTACTATTGTCATTTCACTCACACGCCCATTTTGGAATGTCAAAATGGTTCAAAATATTTCAGGGGCACGGGACGTCTACAAGATTTATGTCACTTTCACAGTCTTGTAGAAAAGCAGATCTTAATGGATCTTGAAAATTACTGCCATTTTGCAGGCATCAATATAGGCGATCTAGAGTGTTCCTAAATGCACCTTTGGTCAATGGGGCAACATGACATTATAAGGAAGAGGGAAACGTCTCGGTTTGCTTATTATCTCTTGCACAGGGGTACAGACTGCTGCTTTTACGGTGATAGATTAACCCCAGATCTGTCGACTGGGTGTGAGTGTTTGATTGGTTCAGATGCTCCGTCCATCACCACCCCCTTTTGTACCGCTTTTGGCCGCCATAAGTGTGGTAGGGTATGCTCAGATGTGGGTGCCTTGCTCACGTTGCCACTGGATTCAAGCAAGCCTGGCTGAAGACGGCTGTAATGCCAGAAACCGGTCCTAGGAAGCTTGTTTCCGGCCGGGAAGGCATGGCTTGGCAGTTCGGGCTGGACTGTTCCCATGAGGTACAGGGTCAGACTGATTTGCATATGGCCATGTCTGAACTGGGGTGGTAGAGTGGACTAAAGAACGGTGATGGATCAAACCCAGATCTGTTGACTGGGTGTGAGTGTTTGATTGGTTCAGATGCTCCGCCCATCACCACTCAATTTTGTACCACTGCTTTTAGAGCAGCATTCCACTGATTTGAATGTTACTGGATCCCAATGCTAACCTGAGGATTTAGAAGCATTAGGCTCGGGCTATGAATTATTGGTTCCCATCACATTTTTGTCTCTTTACTGGGTCCCCTATGGAGAGCACCCATATAGAGATTTGGAGTCCTGGCTTGCAGCTCTTAATGCAGGGGTGTCCAAGTTGGTGTACGAAGGCCTGTGCCATGTCCGATTTTTGGAATATAAACATAAGAAACATTTACAAAAAGTGAATCTTAAAGGGAATCATTTATAAAGGCAGTGATTAGCCTGCACGGCCAAAGTCGCTTTTTTTCGTTATCCTTCTTGTGGTCAAACACGGTTGAATGATGGACTTCCCAACAGGGTGCCACTGGTCATGCTGGAACTGATGATGTGTCACTCGCCACGCTATATCCCGGAAGTCTGGTGGCTTTCTTGAACTTTCTTCCTGGGACGAGAGAATGATTTAATTGGGCAACAAACTAGTCTGGAAGGGTCAGGACCGGCCTAGCCACACTAGGCATGGGCGCTTCCTCGGGAGGCTGGAAGGGTGGGGCAGTTTTGCAGTGGTGGGGCCAGTTTTGTTACTGAGGACCAGTTTTGCAATATCGGCTCCCAGTAATGGTGGCAGTAAGCAAGCATTTCCAGCCTCGCGGGGCCAGGCAGTGCTTCCCCAGGGGCTGGTCCGAGAAACTTGCCAGGGATACTTTGGGTTCCCAGTCCTGCCCTGAGAAGGTCTCTAGGGCTTCCTTCGCTTTTTTACAATCTTTAAAAAAATACACGGAATCTGGATGTGAAACCTTGTAAACAACTGCTTATAATCCGTTTGTAAGTTAATATGCAATGTACACATTCCCTTTAACAGTGGTAATTTAATGTTGACAAAGTGCCTTGCTCAAAATAGATATGCTAAGTGTGCTTACACTGCGAGGCTAGAAGGAGACCTGTAATCACGAGCGCAGGATCAGCCCTGATTTCCGAGGGTAGAAAATTGCTGTAAATGGCCCTGAACGCATGAGCCGAAGCCACGGAGCACGCACTGTTGGGGACTGAAAGATATTCTAACAATGTAATTATGGAATTAACATTAGCTTACAGAAAAGTGCACAGCCAAGAGCAAGAAATTTCAGGTAAACACTGAGAGTGCTGTAAAAAACACATAGCTCTCAGTGTGTTACTGCTTTCTCTTACTTCAGGGGGAAACTTGGTCGTTCATAACCCATGGCCGATTTGCAAAAGTATTTATGAGAAAGGGAAGTGGCATTACAGGCAGGGGCAGCTCCTCCGTAATGGCAAAGGAGCGTTGCCCCACTGCCCAGAGCCAGCAGATGATACATAAAATGATAGTAACATAATGTTATTAATATTTTATTTATTGCTGTCTGAGCCGCGCAATAAGTATAGTGCGGGCCGGGCATGGAGGAAGGAGGAGTAGTGTGCACTTATAAGTGCGCATGTCAGTTTTGCCTAGGCTGCCCAAACAGACATGCGCACTTCTGTTTCTCCAATCCAGCTGTGTTACACAGCCGATTGGAGAAAAGCTGCAGGCTCCAAGGCACTGGCTGAGCAGCAAATGAAGCCGCTCAGATGAATCCTGGTGCTGAGCAGTATCTGGATTGGGTGGGGAGCCTATGCCTTGAGCCCGATACACATCTGGGCTGGACGAGAGGAGCAACGAGGCGGCTGGGAGCATCAGTGTGAGATGAGCAGCAGGTAAGTCTTTTTTTATTACCCAACACCACTGCCCCTCTACCCCCCCCAACCCCTCCCCTCCCGGCTCACCCCACCACACTCGATAGGCGGCGGTCGCCACTGATTACAGTTGTGCTCCTTTACATACTCTTAAGCGCTTTGTGAATCAGCCCGAAAACCTCCCCCTCCCTTTTACTAAAAGTGCCAAGACGGCACACTGCTTTCTTGTTGCACCACTAATTGTAGATGAACTTTCCCATTTGAGACGTTTTGGGCAATTCACAAAGCCACGAAATAGTAGATAGAGGAGTACTACAGGAGCACTACTTCAAATACTCCAAAATACCTTTGTCAATAGTCCTCCTACTGAGAATGCTGAATGCGCATGAAGGAATGAGCACAGCAAGGGTTGGCAGGATGCAATACCCTGTACAAAACTTCTCCAAACTGTATTGGCTCCTTTTAATGCAATAATTGATATATTACCACCTCTCCCCATTGCCTCCAACACACACAATACATCAATTCTAATGGGATTTTCTACTAAATGTCCTAGCACTATATAAATGGTGATGGCATTTTTTGGTCTGGTCTAGAGACAACTTTAGATGTCTTGCCAGACTCTTCTAATATAAGCACTGACAAAACCAATAGGTCTAGCGCTGAGTGCCATTCTTTTGCCATTCTTTTTTTTTGTCAATGCTTGTTTTGTTTTGCCATGTGGCTTGAAAGATGGAAGCTATTGATCTGGTGACAATATAAAAATAAATGGCTAAAAGCCAAAATATTTGTAGATCTCAAAAATACATGCATTGACTTAGCAGACTCTGGTACTGATGTAAACTACTTTGAATGAAAATGCACAATGTCAACACTCACATTGAAGTGGGAACTACTGCTGCTTGCAATGGAACTGTTATGAGGGCATAATATGATATGCTGCTGCAGCATGCTCTGCACTGTACATGTGCTGAGTATGAGGTAAGCTCGCTTCAGGGTCATGGACTGAAATCTTGCACTGTTCTTTGGGTCAGGAAAGTAGACACTGCTGCTGCCATACCTGGTCTGTGTTTTGTGACGCTATGGAACACTTTCCAGCATACAAAGGTCAAAACTATTCGACCAGTAAGTGATTGGTGATTTTGAAGGAGGTCTAAATTCAGGTCAGATCCAACTTTGTGGATCGTTTTCATTTGGAGGAAACAAGCGAGATATTAGAAAATGAGAAAGAGAAAATTCAGCCAACATATTCGGACTTATCAGAAGGATATTGGATTCACCATAACGTCCCTGCATCCAATAGTTGAATAGTCAAAACAAACAGTCATTGAAGATGACTGATTAATTAGGGAGAAGGTACAAGCTTCATTTAGGGCTGGCCGAGTTTAGCAATGACCACCCCTATGATGCTGCTTGCAACCTTTGAAATTTAACCAATATGGCCACTGATCTGCGGCGTGTACTTGTCGCTGGTTATTTGTGAAATGGATCAATCACTCTTTATTAAAATGCTGCAGCCCCAAATTTCCCATAAACAGAAATAGGCAGAAGGTCACTTCATAAACCCCCAAATCTTTTTTATATCACTTCCTGTGACTACTGAGGGACAGAGAGCACATGATTTAACTTTTGCTACTATAATGTATCCACTTATAAAGGGATTTCTTGGAAGCCCTATGCCGCTTCACAGTGCCAATCTAATGTCAGAAATGGGGCACTATCTCAAGAAGGACTGAAGCAAGTGTGCTGCTTAATAATTTTCATTTGTCATAGTAAATCTATAGGAGGTGCTGCTAGTGGATTAATCATTCAGGATGATCTAAGGATTCAGACACAATACGTTAGATTCTGCAAACGTTTCCTTCCCTCTGTAAAAAACCCACGTAATGCACTCATTACCAATGCCCCATCTAATCCCTGATGTTCCATCTCATCACCAACACCCCGTCTAAACCCCGATGTCCCATCTCATTACCAATGCCCCATCTAATCCCTGATGTCCCATCTCATCATAAATGCCCTGTCTAAACCCCGATGTCCCATCTCATTACCAATGCCACATCTAATCCCAGATGTCCCATCTCATCATAAATGCCCTGTCTAAACCCTGATGTCCCATCTCATTACCAATGCCCTATCTAATCCCTGATGTCCCATCTCATCACCAATACCCCGTCTAAACCCCGATGTCCCATCTCATTACCAATTGCCCATCTAATCCCTGCTGTCCCATCTCATCATAAATGCCCTGTCTAAACCCTGATGTCCCATCTCATTACCAATGCCCCATCTAATCCCTGATGTCCCATCTCATCATAAATGCCCTGTCTAAACCACGATGTCCCATCTTATTACGAATACCCTATCTAATCCCTGATGTCCCATCTCATCACCAATACCCTGTCTAAACCCCAATGTCCCATCTCATTACCAATGCCCCATCTAATCCCTGATGTCCCATCTCATCATAAATGCCCTGTCTAAACCCCGATGTCCCATCTCATTACCAATGCCCTATCTAATCCCTGATGTCCTATCTCATCACCAATACCCCGTCTAAACCCCAATGTCCCATCTCATTACCAATGGCCCATCTAATCCCTGATGTCCCATCTCATCATAAATGCCCTGTCTAAACCCCGATGTCCCATCTCATTACCAATGCCCTATCTAATCCCCGATGTCCCATCTCATCACCAATACCCTGTCTAAACCCCGATGTCCCATCTCATTACCAATGCCCCATCTAATCCCTGATGTCCCATCTCATCATAAATGCCCTGTCTAAACCCCGATGTCCCATCTCATTACCAATGCCCTATCTAATCCCTGATGTCCTATCTCATCACCAATACCCCGTCTAAACCCCAATGTCCCATCTCATTACCAATGGCCCATCTAATCCCTGATGTCCCATCTCATCATAAATGCCCTGTCTAAACCCCGATGTCCCATCTCATTACCAATGCCCTATCTAATCCCCGATGTCCCATCTCATCACCAATACCCTGTCTAAACCCCGATGTCCCATCTCATTACCAATGCCCTATCTAATCCCTGATGTCCCATCTCATCACCAATACCCCGTCTAAACCCCGATGTCCCATCTCATTACCAATGCCCCATCTAATCCCTGATGTCCCATCTCATCATAAATGCCCTGTCTAAACCCCGATGTCCCATCTCATTACCAATGCCCTATCTAATCCCCGATGTCCCATCTCATCACCAATACCCTGTCTAAACCCCGATGTCCCATCTCATTACCAATGCCCTATCTAATCCCTGATGTCCCATCTCATCACCAATACCCCGTCTAAACCCCGATGTCCCATCTCATTACCAATGCCCCATCTAATCCCTGATGTCCCATCTCATCATAAGTGCCCTTTCTAAACCCCGATGTCCCATCTCATTACCAATGCCCCATCTAATCCCTGATGTCCCATCTTATCACCAATGCCTCAGCTCATCCCTGATGTCCCATCTCATGCCTGATGTCCAATTTCATCTCCGATGGCCAATTTCCCCTGCTGACCCCCATTAAGCTGCTCTTTACCTCTCACGATCGCAACAGTGACTACTTGTCATACATTTTCTGTGCTTCTGTCCACTGTGGGTGTTAAATATAAAACTTATCAAAGGAAACACTGATTCCTCAAAGGCCAGCTTCTTCTCCTTGTTTGAATGAATCTTATGCCTTTCATCTTGTATTTTTCTTTCCTAAACATGTTCTTTTTAATGGGAGCGGGATGGTGAGGTCTCTGGTATTTTATCCTGCTTCCGCTCCACTCTATCCCGTTCCTCTAGCAGTGCAGTACCTGACTGTGTAGTTTTAGTGCTGCAACACCCTGGCCTCTGTTCAACTAGCTCTGAACTAACTGTTCTTCTCTTCCCTGAAGCCCTCTCTTTTCCTGTGAGTCTTAGTGTGATAGATGCAATTTGGTATTCCTCCTACAAAACAGAGAAAGCATACTTACTGATCAAAGATTGTTAAGCAATGTTTTGTTATGCAATTGTTATTCAAATTCAACACGATCACTGGCAACCTACCTTTGAAACTTCTCACCAAACTATTCCCATAGCAGCATTCTAACTTAGTTGTGATTTCATGAATCGAGAAGGCTCAGTTCATATAGAGTACGTTACAAACAATCACATAACACCTGAAGAGTTAGGTACGTTCTTATATTTCTATTAAAAAAGGTGTTGACCATGTACTTCGACCTTCAGCTCAAGTGACAGCAACCCGTTTTTTTCAAATTCTCATTTATTAACTCATTTCCGTTTCATCGGCGAACCGGTGAGACTACCATCCAAGATCCATCACTCTAGATTATGGCAACACGCCTTATGTTTATAAATAATATTTTACAATTTTTCTCCATGGGACAGGGATAAATTATTCGTCTGCGCCAAGGTTGTGCTGATCAAAAAGAAAGGACTGTCAGCCTTCCAGGAGAGAGGAAAAATGATCTTTGATTACTTGTGTGTGAGCTTGCTTCCAAGGCCTTACATGAAATAACTGCATATCCTGCTCTGCTCTGCTGTCCCTGGCTGAAGATATGAGATGCAGATTCTGCACAAGGATAAACCATAGATTGATGCCCAGAGCAGCAGGATTAAATGAAGAAATGTGTAAATGGGCTCTGGGTTTGCTCACAAAAAGTCACTGCATGTCGCCGGATTACTGTACCATGCAATGAATAACTCCTAAAACAATTGTGCGGCTGACCTGGAAGATCGGCAATGACAAAACAAGAAAACGTAAGACAGAAGACGATGCAAATTGATCGCAAGAAGATAACTACAAATTGATGTCTGGATTGAATGGGGGACACAAAGACATGAATGGATCTGCCTTGAGTTCCTCTATATCAAAGGACCAACCTTTCCCTAGAGATCCAGGAAACACACAAAGGTTACCTTCACACAAGTATTGCCACCTCCGTGGTATTCACGTTTGATCACTGAAAAATATAGTAGTATATATGCCTTGTGGATACACATGGATTATCCCAGGCAACTACAATCCCCAGGCCTAACTCCAGTCCCTTTCCGACCCGTCCACCTCCATGGAAATACTGAGTCACTCTAGTAACAGTCCTGCACCTCCTCCCAATGCCAACTGTATATGATGGTAGGGGGTGGCTACCCTTGTGATACGATTATTTTCCTTTCAGGTAGGAAGACGTGAGCCTGGTAGAAGTGTGTGCACACCTCATAATAAACAAAAGTCAATGGTGACTCGGGCTAACAGGCGAGGTAGAACACTTACCACAGAAGATGTTGATTCTCATGTTTTTTCCCATTGAATACAGGGGGTTGCTGCATTTTCTATCAACTTAGGCTACGAGAAAAATGTCTGTGGAAAATGTAAGTGAAGTGAAAGTATAATCCCTTCAATCTAGAAGGGTCCTGGCTAGAGCTTTTCTTCTGTAGGAGGAATAAAAGTGAAAATGTGTCTTAGTAAATGCAACAAGAAACTGCATGATTTCACTAGATCTTTTCGCTAGCTGACATGTGATTCAAGATGCAACTCTATGCCTGTTACCCTTCTGTTGAGAGTAATAGTCAGAGAGGAGAGTTCATCACACAGAGGTGCAAGCTAGAAGGTTCTTTGTTGGTATACGAGCTTTAGTTGTTGACTCCTAACAGTAGGAAACCCTAGGTTGTACTATTGGTGGATTCATACTATACTGTTGCTGTATAGATGTTTTCAAGGCCTTTGTACCCAGAGTAGCCGAAGATGGATTGGTTTGGTGCACCTATGAAATGTAGCATGGAAGAATAAAGGCCAGAGGTGGGGAGGCAGGCAATGAGTTTTGGTAATTATTTGCATACAGGGCAGCCTTGTAGCTGCTAATAGCACTGACGATTGGGTGTCATCTGTGTAAGTTTCGGGGCGGAGAATTGCAAAATAGAGAACTAACAGAATTTCTTTCTGGTGTTTAGGGCTTGCCTGGGCGTCTCAGCATGCAAACTTTAGATTAAGCACATGGTGACAGTGTAGATGTACATATGGAAAATGTTCACTGCACTTTAAGAAAGATTGCATTCATGCTACTGTGCT
The DNA here is from genome assembly GCF_964263255.1 of Lissotriton vulgaris. Lineage (NCBI taxonomy): Eukaryota > Metazoa > Chordata > Amphibia > Caudata > Salamandridae > Lissotriton > Lissotriton vulgaris. Next base: position 165,171,470 of record NC_141699.1, on the reverse strand, counting down.
ATATGATATTCAGTTCACAGTGGTATGGACCGGTGCTTTCTATATCATTACCTAAAAGGACATGCTTGCATAAATCACTACATAAATCACTTGGTGTTGATGCCGAGTCATAAGTCATATCTGACATATCTCCATCCATCTACATGCATACTTATTCAGTTACTACGTATGCCATTACACTGTGAAATATCTTGCTGCAAGTTCTGACAGACCAAACACCTTCGGGTACTACCTGGGAATGTGCAAGTGAGAGCACACTTAATTATTCTTGTTGAAAAATGATCAGAGGGTAAGAGGAGCTTCATCATAACTTCTTCTTTTCAGCTTGTGCAATAGTCAATTGAAACGTTTGTAAAGTTGTATATTTCAACCTAGGCAATGCTAGAATGTCAGTTACTTTCCTTTCATGAAGCACATTATATTATTGTTATTTGGCACTTATATAGTACACAATCGTCCATAGTATGCAAAAATATAACGAACCTATGGGAGGCGGAGGGTCACTTGTTTTAGAAAGTACATACGGCTCTTGATTTGCTTAGTAATGTAATGTAATGTAATGTAAAAAATGCTTGTATAGCGCTAAGTACACCGGGTAGGTTTCTTGGCGCTTAGTGTGTCACCTCACTTGGTTTGTTGACCTTTCTTTGGCTCAGCCAAGATATTATCACCCCACAGTGTATTTCATGCATGATAAAACATCGAAAAATGTGCATAACATTCGAATGTTTTGTGTCACTGGCATTTATGTCCTTTCTTTTTATAAAGGTAATGGTGGGATACTTCAAGCGAACTGGAAGTGGCATTCGTAATAAGCTTGAGATGAGGATCTGAAAGCACTGAAAGATCAGTTCACACTGCAGAAAGATGAGATTGAAGTGAATTTCCTAGCTGAAACAAGGTTAAAAGGAGGAGTCAGATAAAGGGAATCTTGGACACCTGCACAGAAATCTAAGTTTACTAAGCTGGAAGGGTGTCACAAATGTCATAGGCAGTCTCCATTAGGGGGAGAGACCTCCGGGGTGCCACATAAATAGGTATCTGACAGCAAGCTTTTTTGACAAATGGCATTACCTAATTGTTTTTGCACCGTTGATTGTTGATTTTCAGGTACAGATCCAGCAATAGCTCTCGCACAATACCAGTACACAGTAGATTTGGAAGACCACCATTTTATGCCCTAAGTTTCTCGAGGCATTCTTCCTTCACTCACTTTCATGATGTCCACCTGCTAAAGTGAGAGACAGGCGGTTCTTAAATATTCCTTTAAAAGTCTTAAAGCTTTAAAGTGTGATCACGGCGAGTGAGATGTGAATAAACAAATTCCACTACTGCACACAAATATGGTTTTCCGGATACCAAAGGTGGCAGTTTCCACAGCCTTTGTTCAACTGTGTTCTACAGTGGGTCAGTCTGTCTGCTCCTGACAGTTCACATCTCATGCAATTTAAGTAGTAGCAAATTGAATTTTGAAAGAGTTTACATCTGAAGAAGGGACATGTGTAGTGCCGACAGGTTTCTTTTGCTGGCTGAGATGCTCACTGCCTAGTACGCATGGCATGATATGCTGTGGTCTTCATATCTAGATGTGTTTGCTTACGTTAGTCCCCTTCTGCAACGTCACAGACTCGAGAAATGAGGCACTATTGCCCCAACGCCTTTAGATTAGAAACACTGGACTTCTGCTATATCTTTTAGGTTTCTCTCTCTGAGAGATGGTAAAATCAGATGAGGACTCACTGCTGCAACTAGAGATTTTAACTACACTTCTACAAGAAGTAGAAACTCCTAGAGTTGACTATTGTCTCACGTAGAGGGCATGCATTGTAGTATGTCTAGAAAGATTACGAGTGTAGTACTGCATTGTCAAACAGACCAGCTAGATCACATATAAGGCTATAATGGTCGGCTCGCGATATTAACTAGCAGAAAAGCGCATCCTCTTGCCTGGCCTCCACAAAAATCAAAGCATTGGAAAAGTCAATAGGTCTGGCCTACAAGAGTGCTTTTGGCTTTGTATGTTTCTAGCCACGTTGTATTGCAGCACAGCTGCTGTGTAGCATAGCTGAAAGTAAAAAGAAAAGCACTATAACTGGAGCTACTAACAAATAATCAGACAACGGAGGAAGGAAGTGGGGACAAGTGGACAACAACAGAGGGTGGGCGGAGGGGCTGTGGCAAGCAGACAACAGAGAGATGGGAAGTAAGGTCTGGGGCAAGTTAGTGACAACAGAGGTCAGTGTGGAAGAGCTGGGGTAAGCTGACAATAATGGAGGCTAGCAGGGAATCACTGGCAGCAAGCAGACAGACACTTTGAGGAACGGCTGCTGGGAGGAACCCAAAGGGAGGGCAAGTACACAAGGGAGACAGCTCAAAAAGACGCACGCTTGTACAGTGCTTAAACACAAATAAAAAAGTAGTGCCTTAAAAAATGAGCAGTGGAAGGACACAAGTAATGCATTCATACTCCACGGGACAGACAACACATGAAGAAAAAGAAGCCTATGGCAGCTGACCAATAAGAGGCTTATAAGAGTGACAATGCAGTCAACCAATATTAAGGGATGTATGTATGTCAGTACAACGCGATCTTTTAGATCGCGGTACTTGACATCGCGGGCATTACAAAGCAAGTCATTACAACGACTTGCGTTGGAGGGCGCGGATTTTGGAATATTATAATTTTACATTCCAACACCAGTCCACGTAACAGTAGGGAAGGTGTTGGAATATAAAATTACAACAATCATTGTCGAACAGCACCATCCAGCGCAAGTTGTAGTAACGACTTGCGTTGAAATGGCATCGTTGTAAAGGCACTGCGGTGTAAACACTGCGTTGTAAACGATGCTCCCCAATATTAAGTGATGGGGGCCTCAACGCCCATTGTTAGAAAATAAAATGTCTCGAAGAGACAGCACATGTGCTCTCTAGACGAGAACTAAAAAGCCATGGCGTCACTAGGCTTGAACCAAAGAAGTTTAGAAAAGAGAAAAAAGGAAACAAACTTTCTGAGGCACCTCACCTCATATATGGTCCACCACCCCACCACACATTAGACATGCCTGTTGCTCATTGGCTTCAGAAATGAAATGAAACACTTCATCCGCCTACAACCTAGTTTCTGTATTCCTGTCGGCTTCATTGAATAGACATCCAACCTGCCTCATCCGCCCTATCATAAGATTCTTGTACATTATCCAGCCTTTTTTGAAATTACCTTCAGCAGCTTCCCAGCTGGGTTCATGCTACATAATCACCAGTATCCATATGCATAAACATATGGTTTTATTAGGATGAGTTATTTGCATACATTTGTCCCCTTTCCGTAACAATGATGGAAGCTGCAGAAAACTACTTGTCTCTGTAACAAAGAAGCACGAATATAATAATTTCCTTCACTTCTCATATGGGCTTTGTCAAGTAAATAAAGGATTTCCTTCGGGCCTTTCTTTCAGTGCTTTGCCCGTTTTCTGAAGGCAGCAGAAGTCCTTGATGGAAGTATTTAATAGTCCTCGGCTGCTTATCTGAGGCATTGTTTGGCAATTTAGCTAACAGATATATAAAAGATAAAGTGGCAGAAGCAGGCCGCAGGAGCACAGTCACACAATAAATCTGAAAGCTCTTGTTTTTGCATGCACCTGTATTTACAAATTGAGAACAGATTCCCGAATTTGCACTGTCAGTGCTATGAATCACTTTGAGATATACCCCACATTAGCAAAAAGAACTGAATTATACTGCATTCATGATGCAATTAAACAGTTCACTAGGAATCAATGTAAAACCGATGAGGCCTGAAAGTAGTGCATATGGCACTGAACATTATAAAACATTACCTTCACTCAAATCCCGTTCAGAGGCAATTTATATCTCCTTACGCTTACAGCTGCCAATGGTAAACCATCTACTGATTCATATTAATGCGTGGTAACGAGTGAATTTTTCCCCCCAAATTTATTCCACTACTAAATTACCCATGAAAGCGGAATGGCTGACAAGAGTAATCTGAATTATTATTAGCTCTGTGAATATTCTGCATCAGGCCATTTAAACCAGGCAGGAAACCAGTTATCGCAGGCAAGGTGTTAAATGGCTGCAATAGTTCTTCATTTAACTGTTAGTCAAGTTTAAAGGTCGAGAGATAAAACTCTCGATGACTGAATACCAGTGAATACAGGACTGGGTGGAACATAAACTTAAGAACATGTTGCAGAGACAATCGATATCTCTAGGATAGTTTATTTCCTTCAGCTGAAAAAGCCATGTTTGTTTTTTAAGGTCTCTGATACGTCTTTTTTAAGGTCTCAGGTCCTGCATTTAATCAGACAATAGGGCTCTTCCTAACCGCCCTAGTCCCAGTAGTAAAAGAAGTGTAACAAGCAGTTGCAAAGCCATTAGGTCTCGCCCATGTGGTATTGACAATGTCTTTACCCATGATGTACAGCAGCGTGGCTGCTGTGCTACTGTCTTGTGAGTTAGAGATGATGGTACCCTTTTGGTATCCGTAGAACAGTGAAGTAAGTGTTTGGGTATGGGTGATAGAATTCATGATATAGAATGTTCAGTTAACAGTTACATGCTGCGGAACAAAGACGTGTAATATTAAGTTCCATGTGTGACATATTCATTTACATGCGCTGAGGCTGGGAAGGACGCTACAACTGGAGACGAGGTAGGGGATACATAACCTGAAGAACGACAGTGCTCTCCCTGAGAGTGTGCAGTGGTCCAGCAAACTGCCGATGCATGCCACACACACCTCAGTTAAAGTGAAGGTTGGTGTATGTGAAGTCAAAGCGCAATTCCAGCCAATGCAAACCTTTCAAATAAGAACAGGCCTTACAGAGAAATTTGTAGATTATAGGCCCGAAACCTGCTGGTCAGGCCGTGAACTTAACCACAAAGCAACACAGATCCATAAGCCACATAGAACGATAATGTTAAAGGCAGCGGTAACCAGGTACAGAAAAAAGCTACGGCAGCGATACCTAGGTACAAAGAAGTCCTAGAAGAGACTAGCCAGATACAGAGGAATGCTAACAGGAGTGGACATCAGATACAACGCAGAAGACTGAAAATGCTGACAAACACATACAACAGACAAAATGAGTACTCACCGTAAAAGAGGAGGAAGGCTCTGCGCATCAGGTGTGTGGGCCAAGAACCCGAGGTCCAGTGCTGAGCAAGTACTTCCAGAAGGTACAGAAGTAGGTGCTCATCAAGCACTGTCTGAACAGCTTTACTCTCAACGTCAGTTAGTTCCACAACTGGTTATAACACTGCTAATTTCCTGAAACTACTGCTTCCATTCGATACCACCAAAAACCGAATATTGGCGACAGGTGGACTGCCCGGTTAGAAACTTTTGATGATTTCAATGATGCATTGGAAGAACTCAATAACAAAAAATATCATCAAGTAGATCAAGAATCTTGCAGGTGAAGGTGTAAAGGAAGTAATAAAGAAAATATCACACACTGAAGAAGTTTCCTACAGTCAAATCAAAGAGACGTTAAATATTAAGTTCAATCAAATGCTGGCTGTCGATTACAAAAGATACATTTTGTAACAAGAAAGGCAAAGAGCTGGTGTAATGATCAATGAGTTTGTCGAAAGACGCTCACCAAACATTGTACGTTCAATTAATTCAATGATGAAAAAGTCATACGTTACAGAGTCATAGATGGTTATCTTTCTGATTCATTCAGACGACAAATGCTGAGATAAATGCTCAGTTTGGAGCAAGTAATCATGGCTGCAAGAGTCGAAGAACGTGCAAACAGACAAGCTATTGACATGGAGGCCGGAGGAGCTCAGAGTGAGTCAGCCTTGAATGTGAAAAGTACGCAGAGACACAAGGCTGAGGGGCACAAAGTGACGTCTCCAAAGAAAAAGGAACTGTGCTTCAGATGCGGCTTTTCTTTTCCACATTAAGGTAAATATCTCCCCATTGGACAAGTGTGCAAGGGCTGCAGGAAAGAGAACCATTCTGCAACGGTTTGCAAAACGAAGGAAAAACGTACTGCATTACGTTGGGAAAACAAAATAGACGCACCAACGTTCCAGAAGCGATGTTCCACCCACGCTCACAAGGCCAAGTAGCCAAATCAGTTGAAGCAAATTGAAACAAAACTAAGTTGATCGTCATCTAAATCTTCATCCAAAGGTTCTTCAACATCACTGTCAAGCGACAGTGAAGAATATGGATGTGTGATGTGGATGTTAACTAAAGAGAAATGTGTGCATGTCAGATTGGCCGAATGCAAGGAAGAATGCAAGTTGAAGAGAGACCAGCAAGTACCAAAATTCATTTAGACACTGTCCTAACATCACACTAAAGGTGAATGGCTAGTCCATACATTTTATCATGGATAGTAGTGTCTTGATAAAGATTATGCCTAAGGAGAAGTACCACAGACTGTCTCCAGTGCCCTGTTTTACACCGCTGAAGACTAACGTATATACATGGGTTGCATCAACGCAATTAAAAAGTCAAGGTTCATTTGTAGCAACCAGGATGCACCAAAAGGCAAAAGTACAAGCTGAAATGGGATTAATATCTGTAAATGACAACATAAATGCTCATCATGAAATAGTGTGTCAATTTCCATTGTTGTTTTATGGATTATAAAAAACTTAAGACAATAAAATTGCAACTGCATATTAATTAGGACATTCATCCTGTTGCTCAGCAACATTTTAGAATTGCAATCCATTTACAGGAAGGTGCTGAAGACATTACTAAAGTATGATATCATTGAGCAATTTACTGGTCCAACGCCATGGGTTTCACCCATAGTGGTAGTGCCTTAAAAAGACAGCGAAGGTGCTGTCACATCTGTGTTGATATGGCTCAAGCTTATAAGGCAATTGAAAGAGAACGACATCCAGGTCCACACATTGGCGATATGATCACACAGCTGAATGGTGCCAAAGTCTTCTCTTCCCTTGATCTGAGCAAAGCAAAACATCAGTTTGAACTAGAAGAAAATGGCAGGTACATTACTACCTTTTCTACCCATATTGGTTTGTTCAGATATCGGCGTGTCATCGGCTGCAGAACTGTTTCAAGATTTTATTTGCCCCATAATAAAGTCTTTCATCCATGCTTTGGCTGGGTGCAAACTAAAATGGCATGGCAAGCAAAATAATGATGGATTAAACCCAAATCTGTAGCTAGGGGTGAATGTTTGAAAACTTTCAACATTCCATCCAACATCTTTTTGTGCTGCATTTTCACCCTAAGTGGGAAGGGTATGCCCAGACGTGCGTCCCGTGCTAGCTACGCCACCAGTTTCAAGCTAGCCTGGCTGATGCGGAGTGATGCCCCCAAACCTGTCCCAGGATGCTTGTTTTCAGGTCCCAGGAGGAACTGGCCTGGTAGTTGGTGCTGGACTGTTCCCATGGGGAACAGGTTCAAGGCTCATTTGCATATGGCTGGGTCCAAATTGGAATGGCGTGGCAAGCAAACTAACAGTGGATTAAACCCAGATCTGTGACTGGGATAATGTTTGACAATTTTCAATATTCCGCTCATCATCTTTTTGTGCTGCATTTTCACCCTAAGTGGGAAGGGTATGCCCAGGTGTGGATCCCGTGCTCGCTATGCCACCGGTTTCAAGCTAGCCTGACTGAAGAGGAGTGATGCCCCGAAACCGGTCCCAGGATGCTTGTTTTCCTGTCCAGCTAGGTCCTGGCCTGGCAATTCGGGCTGGGCTGTTCCCATAGGGATCAGGGTCAGAGGCTGATTTGCATGTGGCTGAGTCCAAACTGGAATGGCATGGCGAGTAAATTACGATGGCTTAAATCCCAGATCTGTGACTGGGGTGAATGTTTGACAATGATCACCATTTCGTTCATCTTCTTTTTGTGTTGCATTTTTACCCTAGGTGGGATGGGTATGCCTAGACGTGGGTTCCGTGCTCGCTACGCCACCGGTATCAAGCGAACCTGGCTGATGTGGGGTGATTCCCCGAAACCAATTCCAGGATGCTTGTTTTCCGGTCCAGGGAGGACCTAGCCTGGCAGTTTGGGCTGGACTGTTCCCATGGGGAACAGGGTCAAGGCTGATTTGCATATGGCTAGGTCCAAACTGGAATGGCGTGGCGTGGCGAGCAAAATAACAATGGATGAAACCCAGATCTATGACTGGGGTTGAATATTTGGCAATGTTCAACATTCTGTCTATCTTTTTGTGTTGTTTATGCATTCTTTCAATTACAGTGATGATATATTGGCATTTGGGGTCACACAAAAGAACATGATAACGCTCCTACACAAGTGTGCCGTTTACTTGCTGATGCTGGACTCACTCTGAATGTCCAGAAGTGGGAGTTCCATAGAACAAAACTCAAATTGTTTGGCTATATTTTCTGTGCTGGGGGAATGACTCCAGTTCCGGCTAAAGCACAGGATTTGTCAGCCACCTGTCCCCCACAAGTTGTTACCATGTTACACTCTTTTTTTGGCATGGCCAGCTACTGTACATACATGATTTTGCCACAGTAAGGGCCCCGTTGAAAGATTTAACTAAATGAAATGCTTCATTTCAATGGTCACATGACTGTAAACAAAACTACAAGAAAATCAAACATGCAGTGGAGAACGCCAGCCACTGAAATGGCCCACTTTGAACCAAATCTACATACAGAATTTGTTGTTCAAGCAAGACCAGTAGGGTTGGGCACGATAATTGTGCCCAACACATTAGAAATCAAAATACTTGAAGGAATGTTGTAGCTTATGCTAGCAAAAGTTTGTCACAGATTGAACGTTTCTATTCACAAACCTGAAAAAGAAAGCCTACATGGGGTGTGGACTTGTAAACATATCCAAGTGTTTCTAGATGGAAAGAATGTTACTCTTATTACAGATCATCCAGCATTGCTTACCATCTTTGGCTATCCTAATGCCAAGATGCCCCCTGGCATTCAGAGGTGGGGTTGTGACTGCAGGAATATGATTACACTGCTGTGCCAGTACAATGTCATAGTACCACTCCAAAATAGCTGAGGCCTACATTAACTTCATTGAAAAGTCCAGTGTACATGCTGCGATATCAGTGCAATAAATCATTGCTGCCATAAGCTCTGACGGTGATATGCTAATACTAAAAGACATTATTGCACATCAATCCTGGAAACAATGCATCTGATCTCTTCCAAAAAACAGTGAAAATCAGAAGTTTCAACATTTAAAAGATTAACGTTCCATTACCCAAGAAGGTATCGTCTTACAAGGTTCGAGAATGGTCATACTGGAGAGTTTGAGACAGCAAGTCAATGAAGTGGCACATGAGGGACATTGTGGAATTGTTGCCACTAAGCGAACTTTCTGTGAACTAGTTTGGTTTCCTCATCTTGATGAAAGAGTTGAAAGGGAATTAAAGGTCTGTCAGTTATGCAACTATTTATCTCCCAAAACAATACAGCATCCATTCAACTTGTCCGATCTTAAAAAACAGTGTGGGAGAAAATTGCTGTTGATTTCTTTGGGCCCCTTGACAATTGACATCATTTAATGGCAGTCACTGACGAGTATTCTCATTTCCCCTTGGTAGAAGACCTTTCGGCGATCACTCAGTAAAAAGTAATTGAGAAGGCTAGATGCTATTTTTGCAACTTGGGGCACTCCTTCAGTTCTGACGTCCGACAATGGCACACATTTCAACAGTTGAGAATTCAAAGACTTTCTAATTCATTTGAACGTTAAGCATCATAAAAGAACACCTCTTTATCCCCAAGCAAACGGCGTTGTTGAGCTTTTTATGATCAACCTAAAAAAGACTGTTCAGTGTGCTGCACTAGAGAAGCTTGAAACCAGCTCTTCATTCTGCTCTTTGTACATAACGGTTGACTCCCCATTCGCCTACAGGAGAAAGTCCTGCAACTCTAATGTTTGAGAGAGCCATTAAGACCAAGTTGCCATGATGGACCACTAAAAGATTTATTGATGATGGTGAACTATGTCAAACCGATTCCGATCACAAACATAAAATGAAGTCCTTTGCCGAAAATCCACGACTTAAGAGGAACACTGTCTTTACAGAAGGAGATCGAGTCATTGTCCGACAGAAACAAAAACGCAAGTCTGATGCCCTTCTGATGTTGACCCAATGACCATAACGATAAAATCAAGTCCGAACTATCTGCAATAGAGGCAAGAAAAGAAAAGGACTGGCCCCAGAGGGACCAGAACCTAAATGAGAGAAGAGAAGAACAAGAAGAAGTAACCAGTGGCAAAACTCAGAAGGGTAGCAACTCTATTGCTGACTTACGATGGTTATGCACACCATCATAGCCAAAAACAAATCCTAATAAATGAATTAAAACTCTCGAAAAAGGGAGGCAAGAATACTAACACCGCGTTACACTACTCGAAGGCGAAAGCACGCAACAAGTAGTCGCCTGACGGGGTAATGGTGAAGAAACCAGCATGCCATATAGAATGGCCAATAGAGAAATTAATGGTCCCGAAAAGGGAGCAGAATGAGTAATGCGTAGCGTTATATCAATACAAGAGCGAAACAGCATGCAAATGAAGAGTAAGGTTACAGGACAGCCATGTGCCAAACAAAATAAGGGAACCAAAAACACAACATAAGAGTGTTCTGGTTCTTAACTTGGAAACCCCCAGAAGCTCGAACGGTCACAAGGGCCCTGATAGGCAGCAGTTTTATTTGTTATTTACAGGAGGCAAACATGCTGCCACAGGCACCCCACTGAAGTACTGATGGGTAAACGGTGTCAATATGCAAGGAAAGAACTTCAACACAGAAGACAATGCACCTGAGCCAACGCATTAAGGGCTGGGCACCTGTACATACAAGAGGATATATATATATTTATATATATATGATGACAAGTATGCGCGGAACGCATTAAGGTATGGTTAAATATACATATAGGGTAGAGTACCTCATCAGGCAATATGGGTAGAAAAAAGGGCCAGTACCCACCAGAGGTATGACACCAATTGGATAGCAAGAGTGTGACGAAGGGCCCTCACATCAGGAAAGCCCACTGGGGTAAATACAACAAGACAATTTCAGATACGTCAAGCGAAGGACAGATATCCATAAGATATCATTACAAACAATATCCATACCTACATGCAATATACATCTGCAGAAGAGGAGTATACAACATACACCATGCCTACACAAGGTGATAACCCGTCTTCCCATGTAGGCAGGCAGGCAAAGACATGCATATACAAAATGTATATGGATATGAACAGAAACGCTGAACGAAGGCGTACTAAAGATACCCTACATAGGGTATAGGATACACCACAAAGGTGCAACTCAATAAGACGTAAGAAAACCCTTGCAAAGAAAGCAGCTGTATCTGCTGCAGACAACTTAGGAGGCAATTCTGCACCTAGAAGAGAAAGGAAACACAGCACTAATCGTGCGCCACCTACTTGAAACTCGGAAGTGGAATAGAGAAGGACTTCCTGAAAGAAGTGCAGGGTAACATAAACAGAATCATTCAATTACCTCAAAATGGGGCTTGTGCCACCTAACAAAAAAAGGCGGAACTCAGATCTGTAGAATACCACTCTGAGGACAAATACCAAAAATGACTACAAACCTAGGAGGTCGAATTATCAGGTCGGTTTGCTGTGAACCGACGCAGAGCTGAATCAGCCTGCTCTCCAAACAGATGGATACTATCAAATGGCATATTTGAAGAGCGTCTTTAAAAGGCTCCGAAAATCCCGACTGTCGCAGCCACACATGCGTGCATAGCGCCACAGCCTGAGCCATACCTTTACTGACTTAATTGGTGGTGTACATACTACACTTAATAATAAATCTGGTGACTTCCTAGCCATCCTGTACTACTCGGAGGAGCTCCAGTCTAGCTTCCTCCGAAACTGAGGGCAAGCGCTGTGCGACTGAGTCCCTCAGTGCACGAGATATTCTGGCTAAAACGCAAGGAGTATTTAAAGGTCGCAAGGCTGCACTGGCAGAAGAGAAGAGATTCCAACCACAATTATCTAACCACCTGGGATTCCTGCCAGGGGGAACCACCGGAAGGATAGAAGAGTCTGCCGACATAGTAGCAGCCTGTATCACCAATCATCCAGTGGTGGGATCCATGTGGGTCCGGTGTTATACTAAGACCGATGGACACAATGTGATATTACTGGAAGGGACCTGCGCATGTGCATGTATTGTTGGGACCTGCGCATGTGCATGTATTGTTCTACAATTGCTCGAGGTATGAAGTCATTAATGCCCTGTATGAACACAGTTATATGACACAATAAGTCAAATGCCTATAGTTTAAAGGGAGAAAACGAGAAAAGACTGTATGATATAAATGATGGATATATGTACAATATACTGTCTGAATACAGTCATGAATAAAGAGTTAAAAAAAAAACAATCTAGTGGTGGGATGGTGTAAGAGGCAGGGGGGATCTTCTGGAGCAGGTTGATGTATTTGACCCACTGCCTGGTCAACAGGCGGGCCCGTGACAGGTTGAGCCCAAGTCCCCAACAGTATATCCAAGAGGGACTCGTTGTAGGGGAGTAACGGGACAACTCCGGTCTCACCTTGGCGGAGAACCTGCATCAAGAGATCTGTGGTGTGTTGCACAGAAGAGAATTAGCAATGCAAAATTGCAGCTGCTCTTCGCAGAACCTCTGAAACAGAAGAACTATCCTCTGCTGCAATGCCCGGAGGAGAGAGCAAGTCTGAGGCTGGGGACGACTGCAGGCCGCTAGCACCCCCAGGTCAGTCAGTCAGTTTTCTTTAAAGGGTGGTGGGCAAGAGCATCAAGGAGAGTTTGCCCCACATCCTCCTTTCTGTCTGCAAAATGAAGATTTCCCACAGGGCACCCCGGTAGAGATTGAATAGGATCTGAAGTAGACCGATCTACAATAAGCGGCGTTGGTGACGTCGTACCCGATACCACCTGGTTTCTTTTGCGTCGGCGACTCTGCGTCAGAAATGGCAATGGTATCCGTATCGAGCGACGCCGCGAAGTCGCAAGCTGAAGAGGCACCTACAACGAAGGTGCGGACCCCAGAGGACTGTGCACCAGCGCTGTGTGCACCAACGCCGTGTCGAATACACCATTGGTTTCAGGGGGCCTACTGTGGCCGAGGTCGAAGCCACCAGCAAAGAGGGAGCTGGGGTACTCCCTACGTCTTTGGGGTTGGAAACCACACCAGAGGAAGTCGGTGGGTCGAAGATCCCTTGAAAAGAAAGAAAATACTCTTTCATCTGATCTAAGTTTGCCCCAGCTCCAGGGTATTCAGGGAGGTGCGAGGTCGCTTCAAAGGCCTCCGTAACCGAAGTGCGCTGGATGACGTCCAACTTACATTTGGAGCTCTGGGTCTTCGGCACCTTGTGGGAGGGCTATTGCTCCTCACCTGGGCGACTCCTTGACTTGTATGCTGGCCTCGGGGGAGAGGACGGACACCGTGACTCATCCAAAGGGCGCTTCTGGGAAGACAAACAACACTGAGATTCATCCGACATCCGTGCCGGGAGATTCTCATGCGGCGTTCATTCAACGCCTTCGACCGGAGAAACTGACAGGAGCCGCATACGGCAGAGTCGTGGTGTTCACCCAGACACCACAAGCAGACAGTATGTGGATCCGTGTTTGATGTCTGCCACTCACAGTAATGACAGGGTTTCAACCCAGAAGACATCGTATTGGCACACTGTTAGTTGACAATGAAGAAAGAGGATGCGCCCAATAACGGCCCAAATTCCGCTCCGGATTCGCATTGTAAGCGCGGAAAAGAAGGAACTGACATCAGCTCGTTGGGGGAGGGGTTATATGGACTCGCGAACGTTATATCTGGGGACGACATCGCTGTGGAGTCGCTAGACTGTTTACAAAAAGTTTCCGGATCCAGTCTGGCACCTAGAAAATATTCTAAAGTAAGGAATCTGCAGCTAAATGACTCTAGCAGATATGTATTATGTATACTTTTTATTTTACAAAGGGGGAGATGGAGTGTCTTGTGAGTTAGAGATGACAGGACTCTTTTGGTTCCTGACAGACTCTGTAGAACAATGACGTAAATGCTTGGGTGTAGGTGATAGAATTCATGATGTAGAATTTTCAGTTAAGGGTTGCACACTGAGGAATAAAGATGTGTAATACAAAGCTCCATGTGTGGAGTAATCATTTACATGCTCAGAGTCTGGGGAGGATGCTACATGCAGCATGGCTAAAATTTAGAGGAAAAGCGCTAGCATAAGGCCAGTGCTGCAACATCATAGCACATTTTTTATTATGGCATGTGGGGGAGGCAACACGGACAACTAGATGGAGGACTTGAGGGAACAAGCAACACGGACAACGGGAGGGAAATAAAGCGCTATGTTGCTGCCAGCACTGACTGCGTCATATCGCTTTCTTTTTTATGGAAAGACAAGGGGAGGGTGGAAGGGGGGAGGGAACAAGCAAGCCGGAAAATCGGAGGGTGGGAGGGAAGACACAACACAGATAATTTACAAGCAGCACAGGTGAACCAGCCATAACACTATGACATGGGAAGAAGAAAAAAATATATAGTAACACAATCACAGAGCAAGCAGCAGAGGGACACTATTAAAAATAAAGCGATCAGTATTTTGTTCATGCTCCAGGAATGTGTGAAACGAAAGAGAAGAAGTGAACCCGGCCAATTAAGAGGCAACAAATAAGAGTGACAATGAAGCCAATGAAAGGTAAGCAGTGGGCAGGCTGCAAGTCCCTTTTAGTAAACCAATTGTCTCGCATGTAACAGTACATACTGCTGGTTGAAGTGTTATATAAAGGGTCTTGATGGTACCAGCTGCCAAACACCCTTCCACCCATGTGGTGGAGAGAATCATATCGTGGGGATGTGTGAGTTAGTGAGGAGGTCATAAAGGGCACTGCCGTCCTAAGTCCTCCTGTGATAAATGGACATCCACACCAAACTATTGACATAAACAAAACAATTAAGTCTTAAGGATCTTCTGGAAAGCATCTTGACAAACTGTTTCTATTAAAGAACCAATTCCACGATGGACAAGCTACAAGATAAAGCTTTCCTTCCTCCTTTGATCTCTTTTAACCAACCCATCATATGGAGGGAAAGTCTTCTAGAGTAAAGATGTGTGTTAGGAGTGTACCAATGGCCCACACCGTTTAAAAAGTAGACCGATAAAAGTGACAGCAGACCATACATAGAGCATTAAAATTAAATCTATTTTGTGAATGGTAGCCAAAGGACGTTTCAGCGAGACACCGAATCATGATCACATTTTCTGAACATACCACAAGCCTCACTGCCATGTTCTGAGGTGTCTCATGTTTCCTGGTAGATCCTTCTAGTAGTCCCAAACAGCATTCCTTAACATAGCCCAAACCGGACTATATCTCAGTAGCCACTAACTGGACCCAAAATGAAGGGGTAAGTAGTGAAGAGTCTTTCGCAATCTCATTTGATAACGGCAACACACTTCCACTGCATATACCTAAAGAACCATCATCAAGGTCCTATCAAAATAGAAACCTAAACATGTCCCCTTATTCAACAGAGGATGGTTGCACCCATATGTGAATATCAGGAGTTCACTTGCAGTATAGGTGGTGGTAAGCTTGAAAATATGCCTGGATAGCGAGCAATCAAGCCTGAAACGCTGAATGTAACTTCTCAGAGGGTCTTCCTCAGTAGCGACTGCAGCAGGAAGTACACGGCTCCCAAGCTCCTGATAGGCAATCACAACGCTGTAATGCAGATCCACGGCGCTCAGCCACGGAATGGGGGCCTGGGCCTGGGCTGCATTACAGCCTGCATGGAGAATATGGGAAGTGTGCATGACTGTTTGGACGAACAGAGAGGGCTGACCAAACAGTCACGTGCACTCAGGAGTGGGCAAACCACTCCTCCCCTGCTCCTATGTTCTCAGAGCAGCCCCGTCCTGCCCAGAAAGCTGCCGCAGCAGAAAGAAACATAAAATTATAATAAGGTGAGTTATTTTCATTTTATGTTTCCTGCTGCGGAGCAGAGGGGCGACACTCCTCCACCTTAGCGGAGGAGTCCCCACTGGTCTTCTTAAATGTAAGACCAGCTGCATGTCGCTTGCATATGAGACCACATCCATCTGATTAGGTTCTTCAGATGCTTAACATACTTATTAAAACATGCATTGAACCGATGCAATATGTCTGTTGAGACTGAAGTGGCATCTCTTCTCCTCTTCCCTGAGATATACAAACCTAATGCATCTCTTGGACAATCCTCAATTACCAATTTCATTTAGGGGATCCCCCAATTTCGAAACACAACTCAGTGTGCTAATGTTGTCTGCCCGCCTGCATCTCTCCTTGTCCCTTGGACAGAGCATCATATAGGGGAGACCACTCTTTACAACCAGTACACTAGCTATCCCCTTTAAAGAGGCCATGTTGGTGAATGATTTTACAGTGAGTCTCAAAACTCATGCAGACGCCATCACAGATAGGAACATTCTGAAATAACTGTTAATGACTGTTAGTGATACACGACTTGGTAAAAAGAACTATTTTTTCCTTTTGACTGACTGGATCATTTAACAGCCCGCTGAGCCCTCGAAGGCAGACATAACTACAACAAAATAATGTTGAGTTTCTTTCAAACTAAGTAGCATTCCGTGATTTTTAACCATCAACAATGGAGCACATACCACACTGTGCATAATGACTTTTTATTCGTTTTATGAAGTTAGTAAACATCACACCGAATGTATACATGGTTACATTATGAATGTTATTAGGATTAGTGACCAAATCACATTATGAATGCAGTGCCATGTGTGGTATATACAAAGCATTTCCAACCAAAGATGTAACTATTGTGACCTGTCGCAATTCCATTTTTTGACACAATACCTACAAGATAGCCTATATAGTCTGTTTTTATTGGGTGTTGCTGTCCATAAAACATTCCGTACCCCTCGGGAGTGCAGGGGACTGCTCATTAGTGTATTCAATTTAGTCGCAATGTATGGTGCAGCAGCCCGTCCCTTCTAACTCATGCTGGTCTAGAAGGCCATCAGCAACAACCCAGGCCCTGCTTAAACTCTGTGTCTCTCTACTGTCTGATCTCATTCCAGTACACTCTGCTCGTTAGAGCAAAACAACAATCGGTTCACAACCCTGAGTCTCCTTTCTGTGCGCATCTCAGCCGTAGCTGCTCTAGTCCTCCATCCAGTTTAGCATAAAGGGAGTGATAGAGCTTTGTGGTTGCCCGTGGTGCCATCTTATGCTCCGAACAGTGTGCAGTGTGTGCTATCTCGATGTAGGGTTTTTAGTAAAAACAGGAAGAATGGCGCTCAGGCTAGTACGCGTTATGTTTACTATGCTGGGAGTGTGCACAGTGCTGCCAGGTCGGGGGAAATACTCTGTAACCCCCATAAATGTGTGAGTTAAAGAACCCACACCAATAATGAGAACACATTCATGGTCACACGTAATGAGGATATGACACAGGTATTAATGTCATATAGTTCAAATTTCTGTGGTCGACACCAGTGTATTGTTCGAAAGTATTTAATGCTGCAACAACAACAAAAACAACCCGCCGACAAGTGTTTCATCACATTAGGGAACTATCACGTGACTCTTCAGGGCGCGAGGCCGGTGATAATTCCAACCTGGCCACGGGGTCAAGGAGGACCAAGTGGTCCACGTCAAAGTTCTTGCTGGGTGGGTGGCCGAAAGTGGTGGGCCCCTGTGGATGAGGTTGTGAAACGGGCGGTGTAGCCCTGAGTACAAAAGGACCTCTTGAAGGTAGTGGCACGTCTATGGTGTAGACGCGAGGGTAGAGGCGAGAAAGTATAAGACGCCTTTGGGGGAAGTGATCTTGTGTGTCCGGTGGAGGCAAATAGGCGGGTACGCCGTACTGCGGGGAAATGTCACAAGCCTAAGGGAATGGGGATCTTGTCCGTCCAGAATCTTGGAGGGAGCGAAAGGGCGGGTGCACCGTACTACTTAAGTATGTATGAGGGAGAAAGGAAGACACTTGTTCTGTCTCGATTTCCGTGTGTGACTCTGGTTTGACTCTTCTGTAATCGTTGATTTCCAATGATTTGGTGTTGTGTCAATTAAGTTCCCATATGCTGACAAGTGGGCTGCAGGTAGGCAGCACTCATCTTTAATTTCTAGAAAGGTTTTCAATGTGCATATTGTATTAACATCTCCCACCTTGTCTATCCAAATTTTCCTCAGATCTGTGCATAGTTGTCCTCCCCCCACAATAAAGCTTCGAACACTATATTGGGCGAATAAATAGCACCTTATGCCAGTTTGCGCTTCAACGCCCCCACATTTGCATCATTGGTTCCAAGAGTAAGGGAAGTTCCTCCCGTCTCCCGAACCATTGGGATCATAAGAGCCTAAAATCTCTTCCTGTGTATTCCCGTGCCAACCCATTCCTGCCCCCCACCCATTTGTAGTCCCTTTGCAATGCGCTGTAGTTGGGATGATAGTTGGTAATATTCAAAGTTGAGGAAGTCCACCCTTTGTAATCAGCATCTTGAGTATGAAGAGAGCATCCCTATGCACCTCACATCGGACACAATGACACCACTAGGGAGTTTCATTCGTTATAATAGTTGGTTTGTTATGGGGTTCTTTATTTTTAAAATTATTTTGAAGGTTTTATATAGCGCTGACTAGACCCGGAGGTATCAGAGCGCTTTACATGAGTATCAGACCATAGTTGCACGTTACATTGTTACAAAGATTACACAGTTATTAGAGCATGGCAACATAGTTACATGTAAGGTAAAGACAAACAAAAAGGACATATACATAATGGAAAAAGCAGGCAAGGGGAGAGATTCAGGGGAGGGGGGTAGGAGACAGAGAATGAAGGAGGGAAAGTGGAGGGCAGGGTGAGAGACACAGCATGGAAAGAGGCGGGGGAGGGTGAAGGGGACACAAACAGGTAGACAAGTCAAAGCTGCATCCAAAGTCCAGTAAGCTGTGATCCCAGGGGAAGTGGTATAATTTCCCCATCTCGGTTGCGAGAGGCTCCCTATACGCAGTGGACTCTCTCAGAGGGGTCTCTGAGACTCCAAGGCCTACATACTGGATCCTTCACCCAAAAAGGGGAGAGGGAGTGCTTTGGCAAGGGGTGCCATACCATACCTCAACTGTGAGTGGCTCCCTTAGTGCTTTGGACTCTCTCAGCAGGTTCGCTGATACTCCAGAGTATAAATATTGGATCTTTCCCCAACAAGGGGAGAAGGAGTGCTTAGTCAAAGGGCAGAAAGGGACAGAGGGCTAGGCGGTGTAGCAGGCAAGGGGAGAGATTCAGGGGAGAGGGGATAGGAGCAAAGGAAGTAGACAAAGAAAGAAAGTGTACAAAATGGAAACAAACAGCATTAGTATGGGGGACAGACTATTTTATCTCTGTGGCCATGAGTTTGCCCCAACTCTAAGGTAAAAGCCTAGCACAGGTCATTCCAGAAGTAGTCGTGCCAGAGTAGGGGTTGAGGTGGCAAGCGGGGGGGCCAGCAGGCGAGCAGAGAGGCAAACAGCAAATAACCCAGGCAGACCATGGTCCAGGTGATCAAGGGTTTAGCAAAACTAATAAAGCAGAGTAGACAAACTTTGAGGCAGCCAGCAGGGGGCAGCATAAGATGGGAAGTAATCTAGGTGCATAACACATACTATAAACATTACATTTCTCAGCACCTATTAAAAAATGACATATTCCCCTGGGCCAACTGGCCATCTCTAAGGGGCTCAAATGCCCTCTGTCCAAAGTCAGGGCGTGCTGCCTAATACAGCGACGGTCAAGGGTGCGAACTTGGCGCAAACCTAAACGCTGCAGCTGCCCACTACTTGCTGGGCAGCTGGGAGTCTTAACTAAAGGGCCTAAACGTAGCAACTGGCACTAAGTGCTGCGCAGCTGTGCAGGCAGAGATGGGGCAAAGGAGTGTGTCTCACTCCTGGATTCAACAACCTGACCCCTAATATGAAAAAACCTAAATTGTGCAGCTGCCCACTACTTGCTGGGCAGATGGGAAGTAGAGAAAATGTGGCATGGGCTCCCAGTGGCCCTCAGGACAAAATGTGCAAAACATTGGAGCCATCTGGCTCTGAAAACAAACAAGGGCCGTGGAGCACTCTGGCTCCTGAACTGATTATGCGCCAACTAGGGAAAGAACTGTGGCGCGCGCTGGCGCTTTAAACAAATGTGCCCATGGTGGAGCCATTTAGGCTCTAGGAATAATGATGCCAAAATGTGGGAGCCACGGGGCTCTAGACATGATGGGGGCAAATGTGGGAAAGAACACGGGCCCCTCTGGCCCTTTTTTACAGTCATCGCCTCTTTAAGGTAAATCTGCCCCAAACCCCTCACAGGGACTTTTAAACGAATACTGACCAAAAACATGTAAGCCACACGGGGCTTTAACCAAAATATGGCCCCAGATCGGTGGAGCGACCTGCTCAACGCTATGGAGTGCTAGGCCTTGCTGGTATGACAGCATTCCCGGGATTCAACAAAAGTACAGGGGTGTAGGAAAGTACCAATTGTTTTGCATGATGTACAACCAACTGTTTACATCATCTGCTTTCACACATTTTATTGACTTTTGAAACATTAAAAGGAGACATGAAGCAACATTTGCTCAGTATATTGGGCTATCCGTGACATCAAGACAGTTAAAAAAAATCACACAGTCCTCCCACCATAGGACAAATGACAAAGAATACAAATCAGATTGTGGTAGGGGAGGCTTAAACTCCTAACTACAATGACCAAGTTCATAAGCAACAGGCAGGCTTTAGTAAGATCTTGCTGGGCCTATGACCCATTTTTAGAACTGATTGATTGATTGATTGATAAAAATGTATATTGCGCAGAACAATAACCCGCAGGTATCAAGGCGCCTAACAATAAAATCAAAAGTCTGAACCATTCATCCTTACACATAGGCCTGTAAGAAGAGGCGAGTTTTTAGGGCACTGCGAAATGTCTGTAGGGAAGGCAGGGACCTAAGGTCCAAAGGGAGATCATTCCACCATTTGGGGGCTAGAGTGGAAAAAGCCCTGCCACCCCATTTGGCTCTTCGTATACGGGGGACTGACAGAAGCAATTTCCCGGAGGAACGCAGATTCCTTCCGGGAGTGTAGTGGGAGATGATAGAACCCACTCCAGAGTCACTGTTTTTTGCAATGGCTCTGTATGTCATGCACAGGACCTTGAACCGTACTCGGTATTCTACCGGAAGCCAATGCAACGTTTTTCTGTGCACTTTACCCCTTGCTAGCCAGTAAAGAGCCTGTGTTCCCATTTTCAAACACAGGGGAATGGTCTATACTCCCAATTGTTATATTTAACTGTCCTGTAAGTCCCAACAGGATAGGATAAAAGTCTGACCAGGGCCTGAAAGTTGAATGCCATTAGTGGATGGCAACACTTATTGCCCTGACCAGTCCATGCCCTCATGAAAATTCTAGTCATGCCTCCTGCATTGCGAGGCGGCTGTGGACATTTTTGCCAAATTGATTTTGGTTTGCATTCTGGTTACCAGTTTTGGCTGGCACCACAAAACATACCTGGGTTCATAAGGCTCGAATGCAGAGCACATACGTCAAATGTATTCAGTGGTTTGTGGAGGTGGTGGTGGGCATCGGGGCTCATTTGCTACCATCTGTCAACCATCACAAGCCGAGTAACTGCAGAGAAATATTTATGGGTTTACAACTCTCCCATTGGTTACCATGGTTGATTGCCTGCTTCCTATTGGGTGGCTTGCACACTCTTGCATTTGTCCCTCCCATGGAGCATTGCCTCTCCAAGGAAGAGGATGTGGACTTGGTCTTGTCCCACTGCTCATTCAGCGAGGTGGTTCCGTCCCCCCTTTTCTTCGCATGCACTCATGAAATGCTGTTTTCCTGGTCTTGTGCAGTTTCTGACCTGCACTCACTGGTTTCCACACCATTCCAGGTTGTTGGAGAAAACATCAATAGGGAAATTGCTATGAAGATACGTGTAACAGGGGTGGTGGGGGGGCAGGGGGCGGGGGGCAAAGGGTTTATATTTTGTCTGTGTTCCAAGTGTTGCAGGAAAGCACAGATGTGCAGAGGCTTATTGTTGGGGTGCCGGGGCAAGGCTGGCTACTGCCATCACTCAGAAGGGATACACAAAATGACTTCTCCTGGAGACCCATAAATAGGCTCTCTGTAGAGACAAAGAATTGTTAAGCAATTAGTGAGGTTACAGTATGCTAACAATTAGAACAGCAGGAGTTAAAGGAGTAAATGACGTTACACAGCTGAAACAATCAACCGCCTGTCACAAAGGCTCTCGTCATAGGGAGAGTGCTATTGGAACAGTTCAGTTATCCTGCGTGGTTAACAGGGCTCAAGTCCTAAAAAAAGAAGTGGGGGGACTCTCCAATTTAGGTGGTGTCACAGGAAGTGACACCATGGCAGGAAGTGACATCACAACAGGAAGTGACATCACAACAGGAAGTGATGTCAAGGCAGGAAGTGACATCACAGCAGGAAGTGACCTCACATGTGAGGCAGATCTACCATTTACACATATTGCAAGATTTAACAATTGAAGCCCTGAGAGTCACTGCCAAAAAAACAACAGTCAAGTGAAATTAACAACAAGCATTGGCATAGCCAATAGGTCTCGCCTTTGGGACCTTTCAAGTACTCAGTCATGCAGCACAATATCCTTAGTGCAACAACATCAACTGTTGCATGGCTAAACACTTACAAGTTCCCCAAGGCGACACTCATTGGCTATGCCAATGCTTGTTGAGCATGGTAGGCAGGTTTAGGATGATCTCGATATAAAAAGATGTTCTCTTATAGGTACCCAGGCTCTGGTAATTTCTGGAGGTTTGATGGCATCACAGCAGGAAATAATGAGATAAGAGTGAAGACGAAAATTGAATTTTAGAGTCTCTTCATCTACAGACAACTAGTGTGAAAGTCAACTCATTTATCTAACTTCCACTCTCCAGAAGTAAACCTTTGCCTTTAAACCTACGTCCCTCTAAATGTACATCTTTTCTACCCTAGAAGGAGTTGTTGCTTCTAAGATCTATGTCAGCCAGAAAGGACAAAATGGTCCTTCCAAATACATATTAATTATCAAAATTCTATTCCCTTTGTCTCTAATCAGGGATGTGGAATTCCTATAGCCCGACGCCCAGTACATTATGTTTGGGGTCAAGGGCAACAAGTTTTCATGTGCATTTTGTCCTTGGGACAAGTAGGCCTAACCCCCTACAGCACAAACTATTTGGCTGCCAGTTTTCAGTACCACATTATCGATCAGGGAAAGTCATTGCCTGTTGTTAAGGTAATATTTGTGTCCATATGTTATTGATGTTCAAACTTGTTTTATGGTTCATTATTGCAAAGCCTTTATTATTAGGGTGAGCGCTCTAAGTAAATGTTGTAAGCTCAGACTGCACTACTGACAGTGGTTTCAGTATAAAAATGTGTATACATTTTCAATATTTAGCAATATAAGGCTATGTATAATGCTCCCACAATGCATATATTTGCAGAAGCTCGAAAGCAATATTGATGTTTCTTTGCTTTCAAAATAAAATGTTCACAAAAAAAATGCAAAAACATTACACTGAACTACTGTAAAATTTTAGGTGCCATTTCTTTGCGGCAGCATTTACTAAAATGTGTTGATGTATGCTAGTATATGCCAAAAATATTCATAATGGAAAATCAGTGTAACCAGTTTTAATAAGATTATGGAAAACATAAAAATAAACAAGCATTGGTAAACTTTGTGTGTCTGAAATTGTTGGTCAGCCTTTTGGTTTTGTCAATGCTTGACTTGTTTTGGCAGGGTTATTGTAAATCTTATTTGTGTGGGCGCTACTGAGTCTTCACCATTTTAACAAACATTAGGTCTCAAAAAGCACACATTGCCGCAGTAGTTCCTGGCACTGAACAAAACAACTGTGTCGATATGCTCCTTGTGAAAGAACAGAATGCTGTTACTCACAGTGAAGCTAGCCAATAGACCGAGAGAGAGAGAGAGAGAGAGAGAGAGAGAGAGAGAGTGAGAGAATTTTAACCCTTTCGATGCTGATGACGAGCTCAGCTCGTCATCACCCACGGGTGTCGTGTGCTGATGACGAGCTGAGCTCGTCATGGTGCCACTAAAATGGCATTTTCCAGCACAGGGGGGGGGGGGAAACGCCCAGCAGCCATGTGGTTAATAAACACAAAAGGTGATAGTTAACTCCAGACCTAATTAGGGGCCCAATTATTAAATAAAGTCTCAAAAGTGCACCATGCCTTCGCATTAAGTGCGGATATGCGACTTTCATGAATTCACAAGACTTTACAGACTTAGGCCAAGAAATAGAACTCCTAGAAAATATTTGCGAGCTGCATTTTAGCATGAGCAAATATGCAGGTGTAGATTTGCTCATGCAATAATCTGAGTCTTTGCAAGTTCACTTTCCCTCCAACCACTATTTTTTCAACCGTTGAAGAAGTTTTATGTCTGCCATTGTAAGGAGTACATTTCCAACCTTTTTAGTTTGGGAAAAGATTAGAGAAGAGTTGGTGAAAACCCTTAAAACATGCAAGTTAGTAGGTTTGCACAGACTCAAATGGGCATTCCAAACCTAGAATTGTTGATTACCATTACTTTCAGCCCCAGTAACGTGGCAGCATAAGGGAATTGCTAGTATTCAAACCCTACTATGGTAGGAGCCATGGCATAATCAGAGAGGATATTTCAGAGCTCTTACATAATGAGATTGCTGCTATAATTTGTTGCTGCTTTGCATGACACAAAAGGGACAAGTGCATTTTGTTACAGGACAAGTAGATTCATGATGCAACCTGCCCCATGGACAAGTAGATATCTTACTAAGTTCCACACCCCTGCTAATGCAGAATCCCAGAAAAACATTGATATAGAGATGTGCCAAAAATGTATCTTCATAAGGTTTAGACTGATGCCAGAACAAAACCTAGAAAACGATTAGCAAAGTAATACTGCTGTAGTTCTCTGTGCTCTTTGCCCTTCACAAAAAGTTGGGAAGGAGGTACATTAGGACAGTGGAGGAGAGGACATATCATTAGCCCACACATAAAGTCACCATGTGGCACAAAGTTCTTAAGTATTATAGACATACCCACCACTGCATCTTAGAAGTAAATTCAATAGGTACCACTATGGGACATACGCACTGAGGAAGGTTCAGTGCAGAGGCAGTGCCAACCAAAGTGTAATGTTTTGGGCTGGGAGTGTCGACTAATTTTGCATTTAAATCACTTACAAGATCACCCCTGTTGGATTGAAAGTAGTAACAACATATGCAACTAACTGAAACGTTGAATGGCAGTGAATCTGTACCGCACAGACATGGATGAAAGGGTATCCTTGTACTTCTGTTGTGGAAAGCCTGAAGAGAAGGTACGTGGGCTCATCCACAACCTCTGCCCAATAAATCAAGCTCTTGATCACACTTCCCACCTCGTCAGGTGGTTCCAAGGAACACACAGGGCAATAATCGCGTTTGCTGGGCAAAAGTTTTGACAATCCAATCATAACCTGATGAAGATTCTTCAGATAGGCAACCAAAGACTTCCTTCTTATACTGTTGTGAAGACCTGCATAGCCTTAACTGCATTTCAGGGTTCATAATACGCAACAAGCAAATCAAATAGATATAAAAAGTGCAAGTTATGCCTTTGAATGGGAAGGAACCCATACAGTAGAAAGGAAAAAAATCTGAACACCAAAACCACGAAAACAACAGGATAAACAGTACTTCGGATTTAAGAAACCTCAGCAATATTGGGGCAGTGCTTTACATGGCGTTATGTTCAAGTTTAAGTAGGACATTTACAAAGAGAAACTGGGTTCGTTTTAGTACGCGACAGCACAAACTACTCACACACAAGAAAGCTTTCTTTCCACCTTCACAATGAAGGGCAATGCTAGGCTCCACCTTGAACACAAAAACATTTTTCTGTAGGCGTGTATTAGCGATTACTAGGCAGCTGCACTAAGATTTGATTCTCAAAACGTAGTCACCAAATGCACACAGAAATTTTGCAACTGCACAGGCACACAGAAATTTTGCAACTGCACAGGCACACAGAACCATCTGCCTCATATTCAATTGGCAGGTCGCTATTTGTCCTACAAGAGACCGCACAACACCATCCCTGAGATCATATTCCAAAGAGGAAACCCTTTTTCAAACCAGCCAAAGTTTCTTAAAGGGGATTTTAGGAAAGTTCGGTGAGAGTGGGCAGTGATTTCAAAGGACCACTGTCTGCTCCCCCCGAAGCTGTTACTTCGATTCACAAGGCGATAAGGTTGAACGGGAAACCTTTCCAATTTGCAAATCAGTTACCACCCCAACTTGAGAGCTAGTAGCTGATCAATGATATTTTGGGATTGGCGCGTGGCACAAGTAATGGCATGAGCAGTGTGCGTCAGACACTATAAATAGCGATTTTCACGTTTTTTTTGCATGTTTGAGCCAGAACTATAAGTGAGTTAAGTGTGTTTTTTCAGTGAAAATATATATGTATATATATTTATATACTGCGCTCATTCTGCTAATCAATATGCCTTTATAGGCCATTCGGTTCGAGTACCTTCTAGTCTAAGTTTCAATGGTTCCATCAAAGATCAGGTTTAGCAGTTCAGTGAGTCCTGACAAGCAGCAGGCAGTGTGAGGATAAACGCTGTTTTGTTGTTGATAATTTGATATACAATGGTACATGGACGGTCCGGAAGCCCTGCAAGATGTGTATATGTGTTCTGCTGTATCCGGCTTGTGCGTGGCTTTGAGGGTTTTTATGTTTGTGAATTACCTGAAGGTACTGAGTGGGGCTGAGAGGCCCTGATATCCATCTGCTGGCTTCTCTTGACTGTGTTGGGTCGGTGTTAGACCTTCTTTTTATACACTACTGTTGTTAATGTTAATGTTAATGTTAAGGGAAATTTGTTAAGCGCACTGTCACCATGAGTTTCCTGGCGCTGATAGGACACTGAGGTTGAACAAGAGGAGTTTAGTGGGGATGTGAAAAGAGCAGAGTTTTTAAAGATTTCCTAAAAGATAGGAGGGAGCAAGAGGTCTTGAGTGAGAGTGGAAGAGAATTCCATAGCTTGGGAGCCAGGTGAGAGAAGCTGCGGCCGCCAGATTTAGTGAGTTTGAACCGGTGTTTGACGGTGGGTTTTAACAGAAAGGTTCAATTCTGTTGCGGCAGGCACATATCCCTGTAATTAACCGGTATATCTGTACAGTGTGGGACGTGTCAGAGAAATTCTCACTAATATGCTTTGTTGAAAGCTCACGTATCGTTTTATCTATCATGGTAACACCCTAGCTTTAACGGCGAAGTTGCTCTTTCGCAACTGGAGTGGAGTATATCCCCCAATGGTAATGTGATGGACAGCACGGTGCGTCACGTGGATTCTAAATGGGTTCGACGCACTTGTGCACGCGCCATTAAGGACTGCATAATCTGACTCGTTTCAAGAGCAAAGCCAAGCTCGGGCGCAGCAAGGAGACAGTGTCTCTTTAAGAGCACATCACACTGTATCATCCTTTCGCTTCCTATTTTCGGTTTTATTAGCAAAGCAGCACAATGTTTATACTGGTGGGTATTACATTTGCCAGAACAATTACAGTATGACAAATGGCACATCAATGTAATCCATCAGCGCGGGCGAGACAGGAATCCTTTACCCGGGCCTGCCATTAATTCCCGGCTGCAATCTCTGGGGCCCCATGCCTCAGTATCCATGACAACGGGGAGGACGCCGCGCAAGCATGCCATCTCGTCATGAAAGATGGGCACCTTATTGGCGCACTGGAATTTAACCTTTGACATCTGCATATTAGTCTACTCCAAGCAAGAAATTATAGGCTTTTGTGCTGTAAATATGCAAGACATTTACATGACACGCTAACCCTTGGAAGAAGCCCGAACTCTCGCTAGCAATAGTCTTGAAAGGCTGAACTAATAAAAAAAACAGGTCAGTTCACATTTTAATTATTCACTTGTACTACAAGATGTTTTTTTCTGGTTAGCCAGTGCTTCATTTGTATAAAAAAAAGTACGGGGCCAGAATTCTTTTCTTAAGCCCCCCCCCCTCCCCTCTACCCCACCTTCCTCACCCAGAGCTGCCGAATGCCAGGGCTGCCGTATATCAAGGTGTCTAGTTGTATAAAGTACGTCAGGTGGTAGAATAACAAGGCACCACACAGAATACAGGAGAAGGTCACGTTTATTATGTACATCTCAGCCACAGCCAAGGACCAACTCTTGTCCCACTCAGTCACCCAGGGAGGCTGCCTTGGAACCTCCCACAATCCTACGAGTCTCCTGAGGCGGAAGCCGGGAGTGTGCTGTGATTTTAACTTATTCTTGTGATACTGTGTAAACCACCTTTTTTAAAAAAAAACTCACTCTGCCTTTTGAACAGCGTGTTGTCACGCTGCAACGATCCCCTGTCTTCGCCACTACCGAGGGCGAGGCGCGTCATCGGACACGCCCACCTCAGCTGGCCACGCCCCCTTGACGCCCTCCCTTTCAGGCATAAATTATGTGCCTTGCCAGGAAGCGCAGCGGACGAGCGCAGCGGGAGCGCCGTTTGCGCGCCGAAGGCGCGCCTAAGGCAAGCCCGTCTGCGCCCGTCCGCGCCAGTACACGCCAGGAGCCAGACAAGAGGCCTGAGGTAAGAACGACCTACTCAGGTGATGTTCTTCGCAATCTCAACAGGCCCGTTCCATCTTTATGCTCCCATACACTAATGGGAGACTCCCGCCTCTATCACTGTCCACATTGCCCTTTTAAATACACCCCCTCCATCTCCAACGCTCCCACTCAGACGACCATAAACATGGCAATGATTAATTGCAGATCTCTACCCAAACACGCCCTTGAAATAAATATGCTTATTGAAGACCTCAGTCTTGATATACTGTTTCTTACAGAAACATGGCTGGCACCCAACTCAGACGCCGACATAGTCCTAGCACTACCCCCAGGATTTAGTATTCAACATCTTGACCGGCCCAAAGGTAGAGGTGGTGGCATTGCAGTCATCTCCAAGGACTCAATACCCTGCCGTTTCCTTGATAGTCCCCTGGTAGACTGTGAAAACGTCCAATTCACCTTGCAGATCTCCCCTTGTTCCTCTCTCTCTGGACTCCTTATTTACCGCCCCCCTGGTGCTATGGGAAAATTCCTTGACTCCATTCTAGAATGCTCCTTAGCCAGAGCTAGCACTCGGACCAACTTCCTCATTCTAGGGGATTTTAATGTCCATTTGGAAGACAGCAAAGACAATACGGCCTCAGAACTGATCCAAGACCTGGCCACTCACCAACTGCACTTACAGAATTCCCTCCCTACTCATAATCGGGGGCATTTGCTTGACCCCATATTCTGTAACTTCCAGGACCTTGAGACCAGGCCCCCCACTCCTGTGCCATGGTCCGACCACCTTCTTATTCCTTTCAGTTGGCACATTTATTCCAAACCGCCGCAAATTCAAGCCCCCGGCAGACCATCCAGACCCTGGGCAAAACTAGACGTTGCCAAATGGAAACAAGCCCTTGAGGATTCAGTCCCCACCCTTAGCTCAACCATCGACCTCGCAGACAGGGAATTTTCATCCTGGATTACCAACTCTTTAGACTTGGCCCTCCCAAAAAAACCTCATCGTAAACCAAGGACAAAAGCCACCTCCCCATGGTTTACCCAAGAAATACGCCTTCTAAAGAAAGCCTGTAAGAGAGCAGAAAGAGTCTGGAGAAAAGACTTCAACCCCATCGATAAAAACAACTACAGACTGATAATTCTCAATTATAAAAAAGCTCTGAAAAACGCACAAACCTCCTTTTACAGCGAGAAAATTAGCCAAGCAGCAAACTCGTCGAGGGAGACGTTCCTCACTTTGAAAAAGCTTCTTAAACCCCCCACTCCCCCAGCCGCGCGAGACCCTACAACAGAACACTGTAATGAGTTAGCCAACTTTTTTGACTCTAAAATTCAAAATATACTCAAACAACTTCCGCCGCTCTCCCCTTTAGACCCTTCCCCCCTCCCCACCTCCCAACATCAGAGCAATGGTGTCGAACTAAGCAAATTCCAACCCATCAACGCGGAAACTCTGGGCTCTATACTACAAGCCCTCAAAAGCGGATCGCCCCATGACCCAGCCCCGATGAGACATCTTAAACTGGTAGCCCCGAGCATCCTGCCTCTCATAACCAACCTATTAAACACCTCTTTCGATTCTGGAACAGTGCCCACAAACTGGAAAAAAGCGGTAGTGAAAGCACTCATAAAAAAACCTAACCTTGACCCGGATAATCTGGCCAACTTCAGACCTATATCTCTCCTCCCAGGCATCAGTAAACTGGCGGAAAAACACATAAACTCCCAGCTCTCACACTATCTGGAGTCCAATGAACTGCTAAAAGTCTCTCAAACGGGCTTCCGCCCGGGCCAAGGGACAGAAACAGCAATGGTGGCGGTAGTCGAAGAAGCCAGGAAAATCATCGATGCAGGAGGATCAGTGGCAGTGATCCTCCTGGACCTTAGTGCAGCATTCGACACCGTCAACCATAGCATTCTTGCCCAACGCCTAGAAAACCTCGCCATCACAGGGACAGCCCTTAAGTGGCTAAAATCCTTCCTCCACAACCGCTCCTTTCAGGTAGCAGATGGAGACTGTATCTCCAAGGAAACCCCGATACGTTGCGGAGTGCCCCAGGGCTCCTCTCTGAGCCCGACACTCTTCAACGTATACATGGCACCTCTGGAACAAATCGTCGTCCCCTACGGCATCAAACTCCTGACCTACGCGGACGACACACAGCTGGTCGTTTCTCTGAGCCAATCAGAACCCCCTTCCATCGATCTGTATTCCTGCCTGGAGAATATCGTCAGTTGGATGAGCAACTCCCATTTAAAGCTCAATGGGGATAAAACGGAGCTAATGGTACTAGGCAACCAGTCCCTTTTTCGCCCGGAGTCTCTATGGCCGCCCAGCATGGGCCCACCACCAATCCCCAAAACCGATATCAAAAGCTTGGGGATCTGGTTGGATGATAAACTCACTCTCAGCACCCAGGCCAAAAAAACTGCAGGAACTTGCTTTGGCTTGCTCCGCTCCATCCGCAAAATTCTTCCACTCCTACCATTCCAGTCTAGAAAACTGGTCATCCAGGGCCTCATACTGTCCAGATTGGACTACGGCAATGCCTTATATCTTGGATCCCCAAAAAAAGTCATCTCTAAGCTTCAGGTGGTGCAAAATGCTGCGGCCAGAATTCTTACTGGCACCAAAAAACGCTGCTCTGCCAAGCCCGCACTCAAAGAACTGCATTGGCTCCCGGTGGAACAAAGGGTGCACTTCAAGGCCATGTGCCTAACCCACAAAATCCTGCACGGAAAAGCCCCCCCGGTTCTGAAAAATCTCGTAATTCCCTACACAACAACCAGAACCCTACGCTCTACCAATGCCCACCTGACCAAAATACCCAAAATCAAAAAATCACGTTTCGGAGGTCGACAATTTTCTTTCCTAGCATCCAAGATGTGGAATACTCTTCCACCGGCCCTCAGGGCCCAACCTAATCTCTTAACATTCCGCAAATCCCTGAAGACATGGCTGTTCCCTTGATCCCTTGCTTTCCCCCCCGGCCCCTTCCTTGGAGACCTTAGTGGATTCTGTCAGCGCTGGGACGCTTCCGGGCAGCCATGCGCTCTACAAATCTCCAAAATAAATAAAAATAAATAAATAAATTGGTGACATTAAGGTTCCAATGACAGCTACCAATCCCAGCGTCTTTGCTTCCTTGTCCTGAGCCTCTTCCCCATGACCAAAGAAAGGATGTTACACTAGTCTTTCTTCTAATTTATGCATCTTTCCTCCGCCACCTTACATTTCCCGTCTCTTACTGTTCTGCATCCCTCTTTCTCCGTTTGCATGTTTTACTATTTGTCTTTACCTCCTTCTTTCTCCTGCCCTGGGTGAAACTCTGGGGAGGAAAAATAATTCCTGGTTCCCGAATAGGATTCCCCTAGGCCCACCAGTGGACAATTAAGTAAGCATTGACCCTTGCTTACCTTCCTGTCATCACCTAACTTCTTGCCAAAAAGAAAAAAAATGCATCCTTTGGGCATCTAGAGTTACTTTTTAGGTCGAGGCTAGGCAGCGAGCATGCGCTATCTGCTAGACCTGTTGTTATCTCCTCTATCAGCTTTTGGCAGGCCCATGAATTGCCTCTTGTTCGTTGTTGTGCCAGTTTGAAATACGGGTTTTTTATTGGTGCATTGGGTCTGATTCTCCCACTTTTGCGTGCTTGGGTTACGCCCAGGCAATTTCACTCATTGTTTGCTTGCATTGGCCATCCCAATACATCTGCGGTTCCTCTTGGTTATCGTGAGCTGCCATTTTATTTTGTAGGCTATCAACATCGTTTTAGGCTTTCAGGTCGTTTCACGGAGCAATGCTCTGTTCGGCACCTGCAAAGTGGTAATTTCTGTCCGGTAGCTGTTGAGCTATGCCAATATCTCTAAATGCGAGACCTATTGCATTTCTAATGGTTGTTAGTCTTTGTGCTGGCAGCCTCAGAGAGTTTTAGTTCTGAGACCTTCGTCCAGTGATCAATGAACAAAAAATATAGTTTGCAACTACATATCATTGACCATGTGTGATGATAACAAGACTGTAAATCCTTTGAAGAAGTAGCAAAATATCAGTCTAAGACCCCAATTTTCCATAGGATGTAAAAGTCCTATCATTATCCATGTTTGTGCACGGATCAGAATTTTAGAGACAGGCCGCTCCCGATTTTCCCCAGTTAAAATTAGGCAGGCCAAATCTGCCAAACTTTATTGGGGGTAATACCTGGTAAACAATGATATATATGCAGAACTAAAAGCTAAAGTTCAACAACACTTTATTTAATTATGCCCTGCCTTGCCACTGGGTGATGGGAAGAAATCGTAAGAGTTTTACTTCTAAAGATGCTGATATGCACACCTGGCTGTACACAGAAATGATTCATCTTTGAAAAAACAACCTATCAACAAAGAGTTGTGTGTATTCAATGTTCTATGTACTTCTACGGCACACATTCTGCCTTGGTAAACTTTAGTAGTACCAAGTAGTTTCTTGCTCTATATTTAAGCAGACCATTGCAGACCTGAGTCTGGCATTGTCATCGAGATGTGGTACATTGTACTGTGCTTAATTTGAGCCAGTGGTTTCCAGTGCTCAGCACTTATGACAGTCTGCCACATGGTGGCGCTGTTTGCAAAATTTAGAGATGAGCACAACAATGGCTGTTTATTAATTATATGTACATTTAAAATGACTAATAACTGCCACCTAAGCCATTGTTATAGCTTTGGCAGCTGAAGTAGTCTGAAATGTCCAACTTTTAGGACTCTGATGGTCAGTAGTTGTTTTGGTGCTATCATTGGTAGCGACGGCAGGGGAAATGGGTGGTGAAAGCTACAGTAGTCTCCTGGTGAGAGCCCTGGCACTTATTTCTTTTTTACAAAGCAAGCACCTGAGACACCGGTCTCCATGCTGCTCTGCTCTGCCTCTGCCAAGTGCCAGAGTCTACGGCCTCACCTCCTGCAGCGTGACCTGAGTCCTTCCAGGTTCAGGTCCGCAGTCCGCCTCCTGCTGCTTATGCCGGTCTTGGTAATTGGTAATTGGTTTATTTAATTGACATACATTGTAGTCAAAATATTCTGCCATGTGTATTTAGTTCCTCTGGTTTCTTCTCAGTTTGATTTTAGCCTTTTAGTTATCCATTTTGTTGTTTGAACTTTCTGCTCTGCCGCCAAAGGCAAAACAGTCTGTGCACATCCGTAGCTCGGGCGTGCCCAGTGCCAGGACCCCTGGTCCTACCACCATCTACCACTACACCTCAAATGAGCTCCTGGCATTGTACCTCGCAACAACAACTGCTTCACGTCCTCTCTGTGATCGACTAAAGGACCCTTCACCTGCCACCACTGCAGCTTCCCCTGCTACACAGGACCACCTGCCCACACTGGACCCCACGCTTCTTCTTCTCAGAAGACCACAAGCAACTTGGAACCATTTCAATGTATCCTGCTCAATGCCCCCTCCTTCTGCAAGCACACCACGGAAATCTGGGACACCATCACCACCCTCTCCCCTGAAGTGGCCTTCATCAGTGAAATATTGCTCAACCCCTCCCGCATCAAGACATCACCACCTCTACTCCAGAGAGCTACAAGATGATACACCAAAATCACACCAACAAATACGCATGGGGCACCGCCATAATCTTCTAGGAAACCATCTGTTGCACCATCACCAACGACGACCCAACGCCTCTCAGGGAACACCTCCACTTTTGACTACAAATCAATGCTAAGACCACGATAAGAGGAGCCCTAGCTTACAGACCACCAGGACCCTGACCAGCTTTCTGCGATGTCATCTCCAACCTCATTGCCATCGCCTCCCTCCACTACGTTCTGCTTGGCGATCTCAATTTCCAAGTTGATTACCCCAACGACGCCAACACTACCTCCCTCCTCGAGAACCTCAACAACATTGGCCTCACCCAACTAGTCACCGAACCCGTGCACAAAGCCGTACACACACGTAATGCCATTTGTACCTCCAGCGATAGACTAAAATTCACCCATGTCACAGAACTCACCTGGACCAACCACATCATCATCCACTTTATCATAAGCAACGCCCAGCACACCATCGTCAAGCACCACATCGCCACACACCGCAGCTGGAGCAAGGTACCCAAGACTCAATGGACTCAGGCCCTCAGCACCTCACAATCTGAAACCTCAACAGATCTTGACCAGGCCGTCTGGACCTTCCTCGCCTGGATTAACAAATGCACCGACAGAATCTCCCTGCTGAAACCAGCAAAAACAAACTAAACCTCTAAACAAGAAAGCTGGTACACCCCAGACCTCAGAAACACCAAGTGTAACTGCTATTGACTCAAGAAGCGATGGCACATCACCAAGGACCCCTCTGACAAAGCCGCTCAAAAAGCAGCCCTCAGCGACTACCCTCTGCACATCAAGGAAGCCAAGAGAGCAGCCATCACGGCCCACATCGACACAGCAGCCAATCGCACAAAGGAACTCTTCAAAATTGTCAAGGAATTCTCTAAACCAGCAGTCACAGAGAACACCATCCCCCCTCTCAAGAACTCTGTGACACCTGATCAGACTACTCCCACAGCAAGACAGCCACCATCTACAAAAACGTCTACCTCCAACCCACCACCCTCTGCCTCAACAACCTCAATCAACCAGTAAACACCAGCCAAACAATAACCACTTGGTCTCCGCTCACCACTCAGACCACCAAACTCATCATGTCGTCCATCCACTACAGGGTGCCCACTGACCGATGCCCCCACCATCTCTTCAACCTCAGAGCCAATGCAATCAGCACAGAGCTCACCAGCCTCCTCAACACCTCCATCTCCACAACAACCTACCCAGACAGATGAAAACATGCAGAGGTCAGAACCCTCCTAAAGAAACCTTTGGCCGACCCCAGCAACTAAAAAATTACCGACCTATCTCCCTGCTCCCTACCCAGCCAAAGTACTTGAGAAAGCCATCAACCAACAGCTCACAGAAAACCTGGAACTAAACCACCTGCTTGACGCCTCACAATCAGGTTTCCACACCAACCACAGCACTGAGTCCACGTCTAGACCGCAGGGAAACTGGGACCCTAATCCTCCCCGACATATCAGCTGCATTCAACACGGTCTCCCACCACACCCTCATCGATAGACTCCACAATGTCGGCATTCAGCAAAACACCGACAGATGGATCGCCTCTTTTCTTTAAGAACGCACTCAGAACATGTGACTGCCCCCCTTCACTTCAGCACCTAAGGACATCATATGCGGAGTACCCCAAGGATCATCCCTCAACCCCACCCTGTTTAACATCTACATGATCCCCCTCGCAAATGCCGTCAGATCTCACAGACTCATCATAAACTCCTACGCTGACGAATTTAAACACATCCTCTTGCTCACTGACAACCCCTCCAACGTCAAACCAACTTCTGAAACTATGGAGCCAAATGGATCAGAGACAGCTGCTTCATACTCAACTTTGACAAAACAGAAGTTCTGATATTCAGGAAGAACACCTCTGCGTGAGACCACAGCTGGTGGCCAGCAGAACCCGGACCAACACCCACACCAACAGACCATGATTGCAACCTCGCATCATCCTCAACAGCCAAATGACCATGAAAAGACAAGTCAAGCACTGTCCCCTGCTCCTGCTTCCACACCCTTCACATGCTCTGCAGAATCATCAGACAGATCCCAACTAACACCGGAAGACCATCACACAGGAGCTCGTCACCAGCTGCCTCGACTACGGCAACACTCTCTACACTAGGATTTCCACCCAGCTCCCCAAAATACTTTAGGCCATACAGAACACCACAGCCAGACTCATCCTCAACCTTACCAAATGGTCCTGCATCACCCCTCACCTCAGAAACCTCCACTGGCTACCCATCCAGAAGATATGCCAGTTTGCGATCCTCACACACACATACAAAGCTCTACACAATCAAGGAACTGCCTACATCAACTATCGACGGAAATTCCACCTGCCCACAAATTCCATTCCGCATCAATCACCATCGCACACACTTCCCGCAGCCATCGCAGCCCAGAGAGGGCCGCTCCTTCTCCTACGTCACTGCCAAGACCTGGATCAACCTGCCCCTCCACCTCCAAACAGCACCCTCCCTGGCGGACTTCAGAAAGAAACTCAAGACCTGGCTTTTCGGCGGAGACACAGCACACTCAGTGCCCAGATACCACTAGGGGTGACAGTGCTGAGCTATACAAATGCTGATTGATTGACTGGGTGCTTAGCAAGCACTCAGAGGTTATTTGATGGTTTTTGTTGATAATTACATGTATAGCCAAGATGTTTCCATGCAAGCTGCACTTGGCTTGTGCTTTGTCTGGTGGTTTTGCAGGCGTATGAATAGATCAGACGCAGTGTTGTAGAATCCTAAAAACCTTCTGCTGGCTTTTCTGGACAGTGTTAGGTGCGTGTTATAAATTATATTTAAACATGTACGGTTGTACTGCAGTGGGTGTTAAACATATGGGTGAATGCGGATGTGGGTATGCTGATATCCATCTAAGGGCCCAATTACTAGTGGGCAGTGTTGAATGTGATAATTATCAAATGCAAAAAAAATCCAACATCTACGTATAAAGGATATGCCATTAAAATAAGCGATTCATCCAGGAGGCCATCACTTCATGTCAGGTTGGAAACCTCACACAACTCCTGTGTCTCCATTTCTTGAGTTGGGAATAAATCTGAGACTAGATAAAATCAGAGACAGCTTTTAGCTGAAACCCTGGTTGCGCAGAGTGGTTTGGTGGATGCTACCTACTGGCCTCCTTGTTCTTTTCTCTTTCATTGTCATTACAAGACTAACTCTGCCTCTTATATTTTACCCACCATTCCAGCTGGAAGGCATTTCCCTATATTTTCTGTCTTTTGAGCGACTAACAACCATTTCTTCCATCACCTAACCTTAGCAACAGTTGTATAATGGGTCTGATCTCTTGTTCCAGAAAGAACCTTCTCCAGGAATATAATTACATCCTCTGTTATTTCCAAGACACTACCAGTTGAACATCTCACGTAGAACAGAACTCATCAGCAACATAACTTATTGACATGTCTCTATTATATTTCAGCCTGAAAGAGGTAGCTTGATGATTCCTGCATTCAATATCCCCATATTCCCTCTCCCTTCTCTGTTCAGACTAAATAGATTATGATTATTGCATCCGTACTGTGTCTAGACTGGCTGTATCCTTAGGGCTATGACCTTGAGAACTGTCCAGAAGAGCCCTGACGTAGCATAACCAGTGAAGTATTTAGTAGAAATTCAATCTCCTTTGCCTACTGCTTAACCCACTTCCCTATGTACCCAAACATTCTGTCAGCTCTCCTCAAGATACAGATCACTTTGTTTAGAAATTCTATGAGACTATCACTTCATGGCCGGGAGTCATCCCCCTGAAACCCCTTTCTGAGTCTGGGAGACTTCCTAAGGTTTCTCAGGGACCTCTGTCCAGCCTATAACAAGGCTGCACACTACGCACTAAGAGTCTTCGCTCTTACACAAGCAACGCCTCATTATCAATGTCATTGCCCAGTGGAAGCACTTAGACTGTCCTTCTTCAATGGCCAACTTGTATGGCTGGCATTTGATCAACTGCAAAGGTCATTGTAGGAACGATTTACCTTCACATTTTTGCTTAGGAAGTCTCACAGAAGATTCAGAAAGGACAATCAAGCATTTCCTGGAGCTTATTTCCATTTATTTCACACCTTCCTGGGTGAAATTAAAACTTTTGACTCTGTGTAGGCCTAACCTTCACTGCTGCCCAGTTCCAACTTGAACCCCTCCAAAGTGATATGAGGAGCTAAACAAATAGATAAATACAAGCAGCATGAGTTACCAGCATCATTCTCTGCAGATTTGTTCTCAAATTCAGAAATTTTCAGTGTTTTTCCATCAGAATAACTTTGTCTTGAAGCACTATGACCATATAACAACAGCTGGCAATCCCTGCACAGCTACCTACCTATGAAGCTAAGAGCATACTTCATTGCTTGT
The DNA here is from genome assembly GCF_964263255.1 of Lissotriton vulgaris. Lineage (NCBI taxonomy): Eukaryota > Metazoa > Chordata > Amphibia > Caudata > Salamandridae > Lissotriton > Lissotriton vulgaris. The sequence goes on along the minus strand of NC_141699.1, from coordinate 165,132,771 downwards.
ACCTGCTCCACCGCGCACTTTCTAGACTTGTACCACACTATCTCACATGTGGTCCTAAATGTAAATGTGAATGTATTTGAGCTTATATAGCGCACAGCTACCCGCAGTGGGTTTCCCGGCGCTTGCTTAGGGAACCCGTCCTGGTATTCCCCTGTGAGATAACCCCGGCAGGGTATCCACAAGGTGAAAGCCAGGCATCCCGCCGCGAGGGGCCGTTGTGGAGATTAAGCAAGCTATTGCCCAGAGTCGCAGAGTGTGAACCCGTGAGTTGAGAAGGCACCGGAGCGAGAATTATCAAGTCCGTGGAATTTTTAGCCCAAGACCCGCCAAGGCGGGGAATTGAACCCTGGTCCAGGGCCGATCTCAGCTTCCGGGTCTGCCGCCTCTAACCCCTGAGCCACACTTCTCCACCGGCCAGTTGATGCGAAGCCCAATGACAAAATCCTTGAACATGCTCTTTCTCCAATAAATGACCTTCAAACTTTACAGTGGTATGTCCAACACACTCAGAACACCCTTCCGACGTACAACTATTCGAGTGATATAGTCCCCACATTGCAAAACCCTGCCGCCTCCTGTATCAGGAGCCAGAAAACATGAAGTTCAAAAAACTATAAAAAACACATGGTCCTCTCTCCACGTGGATACCCATTAACCCAGAATGAAGGCAGTGAACAGGCCCAAAAGCTTTGATGACTTCTAGCCACCTACTCCTAAAGGTTCTGACGGTAAATGTCACAGGCATGCCTCCCACAACAAGCACCTGAGCTTTGAAATGGCTTCAAATCAGCGTACACATACACATCACGTAAATAATCCTAAAATTGGTATTCACGTTTAATGGGGTCTGTCAATTTTGCCTGTGTTTTATTTCCATTACGAGCATAGCCACGTTTTAATTAGCTTGAAAGGGCCCTACCATTCACTTCACGTTCTCACAAGCATCTCTGATTTTTGCTGCCATCAATTACCACGTGACGGTTACTGCAGCAAAGGGCAATGATCTGCAAGAAAGCAACTTATACATTAAATACACCGACAGCCACGTCCTTAAGGAAGTACATCTTTTTGACAGGTGCGGGCAGCTAGGAGACAAGAAACATTCTGCACAGAAACTTTTCTTGGTGTACTCGCTGAAGGAACAGCAGTGCACATCCGCGACAGTGGCTGGTGATCTGCGCACACCTTTTGGATGCATCGAGCACCTACACATTTGACGGCAAGATATTTTTAATATCGATGCCATGTTCCATGAAAGCACAAGCGACATAGGAAAAGCCTGCACCTGTCGAGACTCCTATAGAGAGGGAACCAGAACCACCACGTATGGGGAGGGCAACCTTGCCCATTGACAGAGAAGGACTTTATTTCCCTTGATTTTTCAAAATGTCAATATTTTTTACTAAATATCTCTTAATATACTTTTTTCTCTGCCACTCTGGCCTCTAAAAGGATTTTTAACTCCACTGAGTGTGATGGCGTCATCATCTTGATCACCATCATAATCTGTTGGGATTACTGACAAAGGTAGACAATCATTTCCAGGCTGCACCAGGAAGAGATATCGAGACTAAGTAAAAGACCTTTGCTTTCATATCAACAGCCACTAAAACGAATATTATTAGTTATTTGTAATATTTATGATGAAAACGTTTTAAACTTAAAGACCTATGATCTCTTTTTATCATAAGATATTTTCCCAATTTTGCTGATTTGTATATGTATCTGCATAAGTGTGTGATATTGGGATATACACACATATATATATATATATATATATATATACATATATATTTTACACTCCTGCGTAGCTCTACTATGCTAGAGGCTTTTTTCTTTTAGCTCAGCATCACATCCTTTGCCTCTTTCAAGCCGCACCTCTCACGATGTTCTGCGTTTTTCTGTAACGCTTGCAGCGCTTCACCTGTGCCCCTTAATGCGCATTCAATACACCGCAATAGAAGAAACACAATTTGTAAAATGTCGTGCTGAACTGTGCTGATTTTTGCACTCCCTGGCACTGATATTTTAATCGTCACTGTTCGCCAATCATTAACTTTACAGTTTACCCAGATCCTCAGATCCTAGCATTAGTGCTAATTTGACAATGTGTTTAATTAAATTAACTCGAAGGGTGGTGCTACTAAAGACCACTCCCTCATAAAATAATTTTCACAGATGGGTATACTCAGAATCTTGGCATGATCGAGACAGTGCCTTATGACTAGAAAACGAAACACTGGAGCTCCTGTACTCCCATGACTTCTACTGGTGCTGCTGGTGCATAGAGGGGTTGCGTCTTGTTGAGGTCAGGAACTAGATGGGATAAGTACAGTCCAGGGGCTGATTTGCACAAGTGTAAGTCCTGCGTTGAATGGGATAAGTGTAGTCCAAGGGCTAATTCGCACAAGCGCAAGTCCAAGTTGAATTGTGTCCGTGCAGTTCATAGGCTGGATGGCTAAGCTCTCCGAGAGCTCTTCCCAACCCACCCCACTGTTGGGAAAGCCTTCCACTGCAAAACTCGCTCGCTGGAAGAACAACGATAGCTTTTAATGCCTAGGAATGGAGATAAATCTTAAAGACAAAGGGGAATATGCATCAAGCCTTTTTCCGTTCGCAAACGGGCCAATTCGCAGATGCATTACCTAAAGTGCAAATGTATTTAGGGAATCGCAATTTGTGAATCCCTATTTGCCGATGCATGTAGCCTTTCTTAAATGCGAACTGTGCATTTAGGAAACCTTAATTACCTTCAACGTAAAGTTAATGGTTATTTGTGCATGCTTTGAAAAATGCACAAAAATTCATTTTTCAAAGTGCCATGTAGCGCACACATGCCCTTATGGCATGTGTGTACTTCACATGTGTACACTTACCTATTTTGGGGGGTGCTTCAGGGTGGCCTTAGGCCCCCTGGCACCCTTGAATTTGCATTTGCAATTTGTGATTACCAATTTGGTAATCACAATTTGAGAATGCATTATTTTTCATTCCTAAGGTCCTGTAGGCCCATAGGAATGAATGGAGTCACATTAGTTAATAGCAATTCGCAATTTCCGAATTGCTATTAGCTAATGTTAAGGAATCACAAATGTTATTGCGATTCCTACATGCATAGGCATTTGTGAATACCAAATAGCGATTCCTTAAAAATCGCTATTTGGTAATCGCAAACGAGGAGTTTGATGCATGTGCCCCAAAGGTGCTGCAGGTGCCAGCAGCATTATATGTTGTAATGCTCACTTCAACATGGTGAATATCCACGTTGTAGCATGTTGAAATGTTGCCATTAAAAAGTTGATCAAAAATGCCAATTCTTAAGGGCCTACTGACTGTTTGTGGGTGGGAAATTTCAAAACAGAAAAAACCCTACTTAAAAAAAATTAGTATGTGTAAACAGCAGTGGAATATAAATCAGTTCATTTAAATGTTATCACAGATGCATTTCTGCTTTCAACAGCTGTTAACCCGAAATGGGAAATAGATATTAAAAGTGTTTATTCAACTATTATTATCATTTTGAATTAAAGGGTATAAATTACAGGTGTTTTATGAGTGTACCTCCAGGTTCACCTGCATATATCCATATGAAAGAGAAACCCAGAGGTGCAAAGAATAATCGAGAGCAGCAATCAATTAGAAAGTAAAGCAATAAGCTTGATTTAAATCAATTGCAGGGAAGGGTTTGCTCTGAAGCACTATTTTTTAAGTAGACTTGGCTTAAGAAGAGTCTGGATTTAGAGCCCTGGGATCTGGAACTCCTTAACACCATGCTCAGAGGAGAACCAAGCACCTCCGATTCAGAAAATTCTTCAAGTTAGAACTCTTTTGGCTAGCAGGAACAGAAGTACGCCGGAAGTGGAAGGACACGGGGCACTGAAAGGAAGCAGCAGTTGGGCCATGCTCCAGGGGAGGGACAAACACATGAAGAGGAAGTGAAGCAGGCACGAGCTGACTAAAGAGAAGCAAGGATGAAGCCAACCAATGGCAAGCAATAGGTGGGTTCTAAGGCCTCTGTGAGGTTTATCATTCCTTTAAACCCGTGCACATGCTTTTAAGCACCTGACAGTGCCTGATTTCGGACTGAGGTGCGCGATACTGATTAACAAAGTATGGACTTGTTTCTACATGTGAAATTCCCCTGAAGAAGGGTCGACTAGACCCGAAATGCATTGGGAAATGTTAGAACTTTGTTTTTTGTATTTTCATGTATGGAGAACAATTTGACCGCAAAATTGATATCACTTTTTCATGATTTATGTATGTTAACACTTTTGTTGAAATGTTTTGAAACAATGGTTACTAAATAAGTTACAACAAATACTTTGGAATTCAAGTTGACTGAATTATCTTTTCGTAAATATTTGAATAAGTTCTATTACTGTACTAACCTAACCTGAAACCTTAGGGACACTTGGAGAGAGCTCCCGGTTTCTCAGACCTAGTCTACACTAGGCCTCTACACAGCAGGTAATAAAATGTCTCACTAGCGACCTAAAAAGAAATAAAGCTGCCAAACATTGTATTTGGTTGAGTGCTAACACATCTGCCATCTTCTGCTTTAGCATATTCAACTCTTTTGGCTCCTATACACTGAGTATTTATAGGAAGGTCCTATATTGGCTCTGTACATATACCTTATATAAGTAAACAAATGAATAAATAAATACTAAAAATACTATCTCTGATTAAGTTGCTTTATTTGATGGTCAGAGTGGAGTCTTTTATTTCAATAATAGGAGTGGGTCGAGCAGCCAAGTTTGTATAGCTTTTTAGGTTTCGCCTCGCCGAAGGCTGCGCTCTGCGCAGCTTTTCGGCGCAGGCGAAATCTAATGTTAGAAAGAGTTGGCTTGGAATCCGCCCCTCTGTTCCATTGGCTAGCTCCATAAATGGAGGCTAGCCATTGGAACAGAGATCTGTCCGTCATGGGCGGACCAGATTCGTGGGCGTTCCCGCGATTTCTTCCCTCTCCGATCGTCATCGCGGCCGTGGGCGGGGTTTATTTTTTCCGACGTCGAGGTTTCATTTGGTCATTCAGCGGCCGACCGCCGCCGGAGGAAGTCCAGGTGGGTGCCTTTCTTGCCGTTCCCTCCCCCCTCCCTCTGTCTGTGTGCAAGCCCGCCTCCCTCCCGCTGTCCGTGTGCCAAGAAACGGCAAGTACACCTTAATGCCTGTTCATGAAGTCGATACCACTGGGTTTGCCGCATTATAGCGATGAGATGGTTAGGTACGCGGTGGCAATCTATGATAACCGCACAGACTTAGTACATATGGCACAAACCTGCAGAGGTTCCCTAACAATTTTTTTTTATTCAGGGCTTGGAGTGGAATGAAAACGTTAGGGGCTTATTAAAAAGCGGCGTGGCCAGGGAAGCATAACTAGGAATCCTTTCAAAGAGGTGTGGCCTTCGCAATTAAAGATGAGACTTAAAACAACAAACATAGGCCTAAAACATGCAGGACTTTTTGGCTTCAATAGTCCTTGTTAGCAGTGTTAGATGAATGAGTAAACACAATTACATTGCTATTGGTAATTATAATCGAACATGTTTTCGTTCTGAAAATATGAGACTGTGAAACAAACGATACTAATATTTGTGGAAGGGGAGATGCTCTTCAGTGTCTCAATCAACACTTTTCTCCCCCTCACACCACTTTGATATGAAATCTCTATATGTTAGACAGATTGCCGTGTGCCTGCCCGCCCTCCTCCCGCTGTCCGTGTGCCTGCCCGCCCCCCTCCCGCTGTCCGTGTGCCTGCCCGCCCCCCTCCCGCTGTCCGTGCCTTTCCCGCCCCCCTCCCACTTTGTGCATTTTGCATAAGGTACTGCAGTGCATTTTGTATCTTGTGATGCCAGAAGTGGAGTGTATGTTATGCCTTGTGAAGTGGGTGACTGCTGTGTATCTGTGTGCCTTGTGAGACAGGCATTGTGAGACTTCGACCTTCATTGAGGTTGGCAATGTAAATAACAATGCCATTTATTTATAAGTAAAAAAAAAAAGAAATGTCATGAGCAATGCCAATAGCTCTAACTTTTCCAAAGGCGAACCCATTGCATTGTAAATGCTTGTTTGTATTGTAATGAAAAATCTCTGCCAGTCTACACTAAGATATTATGTGCCCACCTACATGCAATCAAGGAATTAAAAACACTAAGAACTGTATTGTTTATTTTCGAGAAAGTCATTTAGATCCCAGAAAAACAGAGATCTGCAATATAGTAGTTGATGTATCAGAATATCAGAAGGCCACATTAAATCTAAGAGAAAGGATAAGAATAATAAAATGTTAATGCATTCATCAGGTGGAGAAAGGGAATGGGAAATGTCGGTGTGAGAAGAGGCGACCTGTATATCTCACTGATATCGTTGCAGTCGATGGAAGTGAGGAGAATGAGGACGAATGATCACAGGAAGTTTCGTGAAGCTGCAAAGTGAAAGATGATGTGGACTATCTTCCAAAAAGGGTGCTTTTTATCTTAATCTGTAGAACAGAAACAAGATGAGAAGACAAATTTCGGAGCCCAGATTTCGTGCTGGGGATTTAGGTGTTTGAAATACCTCACTGGTGTAATCTACACATGTATAAAGATAAATGAAAAGATGGGAGTGGAAGTGAAAAGAAGAAAAGGAGAGTCTAGCAAGATGTTTACAGAGTTAAGAGCCTGTGAAAGAGAAAAGGGGCAGAAAAGGAAAGCAATCATGTACAAACTTCAGCAGTACTACCATCGGAATGAAATGGAATGGGAGGGGTTGAGAATGGAATAATGAGAGACGGATGTTAGGCTCCACTCCCTTTCTCCTTCACCAGGAACAAGCACAGCAAGAAGTCAGGAATGGTGACCTGAGAGTTCAGTATCGCTGGGTGAGCTGCAAGGTAGATCTTGTGTCCTGTTGGGTCTTTGTGGGGAAATGGACAAAGTCTACAGAAACGTTGCCCATATAGTTCTTGGCAAATCGCATGAGCAGTGTTTTACAGATATCTACAGTTGTGCTGATCAATAAAGGCAACCAGCCTTTAAGTCAAACAGTTCAGGTTCTAAATTGCACCTATTCTGTATGTTGTGATCTTGAACAGTTTTGGGTGACAGTACTATAACAAGATTATTCAAAAGGCATATTCAGATTGAGATGTTGACCAAATCAGTCAGATACAAAAACGACATAAGAATTATAGTGTTTTTTTCCTTGATTTACAGGGAGTTTCTATTTTCACCTCATATATTATTATACTATAGATCACAGAACAAGATGTGGCTAGGTATCAGTACCTCAAACCCACGGGATCAGCAAAGAATTTTGAGATTATTCGGGTTGTCCTAAAGACCATATGCACTGTTGGCATCCTGCTTCCAACCATCTGCTTTGTTTATTGTCCAATAAAGGGAAACATTATGGTGACAACACATTTACACCTTCACCACTGTTATGTAGGGTGATTTTATATCCTTCATGCCTCGGTTATGTTGCATCTCACTTCAACTCAATCACTGCTAAATGTTCACATTTTTAAAATACTAATTTTACATTTTGGAGAGTTTCACTCACAACCACCCTGAAATACAAATGCAAATTAATTCAAATCAAATACAAATAGTTCTCTTTCAGAACAAATGTGACACGGGTAAGAGAAAAATGTTAACAATAAGCTAATTAAAATTAAAATGTAACAAGGTAAGCCATCATAGATAAAAGAAAGCAAACAGTGAATGCTGAAATATGCCAATGACCCAAAATGTTAATACGTTATCACTCATTCTCTAACTTACCCCACATTAAACAGCTTAATTATTCACTTTACTCCACGCCTTTGTGTGCAGCAACCAACTCACGATTGTGTTGCTGTTCTAGCCCAGTTTAGTTGTGTAATTGTGTGGATTTTCTGCACAACCAAGCAACCACCCACTCCCGGTTGCAGGGAAGGGTGGAGGGCCCGGCCACCACACAGAAAGCATCATCCTAAACCTGGACTTTGGCATTTAACTTATACTTTCCTCAAATTGTTAAAACCAAATAACTCACTCTTGAGGTTCAAATGATCAAGGTTAAGTGCCCATATGATATGAGAAAACTTCACCCATCATTTTACACTCGTTCACAAAACAATATAATGCAAAATGACTGATACGTATATATATATATATATATATATATATATATATATATATATATATATATATATATATATACGTATCAGCCATTTTGCATTATATTGACGAAGTGCGTAAAATGAGCGGAAATCATATATATATATATCAAAGCTCCAAGGTTCCGACCAGTTGGAGACGCACTCTGACATCCACTGCAGCTTGTCAATCCTCCATGGATGCCTCCACATTGAGACTCTGTGATTCAGAGCTCCGTGGCCCCAAATTTCCGGGTGGTGCATCTCCCGCGGATGGGAGGCCGCGTATAAATCAAAGCTCCAAGGTTCCCTCCAGTTGGAGACGCACTCTGACATCCACTGCAGCAAACTTCATGAGGTAAAAGCCGGATCGGCGGGCGGATCCAATTTACAGCATGCCTGTCAATTCACGCTGGACGCGTTTTGTGCTCATTGCACTCTTCAGCGGCGCGACAGTCATTTTGGCATAGAAGCCACACCTCCCACTTAAAAATATGAGCCCTCCAATGGGCGACTCGAATGAGTCCGCGTTGGTTTGTGGGTCTTGTAGTGTTGCTTCAGTTATGTGCCGCTGTCTGAAATGTTTCAAGCCCACCAATGGACCTCCACCCGCACATCCGGCTTGTCAATCCTCCATGGATGCCTCCACATTGAGACTCCGTGATACGGAGCTACGTGGCCCCAAATTTACGGTGGTGCATCGGCGGGTGGATCCAGTTTACAGCATGCCTGTCGATTCGCCCAGCGTGAATCGACAGGCATGCTGTAAACTGGATCCGCTCGCCGATCCGGCTTTTACCTCATGAAGGTTGCTGCAGTGGATGTCAGAGTGCGTCTCCAACTGGTGGGAACCTTGGAGCTTTGATTTATATGCGGCCTCCCAGCCGCGGGAGATGCACCACCCGGAAATTTGGGGCCACGGAACTCCGATTTACGGAGTCTCAATGTGGAGGTATCCTCGGAAGATTGACAAGCCGGATGTGCGTGTGGAGGCCCATTGGTGGGCTTGAAACAGCTCAGACAGCTGCACATTTTGGGCGACATGGATTCCAATGCCGGCCCCCGTGATGGACACCTGGCGGAAGGGTGGCGGCGGTTATGAAGGGGACTTGAGGATAGCACTGATTGCGGGGCTATTTCACCTCCGTGGTTTCATCTGGCGTGTGCCTGTCTTTTCTTCCCATTCCTTGAGTGTCTCCCCCCAGCATCATCTGATCCGATTGCACCATACAGCGGCATTCTGGGTCGTGTAGTTCACTACAGGAGGACTGCACAGGTGAGCCTTGTCAACATCAGGGGGCGGAACAGGGCGTACAAAAGTAAGGCAGGACTGCATTTGCCACAACAGCAGAGGAAGCACTATCGAGAGGGGCGCAGAGGAAGGCAAAACACGCCGAAATGCATTCGCCTGACAAGATCCTGCAATAAAGTGTTTCCTTTAGTTCCCCTTCGGGTCACTGCTCTTTTCTTTGTGGAGGAGGCAGCCTAATAAGTGAATAAAACTTATTTGGAATTGTCAATTTCACGGAGTCAGTGCCTTACTTGCATGCAGAAGTTTGGAGTGTTCCTGATAAAATATATATATATATATATATATATATATATATATATATATATATATATATATATATATATATATATATATATATATATATATATATATATATATATATATATATATATATATATATATATATAGAGAGAGAGAGAGAGAGAGAGAGAGAGAGAGAGAGAGAGAGAGAGAGAGAGAGAAAACTCAATGGGCCTGAGAAGCGAGGCCCGTTCAAGCAAGTTCAGGAAAATTCCTTGAAAATAGGTTAATCCCTAACTTCCTCATTAGAGAACTGCAGAAGTACTCCTCCCCAAACCTACTATTGGTTAAGTGTAAGGAACAAAGAAAAGCTAAAGTAAACTTGATTTGCCAGGCAAACTTCATGTGGCAGAAAACTAATAAAATACAGATGGGAAGAAAAGTAATTTGGCACCTATTTGTAGTGTTTACTAATTACAGAGTACTAATTACTTTCGCTTAGGTTTTGCACTTCGTTTCACTAAAACCTTTTAAATGATGGAGAAACAGAGTACTAATACTTTCGCTTGGGTTTTGCACATCGTTTTGCTAAAACCTTTCAAATGGTGGAGAAACAGAATGCAAAATGCATAAATATGTTAACAGTATGCAAAAAATGGATGCAAAAACAGGTTTGCACGTTATTTCATATTTTTAGTGCCGAAGTCACAAAACACCGGAAGGCACCTTGCGCAAATGCAATTTACACCTGGGAGTTTTTGCACTGCAAAACAGTGTCAATGTCTAACTTAGGCTTGAGTTGTCAGCTTTCTTCTCACATAGGAAAAACAATTCAATCTGTGGGTCTAAAAGCCCACAAATAAAATGCTGCTGTCTGAATATGAAAGGAGGGAAGTTTGGGGGTTGTGATGCAATTACCGCTGGGCCCTTCAATGGAATATACTGTAAAGCGTAACCTGAGCAGATTCCGACAATCATTTCCAACATACAGCTTACAGCAGTCAATACAGCCGGATCCTCCTGACATGCACGGCCCACATAACCAGGTGGCGGTAATTTGCAAAAATAAGCTGCAAGCTTTCTTATATTTATTTAGCAAAGCCTCCGCTTTAAAGGTGATTTAATTTGGTGTAGTGAATGTTAGAACAGAATCCTATAATTAAACAAGTTAGGTTATGTTACTTGGCATTGTACTGCACACTTGGTATGGCCTCGAATCGTGCTGAGCTGCCTGCATGGTGTGTTTCCAAATGTCGGTATCTCTTTGTGTTTGTCATGCAGAGTGTCTGTATTTGTATCTCTTGTTTCCAGCAAATGTGTTTGTCTGTTGTTCCCAGTGTCTTAGATTGTTTATCATTCCCAGAGTCTGTATTTTGTTTTCCAATGTCTGGTTTTGTGCCTTGTGTTCTCAGTATCTGCATTTGTTTTTCTTCTGGACCAGATTGTAAATTGCCACTACCTGTTGTTGGTGTCATGTATTCGCAGGGCAGGCATTTGTGTCTTGTGTTCCATATGTCTGTGTTTGTTTCAAGTATTTGTGTGTGCGCCTTTTGTCTTCTATTCCTGTATCTGCATTTGAACTTAGTGTTCCCAAGGTTTGCTTTTGTGTCCCAAGAATACGTGTTTGCACCTTAAGTTAACACTGCTTATTTTATGATTTATGCTTTTCCAGCTGTGATTGTATCTTGTTTTCGATGTGTCTGCGTTTCTTTTCAGTTCCCAAGATCTGCATTTTTGCTTCCAAAGTGAGTTTCTTAACTATGGATTTACATTTCTGTTCTCGATATGTAGATTTGTGCCCTCAAAGTCTGTGTTTGGGTTTTGTGTTCCCAGTATCTTTAGTTGTAAATTGTGTTCATTGTATATTTTTTTGTTTCCTGTTGCTGTGCATTATGTTACCGCCTGAATTTGTGATGAGTTCCCAGTCTTTGTATCTTTCTTTTGTGAACGCTGTGCCTATATCATACATGCCAAGAGACCAGACTTAGGCGTGAGACTCCCGATTTTAGAAGCCCAAAACTGCTTTATTTTAGCATTCTCCTGCCTATATTTGCCACTGCTTTGATATAAATGAATGAGGAAATGAATTCCCCAGATGGTTTTTTTCAGACTCTCCCACTTTCCTGTTCTAAAATGGAGTCATGAAAGCTGTCTTCTGTTACAAGCGAATGTTTCTTCTTCCTTGTGTCTCTGAATTCCTGTCCCACATGTTCCTTGTGTCTCCTAATCCCGGTAGCTGCCTGAGTTCCAGGGCTCTGTGTCTCACAAACCTAGTGACTGCTGGACACAAACAGAGTCCAGCCCTCATTTAGAAACCGATACACGGTACATTCACAATTTTCAACCGTGGTAACACAATTATTGTGAGGCAATTACACAGTACTTAGGTATCATGAGTAGGGAGGGCTCACACCTGTGACCAATTTCAACATACTGTTTGGGCTGCTTCTTAAATTGAAATGTATTGTGCACTACTACTTTTTTGCCATACATACTCCAAATGGGAATAATTCAATGCTGGATCTTACTTATGCCAAACCCTGGTACTGTACACCTATATTGCTATCTTGCTTGCATGTCTCTATGCGCATACTTCCGCACATGCTTCTAAGAGGCTCTGGTTATTAATATAATAATATTGAATGGAAGCTTGAGCATATTTACATCAAAACGTGGTTCTTGTCCACCTTTTGTCCATCTTTTTTCATTATTAGATTGATGCTACAACAAATCCAAGTCAGATCCTGATATTGTATAACTACAGCATTATCCTGTGTCTCTGTGCACATACTGCTATATTGCAAAGCTCCCTAAAAGGTAGCAGAAATATTGTACTAGGAGACCCAAACCTGCACTTTAATGATGCTGCAGATTCTACAGCGCGAGCCCTATCTACCCTCCAGGAAGCTAACAATCACACCCAACGCTGCAATAAACAACTGCATATGAAGCAAATCATCTCTAAACATAACATCCTATCTCTACACTCTACCCTACCATCGACTGGGCTGATCGTCACCTAACCCTCTTCAATCTCAACACCACCCAACCAAAGGCACACCTACAGGCCAACCGGCCTAAGCACTGGTTGAGGAACATACATCCCCAAGGCTGAGCTAGAAGCATTAATCAGTTCCCAAATCATTTCTACACCCGATCTTTCCTCTGCCGACGACCTTACCATCCACTACAACACAAAAGTAGCAGAACTCGTAGATTCAGTCGCCCCTCGGAAACTCAAGAAGTCAAGAACCAATGATCCTAGCTGAATAAAGAACTTAACAATGAGAGGAGACAACTCCAACTGACTGAAAGAAATTGAAGGCAGCAGCCCTCTAACCAATCTCTCAATCTTCTGGGCTGAACGGCTAAAATACAAAAAACACATCTTCATAGAATAAAGCCTACTTTCGCCGAGACCAACTGGACTGGTCTAGGAACAAACCCAAAGCCCTCTTCAACATCATCAAGCAGAAAACCTCCCCTTCCCCCAAAATCAAATAATGACGCCAACAAGTGCTGAGAAGAATTTGTTGCTCTTGTCTCTGGAAAAAACACTAACATTGAATTCTCTCAAACCACCCACCTCCACAACCTGAACCAAGGATGCCCCATGGTGCAAAAAGGGTCCTCCCAAAGCCCTTCCCCAAAATAATGGCTGTCCCCTAATCCACGCAACACAGTACTCCATCCTCAACCCTCTGCAACTAAAAAATGCTGCAACCTGGACGATCAACCATATTCCTGAAGAAGAAGTCCTCAAATTACTCGCTAGCATGAAGCCGGCATCACACATCTCTGACCCCATCCCTGTGGCGATGGTAAAAAACCTCAGTCACATCATCTCTCCAGTGTGGACCAAAAATCATCAACTTCATGCCAGTCCCCCTCAAACTCAGTCAAGTCACCCCCATCCTCAGAAAGCAAGACGTTGACCAGAACAACCGTAACAACTACAAACCAATTACTAACCTCCTTCTCCTGGCTAAAAACATTGAAAAATGTGTGCTTGCCCAACTCAACAACCATATTGAAAGAAACAACTTACACACACCTTCCAATCTGGGTTCAGGAGAGGCTGCAGTATAGAGACTGCAATGCTGATCATCTTAGATGACCTAAACAGATTTCAGGATGATGGACAGGCCAGCTTCCTAGTCCTTCTGGACCTCTCGGCTGCCTTTGATACAGTTATCATGACATACACCTAAACACCCTCTCACAGTGGGACAGTGGGAAGACATCAACGAAATTATCCTTCAGTGGTTCGCGTCCTTCCTGAAACAATGCTCACAGCTAATCAAACTAAATAACTCAACATCAAAAGCAGCGCCAATCTCACTAGAAGTCCCTCAAGGGTCAATCCTGTCTCCTGCCCTTTTCAACATCTATTTAGAACCCCTTGTGATGATCCTGAAGGAAACCTGAATTGCGTACCATCTCTATGCATGTAACATCCAACTTTACATGAAAATCTATTCAGTCACAGGCATCCAGCACTTAAATAGCACTTAATCCACAGTTCAATCCTGGCTTTTAAGCATCCGTCTCAAGCTCAACACAAACAAAACAAAACTCCTTTGCTTCCAACCTAAAGGAAAATCACTCCCCGTAGACATCTGGCTCCACAATCTCACTGATTTAAACTCCAAATCTGTTAAATCTCTGGGGATTACACTCAACAGTCACCTAAATATGAAACAGCATATAAATTCCTCTGCAAAAAGTGCCTTATACACACTGAAACACCTTTAAAAAGTCAAACCCTTCATCTCCATCGAAGACCTAAAGACTGTGGTACAATCCTTAGTCTTCCCCAAGTAAAACTACAATAATGCAAGGATTATGGGTGCAACAAAAACACATCTGATCCCTTTGAAAGCCACACTTCACACAGAGGCAGGACTACATTCGGGAGGGAGGTGTTTTGACCAATTCACTCACACTTTGAGGAAAATCAACTGGCTCCCAACCGAGGCAAGCACAATACTCAACACCGCTTGCATAACCCACCAAGCTCTCTACACTCACAAACAAATTATCAAAAGAGGCCTCTCCGAAGTTCTCACAGTCTTCTCTTGATTCCACTAAAATTTTAAAAAAGAGAAATCTAGCTCCTTCTCCAGTAATGCGACCAGAATCTGGAACTCACTGCCTCAGAATTTACGTGGCAGTCACTCATTCCCTCACTTTAAGAAGAAACTGAAACTTCTTCTCTTCAACAAATATCTAAACCCTCCACCCTAAACCATCCAAATTGTCTGTTTGCTCCCACTCCTCCCCCTACAAATTATTTTGAACAATACAGTGGGGATAACAGGACCTCACCTCTCAGCGCCTGCACAACACCCTATTTTACACACCTCCGAAGGTATATCGTCCATAGATTTCACTGTCTGTCGCAAATGTCCTTCAAATATAGTTTTTGTTTTTTATTTACCCAACATGTAGTTCATACACCTACTGATGTGCTAACTGTGTAAAGCGCTATATCCATACTAATATAGTAAAGAGAGAGCCCAAACCTTTGAGGCGGGTAATCTCAGGAACCACAGCACCAATCACAACACCCAATACAGCGTTGGAAAGGGCAGTTGCAGCAGAAGGACATAGGCTATGCAGACGCCCACCATATACATTTAAAAGGTAAAAGAACCGTGCCAGCAAAGTAGTACCTTGTGGGCGTGTCTGCGTTGTGCTGTGAGTGTGTGCTGGGGGCGTGACAAACGCTGGGGGCGTGTGGTACGTTCCACCCATCATGCCATGTCTCATATCGTGTGCTAATCCCACCCTGCTCCCTTTAAAAATCCCTGCACCCCATAATCATAACCCACCCGTACTCCTTAAAATACCCCAAGACCCTTAAACACTAACCCATCTTAACCCTATAAATATACCCTGTACCCCAAAACCCAAACCTATCCCTAAACACTAAAAATACCCCTGTAACCCAAAACCCAAACCTAGCCCTGAACCCTATAAATACCCCTGTACCTCAAACCCCAAACCTACCCCTGAACCCTAAAAATACCCCTGTACCCCAAAACCCAAACCTAGCCCTAAACCCTAAAAATACCACTGTACTCCAAAACCCAAACCTGCCCCTGAACCCTAAAATACCCCAGTACCCCAAACCCCAAACCTAGCCCTGAACCCTTAAAATACCCCTGTACCCCAAAACCCAAACCTACCCCTGAACCCTAAAAATACCCCTGTACCCCAAAACCCAAACCTAGCCCTGAACCTTAGAAATAACCCTGTACACCAAAACCCAAACCTACCCCTGAACCCTAAAATACCCCTGTATCCCAAAACCCAAACCTAGCCCTGAACCCTAAAAATACCCCTGTATCCCAAAACCCAAACCTAGCCCTGAACCCTTAAAATACCCCTGTACCCCAAAACCCAAACCTACCCCTGAACCCTAAAAATACCCCTATACCCCAAAACCCGTACCTAGCCCTGAACCCTAAAAATACCCCTGTATCCCAAAACCCTTACCTATCCCTAAACCCTAAAACGACCCCTGTACCCAATAACCCAAAACTATATCTGAACCCTTAAAATACCCAAACACCCCAAAACATATACCTCTATACCCATACTTACCTTATCCAAACATAAAAAAAACATGCTTTACCATTCATGCATTTACAACGAATTTCGTTGTAAATGTATGCGTGGTAAAAGCATATAAAATGTAATGCCATGCGTTATAATGGCATTGCGGAGTCATGGTACTTTCGTAATGAAAGTATGCGGAGTGATGGTATTCGGAAAGAAAGTTGCGGAATAATGGGTGTTTACCCTCCCCCGGTAAGTACATTGGTGGCACGGTGGCCCACATCTCCAGCAACATACTCATATTTTTTCACCACCCATTTGAAAAATACACACGTCTCTCTCATTGATGGCCAGCACCAATATACACTTTTAGACACACCTCCCGCCACAAGTTCTAGAATTGCGAACTTTAGAGCTGGGGAGCTACGTTTGAATCTCGGCATCAGCTCAACATCCTGTGATTCCAGGCAAATCGCTTTGTCTCCCCGTGCCTACCACAAATGAATGTGTTCTTCTGTAATATAAATTGTGCTCATGCCATGTTGTCGAGTTCGCGCTATATAATATTGCAAGGAAAAATAAAGTGGCGAAACTCGAGTTCACACACTACTGAACGCGCACTCTTAAGTGCATCAGCAGTGCACTGTGAATCGGAGAGTTTCACAGGCCTGTCACAGATAAGAAATGCTATCAAAACGAAATCCTACAAAACAATATACTACTGGCCGGCAGCAACTCATACCCGGACAACGTCGGGAAGGGCTGCTAGTATATATATAGAATGCAACTACCACAAATGCCGTCTTATCTATATATACCTTCTTTTACCTCACTTATAATCCCTATAGATTACTGTTGCATCCCAAATTTTTCTTAATATATTGTCATTATGTATGAATGCATTTACTCCCCATGTAATCTGTACACCTGCTGCTGCGATAGCTTGGCAAATCACTTTATACGTATACACTGTACTTACCTCATAGCGCTTTGATACCTTCGGGTCAAGTTTGCGCTATACAATACTCGAAAAATAAAAAATAAATAGATAAAAGACAAGGAATAATATGAGGGAATGTGGCTACTAGCAATATTTTCCAATTTACCTTTTTATGTTCCTCACCAGTCATTGGCTGTGGTAACGAGTATGAGTGTTGGCATTACCGTGACATGCTACTCTAATTACTGTCTCTCCTTCAACATGGAAGAGGGTACATTCCAACCCAAATGGCTGCCATCTTACCTCTCTCAATCATCATAGTCTGTGTTATCTACCACAGTCAAGTTCAACGAAAACAAAGCAAGATGTGCGAGCCATGGCCCTCTCCGCTGCACACATCTCCCGCTCCGATGACACCAAAGATGTAACTGTCTACAGGAGGAAGTCACACCGTGAGAGCTATAGGGTTGATTGGCGGTGGATTCCCTCCTCGGCTGTCACCTACTATTCGGTCATTGGGCAGACCTTCCCTTCATCTCTCATACCTCCACCCCCTCTTCCTCTCTCTTCTCACTCCCCCTCTCCCCCTTTCCGCTCTATTTTGTCTCTCCCTCTCACTCTTTAAGATGTCGCATATATTTAATGTAACGTGTAATTGTTATCATTGTTGATCCTTATGTAAAGCGCTCTGATACCTAAGGGTCTACCAGGACTATATAAAACTCTTTAAATAAAAATAAATAAATAAATCTCAATTCAACTGTTTAACATTTTTGCCTCAGAAAAAAAATCTTGCAGACGAGAAATAATAGGAGGGAATGTGGTTACTAGCAATATTCTCTATTTTACCTTTTTACGTTCCTCACCACTCATCAGGTGGGCTAATGAGTATGAGTGATGGTACTGCCGTACTGTCTCTCCTTAAACAATGAGAGGGTACCTTCCAACCCAATTGGCGGCCATCTTGCTGCTCTGTCATCACCGGCGGCGTCATCTGACGCAGACGAGTTCAAAGCAAACAAAGCAATCTGCGCGAGGCTCTATCACTCTCTGCTGCACACATTTCCCGCTCCGATTACACCAAAGATGTAACTGTCTTAGGAGGAAGTCAAACAGTCTAAATCTCAATTCAACTGTTTAACATTTTTGCCTGAGAAAAAAAATCTTGTAGACGAGGACTAAAAGGAGGGAATGTGGTTACTAGTAATATTCTCCAATTTACCTTTTTACATTCCTCACCAGTCATCGGCTTGGCTAACGAGTATGAATGATGGTACTGCCGTCACATGCCATGCTAATTACTGTCTCTCCTTGTACTCGGCAGAGGGTACATTCCAACCCAATTGGCGGCCATCTTGCCGCTCTGTCATCACCCGCAGCGTTATCTGACGCAGTCAAGTTCAACGCAAACAAAGCAATCTGCGCGAGGCCCTGGCCCTCTCCGCTGCACGCATCTCCAGCTCCGATTACACCAAAGATGTAACTGTCTACAGGAGGAAGTCACACCGTCTAAATCTCAATTCAACTGTTTACCATTTTTGCCTCTAAAAACATTCTTGTTCAGAAAGCTTTTCATGCACAAATTTTTCAATTCCACCAGGGTTTACGTGCCATATCAGATATCAGCAGCTACATATAACGCTTTCGCTTGCCTTTTTTCTCCCCTCTGGAGACATGGTATTTAACGTTCATTTAAATTGGCAGTTTCTCAATGGATATTTTTTTTCTTTCCTCTAGACTCATTTCTTGTGCAGCATTCAGTCTTGGGGGCTAGTCTGAGAGACGCCAATGGAACAGGCGTCTTTCAACAACATTAATTATCCCAGGCTTCCACAACAAAAAAAATACTTCTTGACCCCAATGTTTGCCGATATTTAAGGCGCTTGTGAAGGACGCGCTTTCATCTTTTCATCTCGTGGAAGAAGCTCTGTTTGATCAGGATTTTTTTTTTTAAAGATCTGAACTTCATGGATTGATTAATTACTTCTGTCTGCTGGTATATTATGGATTTCATCGCCTACTAATGAAAACGAATATCTCACCAAGAAAACACAACAGCTCAGCAAATCTTTCTGACATAACTTGCAATTAACAAACTCATGATTTAATAATCAAAAGAACAGCCATGCCAGAGGAAGACGTTTCTTTATTTTAAATTAGTAGACAAGAGAAAAGCATTTGATGTTTTAAAAAGTTACTGTGGTTATACGTAAAAGTCAAAGGGAGATTGGCTCAGTATTATCTTGACTGTGTGAAATACTTCCAGATTGGCCATTTAGGTCGCCCTGAACAAAAAGTGTGTGACTGAAGCTGACTGCACAAACAGACCTCAAACACTTAAAGAGTATCCTAATTGTTTCTTCAAAATTTAAGGCGAAATGTAATGGGAAACATTTTTCAGCAATCACAGCAACAGACCCTTTCATGGCAAAGAAAACATTTAAAAACGTGAAGAACACGCACATGACTGACAATCTTAAAGTTACATTCTTAATTGTTTAAAGCTGGCAAACAGGTTATAACTTTCAAGTTTTTTTGGCAGAATGGGTGTTCTGTTTTTCTTTAACAATATATGAACGATATCACATCACCCCATCCTGATGGAACTCTATTGGTTGCCCTTAACTGGCCCGCACCATCTTTAAAGCCAGCTGCATCATTTACAAAGTCATCATGACCAGCATCTCTGCTTATCTTGCAGACAAACTCACCATCTTTGGTGTTTCCCAGCACACCAGCAGCCTGCAGAAACCCAAAGTGTAAAAAAAAGGAAATGAACAGATAGCGGGCCTTTTCTATTTGCCTATCCAGAATCTCAAGCAGGGGTATCTAACCTTTTTAGGTTTCGACTTTTGGCGAGGGGCGAAGCCCCTCCCAGTCGAAATCTTTTGTCTTCAGTAGTGAGGTTAGAACCGCCTCTGTTTCCAATTGGCTAGCTCCATAAATGGAGGCTAGCCATTGGAAGACAGAGGCTGTCTATCACGCTTTCTCAGAGAAAACGCGATTCGGGGGCGTTTCTCGGGCTTTTTTTAAGCCCCGCCCCTTTGTCCCGGGCCGCGCTGCGATTGGCTGCCGGCCCGGGACACCCCCGTGACGTCATTCCCGGGCCGCGCTGTGATTGGCTGCCGGCCCGGGACACCCCCGTGACGTCAGCCAATCACAGCGCGGCCCGGGACCTGACTTGTTTTGTACGTGACCACCTCCGCCAACTAATCGCTGTACGGGAGAGCGCCGTGAAATACAGTTCCTTGCGTGCTTGAACGCGACCCCAATAACCAATTTGTGCCGGTGCTTAGCACCGGCACTTTTTTCCCAGGGCCGGGTCTACACTCTTGCCTCTGATCAACATAAAATATGGGTATACATTGGCTGCGAGCTGCTCACAAAACTCCGAGTAGGGTCCGAGCCTCCCCCGTGAAGAGCTGATATTGCCAGTGAATACGTGCTGGTAAAATCATTTCAAATTGGATGCAGCTGCTTTGCGCCTGCTTTTTTACATGCCACATATTACCGCCAGAAAATCAAACTTCCTGGGTCCCTGCCTTGGCGTAGATCACTGTCACACCACATTTTGCAATCGCTCATGAGCTACCAATGAACGATTGCAAAATATATTAATAGCCCGCCCCATCCCTCCTTGACGAATCTTCAAGTGTGTGCCCACCCCACATTCGGACCAATAAGCATTGTTTTTTTTAACGCGGCCCGCCCTGAACTGCGCAGCTGCAGGGCTTCTCATCAGCCAACGACCGAAGAAAGCAGCGTGTTGCGCAGCATGTCTCCTCTAGGATTAATGAAGGCTGTCCGTCCTGGTAAGTGTCAGTGATTATTTTCACTTTGTATCGTGATTCTAATCATTATGGTCAATATTTATCTAAAACATTCACATGGCTCAATATGCTAAATAATATTTTATAGTGTGGGGCCCACGGCTGCAGCTCTTCCTCCGTAGCGACTGGCTTTTTACTTTTGCAGCAAAATAAATCTTTTTTAAAGTTAAAAGCCAGCAGCAGCGGAGGAAGAGCTGCAGCCGTGGGCCCCACACTATAAAATATTATTTATTTAGCATATTGAGCCATGTGAATGCTTTAGATAAATATAGCTCCGAGCACTGGTAAACGGCTGATGGCAGAGAAACAAGAATACCTGAATGTGCCACTCGATCCCCGCCCAATACACGAGCGTAGCTGAAGTCAGTCTTTGCCCGGCCTATCATTGATTGTTGAGGTGTTATAGTCTAAGGTCAGTGGGGGGTGAGAGTCAAATGCGGCGGGGTGGGGGGCGTGGAAAGGGAATTAGGCTGAAAGCCAGCTCCTCATCGCCGCTGCGGCCGCCAGTTGGCACGGTCATGTGGATGGGATCCTGCCCTGGTGTCACCACTTGACTGCATTTGACAATGCCGCCGAGCCTGCATGATCATAAGTAAGTGCCAGAGTGAGCAGCAGACTGTATTTATCCAAAAGTAATTGCAGTAGTAATTTTGGCAAGTTTGCCTTGAAATTTGGCGGTAGCAAGGAACCGCAAGGGTGCGTATGCCCTGCTCCTCCCTCCCGCTGTGCTGCTGTTTCCTGGCCCTTTCTTTTCCCCGTGGTTTTGCCCAGCTCATCTGATGGAGTCGCTGGAAACGAAAGTTGCCAGTGAGTTCTCAGGAGTACGCGATTTTTAACTGTGCAGCAGGTTCCAGGTGTGTAGAAACCCGTGCAACTCATTAATAATAGCAGGCGGCAGCACACTTGACCCCGGGGTTCCCTAGCTTGAGGCGTGAATTTTGAAAACCTTTGTATTTTAAAGTCCGTTAAAGGGATGCTTATCACTCTGCAGCAATAGAAATGAATGTGTGCTTAGTGCTTCCATTGTCAAAAAACGGAAGGTTCTCGTTCCTGGCTTGTAAATCACGACAGCTGAATTGGTGAAGTGCAGCCATGTTTTCAGAGGTCGGTGTTAATTGTGATGCGCTTTTAAACTATTGAAAAGCAGCCATTCGCTTCCCCGCATGATAGCGTATTTCACTATTTAATTTTCTCTCGCTTCCTTGCATACAATGTTCATGTTTTTTACGAGCATGTACTTAAAAAAAAGCGTCATGTTTTGAAGCCATTCTGATCATTGAACCAAACACAGTGTTGAACAAACTTCGATTAAATAACTTTAAGCAGAACATGTTTGAATGAAAATATTGCAAACTTTTGTTGTACACACTTCTCCTAGATAAACAGATGCAATACCATGCTGTTAAACTTGAAAGGCACTCTAGCCCTTCACGAAAGTGCATTTTAGCTAATGTATAGCACAGTATATTCGCCACCCTCAACCTGTACCCCAGCCCGGACCCCAGTAATTGTTGCTGTCTCCTGACAACAATAAAACTCCTCATGAACACCTGCTCTGAGTCCGGGACTAGAGGCTGAGCAGGTGGTGTTTAGGGCATGCACACCTGTCGCATACATGCATGGCAGTACCACCATGACCAGTTCTGCACTGAGAACTGTTTATCAGCTGAGAGTCGGGGAGGCATTTTTCAATTCTCGCCTAGGGCGGCAAATCACCTAGAAACGGCCCTGTTTCTGCCCTGAGCGTGGGTAGGATGTTAAGGACAGGGGGATACTCTGGAGGACCTCGGATAATCGCAGTTTGGTTTCTTCTGTGCTGCAGTTCTGCAGAAATGTTGTATTTGCTGGGGTTGCTGCTGTGTAGGAGATGTGTGAACTCACAGAGTGGGTGAGATGCCCAAGGGAGTACTTTTGTTTTTTGTCCATATCTGAGCGAGAAACGTGAGTTCTTGGAGAGTGGAGAGTGCAGAGGGAGTGGAGAGTGCAGGGGGAGTGGAGAGTGGAGAGTGCAGAGGGAGTGGAGAGTGCAGGGGGAGTGGAGAGTGGAGAGTGCAGAGGGAGTGGAGAGTGCAGAGGGAGTGGAGAGTGCAGAGGGAGTGGAGAGTGCAGAGGGAGTGGAGAGTGCAGAGGGAGTGGAGAGTGCAGAGGGAGTGGAGAGTGCAGAGGGAGTGGAGAGTGCAGAGGGAGTGGAGAGTGCAGAGGGAGTTGAGAGTGCAGAGTGCTTGAGAGTGCAGAGTGAGTAGGGAGTGCTTGAGAGTGCAGAGTGAGTAGGGAGTGCTTGAGAGTGCAGAGTGAGTAGGGAGTGCTTGAGAGTGCAGAGTGAGTAGGGAGTGCTTGAGAGTGCAGAGTGAGTAGGGAGTGCTAGGGAGTGCTAGGGAGTGCAGAGTGATTAGGGAGTGCTAGGGAGTGCTAGAGAGTGCAGAGTGATTGCAGAAATTAAGCTAATGGCAATGTAAATGACAATGCCATTTATTTATCTGTTTTCAAAACCAACACAAATACAAATTTTGTCATTTACAATGCCAATAACTAACTTTTCCAAAGGCGAAACCATTGCATTGTAAATGCTTGTTTTTAGTAGGAGCTACATGTGTTCAGTGAAAATCATCCCAAGCTACTAATATTACCAGTGATGGAATAGTGACCACATCAAACAAGATGACATTAGTGGCCACAATATTGAAAGATTACCAACATGTGATAACCTCAGGGCATCAGGCAAGTTGCCGGCAGTAATGTAAGAAAGGCTATGCCAACAACGGTAACACATAACAGCCCTAGCTCCAATGCCACAGCCACCAAGGTATTAATATTGAAAATAAGTCTCTCCAACACCGCATGATTTAGCACCCAAATATGAACTTTAAATATCATTTTAGATATCCAACCCTTTCCCTCCAAACATCAGCTTATGTGAAAATGAAATGAAAATGAAATGAAAAAGAGTTTTATTGAGTGCTACAGCTGCCCTGAGGCGTCCAGGCGCTAAGACTAGAACAGTGCCTTCAAGAGAGACAGTCCAAGAAGGTCTGATTAGTTAAAAACGAAAGGTCTTTAGCTGTTTACGAAAGCTCAACAGGTTGGAATTGGTTCTCAGATGAAGGGGAAGTGCGTTCCATAATTTAGAGGCATTATAGGCAAAAGATCGACCTCCTGCTCTAGCTCTCTGAATCCTGGGGACTTTAGCCAGAAAGGCACTTGAGGAACGAAGTGCTTTGTTTGGCTGGTAGGGTGAAATCAGGGAGTGACTGATTTCTGGGCCAGATTTCCAATATGCTTGGTGAGCAATACACATAGATTTAAACTTCACTCTCTCCCTAATGGGGAGCCAGTGCAAAGCTCTTAAACCAGGCTTTATTGAGGTTCTCGAGAAATTCCAAGCAGTGTGCGAGCTGCACAGTTTTGAGTCCGTTGGAGTTTTTGCAGATTATACTCTGGCGCCCCAAGGTACAAGGCATTACTGAAGTCAAGGTGAGATTGAATTAAGCCTTGTATTACTATCTGCTTGGCCTCAAAGGGAAGAAGTGGAAGAATTATTTTTATCATACTAAGGAGGCCAAAGCAGGTCGCTGACACCTTGGTTGCCTGTGTGTTGA
The DNA here is from genome assembly GCF_964263255.1 of Lissotriton vulgaris. Classification (NCBI taxonomy): domain Eukaryota; kingdom Metazoa; phylum Chordata; class Amphibia; order Caudata; family Salamandridae; genus Lissotriton; species Lissotriton vulgaris. The sequence goes on along the minus strand of NC_141699.1, from coordinate 165,108,185 downwards.
AGGTCAACGATTTGTCCAACTGCACCCCCAGACTTTTGATGTTATCTCTGGGAGTGGGAGGTGCGCCCATGCTCAAAGGCCATAACAGCTCCAAGGTGGAGGGCGCCGATGGGCCCAGGAGCATAAGCTCAGTTTTATCGTCATTGACCTTCAAACAGGACTTCGTCATCCAGCTCTTGACCTGTTCCAGGCATGTTGTTAAATTGAACTGTGGTTGGAGGCCATTCTTTTGCACAAGGGAGACCACTAGCTGGGTGTCGTCAGCATAGGTAATGATGTTAATACCATGCGGACGAACGATACCAGCCAGCGGTCTCATATATGCATTAAAGAGCGTGGGGCTCAATGAAGAGCCCTGCGGCACTCCACAGCCCAGAGGCTTGCTTGATGAGACAGATATGCCATCAAAGACCTGGAAGGCTCGATCACTTAAAAAGGACTTGAACTAGGCCAGGGCTTCTCCTGATATTCCTAGGTCAAAGAGGCGGTTTAGAAGGATTTTATGGTTTACTGTGTCAAAGGCGACGCTCAGTTCAAGGAGGATCACTGCCACTGATCCTCCCTGATCCAAGATCCGCCTCGCTTCCTCTGTCACAGCCAGCAAGGCAGTCTCCGTCCCATGTTTGGAGCGGAAGCCCGTCTGCGAAACATCGAGCAGATGGTTACGCTTGAGAAATTGAGTTAAAAATATGTTAATGTGTTTCTCGAGGATCTTGGTTACCCAGGGAAGCAGTGAGATCGGACGGTAGTTGTTAGAATTGCCCGGGTCGAGAGCGGGTTTCTTCAGCAATGCCCGTACCATGGCATGCTTCCAGGCCGGTGGCACCGTCCCACTCGTTATGTTCTGAAAATTGACACATTTCCATCTTGAATACACACTTTAAATTTGGCCTATTTTCCAAGGCTTGTACTCTAGCCAAGCTTTGTCAATTGTGTATCAAAACCTTAAGAATATTTTTTTTTGGTCTGACTTGTAATTTCCTCCAGTCTGACTCGTAGACTGTGCCAGAACTTTGTTTCCTGCCTGGTTCTTAGACCAAAGCTTTCCAGAGTAGATTGTGAGTATGCAAGTAATATTACTGGCTGGTGATAACATTTAATAGGGATGCCTAATATGTGTAAGAATTCCTAATAAAGAATTATGTCCATGGGACTAGATTTGCATAGGCAGGCATAGAGTTGGTTAGAAACAGCATAGTGGTTGTAACAATGATCTTTGGTGACTACTAAATAATTCCCTAGTCCATGCTGTATATTTTTCATGCCAAAAGCCAGAAAAAATAGGCTTTTACATCATAGCTCTAAAAGTAAGGTTGTGCTTAATCCAGCTGGAAAACGGGGTTTCAGCACTGATCTAGTAATCGCACACGCTCGTGCGATTCCTTTTGTGCCACGCTATTGGCCTTTGCGTGCGTCTTGTAATGAAAGACAGCACGCAATAGGCTAAAGGTGAGCGCATTGCTCCGCCCATGGCCTTTTGGTGTCTGTTACGCGCACCAAAGGCCATGTGGTTTCAATTATCGTGCCCAGACACAGGCGCGATAATTGAAACCACGCTGTGGCGCACGCATCACTCACAGGCGTGTTTTTTTTTTTTTTACAATAGCGATCGTTTTCACTGCGCAGCTGTCTAGTATTTTGTGAACCTGCTGCATTCTAAACTTCTTGTGCAGCCTTGGTCCTGTTCTCTATGTACGTCGTTATGCTTGTTTAAAAATAGTAACAGGAAACGGCATTTGCTGACCCCAGGGCAGGTGAAAGAGTAGAGCGAGCTGCCGGGTGGACGGCGTGCGGGCTCCAGGATAGAATTAGTACATTTAAGCTGTCCTAAACTTAACCCGCAAGCTTCCCCACGCGCCTGCTGCTGCAGCAGCCTCTCGCATGGGCGGAGAGCACACCTGCACGAGGACACGGCGTGCTGGGGAGAAGGCTTTAGTGTGAGAGATAACTCGGAATAGGGGTGTGGCGATCACTGGGCAGCAGGTGCAGTTGCACCGGGACCCATATTGGTTGGAGCCCACGGTATTCAAGTCACCGCTGCCTTGTGCTACCCACCCAGGGGGTACCGGGCCCATGTTCTTGCTTACAGTGTATGACCCAAGGCGCCCATGATACGCCATTGGCCCCGGTTAACCCTACAGCCGGGGTTCCTGACGATGGATGTGTTTTAACTGAATATCTTGTGGACACTTCGTCTTAAATCACTTATTCAACAGAGCCCCTTTGAGCTATTGATTGAACATTCAATTTTTAACCCTTCTGTCAATTTCGTGCGCCTCTTCAAAATGTCCGGAGACCTGAAGTAAACCAGACTCACTGCTAACGTGCATACGTATTTTCTTTCATTTGGTTTATGACGGCTCCTTAATTTAATGTCACTTTATTCTTTGCTACATATATCCTCATACGGTTTTCTTCTGACCAGTTCTAATGCACAGGGTCAGACATTCTCTGCACTCTCGTCCGGATCCCTGTCAGCTGGAAGCAACTTACTCTTCCCTTTTTGGTTGATAAAAAATCTTTTTGGGGTGTACATTATTTTTACGTTATAAATGTGTGTTCCTCTTTTCAGATATATCAGTTTCAGTGCTGGAGCTTGGGCCATAGAGAGTCTCTGCACCGAATAATGTCTGTAAGACTTCTCCAAAATGACGTCAGAGAAGGGTAATCCCCCATCCATTTACTTTGGAAGTTCAATGGGGTTTATCATATGATGTGTTCTCAGGGTGACCTGCTCAGTGCTTACGCTGCCCTGTCTTTAAACCTTGTTTATGCTGCCTAACTTCTCAGGATTAGTAGCTCACAAAGCATCAATCTTTGAAGTCTCTGTCATGTTGCTTGGTGACCCAGGCTCAACTTGTATTCGGAGAGAAGAATTCACAGTTCTCTATTCCTCCTAGCTTTTTGTCCCTTTCACCATGTCTCTCTGGTGCCTCACTGCCATGCAGTTTGTATTTACCCTGGAAAGGCCCGTAACCCTAAAAATTCCCTTACCACCCAAAAAACAATACCCACCCAAAAATACCCTTACCACCCAAGACCCCAAACCCACCCTAAGAATTCCCTTACCACCCAAAAACCTAAACCCACCCTAAAAATTCGCTTACTACCCAAAAACACATATATGTAAAAAAAAACTTAATACTTACATGTACTTACCTTTAACATTCATGACTTTACAACAAAATGTGACCGTCATATTTAATGCTATTCTTGACGGTCAAGAGGTTCCAAGTACCTGGTTGGGGGCCGAAATCATCCCGATTCATAAAAAGGGATCTCAGTTGGAACCGTCAAATTATAGGCCAATTAGTCTTATTGATGTTACCCAAAAAATCTATGCCAAACTGCTTTTGCAACGCTTGCAAGATTGGATTAGTGAGAACAACATCCTCTCCCACCTGCAAGCAGGGTTCCGTGCCAAAACATCTACCATCGACCAACTACTACGGCTCCAGGTACTTTACTGGAGGCATGTGGTCTTGGAAGGGGGTAGTCTCTACCTGACATTTGTGGACCTCAAATCCGCATTTGACATGGTGGACAGGAACCAATTGTGGAGTATATTAACAACAATGGGGATTCCACCCTACTTATGTCACCAACTTAAAAGACTCCACGAAGGAACCTATGCAAAGGTACGCTATGGCAAATATGGCCAGCTGACAAGAGCTTTTCCTATTGAGAAGGGAGTTAGACAGGGATGCGTACTTGCCCCTACTTTATTTTCCCTTTTTTTAAATGGTCTTGTCGATGACCTAATTAGTGTACACAACATTGACGCCCCTAACCTAGCTGGCGGTAAATTTCCTGCACTTATGTTTGCGGATGACACCCTGCTGCTCTCAAAAACATCTATGGGGATGCAGCGGGTGTTAGACCAATTCACCAAATTCTGTAGGAACAGGAATTTGGTGATTAATATAGACAAAACAAAGTATATGGTGTTCAATGCTAGTGCAACTAATTGTCCACGCCCGTCAATGGATGGACGAGCCCTGGAAAGGGTAAATAATTTCACTTATTTAGGTCTGACCTTAAATGATAAAATGAGTTGGGAAACTCAAATGACTAAGGCTAATTTAACCCTTTCTCAGTCTACGGGAGGGATTCTCAAAGTGCAGAAATCTTGTGTCCATAAAGTAGTCAGTGTACCACTGGAAATATATAAAGTTCAAACCAGATCATCCACCCTTTATGGGGCTGAACTCTGGGGCCACTGTCCAGCGAGTGAGATTAGCATAACAGAGAATAACTTTATTAGACACCTGCTCTCTTTACCAAAAAACACTCCTCTAGTTCCTTTAAGGTTGGATATAAATCTGAGGCCTACTGCAGAAGCAATTGCCTCACGCCCGCTCCTTTACTGGCGCAGATTGTGGAGTGTCCCGGAGCTTGAGTGCTATAGAGAAGAACTGAAGATTGTGATGGCACGCCCGGGTGCAGGGAGGATAAAGTGGTTATCCTTTATAAGGGGGCAGGCGTCTAGGATCGGCATGGAGAACCTCTGGTCTAATCCGGAGGACACATGCAAATCTATCTCAAAGAAAACCCTGGCTGAGTCTATAAAATATTACAACTTAGAAGAGGTCCTTCGATCAGCCAGGTCTTCTAGTCTCACTGACAGCTTTCTGGATTTCAAGAATGTCTACAGCTTTGAGAATGAATTAGACATTATAGAACCTGTCTTAGCAAAAAAACTGTATCTACAGTTCAGATATGGTACACTACCCCTCCACTCTTACACTGATAAATGGAAAATGGGTTTAGTTCGTCCTTGTCCAGGTTGCAATGATCCAAACGAATCCCTAATTCATGTGATTTTGTTTTGTCCTGCTTATTCTGTTAGCAGGAAAAAATGGATTATACAGCTATGTGTGAACCTAGGAGTCAGGAACCATATAGTTTTTTAGAATTTTAAAAACTGATACTAATGCACTAATAGTTACTGCTATTGCTAAATTTTTGTTTTCAATGTGGTTAATTAGATGGAGATTGATTCGGTAGTAGCAAGCTACCTTAATGTAGGTAGACAGCTTGTCCTAGTAAAACTAGGCTTCCACCGCGTTTTGAACATTTAATCTATGTATTTTCTTGTCTTAGTGTTTTTATCGTCACTCTATAAACCACATGCTAACTGATTTTACTGCAAATATCTAAAATGAGATGCAACTGTGTATTAGTTTATTGTTGTAAATGTATTTTTCTATTTTTGATGTACTTTTATGGTTCATAAACAAACCGAAATAAAGTTAAATTGATGATATATGTAAAAAAAAACTTAATACTTACATGTACTTACCTTTAACATTCATGACTTTACAACAAAATGTGTTGTAATGGCATGCAGTGGTAAAGGCATATTCGTTATAAGGCATATTCGTTATAAAAAACTTCTGTGGCAATAGCATTCGTCGTTGTGTCAAATGCATGGTAAAGGCATGCTGGGTTCCAACTTCATTGTAAATAAAGGCTTGTCATCAGAAAAACATGGCCTTGTGTACATGAAACCTATAATCTTGCAACGTGTCCTAAGGTAGAGTGCGGAACAGAAGAACATCCCAGAACAGAGCAAGCGGCCTGGTACATGAAGAGGCATAGGCACCACGTGATGGCACTCCATCGGTGAAACTACCAGGCGACCAGTATCTGGTTTTATGGTGGGTATGGGTTTTGGGGTGGCAAGAGTGTATGCTTTGGGAAACAAGCATTGGCATAGCCAATAGGTCTAGCCTTCGGGACCTTATAAGCTTTTAGTCATGCTTTACATTACCCTGGGTGGAAGTGTTAACACATTTATGAGGCATATTATAGAACTGCATTGAGAAGTACTTATTTAAACTGTTATTTTGTACAACTAAACTGCAGGGTAGATAAAAACAATAATAATAAGGGAGCAAATTAAACTGGGACTGAATTGAACAGAAGGATTGAGATGGTATAAACATAGGGCACCAGCAGCTGGTATAACATTGTCAAGAACTAAGTTCTTCTCTATACATACATTATAAATATGTGAATACATCCTTCTATGATAGTGGAATGGCCTTTCAAATCAAATTGCATAGTAAAAACATATTTGTTCACTAACATAGCAAATCGATGCACTTCAAGCAGCTGCTAAACTCAAGTCTAGGTGACCTGCTTCGCTTCCTTCTGTTATGCATGGTGCTGCTACAAAATACAAATAATAAAAGGGGGGAGTGAAGAACTGCTTAAGCGCAGTACAAGTGTACTTGCTGGGCACTGTATAAGACTAAGGAGCATATAACAAACAACATTGACAACAACTGTTTTAAAATATATGTAGAGCAGGAAAACAACAGATTGAATAACCATGCCTGAGGCAAACGAGGTTTCAACATACAAGCACACCTGTAGGAGACAACACAATAGGACTCCGGCCAGGGGCCCGCTACTTCAGTGCAAACTGCATTCTGGTCAGTGTAGTCTTCTTACCCATCACATTTCGCAGATATACAATGTAGACTCACTGGTGTTGTACGCGTGCAGCTCATCAACTATCCCGCTTCCGAGCACCACGATGAGCTCCTTGATGGCCACTGCACGATGTCTGTACCGACCAGCTCACCACCTGCTTCCAGCATGGCTGCAGGGCGTTGGAGGTGGGTAGGGAGGCGGGGCACCGGTGGCTGCAGTGGGTGTAGTGGCAGCCATTGCAGCCGAGGAGAAAAAACTGCAAATTTGACGTAATCAGCAGTCTGCACATGAAAGAAGCGCTGACGCTGTCCAACAAATCTTTGATATTTTGGAGAAAGTCTGCGGAAGTCATTTACACCAGAAGGGCCTCGTTTTCCGTTTCAGATGAAAAGCTTCCACTTTTATCGGAAAGCATGAATTTTCATTACCAAACAAGTGGCCATTCAGGGGCAGCTCCCTATACTCTCTCTTTAGTTGTGCATCTCAGGGTGCAGTGGTGTCTCCTTTCTCTGAACACTGTTCCAAGCCACTTTGAACCGAGAGCCCGACAGGTGCCCGGGTGGAACACTAAAATAAATGTGTGCGCTTCTGAATATGTTTACCTGCCAGAGGCTACGTTGTGTGCATGCATGATTGCACGTTTGCTGGTGGATGTGTTTGTGTGTGTTTCAGCATGCCTGCTTGTATACTGGTGTGTACCTTTTGTTTTTGAGCGTGTGTTTTGTGCATGTGTGGTAGTGTGTGCATGTGTAAGTGTTGGATTGTACTATGTTGTGCACATGGCGGTCAGTGGAGGCGTTTTATCCCGTTTCTGACTTTTAAAATTATTTGCATGGCAGCCTATGAGGGGCACCATGCTGATTAAAAAAATATATATAAATAATGGAGCAATAGCAGCCCGTAATGTATGGAGTCTGCTACATTTTAGGGATTCACATCACAAGCTCACCAGAAGCCCCTCCGTTGAATGTCCTTTGCCTCAAGCAGGATGTACATCCCTTACTGACTATGCCGACTATGCCGGGATCTATACTATTTATTTTAGTTATCAGCCCTTGCAAAGCCCACATGCATGTCCACACATGTTCAGAACAAGTCCAGGGCGCATCTAGACCATGCTCGGGGCACGGGGCTGATGGAGAGATTTCAAACGAGTTCAGACTTCGCTTTGATGGGGTAGATTTGGTAGATGAACTCACAGCTGCACGGAGCCAAGAGAAGGGAGGCACTCATGGCAGAAAAGATCCATAGTATTAAGGGCATTACAAGACTATCCGGAGGGCACCAGTGCACAGCTGAAAAGCCTGCACCTGAAGGGGCACGAAGAGGCCCGCGGCCTTCGAGGGACGGAGTAGAATGTGGACGAGATCTCAGAACAGCAGCAAGCCTACACAGATCATACCGGAAGTAATGCACAAGAATGACCTGCAAGCAATTCTGCGACCCTAACACTACTGGGCCCGAGGCTCCGTTTCTTTCAGGTAAAGGCACCGCCATAAAGGCCATGCCCGGCTCGAGCGCTGGCACTAGCTGGCTGAAAAGGGCAGCATTCCTGGAGGTAGAGAGCTTGCGCTTGCGTGCCAGAGCTGTGTGTAATTAGACTGACCTATTGTCTTAGGACCAGACTTTTCTGCAAGTTTCACAATCCGGTGAAGGGGCAGCGAAAGCACTAACTGTCCTCCATTCCATTCCAGTGGAACAAACCTAGGGTGAGACCTAAGAGTTTAAAGTAAACGAGCGCCCAGTGGGATGGATAAGGTTGAGCAGCCGGTAATGTACACAGGGTTGGTGAGAGATTAAAAAGCGCACGCACCTCGCGCGGAAAGTTGACAAAAAAAAAAGGAATGCAGCGTCCCGTGAGTGGCGCACTGAAAGTTTAAACAAGCATTGGCTGCACGGCCGTGAAACTGACACAGCTGTGAAAGTGAAACTAATATCGCATGCTGTGAAAATGAATCTGACGAAGAGGGAGGGGGAGAAGGAAGGGGTAGGGTGCCTGCAAGTGGTGAGAGCGGCATAGGAAAGCCATAAAGGAAAGACAGATGGCGCCTGATAAGAAACTGAAGCGGCAAAAGTGAAAGTAATCACGCTCCAGATGGCGCCTCGGGCGCTGATAGCTGGCGGCTGCCCGCATGCATGCGCTCGTGACTGCAAGCGCCAGGCCAGCAGGAGCCTGGGGTAGCATTTTTAAAAGCACATTACTAAATGTCTCAGGGCAACGCATGCGCTGGCTCAGCGAGACCTAAAAACACAAACACACACACCACCCCCCACCCCTTTAGCATACATTGGTTTACAACTAAATTTTGTTGTAAAGGCATATGCATGGTAAAGGCTTGCGTGGCAGTCTTGCGGTCGTTGTAATGACCACGTTGTAAAGACTTGCGCGGTTCCGTCATACTTGACTGACTTGGAGCATCTGTGCTTCAGGGATTTATCGCCATCTCTCTTCAGCAAGGTAGGATTCAGCAGTTGTTTTAAGATGTCAGGGGTTTTATTTATGTATGTCATGAATTGAAGCGTGCTCGTAAGCACTTCTTGAAACCTCTATTTTTAAAAATTAACCTAGCTGCAAAAGATGCTCTAATTTGTTTTGTTTCTAATAAAAGTATTTATTTTAAATGCTTGAGATCTTTCAGGTTTTTATGCTAAGCTGTGTAGTAGTTTGTGTGGTGAAAGCTCACTTTTTACAAAGTTTAATAAAACCGAATATTATTATATACTGGTAGGTGGGAGCTGGTTTAAAGGCTAATTGTCTACAATGAAAACACTCCTCCTCTACCTTGACACATCTAATTGGGGTCAGAGATGGCTATATTTAAGGCACATCCAGCTCACTGCTTGGTAACCAATGGCTTGATTAATGCTATGTGTAATAGGTTGTTAATGTTTTAATGTTCAGAGCAGCATCACTCACAGTTGAAACAAGCATTTGAAATGCAATAGGTCTCGCATTATTAAAGTTTGAGCTATTGGTGTTGCATTATTTAGCAATGCCAATAGCATAAACTTTAATAATGCGAGACCTATTGCATTGCAAACGCTTGTCTGGCTTGGCTTTCAGATATTGTCAGTACTTTTTTTAGTCTGCCTCTTATATCACGCAAGAGACTGGCTCCTAAACAACCCCAATCAAATATAGGTGCTGTATACTACTCTTATAAAACTGAAACTCATAGCAACATGGATATGACAAAAATTGTTTTGGTATACTGAGTTAGTTGCCTTCTTTCATCGCTACCACTCTTCCTTATCCATTTTTTAATTGCAACAGTCAAGAAGGATAAGTGAACAGGACATTATGATAATGCAAAACTTGTAAGTGGACAGAGGTAATCGGCATTACGCTGTCACCTGCAAACTTAGAAAAGTGTACGGAGAAGTGTCTGACTCCTTCCACCTGCAGAGGCAGGTGTAAGGTTTCCTAAGATTAGACACAGACTGTCTTACGCAACAAGGAATGAAGTCGCTCAGGTATATATTGCAGAAAAATAATGAAACTGATTTGTAATCAATTTTGTGGGCCTGAAAAACAGATTTAAAAGTGTGAGGTACGTTAAGGGCTTAAACAAAATGGGCAAGAGTACGGATTTTAAAAGAGAATAGGAAATAGTTTTAAATAGATGGAGCAGAGTACGGATTTGGATGAGATAAACCAGAGCAAGGAATTTAGTGGTAATGGGTCAGTGTAAGGAAAGGTATCCTCCAACTCTTCGACAGCTATGAAGTTATTGAGTAGCCGAGCATTTTATAACTATTAAATAATAATAACAATAATGCTAATAAAGAGTTCAAATAGAGTATGAATTTTAGTGAGTCGGGAATTTAATGAAAAGCAGCTAGAGTGAGCCTTTTAGAAAAGATGAACGCATGCACGGTCTTTAGAGAGATGGATAGAGCAATAACTCTAAATCAGAAGGGGCCAGAGTCATGGAGGTTGATTTGTACAGGCCTGATAAAATGTTTCAAGGATTATAGGCTTTAAAGGAAATTAATCCAAAGTCGGGGATTTTAAATATTCTAGGCAACAAACATGTTTTTTGGGAGATGGGTCTTTGCATTAGATGGTGCCAGAGTAAGAGCTTTAGACAAGATAGGACCAGCTTCAGGCTCTTAATGATAGTGGTCGAGGTAAAGTTTTCAAGGACATCCGCCAAAGTAAGGGTGTTAAAAGAGGTGCTCAAGAGTAAAGGCTTTAGAAGAAAGGTGCCTTAACAAGGGCTTTAAACCGATGGGGAAAAAATTAGAGCATTAATGAGATGAGCCAAATGGGAACTTAAAAGGAAGTTATTGACTGACATTAATAATGCTCTATCTTTGACGGAAGGTGGAGAAGACGAAGAGTATGCCATAGAAATCTAGACTGTTGAACTGAGATGTTAACTTGAGGGTCTGCATCAGGTATCCAAATACTTCTGTTAAAGTGGTCTTTTCCCCCTCAGTTGGTGGTGAAATGTAGATTTTCTTAGTAAGTTATGTCAGAAAATCTTAATTTGATTAAAGACACGGAGGCGAGTATTATAATAGGAACATCCGGTCTTGTCGTAAAAGTAAAGATTGTATTGTAACATTTCTATTGCACTTTCTGATGGCGAAAGATAAAAAAAAAATCTCACAAATGTCTAAACATAAACTTTAGTTCCCTGCCCTGTCTCTACAAGTTTTCCTTACAGTTCAGAATGACAGCAACAAATTAAATGATCAACTAATGACGACTATGAGAACAGTTGGCTGCAGAAAAGAAGCCCTCCATAGCTAGCAGGAGAGTGCGACAGTGAGTAGTGTTCAATAACAGTAACAGAAACTTTTTCCCTGATTCTTCCAGTTCCCATAATGTATTCCTATGTGTGTATACCTTTTTTCTGCAATAGGGGCCTATACATTAGTACAGCTCTTGTGTCAGAGCTTATGGTCGAAGTGGTGTAGCATGGCACAGCTAAGAATCCTTAGTGAAAGACACCTGGTCTGATTCACAAAGACAGTCGTAAATCTCCTGATTTTTGATATGTTTACTCACTGCAAAGATTTACAACTGCTTGAATGATTCACAACATTCTTTGGCTTTCATATATGTTCCCTCTGAGTTCCAAGACTACTGACAAAGACGTATGTCATTTATTCATCTAGAATTCAAACGACCCATGTTCCTCATAATTTTCTTGGTTGAGGAGATTTCGCATGCATAGTCGTAGAACATTAAAATATTGTAATACATATCATTTGAATTCCTTTTTGCTTTCATAGTAAATGTTTATGAATCCCCACGAAGGTAGGCAGTGAGCATGCCTTCCTTGTTTGCTTACTTTTTTTCCTTACCACGTCTAAGATTCGGTGGTATGTCAGAAATTTCCTCTGACATAAATATTGTGTCCTAAATAACATTTACAAAAATATTGTCCCATTAGGTACCGATTTTCTATGGTTAACTCATATGAGGCAAAAAAAATTGGGAAATATCTAGGACATATTATTTCTGTTTGGCAATATTCTAGTACCGCACCCTGATAATCATGAGCAAAAAGCCATTTCTATGAGTCTCCGCCTTCTTATGATTGGAGAATTTATGCATACTTTGTGTGCATGCATAGATGGATCTATGCATAGAAAATGGCTTTGTAAATAACCTATGGTTACTGAATGAAGATGTTAAGGCCTATTCCATGTGTAAGTTGCACTTACACCCATTCAAGCACCATGAATACCGCAATTTGACGTGTCTTTTAGTGCTCTCCAGCTCTAATTTAGGGGACCTCTCTTTACTGTTGGAGCCAGAAAATTATAGACCAATTGCATTTTCCTCTTTCATGATACAAGGGTTGTCAGAACGCCATCCAGAGGGCCATGAGCCAAATAGGAATTACAGGGCCCAAGCTGTGGCGGTTGAGGCATTTTCCTCCTGATGTCCCGGGCCTGGCCTACTATGAGCTAAGAGTAACTGGACCAAGTACCCTTTCAGCACTTGACTCTCAGTGGTAACGGAGGTCGAGCAGACCAAAGCTTGTCAGAGGAAATAGGTATAAGGCGAGCACTGATTCACAACTCAAAATGCATCCAACAACACCCAATGAACGACTGTCTGGTCAAATACTTGCTTTTACGTAAAAAAGAGTATTGATCTACTAACACAAAGTACAATACAACACACGCAAACAATATAAATAGACTTCTTGAGGCAAGTCTATTAGCATTACTTGGGTCAGCTTCCCACTCCTACCTCCTCATTTATGTCTGAATGTTAGTTCTTATTCCCTGTTCATATGTGGCGACATCCAAGCTAGGCCCCGCTAAAGTATTCAAGTCTTAAAAGTTCTATGAGGGCTGTTTAGCAATATCACTCAGTCCCTGCCCGGAGAGCATTAATTCAGAGCAAGTTCTCCCAGGGACTGGCAACCTGTTTGTTAGTCATACCTGATCTTGCAGAGTAGCGGTTCTGAGTCCCCAGATGTCCCTTGACAGCCCAGTGGTGTACAAACAGCTGGAAGCTGCAGTCACGGTGGCCACTTTTCTCGGCACTACTCCGGTGCACAAAGTCTGTCCCGGGATCTGGGGGTTAGGTCTCATTCGTTTTTGCTCTCATTCTTCACAGAAGAGGTCACGGCCTGTGATCAACCAGAAACACGCACACACACAACAGCAGACCAAGTTCAAGCACCTCAACTCCTTCAGTTTTAAAAAATCAACAAATTAAGTGCACGGCCTGTGATGTCTTCTCAGCTGCACATGGGTTCAGGACGATGGCCCTCCTCCTTGCATATAGGTAGGGTTGCAGGAGCATGTACAGGGCAACGTCTTGCTCTTTTCACCGCAGCTCTTGCCTTGCAAGCTGTATAGGCTTACAGCCCTCTGTCTCTCACAGAGTAGCGCCAAGGGCGGTAGATCTTATTCCTCAATGTAGCCAGCACCTGGCAAGGGGCTTGCGGACTTTGGCACATGATCTAGTAGTCCGATTGGTGCGGTGTTCCTAGCAGTTCTGAATCTCAGACACCGTTCCAGGGATCCACGCAATGGGGTCCTCATTGGACCTCACTCCCTCCAAACGATCTTGTTCATCTCACAGAGCCCACTAGTATTTGGTAGGTACAAGCTGGCGCAACAGGCGAGTGTTCTTGATCTTCCTAGGTGTTTCCCGCTCACCCAGCATGGAAGGCTGACAGATACTTGGTCCCAAGTCTTGGTCACAACAGACAGAACTCATGCTGAGCCTCTCCACACTGATGCACAGCTTCAATTTGACAATTTGAGCAATCCACAAATCTGTCTGGGGAAGCCTTTACTTCTCCCTGCTCCTCCAGCAATCCCTAGTTCTCCCTAAACAGAACCCAGTGCCTTCCATGTATTGTGCTCTTCACTAGTGCTCACATACCCCTGCACACACATGCATACGCATGCAGTCTCTACCGTACTGTATCTCTTCCTTGGCACATATACATCCTAGCGCACTCATTCAATCTCACGCGCTGCCTCCAATGCGTTGTACCTTAATGTAGGCACGGGCACATCGTAGTGTGCACACCTAGCTGCTCGTGATACTCCCTGGCACTGTACCATCTCTCCAGTACAAATATATTGTCGCACTCACAAGCAACCGCTCAAGTTATTGTCCCTGCACTGTACCATCCCTCAGGCACGAGTACATCCTTGTGTGCACACGCAACGACTCTGGCGATTTGGCCCGCACTGTATGTTATGTTATGTTATGTTATAACAGATTTCTTAGGCGCTCTGTCACCAGAGGTTTCCTGGCGCTGATTGGATTGGGAAAGAAGGGGAGGAAGCAGGGGAACAAAGGAATTTAGTGGGGGAAGAGTGTTGTTTTTAGGGATTTCCTGAAAGAGAGGAGGGAACAAGATGACTTAAGTGCAAGAGGGAGGGAGTTCCACAGCCTAGGAGCTAAACAAGAAAAGCTGCGGCCACCTGATCTTGAGAGTTTGAAACGGGGGACAGCAAGGAGAGAGAGGTGAGTAGACCTCAGGGTGCGAGGGGGGCGATAAGGAGTGATAAGGGCCTTGAGGAAAGCAGGGGCGGGACCAGTGAGAGCTTTAAAGATCAGACAGTGAACCTTGAAAGTGATTCTTTCGTTCACTGGTAACCAATGAAGATGGCGTAGTAAAGGTTGGGCCGACTGCCATTTGGGGGTTTTATAGACCAGCCGGGCGGCCTGGTTTTGGACGATCTGCAGCCTCGATAACAAAGATTTAGGGAGACCGTAGTAGATTGAGTTCGAGAAGTCCAGCCGGGACATCACCAGGGCTATTAGGACTTGCAACAAGGCTTCAGGTGAAAGGAGGTGAGCGACTTTCCGAATCCTGTAAAGTTGGAACATGCAGGAAGATGTTACTGCGCTCACCTGTGCCTTGAGGGTGAGCCCGGAGTCAATCAAGACTCCGAGGCTCTTGACACATCCAGCAGGAGAAGGTGGTGTTCCGAGCTCAATCGGCCAGTACTGAGGGCTCCAAAAATGGGCACTTCTCCCCGGAAGGAGGAGCTCAGTCTTGCCCGGATTGAGCTTGAGTTGGTTTTGGTTCATCCAAACCTGGATATGTGTCATGGCAGTCTGGAAATTAGTGACAGCATCGGGGGAAGTGAGGGGAAAAATAATTTGTAAATCATCCGCGTAATTAAACACGGTGATATCCCATTTACCCAGGGAGTGAAAAAGGGGTTGAAGGTACAAATTAAAAAGAAGGGGAGACAAAGATGATCCTTGAGGAACTCCGCAGGACGAGGGAACACTGGTGGCGCAGAAGGGATCCATGCTTACTGCCTGGGACCTCTCCTCGAGGAAGGATTTAATCCAAGACAGAGCAGCCCCACCGATTCCGGCGGATTCGACACGGTGGATTAAGATGTTATGGTCCACCGTGTCGAAAGCCGCCGATAGATCGAGTGTACCATCTATTAGGCACACACACGTACATCCTCGTACAGCACACAATCCAATACAGGCCAAGGGTTGAGTTAAGTACAGCAGCTGAACTTTAATGGGGTGGGCTCGGAGGCTCTACTCAAGTGACAGATACAACAGACCTGTTCACTCTACTGATCACTGAAATCCCTGTATGCTGCCACCGCCACGCTCGTCCTACCTACCTCTAGGTGAGGGCAGGAGCCTTACACGTCCTAGGGGTAACGCTTTAGGCGCCCCCACTCGATCGAAGCAGACCGGAGTCCATGAGACATGCTAAGGTCATAGCACGCATGCATGATCCGTGTTTGCTCATCCGTATATCACTACAGTTGGGGTACTCAGGACAGGGGCACATGTCCGCCACCATGCAAGGGACTTTTCCATCCTAACAAGGGTCCAATCGCAGCACCTTCGCCTCCATCTGAGCAGACTGAAGCGAATCAGCAGAGTCTTCTACAGCTTTTCAAATCAACTATCGGTGAACCTTGTGACGCAGGCCATGCTCGTGTCCGCCCACAGGAAATGACGCCTTAGAGGTCTCACATCGGCCGCATGCTCGTGCCCGTCCACAGGAAGTGCAGCCTTACAGATCTCACGTCAGCCGTGTATCTTCTCTCTCTCTGAATCAGCACGATCCTCAAAAAAAATTGTATTACAAGATTTGCTAGGTTACGCCTGGCATTCTGCATCAGTCACAGTGTTCCAGGAGTTCTTCAGAAAGTTTTTGGAGAATAGACAACTCAGACTATGGGGAGGTATAACCTTAACTTAATTTAATTGTACACAATGCACACGTGGGGAAATGCCATTGCTGTAATAATTTTTTTCCTTTTATTTTTTTCTGTCCACAGGGAAACCCGTTTCTCCTACACACCAACACATAGGGGTGGTGTTCACTTCTCCTTCCCACCATGGGTGAGGATTTACATCTGCCCTGGTAAATAGTAAAACTCTGACCTTTTCCAGAGTAGAAAGAGGTAAAGGAGTTTGTGAATACCCACAAATCTGTTAGTTTGAAGGGTGTGCATACGAAAGCTAAACTTACAAGCACAAATAAGCTTGTAAATCAGGCCCATTTTGTGGCGGAACATAGCATCACTATATGGGGACAAATGGCTTTCAACAACTGCTTTCCCAAATTCCCACTAAACCTATGTGCCCACCCCCCCCCCACCAACATGCACTAACTCCCAAATGTGCAGACGTCACTCAGTTCCCAGACTGCACTATGCACCTTTTTCTTTTTATTGACTGGAAGAGTTTTTCCAATCAGATCTGGCCTGAACAGGTCCAGAAACGTCTTTCTATTCCTGGACAGGGGTCACACTGAAACAGCAGACTATGACCTGGTGGCCAGCAACACTGGCACAGTGTCAACTATGGCTTTATTGGGGCATCTAGTGAATGACGTCACACTGCGTTTTACCACCCAATCAGATGTCACTAAACAAAGAGGCGCTCCAGGACCCCTTCTGGTAATTGCTAACATAAAATTAGGTAAGAGGACAAGCTTTTTAATTTTTACCAGAGAGCCTCTTTAAACAATGTCATTGATCACAATACTAAGCCATTCAAAAATACCAGAAAGCGTACCATGTTAGCCAGACATAAGACCAGACGGAAAAGGACAGGCGGCATGCTGCTCCTTGTTGCTTAGTATAATATGTCAATATGAAAAACACAGTCCTGCACGCATAAATGTGTTTTTTTCTGAAAAAAATCATTTAAAAATGTTGTAGACATAAATGTTACATGTTTAAACAGATTAAAATAAAATCAATGTTTCAGCAGTCCTGGGATCCTTGCACAGTTACTAGGTTAAGAAACATTCTTTACAGACTAGAAATAGGCGGAAAGGTGCATGCGGACTTTGGTGTGCTAAACGCCAACATCCGTGTCTTATTCCCCAAATAACTCGTAATAGGCGTTGTTTATCGTGCCCGATAAATAACGAACCTCAGGGTGTCGTTATTTACCAGGTGCGATAAATAGCACCTTTTCTTGTAATCAAGCCGTAGGTGCTATAAGTGAAACAAATGTTGCCATTATCTCAAGTAATTACCCTCAGCAAGGGAATATATATATATATATATATATATATATATATATATATATATATATATATATATATATATATATATATATATATATATATATATATACCTTGCATTACTCAACCCACTCAAAATATTGCCACAGCACTTATCTGAGGAGAAAAGTCTCTAGTTCAAGGAAAAATGTCTCTCAAAGAGACACTTTCTACTCAAACTAGACTCCTGTAAGCAAAAATCTAACAAAATGTCCTGTTATTTGAAATGGAGAAGATTTTACGCATTTCAAGGTGTGCAAAATTGATGAATTATACGTGATTTCACAGGAGTAACAAACATTTTGCACGGGCCTATTTCCCACATTTCCAGTAACTTGGTATGCTGAGTGCCACTGCTTTAAAAGGAAAGGCCTCATTAAAGGAATCAAAGGCGCTGCTGCTTTAGAGCAACATTTCCTGGACTAAATTTGATATTTGATATTTATGGGTATTTGTATAGCGCGAGCGTTCGCCCCCAGGGGAGCATCATGGCGCTGGGCGAGTTACAGAGGAATAACTGAAAAAGTGTGGTGAATGGAAGATAAGGCTAGATGGCAGCCAGGACAGAGGAGTCTGGTAGTTTGTAGACCCATGTCTTGAGAAGTTTCCTGAAGTTATTCTCATTGTTAATGGCTCTAAGGTCAGCGGGTAATGTGTTCCATGCTTTAGCTGCCAGAACATTAAAGGATTTTCCTCCTCTGGTCTTATATTTAAATCTGGGAATTTGAACAAGGTTAGTCCCAGAAGATCTCAGGCAGCGCGAAGGATTATATCGCTTGAAGCGGTTTGCAAAGTAACGGGGTCCTGTGTTTTGCATGGTTTTGTGGACTGTAAGAAGCAGTTTGAAAAAGATTCTTTTGTGCAGTGGCATCCAGTGAAGTGAGTTCAGGGCTGCAGATGCAGATGACCTTCTGGGGAGTTGTAGTACTAGTCGGGCTGCAGCATGTTGTAGGCTCTGCAACTTCCTGAGGGTAGATTTTTTCACCCCGGCCATAAGGCCGTTGCAGTAGTCAAGTCGGGAAAGTAAAAGGGCTACCGCGACTGACTTTCTGGCTGCAATTGGGAGGAAATCAAAAAATTTCCTCAAGGATTTTATTAGTCCAAAGCATCGACCGGCAGTGATCTTAACGTGGTCGTCAAAGGTGAGGGAAGAGTCAAATTGTACGCCCAGATTTCTAGCTGATGTAACTGCACTAGGAGGGGCCTCGGATCCTGTGGGCCACCAATCTTTAGGGGAAAAAGAAGGATTCTTGCCTAT
The DNA here is from genome assembly GCF_964263255.1 of Lissotriton vulgaris. Lineage (NCBI taxonomy): Eukaryota > Metazoa > Chordata > Amphibia > Caudata > Salamandridae > Lissotriton > Lissotriton vulgaris. The sequence continues at coordinate 165,089,489 of NC_141699.1, read as the reverse complement.
TGGGATGATCTCTGTCTTTGCACTATTACATCTAAGATGATTAGTGTTTAGCCATCCAAAGACATCAGAGAGGCAGTTTTTGAAGCGGAGCTCTGCGTCCGTACGCTGTTTGTCAATGGTGACGACCAATTGAGTGTCGTCAGCGTAGGACGTGACCAGAATCCCATGTGATTCTATCACAGCTAAGAAATACACCATACCTCAAAAAAACAGAAACACACAGGACGATGCTGAGATTCTATTAATGCCTGAAATATTGATTTCTGCACTGTAAGAAGCTGGGCCATTAACTCCCAATACAGGTGCTTTTACCAGCTAATTCCGGTGAGAGTTTGATGGCACTGTGAAGCAAACATGATAATACTGGATATTAAAATGGTCTGCTGCTACAGCCATCAATCATACAGGAGACCACAAAGCGCATCCCCGTGCTAGGGGCTCTGAGCTATCACATATAATTAACAACACAACATCCCCCATGCTTTGTATTTTCAAACCAGCCCTTTCAATACTAGCTTCAATACAATGTATATTTAATCTCATTATGACTAAAGCTCGTGTCTGTTTACTCCACAAATGGCCTACAAAGAGCAAGCAGTAGAAGCATGGATTTAAACGTGACAATATCGCTGTAGGCAGTAAGCAAAATCAATATATTGTGCACTTTTAGGTTTACAAATAATTTATTGAGCGTTATCCCACGTTGCGAACTCACCAAAGGCCAGATTCACAAAGTAAAAAAAGAAATCTGCTATTGTAGACTTCCTCATGTATTCAGAGTAGATTTCTGACTTTTATAGGATTCTACAAAATCTCAGACGTACTCCTGGAAATCAGTGCAAGATGTGAATTTCCAGGTGTAGGGCTAGGTGGTTACTCATGAACAATTCTCTTAAGCATGGAAGAAATGCGCATTTACACATTGTGAAGGAGTCTCCCAACCATTTGTTTGCAGGAAGCACATTTGATACACAGAATGATTTGATACACAGAATGAATCTGCACCAGCACAACATCTGGGTACAAATGCACAAATGTGTACTCATTGGCTAAGCCACAAATGTAGAAGGATTATATTTTTTGGTTGAATTTGGTACAAAATTGGTGCATTTAAAAAATGGCAAGCTAATGGTGGAGGACAAAATAGCAGAATTTACAAAACACAATGACAAACTGATATTTCATTAATATGATATTGCATAATGTATTTTTGTCATGGAATAGCAATCTGATGTTTTACCAAAAAAAAACTGATCTTTTAAGGAAAACAATCAGCTTCTGGGGTTGTGGGGGATACAGTTTTCGAGCATAACATTTCTGTTTTTCTTCGGGAAATACACAGCTAGAACTCGAGTAAAATGGAACACATTTACTAAAAAATGCAAAGCTGGTATTTCAGGACAAAATGAGTTAGTTTCCTGGAACTACAAGCTGATATGTTTGGACAGAATGAGGCCATATCCAAACGTTATACTTTACGCTATTTTAATAGTACGTGTTGTTTTAGGGGTATTTACTGCTGATAGTATGACGCTTTCTCTCTTCTATGATGGTTAATTCATGACTCTTATGGAGCATTTCACGATCTTTATTGATGACATTTTTTCATCTCATTATCAATACATATAACTGCCCCTAGGCCTCAGCCCGTTAAGATATAGCTCAAATCTGAGGCCTGTAACATCCAACCAGCTGTCTGAGGCTGTAAGGTCTCTAAACCACAATAGCAGCCCGCCCTCCCAGAATGTAAGCTCTCTCTAACATGAGAAGTGGTCCTTTTGTTTAATATCTGAGGTTGTGAGACAGTGGTAATTCTTCATGTTCAAATACCGTTTCATTCCATTCCATTCCATTATTTGGAATCTAAATGGACAGGCATGATGGGAAAATTAATAGATATGCAGGGCAGACTTGAAGGGAGGTGCTATACAAGTGAAATCCAGATTCTGTACATTTTCAGCCCTCTACATTATTCTGTGGTACAGGTTTGTTTTGAACTATCAAAGCCACAATGAAGGCAGGCTCTGCAAAGAACTCTATAATACTGGACCTATAGGAGCAGGTTGTGACGACATAACCATCTCCCAGAACATACCAGCGAGGTTGCTTTTTATTGATGCCTCCATGTCATATTGTTCTTGTTCTTCTTTTGTGTTGACATTGCGGTGAAATGGAGTACAATGGTCAGAAAGTTAAGGATAACAAGTGGACCAGGTTGGTTCCAGACTTGCTCTAAGAACATCAAAGTCTCTGACGATTTACAATGTGTGTGTCTGTAATAAGTAAGGCATTAAGTCAGCAATTACTTTTCATCCACCATCTAATTTTAAAGCTCTTGTTTACTCCTTCATACTTGTGTGAGATCATCGCATTCCTCACTGTGCTAGAGATTGAGTGTTCTGTTCAGGATAACTATAATAACGTCTGATGGCTAATTTAGCAATCACATATCGGGGTGCAAGTGAAGGACGAGGAAGGCTAGGCCCATGCCGGATTTTAAGGATAACCATGGTCTCTGTAAATGATGTTCATTTAGATTCAGAGCGTTTAAATGTATTATATGGGGATAATCTGAAAGCCTGGCGTGGATGCTGCCCTCTTGGGCCTACATTGGATCCCCATTTATTTATTTATGAAGGGTATGTGAATTAGGTATAATATCTTCAGAAAGGTTTGCTTCTTTTTTTATGTTCTTATATTAATATTTGTGCATTATTAAGGGCCCTTAAAGTAGAGAGTAAATGTCAATATGAATTGCATATAATATATCTGATTTTGCACGGTAATATTTACACAGCTGATCTTTCAAACTATTTTTTGTTTAATTAAATGCTTACATGTTGCAGATCAGTTTGAATGCGAGGCTCCCTCCATTCTTTTCAGCAGCCGCCAAAGCGCAGACAACAATGATTTCATGCCCCAAATGTGATGCAGTTTATATTGTCATTCTGGAATTCTCCAACTCGTAATCAATGCCATAAAATGTTTTTTTCACTTGATGAAGCCTGCCAAGTTCAAGCCTCGCACCACCACTGGGAAACTGCTTTGCTTTTCAACAGAAGTTAATACATGGTGACAGCGCTAAGTCTATTCTGATTAAGTGCGCTGAAAGATATTTTTGCAGCTTGTAACATGAAATCATTACTGGATTAAGCACAGCATACAAAAATAAAATGTGAACTGTGATCTTCGCAGACTCCCAGGCAAGACAGGACAGTCAGAGCAACAGTCTTTGTTACACAGGAGCTTACATTGGTCTCAATTCAAAAATTGTGTGCAGCTCAACTCTGCTGTCTGGACACAGTGGGACAGAAAACTGACAGCACTTTCTTGGTACAGTTTACGTTGCAAATATTCTGTGTGTAATATTATTAAAACCGCAATTTATGGCTACAGTAACAAATACTGCCAATTACTGACTTATTTAAATAAAGGTAAGAATATAGCATTTCTGACTGTGCTCATGCACAAACAGCCCTGGTTTTCAGACGCATAATTCATTAGAATGATGTCATACCAATTAAGTATTTGCAAGAAATCACTGAAATCACATAATTCACATAAACTTTGGATTTGAACCAGCAGAAAACCTTGAATTTGATTTATGTCATATGTATTCTAAAATATGTTCGAGGTAATGTATAGTTACCTGTTATTTATCCTATGTGCACTAAATCACATAGATTGCTCTAGGGGTCTAAGTCCTGATTCCAGAACATTAACAAGTTATGTGTGTGCCTGACAACTGGTATACCATGACATATAGTTCGAACTGTTTCCTGGCACTAAGCATGTGGCCAAGAGAGACACATCCAGAGGCCTCGGTCGACAAAAATACATTATGTTCATGATTATCTGAAGTCTAAAATGCTGATTTCTGATCTGATATGAGGAAGTAGTGTTCAGACATTAGACTGAAAAATGCCTACATCTCTGGGTAGTGCAATTGAGGTGGAGGATGGTGTGTGCTTGCCTCACAACTCAATCCTGGGAATGCCCTTGTAACGGATGCATGACGGAACCCCACATGCCTTTACAATGCAGTCACTACCCCCACTGTGACATTACTTTACACCGTAAATCCTTACAACAACTTGCTTTAGAGGGTGCTGGACTTTAGAATAGTATAATTTACTATTCCAACTCTGGTCTACGCAGCAGTAGGGAAGGTGTTGAACTTAAAAATACAACACCAGTCCAACAACGTGCCCCTTAAATCAAGTCGTTGTAACGACTTGTGTGGTAAAGTAAAGCGGGGTAGCATTGCAGCAGGAGTAGTGACTACGTTGTAAAGGCAGGTTGGTGTTGTGCCAGCTGGGTAAAGGATGTTTCCCCTTGTAACCTGTAAGTACATTTCTTCTACTTGAGAGTATAACTTCAAGCAGATTGGCCAAGGAATACTCAGACATGATAGGCATTCATTACGACTCTTGCTTTGGCGATGCCGCACATGGCATGGTTTTCTGTATTTGGCATATTATGCAATTGAAATGGTCAATAAGAAAGATCATTTGCAATATTTCAGGGTCTTGTTCTACATCAATTATGAAAAAGCACTTTAAAAAGTTGTATATGTCAAAAAGGGCTGGGCTGCTCCACGGGGAATGAAGGGGCAAGGGTAGTCCTGAATATGTATCGGGTACATGGCAGTAACGGAGGCTAATGCACATTTAGGTCCTTGTGGCCTGATGATTCCACATCTATAAGATGCTTTTAGACCTGGCTCTGGACTTACTAGTGTTCATGCCTACTGACTGAAGCAGAAGAAAATGAAACATGAACCTGGCTAGAGGCTTCAGGGACAGAGCTAGGAACTCTAAATAAATTCTGAAGCGCCCAAACAAGGACAGTAGGGCGCGGGCAGCAGTATGACCACCATAAATATAAGTGACTTCTGATCCACTTCCGTGAGTCATAAGGCGACACTGAATATTCTTCTTAGCGACAAAGATATCCACACTTGAGTTTGAAGAAGGCAAAATAACCTCTTCCTCAGAATGCTCTTTGTAAATTCTCATTTGCAGGAATCACCTGTCACTATATCCAAAGACCCATCAGTGCACACAATTAATATTATTGCTCTATTAACGTATTTATATTCAGCACACCAAACACCCACACATTGCTAAATTGGCGTGTTCATGGTTGCCCTATTTTTTTTTGTGTTTAACCAAGTAGATTTAGAAAGTCATCCACCTCGCTCACTGACTGCTTCTTAAAAAGTTATTTTTTTACATCTTTCTGGTCTCTTTAATTATGGCATATTTTGAATTTTCATAGCATTCATACTTTGAGGGTGGTTGAGTGTAACCTTTAGTTGGACCAATCCTGGTGCATCCTGCATCAATTCAACAATTTTCCACTCTGGTAGTTGCTTTAATCTGTACACATTGCAGTATCCTTGAAAATACAGGACGTTTTGATTATTCAACTAAGTTACAGCTATGTTTGCCACAGGAAACACATTTCATAAGAGTGTTTTGTAAAGTTCAGACCCAACTTTAGGGGCTAATGAACAAGCGCATAGAAACTTGGTACAAATTATCTCCCAGGACAGAATTATAGGAGACTATTTCGTAGTATTAACATATAAAACACAGTTCAGCTATAGGGCCATATGACCCATAAATTGTCTCATCAGACTATGCATTTCATTTTACTGCAATATTCAGAGCTGGTGTCATCTATAGGGTCCATCTGTGACTGAGAAAATACATTGGTGCTGAAAGTGTGCACGATTGTGGCCTATCATTGCATATAAATACAACAAAACAGAACACGCTAGATGCAACTCTTAGATCCTCACACATGTAACAAGCAGCCAAACGTAACATAGTTCACAAAACACAGCCAACTCAACAGCACTCTAACTGAACACAAATCTTTGAACCTTCAGCTATAGCTAGCGTAAACATACCACCCTTCACATGTACTTTGCATCACGATTATACACATGGCTAATTACGGCTAACTAGAAAACAATTTGGTAATGGAAAAACGGACATTCAGCTCCAAAGAAAAATGCAGAGTTTTTTGGTACACTAATCTATACACATAACACACCACAAAGAAACTTATCTGGACCAATCTCATTTTCCATTTACGTTAACCAACACAAACCATTACCAAGCTAGGCAATAACTAAACAATGGTAATCTCAAAACCATATTAAACGGGTGCCCGTATTAATAAAGCGCTCTATAGTTTAATAATGATGGCAGATGGCAAAACAAATGCTTCAATCCAAAGTTTAATGGAGACATGAGTCAAACACCTTCTAGGAAGTTAAAGTTTATTTGTATACTAGAAAGTTAAAGTTTATTTGTATACAGATTAAAATAGGAAGACCTTCTAACATTTGAAAAGTCATTTATGCTGGATTGTTGACACAATATTAACAACGAACACGTTTCGTGGTCCGAGTCATTTCTTCAGAGCATAAATATGATTGATTTTACCAAGATTTTAGGCTCATTCCAAATATTGGGAAGAAGTATTCATAGCCACACCACTGAATGTGATTTTCTTGCACAGTACCATCTGATAATGGATAGCAGGCCAAAATGTAAGTCTGAAAGCAATCTTGTTCATCTATTAAGCCCTGAGAAGGAACCTCTGGTCACGAAACAAGTCCTAGCTGTTAATTTTATATCAATAACATTATAAGAAGGACAAAAGCAACTAAGTGTTCAATAGTAGACTTTTCATTTGACAAGAAATAAACTTACACTTTAACTTTGTTTAAATTGCTCGATTGGTTGCTCCATTAAGCTTTGCACTTTGAAGGTACTGCACAAAGTGAGTGGGAGGGTTAGGAAGGAGGCCCCTAAAAGCGCTGGACAAATGCTCTGTGCTCCAAAATATTAAAGATCTATAGAAAGGTTGCTAACATAAGACAGCATAACACTAGATACCATGGGGCAGATGTATCAACATCCAGATTGCGAATCTCAAATAGCGATTTTTTAGAAATCGCTATTTGAGATTTGCAAATTGGTATGTATGTAGAAAATCGCATTTTTTTTGCTATTTCTTAAAATTCCTTAATTGCGATTAGCAAATTGCGAATCGCAATTAAGGAATAATTTCCCATTCATTTCTCTGGTCCAGGAGGAACCAAAGGAATGAATGTGAAGTTATTCTCAATTTGCGATTCGCAATTTGAGAATCGCAAATCGAGAATAATTTCAAGGGTGCAAGGGTGTCATAAGGACACCCTGATGCACCCCTGAAATTCACATGTGTGCGCATATGGCGCACATACATGCCCTAAGGGCATATATGTGCGCCACATGGCACCTTCACAAGCAAAAAAGTGGTTTTGTGAAAGAAATCGCAAATTACCACCAACTTCGAGTTTGTGGTAATTTGCGATTTCTTAATGAGAAATCGCACAACTTGGGTGCTTCATACATTGCATTCAAGGAATCGCGAAGTTTGCGATTCCTTAAATGCTATCGCAAAATAAGGAATCGCAAATTTGCGATTCCTTATTTTGCACTCAAATTTGCTACATACATACCATTTAGCGAAAATGAGTTCGCAAACGCAGAATTTCGGAGTTTGCGAACCCATTTGAGCTTCATACATCTGCCCCTATGTCTCTTATCACGTTTAAGATGACAGACGTTATATATAAGTGAACTTGATAATTGTGCCTCTCCACATCTGCATGGATTCTGAGGTCTGTGGACAAGTAACAGGTTGCATTCGGCACACCCACTGTCTCAGAAATTCCATTAGAAATGGATGGCACCTGTTTGTTCGTGTTTATTTTTAAAATGCTCTAAAGCACATTAAAACGCAAAAGGAAAATTGAGCAATCTGGAAAAGTGGAGAGGATGGAAGTGCTTTGGTAGGAGTCACTAGGCGGCCCGCCTCGGGGGCTTCTGAATTTAGAGCGCGCCTGCATAGAGCAATAAATGTTGTCACTCCGTATTTAAAAAGAATAAACAACATTTCCAAGGCTGCTAAAAATACAATCCCACTGGGACCCCGCGAGACGCCTTCAAAAACAGCTTCACAGGCGAGAGCGCGGGAAAGCGCCGCGCAAACAGCTTTTAAAAGCCAAATAACTGCTCGTTGGTTTTCACTCTGCGCGTCTCTACTGACTGCGGGAAGTTTGGCGGAGTTAAACCGCTGTAATCTGTTCTGACATATACAGCGTGTAACAATTACTGGCGAATGCAAGGCTGCGAAAGGGCTTGGCACCGGCAAAACTCAAGGCTGAAAACTTCCAGCATTGGAGATAAAACAGAAGTTTCTTCAATTCCAGCTTGTGAGATAAAACAGCACTTAGTTACATTCTATTATTTTCCCTTTACAATGCTCCATGGAAATGCAAGTACACGCTAGTGTAGCGTGCGATATCTAAAGCTCGGCCCAAAGGCACGCAGCGCTGCATTTATGGCCTCAAAACAAGAAGGAGCCAATTCAGTAAGTCTGTCAATGAAGGTGTACATTACATAAAGCGTTATTACTCGTACAAACAGAGGCTGACTACCAAAGTAACAGTCAAAATATGTGTTTACGATTGCCATGAAGATATACGCAGGCTTTAAGATGAGCTTTTTCTTTACAAATGCAAAAAAACACTTTTTTGAATTAGAAAAATGTTTAAGTACTCGTAAAAGAACTTACAGAAAGATTCTCATATGGATAAATCTTCTGGTAAGGGCTAGGAGCAGGAAATCTTGGGCTTGATTGACACATGAGTTTGGAGACACCGTCAAATATACATATTTATGGAACACTCTTTTTACTCCCACCTACAACCTCCCGCCGGAGGGGCCATGAGGACAAATATTAAGGAAAAGGGTTACACAACCACAACTGCCCCATTACCAGCTCCACCTCTACAACCACCCCATACTTTAATCCATCTGCAGGACACCGTGCTATCTTCAGTATCATTCGCTGGCTTTCTGTAGTATTTGTCCACTTGCATTATATCTGGTCTAATTTCGCTTATGTCCGATGTTTAGACTTCACTAACGACTAGGCTGTAATTCTCAAGACTCTTAGATACTTTGGCAAAGTCGCCTCCCTGAATTTGTTGCCACGAAGGACACATATGGTGTTCCTAGCGTTTCAAATCCATTCCCTCTATAATCCAGTGTCAAGGAACACTTTTCTAATCCTAGTACGTCCCCAATACCCGCCGAAATGCACTTTGACACCTCATCAGGGGTAACATGCGCTATATAAAAGCAAACCCTTCTCTCTTTTATCCTCCACTATCCTTTTTTCACTCCAAATAACAAACTCACATGTTCACCACTCAAATTAATTTAATATCTCCCAATACTGATTCACCACTAATCCTTTTTGGGTTCCGGAGTAGTGTGCTACTCACCACAAAATTGCTTCAACGTGTCTGGGGTCAAAAGCGCTATATAAATGCAATTACAATAAATAAAATAATCAGGAACTGTGGTCAGGAGCCCTGCTTGTTTCACAATATACAAGAAACTCTTGTTTGGCTGTGCATAGAAGTAATTAAATTAGTCTACGCATAGCAGAACACAATGGGTGTGTTAGTCTAGCTGCTACGCCCAGTATTATGCACATTGGGAGGCTAGGGAAGTTAATGTTAAGAAATAAGTTGATGTCCTCTACATCCTGACATCTGGTCAAGTGAGTGGCGGCCCAACTCCCTGGGTACCTGTCCCAGTCCCGTCTCCCAGGGAAAAAATCTTGGAGTGGTGCTTGATGACGGCCTTTCCATGTCTCGTCAGGTCTTCAGAACAGTGGCCACTTGTTTTGGACTTATTCGAGTGATAAGAAAAGTCTCCCAGTTTCTGTCCACTGAAGCCCGAAAAAAGGTCGTTGTGGCCCTAATATTGGCCAGGCTGGACTATTGCAATGACCTTTATCTGGGGATAGACAAGGGCCAAGTGCGCCGTCTTCAGCTGGTACAAAATGCAGCTGCTAGGTTGGTACTGGATCTTCCCAAGTGTCATTCGGCCTCTTCTGCTCTCAGTTAATTACATTGGCTCCCGGTAGACCGTAGAGTCTTGTTTAAGACTGTATGCCTCACCCATAATGCATACTACGGACATGGCCCTGTGGGTATAAAGAATATTTTTCAAAGGTACGCTCATTCTAGGAATCTCAGGTTAGCTAATAAAAATCTGCTCGAGGTTACCAGATTCAAAAAGACGAGATGGGGGGAAGAGCCTTTTCACAGGTTGCAGCAAAGGCGTGGAACGCTCTCCCTGTTTCCCTCTCGGGCCAGCAAGTTCACTCAATTTTCCGTAAGACCCTTAAGACCTGATTGTTCCCTGTGAAACAAATCTGAGTATGTATGCTGGCTGTGCCTGTAGGTTCGTCTGCACAGAGCGCCTTGATGCCCTTGGGCTTAGTCCACGCTTTTACAAATTCCCTTTCATTCATTCATTCATTCCTCCTGACATCTTTCCAGCTTGGGACAGTTCCATAGCAAGTGGATACCTTTACCTATTACACGGTCTCCCACATTCCTTGTTGTTTTACTCATCCCAACTTTATGGTGTGCAATACCAAAATTTGATTAGCTTTACCAGGGATTCCCTGCTGTCTGAGCTAGTGGCTGGGGAACTTGCTCTGTGGCACACTGTACTCCAATTCCTTTTTGTTCACGGTCTCTCAGTTTCTGCCCCCATATTTTCTGTCCTGGAGTTTTGTCTTTTAGTGTAGCGTTAGTCAAGAATTTGAATACATAAACACAACCCTTTATACGTATTCACAAACTCCTCTCCAACCCCTTCGCACCCCAGGAAAGACATAAATGTTATTCTTGACAAGGGCAGAAGTACTTCCATTTCAAAGATGGGGCGGGGATTTTCCACAAGGAAAGAGTGTTTTCCCTGTGGAGAAAATATAACAAAAAAAGTTAACAAGAGCATTTGCGCAAGCAATGTATATTTGTTTGAAAATTGAATTTAAAAAAATGTTTCAATGACTACTGACGGAAACCTGCAAATGTCACGTTTCCATGCATTTTTCTGAATATTAGTGAATTCCTGAAAGTGGTATATGATATATCTGCACCCATTCCAGGATGAAAACCTTTGGATGTAGATTTAAAACTTTCTTTAAAAATTGGGACCTATGACTAAGGAATTAGGATAAACATTGATCAGTCAAAATAGTGAAAAGTATATGTAAAGTAATATTGTGGTTGTCTGTTAACTTTAATAGAAAAATAAAAAAAAACGGATTAGTGCGAATTATGATGGTTTTGCAAAGTCTCGAGACATTGAAAAATTCTCATTCGGGTGTACAACTGTCAGACACCAACTAATGGAAAGGGATTTCTAATGGCTAGAGTGGTAAGCAGGACATCTTGTTAGACAGAAGGTTTTACCATGTCGGTTAAATGACATGTTGTCAGCGCTTAATTTGAGATGGTGGATGTCGGTGGAGCCCACCAACACGCATATTTGGGGATATGCTCTTATTTTTCAGCATAAGTCAACAAGCAAAACAGGGAGCAACAAATAAAATGGAAAGAAGAAAAAACGGAAAGACAAAAAAAAGTCACAAAGGGTGAAAACAGGAACCCACGAAAGTTAGATGCAGGGGCAGAGAGTGTCTGGTGGTGGATGAAAAAGGCATAAAGTGGATTTAAGATTACTCAGTCTTAATATTGGGTGCACTGACATTTAATAGTGCCGGCCTTCTGGCAGAGCTTCGAGCACTAGCACTCATTATTTTACAAATGAAGCACTGCACAATCACAACTACTGATGGCCATGCCAATTCTATGTCAGGATCGGAGGCGAGGATTATGCTCTGCTTTCTTCCTTTATTTCTATTCCAGTAGACTTCAACAACCAAATAAAAATCGAACTTTCCCAACAGGCAACAGGAAAGGACTACAACTGTTCAACCAATCAGCTGCCAGTTCTTTAAATATAGGCAGACATCCCCGAATAACTTTCTCTTTCATTCCTGCTTCCAGCAGATAAGTACTGTTTACATTCTTCCTGTTGTTATTGAGATGTGGTTTGTGGCATTTCTACAGTCTTACTTGTTTTATACTGTGTGTATTGTTATTGCAGCGGCAAAACGTGTCAGCGCTCTTTTCATGGCTTCGCTGAAGCCTCGGGAACCACTTGAGTGCAGTGAGATCACCTACCAACTAGGTGGCGTGCACAAGAAGGAGACGCGTCTAGTTGTTCCCTGGGGGATGCACTTTAGTCAGCTTCACTGAAACTGACAAGCTAACGTCCCGCAGAGCCACCCGGAACCCTTTGACCCCCGTTTTTAGGTTTCGCCTGTCGAAAGCTGCGCAAGCAGCGTTTCGGGCAGGCGAAATCTTTTGTTTTGCAGTATGTTGGCTTTGTCCCGCCTCAGTCTTCCATTTGCTAGCTCCATAAATGGAGGCTAGCCATTGGAAGACCGAGGCGTCAGTCATTCTGTGAGGCGACTCGTGGGTGTTCCTGAGATTTTTTCTCATCCAGCCCCTTTGTGACGTCATTCCGGCGGTGGGCGGATGTTATTTTATTTTTATTTTCGTCCTGTTTTGGTCAATTTCAAAGTGTCCTTTGCAGGAGTGGGCTGCGAGATTGAAGTTGCTAGGATGTGGTGGGCTGCGCGATTTCTTTCCTTGCAGGTAAGCGGCATTTTTAAATATTTTTTTATCCCGTTTTTGCCCCCCCTCCCGCTGTCCGTGTGCCCGTTCCCGCCCCTCTACCCCCTCCCGCTGTCCGCGTGCCCGTTCCCGCACCCCCCTCCCGCTGTCCGTGCTTTTCCCGCCCACTCTCCCGCTGTCCGTGCCTTTCCCGCTCGGGCGAGGTTAATTCTGTCCATTTCTTTTTTTTTTTAGGGTTGGAGGGGCTGTCCAGTAGGTCAGATGTCGGAATGAAAGGCTGATTTGTTGCTAGGCACATCCCGGTCAGCCAATGGGAAGCGTGGGCTGTTCTAGTGTGACAGAAATTTATTGGCACAGTCGGGCTTTAGATTTGGCCACCAAGTGCCTCATATTCCGGAATGGGAAGTGAACTGCTTGGGAGGTGAAATCGTGTCAGTAACATATTAGCATATTCCGGGATGCTTAGATTAGGTCGCATGCTGACAGTGATAGTTACGAAAAAGGTCACTTTAATAACCACTCATTCAAACTATCTTATATGCGTGCGTTTATTTATGTAATGTTTTGCAATAAAAGACATTTACAACTACATGTTAATTGTCACTTGCACTTGCCCGGGAGATCACTGTCACAGGGAGAGTATGTATCTTTTTGCATGTACAGAATTCCTCTTGGCGGTCTCTCAAGTGAGAAATATATATATTTTTTCATCAATTTCACCGATAAGCTCCCAGCTTCAATTACATGCAAAGTTGTCCCTTTTTCCACGTTGCTTCAGTCATCTGAGGTCTTTTAATAACCAATGTTTTCGAGCGCTTTAGTTTCACTTGGTCAACTGAAGTGCACCAGGACTACAACTCCCAGAATTCACTCTGTTCTTAAACTAAAACCCAGGAGCGGAGCGCTGTGTCCTCATTGACCGAATAATCTTGTAATCTTTTAATCAGGGTGATGTATAGCCTGGGGCTGCACACATCTACATAAAGTGCCCCGGGGAAGGTCTGGACAGGTGTGAAAACAAATTAGAGAGGAGGACAAGGCGCTGGTGTTAACTTTAATCCAGTCACTGCTCAATAGGGTGAAATTTACTCCAAGCAGCTCAACAATAACAGGCACACGGAGTATTTGTCCATCTTTGCAAAATAGGTCCCTTTCATTTCTGCCAGCGCACACCAGTCCTTAATGTTGTGAGCACTGTCAGCCAATTAGAAGCCACACGACTGTATCCCTGCACTAATATAATCACCTAACACTAAAATCTACACATAGCAAAGAAGGCCTCGTCAATGTAAACATTCTGGCACACAAGTCTCCATCCATACACGAACCAGCCCTATCCGGGGGGGGGGGTTCCCCGGGCCTCTCTCTGCTGCATACCGCACGTGCATCCTTCCATTTCTTTTTACAGCAGCGCCAATGGTTCAGCCCGGAGCCATCAAATCCAAATGTAATTTTTTTTTGTTAGGTCTCGCATTTGCGAAAGATTAAGCTATTGACATTGTAAACGACAATGCCATTTATTTATCTGTTTCCAAAACCAACACATAAATAAACAATTTGTCATTTGCAATGTCAATAGCTCTAATTTTGTCAAAGGCGAAACCGTTGCATTGTAAATGCTTGTTTTACAGGCCTGCAATCAATATTAGGGGACAACTAGGCACCCGCGAAGCGGGTCTGTATATGCAGCATATTTTGGTTCCTGCGCTTACACCCGCCGATTATGTTGTACGGGGGCAGGGCCCAGGCGAGTGATAACCCACTATAGTCAGGTGAGTCAGCACCAGGGCAAAGACTCTAACACGCTCAACATGGCCAAGATCAAGGCTGGGTTGTCAAGCACCATACTAGCCGTGCGCTAATACAAAAATACCGGCAGTTCCTTTGCGATCTGAACCCCGACACACTGCAGGCCTCCCTTGCTGATTTGATATTTGCAGGCCTTCCCCTGCTGCCAGTTGTTTGTGCATCTGCGCAGCTGATCTAGTTTGGACCCCTCTGTGATCCCTAAGTCAGAGCACTCCAGGTTCAGCAATGGAGGATGAAATTCATGTCCTTTTCCTTGCTGACAAATTCTGTGAGGCGATGGATGCCTCCATCTACCAGGTAGTGGAACCTTGAATGCCGACTCATGGAGTTGGCTTATGCCTGCCGGGCTCTTTAAATTTACTGGCTGATTCCTGCCCTGTACTGTGGAGGTCCTCCCTTTTTTAGGCGCACTTTTAAGTGCTAACATGACAATGCGGTGGAGTTAAGAACTTTCGAACAGCTCAAAAAACCCTTAATTTCGCATTCTGCACCAGCAAGCATGGGCGACGCCTTAGGTGCGCAAGAGGAACTGCCTTGTACCCAACCTCCGCCCAGACATCGATGAGGATGAATTCCCACTGGAATTCTAATGATAAAGCAGGCCCCTATCACCCATGGCAGCCTTCCCCTGTCCCCACCCCCTTGAGGCCCTCAGACTCACATGGGGTAGAGCATTTATCCGATATAGTTGACCCAGCACCGTTCGGCGGAGTGAGTCCCCTTGCCCAAAGTCGCCAAATATGTTGCAGGCCACCTTAGGAAACCGAGAGAGGGAGGTCCAGGCCCTCGGCCCAGGTGGCACTCACTCGTGAGTTAGATACCAGAATAGCCACCTGCCTGCAGAAATACATCCAGGCCCCAAAAAGGGTATATATAGATCCTGGAGATTGTGTCAGGACAAGCTTCTAGACATCTGTGGACCCCTTCCCAAAAATTCTAGACCTGCAGAGGTAGCCTCGGGTACTCCAGTTTCACCTGAGGTTCTCTAAGGCTGTACACTAAACGCAGTGATATTCTTAGGCAGTGCGAACGGCGCCCTGTCCACAGAGAGGCGCTGCTCCCTCTTGTTGAAGGTCAACCCCACGCTGGGGGGGGCCACATTCCACCAAGGCTGGAGCTGTGGCACAAAGGGGGCTTTTTGGGGAACCTTTAATCAAGGAGCTTGGCAAATTCATTCCCACTTTTACATCCTTGGATAAGACGGAGGCATCCCCGAACTTCTGTCGGGTTGGACTGGCAGAGGGTGCCCAGCTGGCCGCTTCTATACCTAAGGCCCTTCGAGTGGCCTTAGAAAGACCCACAACCAGTCCCAATCAGGGGAGTTCTTTCCCTCACGAAGAGGTCAACACCAATGCAACACCTGAGGCTCCTCTAGAGGGCAGTTCCAAGCCAAAACAGGTGAGGATTTGTCATTCTTCCCAACAAAAGGTTGGAGGTCAGTTGGCACTATTCAGTAACATTTGGGAGAAGATTACCTCCGCCACTTCAAGATGGAGGGAATCCATCTTTTGAGCTACCAGGTCCACCCTGTCGACTAGATAGTGAACTTACATCTCAAGGATGCATACCTGATGTTCCCTATCTTTCCTCTCTATCCCAGGTTTCTGTAATTCCAGTGACGAGATCAAGTATACGAGCTCACAACCCTACCCTACAGACTCTCATCAGTCCCCTGGTGTTTCATCAATGTACTGAAACCAGTGGGGGAATCTCTTAGGGCTTCCATCTCATAATATATTTAGAGGATCTCCTCCTCTTAGACCAATGTCCATCGCGCCTGACAGAGCGACTGCACGTGACAAACCACTTACTGGAATCCTTAGGCTTTGTTATCAACAACCAGAAGTGATTCTTGGTCCCGTCCAAACAGACATCATTCCTCGGCTTTGTCATCAATTCTGTGGAAAAGACTCTAAGCTTTCCCTTCCGGAAGGTGGCCAAAATTCGCAGGGAGCTGAAAAGGACGTTGTCCAAGCAGATAACATCCCTTTGGCAGGTGGCCTGTGATGTGGGCCTTCTGTCCTCCTCAATACAAGCGACCTTTCCAGGCCCACTCTATTACACAGCTTTTCAAAGTCTCAAGGTCTTCCACTTGTGTAAGGACTTATAGTATTTAGAACAGATTCCCCTCAAGGAGGAGCACAAGGTAGAAATGGGGTGGGGGTTGGCCCACACGGAGGCTTGGAATGGGAGGGACATCTTTGGCTCCAACCCAGATACAGTTATCAAATCAGACGCCAAAAAGTCAGGTTGGGGAGCTCATTGTGGGGACTCCTTTACGGGAGGAAAATTCGCAACGCCATATCAACTGCCTATGGCTAAAGGGGGGGGGGGGGTAATTTGCGATCCAGTGCTGGATGAAGGACGGGGTGAATTGCAGTATCCTCCTGAAGATGGACAACATCTTGGCGGTTTGCTATATCACCAACCTGGGAGGGTACCAAATTGAAAGTTGTGGCGGATCTGGCAAAAGATTCTGGGCCTTTTGCCTATCCAACAATTTCTCCAACCTGGTGGCAGATTGTTTCTCCAGAGAATAATCCAGTATGAGTCGGTGGCAATTGGATCTCAGGGTCTTCAAGAGGCTGGAAGGCCTATGGGGTCCCTTCCCAGTGGACCTGTTTTCCTCCCGGTTAGACCACCAAGTTCCCAGGTACGTCTGCTGGAAAGCCACAAACGCTTTCCTTTAGGACTGGTCACAGGAGAAGGGGTATGCCTTCCCTCCATTCATGATGATCATCAGATTGTCAACACAGGTGAGAAGACAGAAGGTAAGCATAGTCCTGAGCACACTGTTCTGGAGATCTCAAGTATGGTTTCCAGTTCTTCTGGAACTTTCTTAGGATTCGCCAATCCTTCTACCCCTCGCTTCAGATTTCCTTCAGGATCCTCTGGGCAACTGTCATCTGCTAATCCTGACGAGATGCATGCCCCTCATGACAGATTATCGGCTACGCTGGCGAGTCCCAGGACTTTCACAAGAGGATGAAAGAATGCTGGCTGCAGCGTGAGCACAGGGTACCAAAAGTCGCATAGATCGGCATGGTCCAGAGGGGTTCATTGGTGCATTAAAAACAGTCAGGATCCCATGAGGTGAGAAGTGATCCCTATCATGAGCTTCTTGCCATCCCTATGATTCCAAGGTTTGGCCTGCAAAACAATAAACACCTATAGATCGGCCATCTCCTCAGGCTACATTCCCATGTTGGTGTGTCCGGTGGAAGCACACCCTTTGGTGTGCAAACTGATCAGTGGGATACGTTTAGGCGAACTCATATATTTGTCATTATTGCATGTTAATTGGGTCTTATACCTTTTTTGGTCATGGCAGAAAAAAATATTTTTATCACGCAAGGAACTCTCAATGATGCTTGCTATGCTGCTGTGTCTGGTGTCCTGTAGAAGAGTGTCAGATGTCTGAAACCTAGACATCTTGGGTAGGATATTTACTCGCCAAGGAGTCACCTTTCATATCTTTCCATGCACTAATTCAAACTCAAAAGCAGTGCCATACTGTGCTTTTGAAAAAGCCCCAAAATTATGTGTGGTACGCTGTCTGAAAGCTTATGAGAACATGACGGAGGAGTTCTGCCCCCCTCACCCCCCTCAGAGAACGCCAGTTGTTAATCTCTCTCAGGAAAAATAAAAAAGCGGTTATTACTCCCACCATAGCTCGATGGGTCCAATGGGTAATGCAAGAAGTTGGCATTCATGCCTCGCAATTTGGAGCCCATTCGGTCAGAGGTATGATGGCCTCTAAAGCTTTCTCTAGAGAGGCTCGCCTATCATTAATGCAACAGATTGGTCTTCCGACTCCATGTTTAAGCAATTTAATATCAAACCGGTCTTGGACATGGCATCTTTGGTGGTGGATAAGTTTTGAATGAGCATAATCCTCGCCTCCTGTCCTGAGAATGAAAAATTTCCTAGTACACATTAAGGAAAGTTTCAATTCTATTAAGAACACGGAGGCAAGGATTATTCCCACACAAGGTTCATGAGAACTCTTTTCCAACCCAGGAAGATATGGAGGGCTATTCTTAATAGAAAGACTTTTTCAATATAAGCCTCTCAAAAGGTATAAGTATTACCTTTTGCTAGGATGGTGGGGATGTTGTTACCACGTATTGGTATAGTAACTAATATGTTCTTTCACCTAAGGATGTAAGTTTTTCCAATAGTGTAAAGTTATGACTGTATAAAAGTTGATGACACTAGTCATAAAAGTACAGTTCATGAGTTCTCTGTTCTGGATTTCGTTCAGATTCTGGAAATAACAATAATGCAGTGCTCCTGTCACGTTCAAGAAAGAGGAAGTTGATCGGGGGACATCTGCCTATATTCAATGAACTGACAGCTGATTGGTTGAACTGTTGTAGTCCTTTCCTGTTGTCTGTTGAGAAAGTTAGTTTTTCATATGGTTGTTGACGTCTGCATGAATATAAATAAAGGAAGAATGCACACCATAATCCTTGCCTTTGCATCCTTAATAGAATTGAAACTTTCCTTGCTGTTTACTAAGAAACTTTTAATTTTCAGTATCACGAGATTAATCCAAAGAATGTTTTACTGCAAACAGTGCTATGACTTTCACACTGTGGAAGCACGGATACCCCAGAAAATGAATGCGGTTATTACAGGTGTAGACCATTGATGGAGACAATATATAGGATATCTGGATGCAAATTTATCTTTGCCATCTCCCTACCTCCTCGAGGTCGCAGGCTGCCCACTCATACAGACTCTATTGCCAGTACATGCACATTTCCTTGACCTCACCTTACTTGAATCTCTATCTCTTGTCATCTCTTGCATTGACACTGATGGCTGCTTTGTTGCCAGGGTCTATTTGGATTAGTGCAGTTTAATAAGCAGAGTGCTGTCGAACTCACCCACAGAAGCTCTCGCCTTCTCATGCATTGCGTCACCCATATGATTATTCCACTGACTACCCATCCCCAAGAGGCCTTTTTCATGAGCATAAAATCATGTCACAGGCAGAACGACATGGAACAGTGAGGAGCTCATCTCTGTGGGGGAGGAGGAATGTAACACCAGCACATGATGCGGGTCCATTGCAGTGCTATTGTTACAGGAGATGTCTGGTCTACGCCCCACCCACACCGCAAAGATAATGCCAATGACAACCAATAGGAAAGGAGAACTATTCACTGGCCAAATGGGTTCTGGAAAAAACACTGAGGAGCATCTAAGGGTCGGTGGGGCTTTTATAGGAGCTGAAATGAGAAACTTGCTGTGCTACACTACCTGTACTGTGCAGAATAAGGTTTTGTAGCGGGGAGAGTACGAGAATGCACGGTTGCAATTTTTCTTTTCAATGTTTCTTAAATAGTTCTGGGGTAAACCACTGAGAGCAGAATATTCCAAGATTGTAGATGCATGAAGGATGCAGCGTGGAAGAGACTGAAAGCTACATAAAAACTACGGAATCTGCAAAATCTTAATAAATTAAGTATTATTCAGTGACAAAGATACATAATGCATGCGTCAGACATACAGAAACACAAGTGAATAAATGAGCACGTCACTGGCTTGTGAGCTCCATAAAGCTTAAAAGTGTTGCACTGGTCATTGAAGGGCTCTACCTCACTGGCTCGTTCATTATACCACTTTTATTTCTTTCTCAAATAGTATGTTACCATCCACTTCACTGATTCTTACACATCACTATATAGAAAAGAAAGAAGTGAACATACCTATTTAAACATTAATTATCTGGAGTTACAAAACATCAACTTGGCTCCAAAAGGCCTTTTAATGAGTAGAGAACAGCACACGACCCAAAAATGCAATTCTTTTTTTCAGTCTGGTGCTTGAAAGACCTGCTTTTTCACAGTTACGAATTCGAGCAGAAAATGTCAGAAAATGTCGGAGGTGACAGGTCCTGTGCTTAAAATGGATTACACTGCATCAAAGTAAGAGACAAGCCACCGTCCCTTGCAGTGTACGCGAATCATGTCCCAATCTCGAAGGCTGGAGGGGCTGCAGCTGCTCGACTATGAAGGAGATGCTCACCCCCAGGATCCAGGACTGTCATAGTCAGTCCACCCATAGGTGGGTCTAACCACCCCTGCTCCACCATTGAAGACAATGACCTGCCACCAAAGCCTGGCAAGTCTGCAAACTGACTGCTAACAGGCGTAAACGAGTAGCTAATAAAACTTAGAAGACCAATAGTCAGATTGGGTCAATCACAGGCAGGGAGCAGTTGCTACCCCTTGCAGCCTCTAAACAATGTTGCTACAGCCACATAGAATGAATGGTTGAGTGATTATATATGAACAAATGAATGGAAGGGGGAACTAGGGAAATGCAGATCTACAAAGTAAACTAAATCAAGGAGCTTCCTGGTAAATGGGTCTAATTTAAAGTGTTTAGCATTAGTTTTTAAAGCCGGTAGTTGGACTCTGTGCCAACAGAAAGATGCGGTATCCCATCACAGGGGACTTGGAGAGAATGCGCTTGCCTCCTTTTGATCCACTGATGGTTTGGGGTGGACTGGTTTTGTGGGAAGAATGCTTAGAGCAAGCATGGGAGTTTTAATATTGTATTTTGTTACAGATGTACTTTGGGTCCTTCACCCATTAGCGGGCTTCTTTTATGAATAGCAATGTTTTCAGTTTCCCTTTCGATTTCTCCTTGAGTCCACTGGCAAAGCATAAGAAAGGGCATACATCGAAGCAGCGCTGCACTATACTCAACATCCTGTACAAACTTTAAGATCTGAAACAACAGAGGCCCCCCATCCTGCCTTCACCCTCCACAGCTGTTAGACTTGAAAGAGATTCCTCTGCCCAGTGCCCCTTGCTCAGGCTTGCTCTCGCATTGCACACATTAATGCTGAAAGGCTTCCTCTGAAGTGCTGGGAAGAGAAAATGGCTTCCCACTGCTCTCTCCTGAACATAAATGCCTTCCCGGTGTTCCTGAGTTGTCATACGTCCGTTGAAGGGCAGAGTACAAAAAAACCTCTGAAATGTGCAGTGTATGGAGTTAAATATTAAAACCTCAAAACCGACAAAAAAGAGCTGCTAAAAGGATCCGAGTTTTGGGCTACGCACTCAGAGCGGATGCAGTGCTGGACTGGCCTGGCATCCTCATATGGGCTGGATGAAAGGGCCAGTTTTATTGGTGCCCTGGGTCGTGACGGGATCAAGACATAGGCCCCCACGCTGGACCTTCCCAGAAGGCCCATCTGGGCATGACAGTGCCCAACATGCAAGTCCAGTGTTTAGTAACCCACAGCGATGTAAACTGTGCACAAACAACAACAGCCACAATTGGCATCTAAAACTATTTTGTAAATTATGAGTCACAAGAGTCCCCCATTGCTATCAGGATAATCCCTAAATCTGTACGAAGCACATTGAATCTGTGTGGCCATGTTAAACATGAATATATTTATTTATTGATCTGGTTATTTTGCACCAGGCTATGTCGCCAGATTGTTTTTTTTTTTGTTGAATGATCCTAGGTCAGCCTCATGCTTGGTCACAGGGACCTGTGTCAAGCGTATGCCTAGTCAGGATGTCCTTTGTCAAAAACCAACAAGGTTGAGGAGGAGCCTAGCCTGCAACCATGATGGCCGCCTAAACCCTCGGCTCCGCCGGTCCGCTTGTTTTCCTTCCGTACAGCCACTTATCCTGCAACCTATCCTGTACTCTCG
The DNA here is from genome assembly GCF_964263255.1 of Lissotriton vulgaris. NCBI lineage: Eukaryota > Metazoa > Chordata > Amphibia > Caudata > Salamandridae > Lissotriton > Lissotriton vulgaris. Next base: position 165,067,419 of record NC_141699.1, on the reverse strand, counting down.
TCGTGGTATCGGACTTGGGAAGTGAAGCTGCATCCAACGGTGTGCTCCCCGGCGTGCTCCATGCGACAGTAGTGGCAAAACGTCCTTGTCTCCTTTCTGGTGCTTAATGGCGGCGACCGGGTCTTTGTTCTCAGGGGCGGCCGGCCCCGGCTACGATAACAGCGGCCACTGAAGGCAAGGCGGAGTCGGCGGGCGGAGAGCGGATGCTGCACGGAGTTCTCCACAACAGTGTGACATTCAATCCTTTTCATTTCCGCGCTGGCTTGATATCGCGGCTACCAGTGATACTTTTGTATCCTTCCCCCTGGATGACTCTGCAAGCTTTTCATTCTCCGGTGTTGTGAAGGGGGCCATTTTGAGCCAAACGCTCTATGCTTGCAACTGACGGCCCAACCTGCTGCTGACGGTGCTTACAACGGCCGACGCTGCACTACAACCGTGTGTAGCGTCAGTATGGAGTGTGCTGCCCCTGTCCCCAAGACCTGGCTGTGCTTGTCGGGGCGCCGATGGGATGGCAGGCTGCTGGAAGGGGATGTCGGTGGATGGGCTCGGGGACGGCCACACGTCTTCGAGCCCCGTGTGCATGGAGATACTGCATCCTCCTCTCCTGAGCTGCCCATGAAAATCGGTGATATTCTCGGTGCCCTGGCTACCTTGCGCGCTGATTTGAGTGACAACGCCCGGGACCTGGGGAGCCGACTAGATGCCAATGTGCCCACGCTATCCTCTACTGGTCGAGCTAGCGCCCGTCTGCAAAGCGCTTCGCCACATCCTGGGCTCGATTATGGTGAGCTGTCTATCCAGAGGTACATGGAGACGCTTGAGGTGCGAGAACTGATTACCGCCGCGACCCTGTCTGCTACAGCTGTGGAGAGGTGTGGGACTCCTGGACTGCTACAACGGCTGGGGACTCGCCTCTGGGCGCCATGTTTTGCACCTTCTTCGGGATCTGCTGGCGACTCTTGCTATTGTGTCCTGGGCATGCTGCTGACGCTTCGGCGGTTTGACTTTGGAGGTTTGCTGTGGGCACTGCCCCTCTTTGTACACTCTTGGACCACATGGCATTGAGTTGGTCGGATATTGGTGGACAGCGCCTTGTCCTGTTGTGGTCCTTGCGACGTCTACCCTACTCTGGAAGGCTGTTTTGCTATTGCACCTCATCGGCACATTGGACCGAAAGGGACAGGGTTGAAGATGTTTTTCCTTTTTACTTCTTGTGGATTGCTTTGCTGGGATTGTGATGGGTAGACGGGGGAGCCAGACGTTGGTTATGTTTCCATTCGGGGTCGGGGGTGGGGCGGCCGAGGATATACAGTTTGGTTGTTTTCGGACACATAAGTTTGGCCCTCCTCCGGTTTTATAGGTATACCTTTTTCTTCCTTTCTTTTCTTTCTTTATTTCGGGTACTCTTTTCTGGGCGACAGACACACTGCTAGGGGGGGGGGGGGGGGGGGGGTAGGCCGTAGCCTCTGCATGCGTGTAGGGTGGGGGATAGGGGGGGGGGATTTTCTTTTTGTCCGTTTCAGTTTCTATGGGCCTTATTTTTTCTCTCTTTTTCTCCAATTCCTTCCTTTTTCCTTTTTCCTTGGGTCAATGGAATGAGTCGAAGTGGGGTGGGTGGTGTCCGGCACGCAACATGCTATGCGATTATCAATCCTTATATGCTATCATTGTGCCGCCATTTTGATTCGGTTTTATTGCTTGCTCTTTCTTTGTTGGACGTTGCCCACTTCTGTTTTGGACGGATTGTGTGAACTCTGATCCTTTCTAGCGTTTAAAACTCCAATATGCTTTACAAAAACTGCAAAATTAAACCTTCAATTCTCCTTCTTCTCGGTAGTGCATGTATTTCCAGTGTAACCCAGGCTGCTTGTATTCTAATTTGAGATGCTACCGAGTTGCCATATTGCTTGCTGATGTGCTTCAAAAGATGTCGAGGCCGGCCGGATGGTTGTAGGCCCGTACTTGTTTTCTGATACTGTGAAATAAAGGTTTTCCCCCCCAAAAAAAACCAACAAGGTTAGCTCACACTACGGCAAGGCGGAGGGGCCAGATGGGTAGGTCGAGAGTGGGGAATTCAAGTGAGTCCCAGTGCGGAGCGACTGAGAATCGAAGGTCTCCACAAGTTGGTCTTAAGTACTCTCTTTAAGAAGCTAAAAGAAGCAGCTCCCTCAGATGAAGAACCATGAAGTTCCAAAGGAAGGGTGTGTCTGTGAGTGATTGGTTCCCTTTTATGTTTTCAACTCAAGCATTTGGACAGGCTGAAATATTACTAAATTCACCAGATTGGAGGGGTGTGGGGTGTATGTGTGTGTGTTCAGTACTTCTATACAGCTTTGGTGCTTTAGGAGCACACACGTTTTGCAGTGGCGGCTAGTAGGGAACAGTGGCAAGGGGAGGTGGGGGGTTAGAAAAAGAAAAATGAAAACCCTGCTGGTCGCCAGCCGCCGCCTCTCTTCCGAATGCAGGAACCAGGAAGCACACAGGCTCCCAGACTCCCTAGCTAATCAGAACACTGCGTTACAGCAGCGTTGTGATTGGTCTGAGCGCTGTGGTTTGGTGCTCATAGAAAGACTAAGAGACTGTGCATGTTTTCCACCCAGGCTGTGTAATACAGCAGGTGGAGAATATGCTAAGTGAGGATGACAATTTAGCTGGCCCAAGACGTCCGGCAACCACTTCTCCTCCCTCTGGGTCACAGGAGTCCAGCCCCGCCCAGCCCTAACCTAACCTGGCTGCAGTGCAACGGCAAGCTCAACCCTAAAAATAAAATGATAAAGTTCCTTTATCATCATTGTATTTTTCCTTGGCACTGCTCTTAAAGCAGTGGGGCTACACTCCTCTACTTTAGCGGAGGGGCCACTGCTGGCATTTTGTAAACACTTACACCCCTTAGCTGCACCCAAGCTGCACAAAAGTACATAGAATTAATATGGTAGTTACTTGCCACTATGCAAGCTGTAAAACAAACTAGCGCACTCATTGGATGATGTCATCAGTGGTGTCATTTGAGATATCTTCAGTGATGTTATAGAACATGCCATGAGTGATGTCATATGTGAGGTCATAAGCAAGCAGTGCACATCTAGCGAGACCAAGTGTCCCGGATTTGTCAGGGCAGTCCGGTTTTCACAGATATCAGGAAATATAGCTCAAATCCTGGTTTTTCTAGCAAGTCTACTGAAAACAAAGAAATGTAGGTGTTTATGTTTTCCAAAGCAAGGATAGTTAGCAGCTGTTATAAGAAAAGCAATGTAATTAACAGATATGATATTGGCTTCAAAAATTGCATACAAAGAAAAATTCTTACTGTCTCCTGTAATTCAGACTTGCGAGGGACCCACCCTCCGCCTACTACCTTGCCCAGGTACCAACTTACCCCCCCCTGGGTAATCACAGTCAGAGTCTTAGCAGATGCATAACGGCTGCAGTTTATTTTGCAACATGAAACACAAACACACATTTCTTTTCATCTGTAGGCTCCATGATTTCACACAATATCACATCTATAAAATATCGCATTCTGATGCATTGGTTCCTAGCTTCTTCCAGCACAGCCAGTCCCCCTGTTAGACGGCACCCCCTTTCTTGGTGTCTCACGCTTGCGGCCTCCAGGCTTCTCTTGCTACCGATCTCTGAGTGGGTGGCCATCAAGCCCGACCCAGGCTGTAAGTGCTGTGATTGCCTGCCGCAGACCCCAGCTGGCCATTCGCCTGCTTCCCCCAGTGCCCTTGCCGAAAGGCATCCCAAAACACTGTTTGCGGGGCTCATCATGTAAGGCTAGTGTGATTTCTAGTCTGTCCACATTGTGCTGTTTCCACTGGCCTCCTTGCCCTCAACCAACTTGCGGCTGCGACGCCCGCTCTTTGGTGTAAGTGGGTGGGCCAACGTCAAGAGGTCAAGGTATGGCCTTCCTGCCCCTTTCCCCCTTTCTTTATCCTGGCTTCCTGCCAGGTGCTTTGCTCCCACTGGCCGGTTCAAACCAAGCTTCCAATCGCCTGCCAAGCCGTTTCCCGGGGTCCAGGCTCAATTTTTGCGCGCTCCGCCTCCATGAACCCGCAGGAGGCGTTCTTCACAGACCTTTCATGGTCAGGCGCTTCCTTCCCTGGCCCGCGCCATATGATGATGAGCGCTGTCATTCTATACTCGCAGCTGATGTAAAATGTAGTCCTTCTTCCATTTTTGTGAAATGTCCCTGTTTTTGGTTTTAAAAATCTGGTCACCCTACTCACCTTGGACTTTAAGGGTGAAAGGACGACAGCTTTTTTCTTCGGGCAGTACTGATTCTGCCGCTGTAACAGCTAACATAATTTTGCTTAGTTTCAAATACCTGGCTATCATGAGAACTGTGACTAGAACGTTATAAACCTCCCCTAAAACATGAGAAAAAGATTAAGCTCACTTATAGTTAATAACATATACTGTCTATCAAGCTGGCTGTTTCCCAGCGAAAGCCTACTATTAGACACTTATTTAAAAGGCCCTTCAAGGCTACCCAAGAAAGTGCAGCTGTGCACTTTTTTTTCCCTCTGGCAAGAACTCTTACAGATAAGCATCTATTCACGCCTGCAGGTCACAGTCCCAGCAAATACATTTTCCAGGAAGCAAAGTTCCATATAAGGTTTTTTCCTTAGCAAACCCCGCTATTTTGCACAACAGCAATGTTTTGGCTCTGAGAGAGCTAAGCTGAAAGGAGCCTGCCTCCTGGAACCACTTAAAGAAATATATAGGCGTTTAAGGCAGACAGCGCCGCAGATGGAGGGGAATAAATGGCGTGCTCTGGAGAGAGAATCGCCTTCTAAGACGCGGGTGCGGGCGCGCTGTGAATTCACTATTATACCGAGGGCGCTTTTAAACGCGAATGAATCATATTTTGATGAGACATTGTCATTAAAGTGTACTCTAATAAAATCAACAAGCATAAACATTACTTTTCTGAATACGAAAACAAGAAGGGGAGGAGGAAAGGAGAATAACAGTTTGCCCCTCAGACGTGCAACCTTAGAACCATTTCTAGACAGACACAGCACCCCTTAGTAGAGTTCGACGCATGAGGAAGCAGACAAACACGAGATAATTAACACACAATATTTTAGCTGCTCATTACTTTTGAGCACTTGGGAATCTCTTTTGGATAGTCAGCAAGGATGCTTATAAAATGTAATTATATTGTAATTGTATTTATATAGCGCTTACTACCCCTGAAGAGGCGTCAAAACGCTTTTTTGGCAAGTAGCACGCTACTATGGAACTCAAAAGTAATTAGTGGTGGATTAGTATAGTGATGTTTGAGTCAATTTGAGCGGTGGACATTTGAGTCTGTTAGTTTGATTGAAAAGGACAATGAGTGGTAGAAGAGTCTAGAAAGTGTTTATTGGGAGATCATAGTAGTAAGATGAGGTTTGGGATGACTATAAGGAGAGATGGAGGAGGGAAGAATCTCTAGAAATGGATTAGGGAACTCATAGAAGTAAAATGAGTTTTGGGATGAGTCAAAGTGATGAATTTAGGACCCTAGAGTAAGTTCCCCGATTCATGTCCATATATAGGTAAAAATCGCCCTATTCTTATATAGGCATAGAAATCATAACCATATTTAGACTTAGCCTATGCAGTCCAAATACGGCTTGGCTACTTCCACTAGTTCCGAGAATCCACAAAGATTTCTTGGAAAAACCCGCCTTCAGCAGTCGGGGACTTCCCCCTGCTTGAATATTGATTTATCCAAGAACTCATCAAGTTTTCAAAGAACTGAGTCTTTGATGATGCTATTATGTCCAACCTTACGTCAAACTCGGCACCTTCAAGGTATAAATATGCCCACATTTGCCCAGGCAAACACACGGCGGTTTGGAGCAGTTCGACTATCTACTTGCCCAACGCCCTGCTACAGCAAGCGCCGAAGGAAGCCGACCCTTCAGCTGACGCACTGAGAGAGACGCTGTCTTTTCTCCTGCCGAGAAATCCAGCTCCAGTGTTTCCAGGCTACCCTTGCGGGTTGGTGGGAAATCGAGTCCTGAGAGAGAAATACAAGACCTCCTTCATTCTAAACCAAGGTACGGAGCTGATTAGACCCGTAGAGAATTCTTGGAATAGATTCTTGGCAACGAATACTAAAATTAAGCTACACCTCACTTACTTCTTCCCTTGTACTAGACTTAGGTTAGGTACACCAGGGTAGGCGTTTTTTTAGAAGCACCAGTTGAGTACTTTTAGTCATTATTTATAAATGTATGTATTTTATGTATTTATCTATGGCTTAGAAACCATACCATGCTATTACAATATTATTTTATAATACTCTTTTTACTGTACGCACTTTACTTCATGCTAAGTATTGCGATTGTAGCAGTTCATTTCTTTTGCCTGAGAAAGAAGACTGTTCAATAAATACCTTTTATTGAAAAACGCCGGTCTCTCAATTTCTCATTCGCACCAGTTTAACGCAGAAATACAGCAATAAGCAACAGAAAGGTGATCAGTCCACCTTTGCAAAGGGCCTTTGTCTGTGTGGCAACAAGCATTGTTACGTTTATTGTAACTTTTTATCCGTTTGAGCTAGAAACAATTGTTTTGCTAAAATCTGCAGATTTTGCAGCAGTGATGGATTATGTGGCAAGGCCATAAAAATGAGGAAACGCAGCGGCAGGAAAATCACATAATTCTAGTGGCCCTGGCTATATGGGTCAGAGTGAGGCACAGCCAGACAAGACTGAATCTACTGCAGGTTTCAGACTATCAGTAAAATGAACATTTTTACACATTTGAAAATAGCTTGTAAATCAAGAGCATCATTCCGGTCTTATGATGTCATCTACTTTTGAACCTTAGCACACGTATGTGCAACACCACCTCTCTTACTTCTTCCTAGGTGTCTCACTCGCAGCTTCAAAAATCACTGCTCAGCCACACTCTCTCGAAATAAAAACATCAACCAATCACACGAGGCACATATGATTCAATCTGCAACTAGATAAGGCATGGACACTGCATGAGCCCAGTAGTAGTGATGACTCAGAGCCGCATTCCATTGACTCATATTTTAGCCCCTTACACCACTCTAGACAAAGGCCAGCCTTATGCAAATCAGTCTTGTGCATGCTCCAACAGCAACCGTCCAGCCACATTTGTAATTCCATATCCCACTCACGGAACTTCAAGCAACCCCAAACCTGTCTGGGCCCACTCAGGCCTCGCCAGTAAGGTATAGCTTGAGTCTAATTGCACAGAGAGTTCGGGACCCGCGTCTGGGCATAGCGAGTATAACAATGCCATTTGATGGATGAGGCAGACCTGCCAGGAGTAGTGGATGTCCGGTCCATCCAACAACAATGCACTCCACATTAGACAGACAGAGCATCGACCACATTTGGCATATGTCCTGCATCTGCCAAACTCCAAACAATCCCCTCAGTCCTCTAAGAATTCAGTTTGAGAAACTGATTATGCAATCAAATCTCAATATCAATCAAGCAGTCCTTTAGGAGAGGAGGAGACACATTGAAATGATGGGCCTAACTCATCGATTGGATCCTGCGGCCTACTGGTGAACGGGGTGACAGGCTTTGAGATCAGGTCTCCTAGTGGCTCCATGCAAAGACTGGACAACATAAAAGAGACAACAAAAATGGTTGCTCCTGCACCCGTCACTTGATTAACAAGTCATGGCTATCACCCTTAAATAAATGTAAGCAAGGGGGTCTTCTGGGACTGCCAGCATCTGTTCTTTGCTGCTCTCTTGTGAAATGGAAACTCCACTTCTCAGCCTTTGACGTGAGCTCCTTTGGAGACCACGGTGTCATGTGGAGCAGGTGTTCCGACATGGTCAGCCACCTCATTGCCCTGAATTCTTTAAGCAGGGACATACCATAGCCAACTACCTAGTCACTCTCAATATTCAGGGCAGCCACAGGGAGGCCAGCAAAGATACCAAATTTCAGCCCCACACACACACACACACACACACACACACACACAGATGAAGAGGGGAGCCCGCAAACACTTTTTCCAGATTGCAGCTCCCATACTCCAAGAAAGCTACTGAGATGCCTATTAATGTTAATGTTAATGTTTAATGGGCATTTGTAGAGCGCACTTACACCGGGTGGCTTCATGGCACTGACAGGCTTGGGGTATAGGCGTCTTCTGCATGTCACTGTACACTGCTGGGAACGGGCATACACAGTGCAAATGTATGTGAATCATAAACTGCAATTTACATTTGTGCCAACCTGCACTGCAATTCTGAAAGAGATTACAATTGCTAACCAACTTCTTCTAGCAAGGTAAAGTGGGATGTTCCTACATGAATGATGTATGCACACCTGACTATTCAACTTACATATTGATTCTACAAATTAAACACTATAGTATGTAAGCCTGGTACTTCAGCACAGTGGCTTCACTTTGTCCTACCACACAGAAGTAGTGTCCCTGCATGAGGTTTGCCTACATGATTTGTTTCCTCCTACCAGACTGTATACTCTGATAACCTGTATTTGGGCTTTCACTGTACACCCAGCAACACCATCACATATCAGTGTTGCGATCTCATACCCCGGGGAGCATGTGCTAAACAGAAACCTCTCACTAGTGTGCAAACAACATGGCACAAAACCCATAAAGTTGCAAAACCAGGGCCGGACTGGCCGTAGCGGGCACCGGGCAATCCCCCGGTGCGCGGCACGGGTGGGGGCCGGTTTTGGCCCCCTGGGGGCCGTTTTTGTTTCAGGGCCGTGCAAAATAGGCCCTGTAACAAAACCGAGGGGGGGGGGGGGGGGGGGGGGGGGATACGGGTGCGCCCAAGCACTTTGCCAGGGCCGGTTTTGGTTCCCAATATGGCCCTGTGCAAAACACCGCCAAACCTATAAAACTGTTACACAACACATGGGGGGATCAGATTTTGACATTTTACAAAAACACCACTACTAGATCCCAAGAGAACTTATGTAGCAGAAACATGAACAAAAAGATATCCAAAAGGAACACACGATTCTTGTATCATTATGACCAAAGCAGCCATCTTAGAATTGTTCATATACAAACACTCCCAGAGAGGAATGTTTTAAATATACAGTCCTCTTGAATACTCCCTGTTTAAAACCAGCGGCTAATATAAACCACAGGGTATTTAACTCATATTTATACCTAGAGCAGCTCAGGGAGAATCCCATCTCATTGCATTCTCCCAATGTGTTCTAATTTTCACTCCTTTCCTCTCTGTGTTAAGGGTACAGATCCAGTAAACTTCTATTTTCTTCCGAAAAGGGGTACTGATGTTTAAATATACCTCTGTTAATTGTTGAGTGAAAGAAATAAGGTTTTGTTCAACACCTTTAGTGGTATTTCATGGACTAAGGTGGTTCTTGATTTTAAGTCTTGGTTCAATGGAGCATGTGTGGTATAAGTGAATTTGATCAGTGTATATATATACTATATATCTCTATACACACTACATTAACTTAAATAAACTATATGAATCCTATTTTGATAATTTTGTAGAATAAATGATCATGTATGAATATGTAGTGAAATATTTGTGACTCATTAGGTTACTTCTTATGGGACTGTGAATTGTAGGGGAGGTGGGCGTTATATATTCTAGTTTTCTTTTGATTATACCCCTGACCCCTCTCTTGTAAATCAGGAGACCCTTTGTTTTCGCTAGATTTTCTTTGAGTGGAGAACAGGTCCACTGAAAGGTGCTACTGACGGCGAAGGCAGAATGAACCACCTGTGGGTGGATATACCACTTGTGATTGGCTGGCTGACGCCACCTTAATTTGCCTGTCTGCATATTCAGAAAGCCAACCAGATGATGGACGACTAGCAATGCACTGTGCCCAAGACCAAAGCTTCAGCAACTCTAGACTCAGGGGTGCAAGCCTACATCACCCGGTATGTGGGCATAGTACATACACCGTAATATTCACTGTCAGGACCTGAACTGACTGACCATAGGTTGAGGACAGGAACATCTTAAGGGTCAAGGACATCACCCATAGTTCGAGCAGGATGACAGCAAGTCTCTGATCTCCAACATATTTAGATGACTGCCACAGCTGAGGGAGAAGATATGTTTTACAACGCAAGTCGTTACCACGACTTGCATTGTTGGGGGCTGGATAGTGAATAGTTTACTTTACTATTCCAACTCCAGTCCCCGTGGATAGTAGGGAAGGAGTTGGATAGTAAATTAAACTATTTACTATCCTGGAGCACCCCCAGCACAATTCGTTGTTACAACTTGCCTTGTAAAAGTTGCGTCGTAAGGGAACTGCGGTGTAACAGCTGCGTTGTAAAGGATGTTACCCCCCGAAGAGGTTACAAGGCTTCCTGCAAGTGAGCTGTTCTGTCACCATCCACCAACACAGCTCTTATACCACCTCCTGGAACATTCAAATGTTGTCCATTAAAACTCCTAGTGCTGAGCCAACTGAAAACAAATGCACCACTGATGTGCTGACACGTACTAGCGAGGGTCGAGACCAAGCAATCTTCAAGAAGCATACAGACCCAAAAAGCATAACTCTGTGAGGGCCACAAGAAAAACTCCATCCAAATCATCGGGAGGATAGCCTGAATGTCTTAGGTTCACTAGTGGGATGGGAAGGTCTTCAGGGAGACAGTGTCCAACTCCCCCACATAAAGAAGAGTGAGTGAGTTGGAGGTGAGACTTGGGGAGGTGGATTGAAAATCCCAGGATGAAGAGCAGTGGTCTAAAAGTCGTAAAACAGCAGGTATGACTTCAGCAACCAATACTTGAGGTACGGGTACAAATAAATTCCTGTCCTGCAAATATGCGCTACTAAGGGCAATAATATTACAAGATGGCCACCCACTTCAGAAGAATGGGGTAGTCAGAATGCAGTATATTGAAAATGAAATGAGCAGAAAGAAAGTAGCCTGACAGTACTCTCTTGGAAGCCACACAAAGCTCTAACAAAATCTTAAAAATATAAAAAATGGAGAAGGAAAAAATGGAAAGTGGGCCTATGGAAGGGATAATATCAAACTAAACAACAGGACCGTCCGCCCTCATCCTGAAAAACACTTACTTTGTATGTTATCAGACAAAATGCCTTCACTCACAGGATAATACCGATAATGGCTGAAGTGGGCACTGCCACATGCTGTATCCTGTTATAAAAAGAAGCAGAACTTGAGTGACATTGAAGCTGACCAAAAACAGAAGAGGGGTGACCGAAAGCCCTGCTATGTATGCTTATATGTCATTTTGTGTTCATTTGTTTGATTACAAGAGCCTGGCAGATAACTAAACCTGTTAGGGCCTGACAAGGCAACCATCAAGTATACTGTCATAAAATAAGAAAAATGTAGATAATTACAGTTGGCAAAACAATATACAATTACTCCTTAGAGAGCTTAGCAAGAATTATCCCAATGGAGATCTTCCACTCACAAGGTTTGTCAACAACAACAAAACACTTGCCTACCACTATAATCTGTAAGATTCCATGTAACAAGATACATGTCGACAGGCCTTAGCACAAGGTAATAACAATACAACCTTAAAAAGGGCAAAATAGTGGAGTGGTGTGGCTCACTGGTTAGAGGCGGCAGACCTGTAAGCAGAGAACGGCCCGGGACCAGGGTTCAATTCCCGACGCGGCAGGGTTGTGGACCAGGGTCAAAACAGACTTGATAAATCTCGCCTCTGTGCCTACTCTAACCAGGGAACACACTCGGCAACTCTGGGCATTAAGCTTGCCTCATCTCTACAACGGCCCCCCACAGACGCTGGGGATGCCTAGTTTCACCTTGGAGATACCCAGAAAGGGACCATCTCACAGGGAAAACCAGGACGGGTTCCCCAGCGGTCTTCAGCACCAGGATACTCCATGGAGTCGCAGTGCGCTTTACAAGTACACCCACATTTACAAGTACACCCACAATTGCCTTTAAACTATGCTTTTCACACTGAATAAGCCAGGCCTGCTGCATTTCGCATACATTTTCATAATAAACAGATCAGACTTACTTTATCAAGAATAACTTTTCCAAATGAATCAGTCAGGCATGTATCCTTTATAACTGACTTGTAATATTAAATAATTCAGGCCCATTAGATTGGGCCTGTAAGACAATTGTGTAAAGTATACAGTCCCAAAATTACAAATCTGTACGAAATGACAGTGGGCAAAACAAAACACCTCATCAGGGGGCCTAACGGACAAGTTACTTACCATCTGTAATGCTCTTTCTGACGGATACTCTGCTCCCAGGTGCCAGGCTGGATCTGGAGAATTTTCTTTAGCAATTCCCTCACACGTCAGTAGGTGGCGTCATGAGGCTTTGCGTAGGATCTGTCCCACCCCGGATGTGATGTCGGGGCCCAAAATTCATCGCATCCGCGTGCTGTTTCTTTCTGATGTCTGTCCGAGCCTTTGAACGTGGAGCCTTAGTAATTAGATTGTGCCAGTGTGCAGATCTCTAAGATCGAATCTTATTAGCATGGATTCGAACCGTTTATTCCACAGAACAGGGAGGAGGGTGGGTCTGTAAGACTCAGCGGTTAGACAGAGTTTTCAGCAGAAAGAGTGTTACCGAAGGTAAGTAACTGCTTTCTCTGATGGACACTTTAAACCGCAGATACCTCACCTTGTGAACAAAGACCAAAACAGTACCTCCCCAAGTGGTGGGTCTGTGGAATGGCTCAGACCAGGAAATCATGCAGGACATATAGAGTTGAAGGCCCCTCCCACTAGACCAGGCTATCCAGGCAGTAGTGCTTTGTGAATGTGTAAAGTGATGTTTATAGTGACATATGGGTCAGCCCTTTAAGAAAACACATTGTAAGTTGATTTGAATAAATATGGATATTCGGGCAAGCTTAAAAAGCCTGAAAGAGCCAATATATAACCTTTAACTATCGCCACAGCAAAACCTTACAGGGCTAAGGATAAATAGAAGTGTAATATGGCAATTGTGCCAGTAAAGTTTAGATATTTCAGGAAGAACACCAGACAGCAAACGTCTTCCAGGGCCCATTGTAGATTGTTTTAGTCTACAGATGCCGAGCTACCAAGATAACACTCACTACTTCAGAAGAGAGATTCAAACCCATCAACTGGTGCCGCTGAATCTCCAGGCATGGAGGTGAAGGTTGTGAAGGCTTGCTGTGACTGAAGGCCATCCTGAAGTGGCAGCTGGATTGCACAACAGATACTCAAGGTTAAAAGTTCTGGGTACCACCTTCTCCTCTCCCAGTCTGGAGGCGCTAGGATGACTTGGGCCTGGTTGCTCCTGATCTTCTTCAGAACTCTGTGCAGGAGAGTTAGAAGCAGGATTACGTATAGGAGTCCCGAGCTCCAATCGGAGGAAAAGGCATCTCCCAGCGAAAACTGAATAGGAAGACTTATTGTTACCAATTTTTTTATCAAATATAGAGTGGGTTTGGTACATCTCAGGCCATTTGGTATTTAGTGTATCATTCCACCTTCCAGGAAGTTCTTCCACTGGTATGTACGAGAGACTGTTTTACATCTGAAATCACGTTGCTACCTTCATAGGTATTCTACACAGAAAGCAATCATTTTTACTATTTCTTACCAGCACTGGCAAAGCCAATAGGGCAGGCTTTAATTTGATCAATTCCATTTGTGTGTGCAATGCAAGTAAACCAGCATTTGCCAAACTGTAGCTCGCGATCCACTGGTGTGTCTCCAAATAATTTTTGGTGGGTCACTGAAGTCCACCCAATAAATAATAATGCCTTTAAATTCTGCATTTATCTTGTCACATTTGCTGTGCTTTAGAGACAGAAGTCAAATGTCAGGCTGTGTCTTCTGACAAATTGCTGTTTATGTTTTTTTAACACAGGGATCGTCGTTTACAAAGTCCTCTGACTTTGCAGTCAGAGAAAGAAAGGTAAAGTGAATTATGTGACAATCTTGCTGGGGTGCCGAGGGTGTGAAAGGAAAGGCTGTAGGAAGTCATTCTTTTTAAAACACAACAACATGTAAATACCTGTAAATTAGCTATACACATTAGTTAGGAAGGCAAAAAAACATTTTTTTGTAGTTGTGAAGAGTAATGTAAACAAAGATTTTAATAGAATCAAACAAATCAAGAAACTTTAATTTGTGATGCATAAACAATTAATACTCACTGAAACCTGATGTCCACACATTATGTGAAATATAGTTTTACCAGTAAAACTATATGTCCGTGCAAATTTAGTGGATAGTTCAACGGAAAATGTTGTGTCAGTAAATTACAGTGCACTACCACACGGCACTATAGTGATAGTAAACAAATCGCCCACCTCATGTACATTAAAGCTAGGTGGGTCACAAAAGTTTGTTGTTCTAAAAATAGGGTCGTGGTTCTAAAAAGTCTGGGAAGCACTGATGTAAACAACATTTTTTTAAGAAACCTGTACTGACACATTAAAACCTGACGTATTGGCTTTGCCAATGCTTCTTTTTCCCTCCTAGGTAACTCTCGCCATTTTGACTGATTTCAAAATGCTGTAATAATGCCAATCAATTCTAATTACCCTATTTCAAAAAATTGGTTCAATACAGCAATTTTAAGACCGGGACATACTTTATTTTTTTTAAATCATGCAATTCGATTTGAAATGTTGTTGGTAAATGTGCCCATTCTGTCTCAGAAATTACTTTCAATAGAACATGAAGCATGTTGCTGTGCAGAACCAAACTTGTTCAGCTGTCTATTAGATTTTTATTAAGTGCCATTTTTCTGGCAAGGTGGAGGAGCAGAGGGCAGATAGTGTGAACAAATCAGCAGGGAAAGCATCAGAAATTATCTGGAAGCGACAGGACGCCAGCTGACCTGGAAATAAAGAAGATGAAGTGTCCAGGATGTTTTTAAATTGCTACTTTAAAAAGGATGTGTGCACCGATTTGCAAAACAGAAGCAGTCTAGTTTCTAAGTCAACTCGAAATGCATTCAAAAAGAGTTAAAATAATGACAAAATATACTAGCACCGATCTACGACTGGTCGAAAAATATACAGGGGGTGCTTTACATACTGAAGACGGGTACCAGAGAGCACAGGAGAAGCATCCCCTATAGGTGCATCCTGTGCACCTCATGCTTTCCTCTTAGATTAAAGATGCATTATACCTCTTACACACAGAAGGCATCCACCACAGATCCTGGGTGTGTACCTCACGCACACTGGTGCTTTCTTCCGAGATTAAAGATGCATTATACCTCTTACACACAGAAGGCAGCCACCACAGATCCTGGGTGTGTACCTCACGCACACTGGTGCTTTCTTCCGAGATTAAAGATGCATTATACCTCTTACACACAGAAGGCAGCCACCACAGATCCTGGGTGTGTACCTCACGCACACTGGTGCTTTCTTCTGAGATTAAAGATGCATTATACCTCTTACACACAGAAGGCAGCCACCACAGATCCTGGATGTGTACCTCACGCACACTGGTGCTTTCTTCTGAGATTATTATTTAAAAAAAAATTATTATTTAAAATCTTATATAGCGCGCAGCTACCCTTGGGCATCCCGGCGCTTTCCAGACAACATCCGATGGTAATGGGGACAGAGTTTACGCATTATACAGGGAACAAAAAGGTTTTAAGACCTTTGCGGAAACGCAGTGTGCAGGGCTCAGCGCGTAATTTTAGAGGAAGCGAGTTCCAAAGCTTTGCCGTATTAAATGAGAATCTTCTCCCGCCCGTTCGGGCCTTTTTAACTCTAGGAACTAGCAAGAGATGTTTCCTTTCTGATCGCAGCGTTCTGCTTGCTTTGTATGGAGTAACTAAGTTTTTTAGAATGAGGGGGCCTTTACCTGCGAGGATTTTATGGGCAGTACAAAGTGCCTTAAAGGTCACTCTCTCCCGCACAGGGAGCCAGTGCAGCGCCTTCAATGCCGGTTTCGCTATTTGCGTCCTCGGAATGTCCATAAGCAGCCTTGCCGCTGCATTTTGGACCTGTTGAAGGGTCTTGAAGGTCGATTCAGGGGCGCCCAAAAAAATGGCGTTGCTATAATCGAGTCTAGATGTTATAAGACCCTGAATCAGCAGCTTCCTCGATGTTAACGGTAGGAGAGGAAAGATTTTCCGTGCCGACCTAAGCAGGGCATAACACACTCCTGCTGTTTTCTTAGCTTGAGTGCGAAATGACAGGTCTGGTTCTAGGCAGACTCCAAGGCTCTTGATCGCTTCTTTGGGGGCCGGGGGATCGCCCATGCATCCCGGCTAACTATGCGACGGGAAAGGGGTAGTTTTACTCCCCAGCAGCAGTATTTCCATCTTTGAGCCGTTTAACTTGAGGGAGGATTCTCCCATCCAAGTGTGAACATCTGCCAAGCAGGAGTTCAAGGTGTCCGGATTGTCGGCCAGATGGGATAAGGAAAGCACTAGCTGCGTGTCGTCAGCGTTATAAAGAGAGGGGGTCCCTGACAAAAAAACAGATTGTCACATATACTTAGAACATCTGATGAATTCAAAAATACAAAATTAATAAATGCAAAAAAGTGTTTATTCAGATTTGCATGAATACCTATTACTGGTTGAAATTCAAATTATACTCAATGAAACACATTTCAAATGGATATTAGATACACGTGCCCACATACACAACGGGGAGGGGGGAAGTGAAGGAAGTGTGAAGGGTAGGGTCAAAGGGTATTGCAATTCATTCTGTGACAAGTTTAAATCACAATTACGGAAAGTGAGTAAACGTGGTCCCTATAATCAAAGGGCCACAGTCTCAGGCTCTAACAAAGAGTCCAAAAAATTTTTTCACACCGAACCAAAACTCCGCTTCAGGCGATAGGGTCTTGTTGGGGTAGGAGATTGGTCGTAGTTGTATTGTCTTGTCGACGTTTCGACCCGAACTGTGTGTAGGGAAATTTTCCTTACGGGGCGGGTCTTCTTCAGGACAGAAGGGTTGTGGGTGGGCCACCTCCTGGGGGGTAGTTACAAAGAGAACTATTAGTACACACCCATCCTGTTCATTATTACAAGGAGGGCGGGAGATTGGGGGGCAAAGATACATATAAAAGAACGTGCTGTCAAGCGTCTTAATCACAAACTTAATCATCTTAAACAGGCAAGAATTGTGGACTACAGAAGACTAAATTTTGCAATATTATGAGTGTGAGGAGTCTTTTCTGCCAAGATTTTGTTTAAAAACAGGTGGGGGGGGGGGAAGGAAGGGAATCAAAAGAATTAGTCAATTCGGCTCACCCTCTTGTGGGGATAGCTTCTATGATGATTAACCACACAGAAAACACATTCCCATAAAGCTCATACCTAGAGGTAATGCGGTCCCTCAAAATTTCTCACAAGTTGATAAAGGTTCGTCTTGACGGTTCATCCCGACACCTTAAATTTCATAGAAAAGGCAATATAATCAGACCAGGGGTATGTACAGTCATCTGATGGTCAAGTTGGTAGAGTTACATGACTGGGCTTACCACTATGCTGTGAACACCAATATTCATTATTTCAAACTCTTCAGTGGGTTGGTTTGAAAGCGACCAAATAAAAAGGGCGCTGAGGATCAAAAAAGGAAAAAAGTTTTAAACAAAAGGGTCCCATCATTCAAAACTTAAGGATATACCAAAAGAAGGGGAGCTTACCCCTATTATGCAGTCCTCCTGCAGAACGACTGGAATCAGTTATTTAGGTTTCTAAAAGAGACCTTTTTTTTGGTGTTCCTAATTGGTGGCAAATTCGTATTTTACCTATGTAGGGGAAACATGGAATTAGAGGGACCTAAAATCGCTATTCTCATTAATGTACCCGTGGGTTAAATCACTAAATAAAAATACTAGACAAAAATACTGTTCATCTATACTGTGGCGGTAGGTCAGTCGAATGAAATCAGTAAAGAGAGGAACTCACCACCATTCCTCTGTATTTTTACCGGGGAGCGCGTCAGTCTGACTCGAGTGTCTACAGATGTTATTAAAAACAGAGAGGGGATGAAAAATTGTATAAATATCTAGACATTAGTGGTTGGTGACACTTTAGGTAGGAACATAGGGCTAAGTACCATCGAACGTTGTTACCTGCAGTAGGAGGACACGGGAATACGTCAGTCTAACTCGAGCGCCTGGGAATGAAATGAAAAATACGTTTTCCTAACCAATTGGTTCAATTCAAACAGTCAAGCTCATTTGTTAAATCAAGAGGCAATTCAACAAATTACCTTCAATTGGTTCCGTAAGAGGACGAGGGAAATCCTTGGGGAAATGCGTGCAACTTCCAACGTTGTTGCCGCGTTCACTTCTTACTTAGCGAGTCTGGACGCCTAAGGGCACAGAGAGCTATTCTCAAGATCGGATTTAGGATAAACTTGAAATATTGGGCACAGTCTAGTTGCTTTAAGACTTTTACCTTACAGGGATCCTGCAAACAGGACGGCGGAGATCCGTGGGTACACGAGTGCAGCTCAATGCAGTGTCACCCGGTTTACTTCCTGCTCGCTACTCTGGGGGCGTGGCTGCAGGCGAGATTACCATGGAGGTAGAAAAAAGACTATCCAGTTGATTATACTGCAAGTCGGCACGAATTGAATTTTATGTAAATTCTGGGCATGTACTGGGGAGAGGTCACGGTTGAGCATTATGGCAATAGGCATTGTTTATATGCATTTAGACAAAAACATATACACATGGATGCACATTTGCGGCAAAAAATCAAAGAGGGACTAACTCATTACAATCGATATAGACTCTTAATTTGTCAAGCATGCACATCACATTGATATTCATGGAAACATTTTGATAGACAGGATAATTGTGCACATCACATTGGTATTCGTGAGAACATTTAAAGAATACGATCTAGTTTGAATTTGGATAAACAGTATAAATCCTGCAACGCTCCGTGATCTCATGGGACTGGAGTGCACCACTCTCACAGGATGGTGTAGGCTCCTTTACCATGGCATAATGATACTTTTAAGCACATAACCTGTGGTATAATGGCCAACCACTTGGACAATTTTCTAAACGAGAATGGTTTGACAGATGGATTGGACTTCCACAACAAGCTAATCAAGTCAAAAACATGGGGTATATTGGTTCAGTTAACTGAGGAGTAGGCGTCATATACGATCACAGAATAGCAAGTTGGGAGAAACTGCTTTCTGACTCATTTAGACCCTCCTCTACTGAGTTGAATATATGAATCCACTTCATTTCTCTCAGATTCAGGAGACTGGATAGATCACCTCCCCTCGGGCCTAGTTGTACCGGCTCCAGAACCACCCACTTCAGTGTCTCAGGTGTGTGGTTGACGTAGCTGACGATTTTGATGTCATATGGGGATACTACGTCCTCCAGGGGGGCCATGTAAACATTGAATAATGTAGGGCTCAGCGAAGAGCCCTGTGGCACTCCACACTGGGGGGGAATAGATTTGGATCTGTCAGAGCCATCCCAAACCTGGTAAGTTCGATTCGAGAGAAAAGATCTCAGCCACTGCAGGGCCACCCCAGACACCCCTACCTCAGCCAGCCGTCGAATCAACACCTGATGGCTCACGGTGTCAAACGCCGCGCTGAGGTCCAGGAGGATCACTGCCACTGACCCTCCTGAGTCCAGAATACGTCTCGCTTCATCAACGACCGCCAAGAGGGCCGTGTCTGTGCCCTGACCTGGGCGGAATCCAGTTTGAGATGGCCGAAGGAGTCCATTCGACTCCAAAAAGGCTGACAGCTGCTTGTTGACCAACCGTTCAGCAATTTTGCCGAGGCCCGGCAGCAACGAGATGGGCCTAAAGTTCGAGAGGTCAGTGGGGTCCAAATTGGTTTTTTTTAAAAGAGCCTTAACAACAGCCATTTTCCAAGTGGGTGGCACCACACCCTGGATAAAAGAGGCGTTCATTAGGTCTGTCACGGGAGCTGCAATGGACGCTGTTACCTGTTTGAGGAACTTCATGGGAACCGGGTCCATGGGGGAACCACTTTTAATCGACGATAGGGTTTTGGCGACGTCGCTCACTGAAACTGGGCCAAAGGTGTCGATATCGAAAGCGGTCTCTCTGGCCTGAGTTCCCACGACCTGCTTGCCATTGTCCTGAGATAGACTAGGCTGGGCAAGGGAGTTTAGGATCTTCTCGATTTTTGTGTGGAAGAACTCAGCTAGTTCCGTGCTTTTTTGCTTGTCATGCATAACAGCCGGCTCCGGAACTTTAAGCAGTTCTTTAACCACTTTGAAACTCTCCCTAGAAGAACTAGAGGCAGATTTGATGCGGTCTTCAAAGAATAGGGCTTTCGCGCGTCGCAGGGCGGACTTATAGCCCCTCATTGCAGCACGATATTCTTCTCTCCTAGAGACTTCCCAGTTCTTCCTCCATAGCCTCTCCATCCTTTTACATCCCTTCCTAAGGGTGCGAAGTTCTGCGGAGTACCACGGAGCCGAGCCAACTCGTTTCTCCCTCTTTTGAACTCTCTTTTTAGGGATCAGAGCGTCCAAAGAAGCGGATAACCAGTTGTTGATATTGGCATCGGCTTTAACTGGGTCCGACTCAGAAAGAGGGGGCGAGTCTTCCAGTATAGAGGTCCAGTTATCAACCGATAATCTGGACCAGGCTCTATCCACTAGGAAGGCCTGTTTGGTGCTTGTAGGTGGTAGGTCAATTTGCCAAAGTGCTGATACCAGAAGATGGTCTGACCATGGAAGGGGAAGAGCAAGCCTAGCTGTGAAGCGGGGAATGTTCGAAAACATCGGGTCGAGTAGGTGTCCCTTTTCGTGAGTGGGCCCGGAATTAATTAGGTCCAACTCACACTCTTTTAAATCGCTCTGGAGGTCCAGAGCCTTTTGGTCAGTGGGCTCGTTGAAGTGAAGATTGAGATCACCCAACACCATGAAATTGGCCGTAGATGCGGCCAGGATCGTCACTGATTCTACAAGGGAGCTCACAAAATTACCCAGTGCGCCCGGGGGCCGATAGATCAACAAACCTGATATTGACACTGTCGGGGATATCCTGAGAGCGAAGTGGCAGCTCTCACAGTCCGAGAGTTGGCCATTCTGTGCCCTGCAAACGAACAGGCTCCTGTATACAATAGCAAGGCCGCCCCCTCGCCCCTCTGGTCTATCCACCTGACAGATAAGGTAGCCCGGCGGAAGAGCTTCCACAATGTCCGCATCGGAACTAGGAGTTAACCAAGTTTCCGTTAGAAACAAAAGATCTAGAGCAGAATCCTGGATGAGTAGATTGACTTCTGTCGAATGACGTGGGAGCGATCTACAATTCAGTAGACCTACAACCAGGTCGTTCTTCCCTTTAATGGCGGAGTGATTCCTCTGTGCCCCCCCAACTGAAGGGGGAGATGGGCATTGCACAGAAGGATCATCGCTATGAGACAATGAGTGCCGAAGAGCCATGAGTTCGTCGCGCTCATAAGCGCGCCTCATGGGAATAGGTTTCGACGGAGTATCAGGCCCTAAGCCCGTCTGGGCCCGGACGGGCACAGACGGGCTGGACTCTGGCGTGACTCCGGCGCTGTGACGGCGCTTCCGCTGCGCGTCACCGCTGCGCGTCTTCATGGTAGCTTTAAGTAGGGGCCTCGCCTCCTGTGTCTCCAACTAGAGCGCTCGCGGAAGTGGCGCCTGTACAGAGTCCCTAAACTACCCCCAAGATGGCGGCGATGCAAATTGCGAGACTAAAGACCCGCGAAAAGCGCGGTGAGGGGCCCAATTTAAAATGCAAGTGCTACTCTCAAAATTATTATCTAAACAAGGGTACAGCAATTAATTAAATAAAACAATATATTTTAAGGGAAAACGGGCACTCGGTTAAAAACGCGCTGCTAATTCCACGCGCTGTGCTGGCCTAATGGTAAAGCTCCTACGCTCGAAAATGCAGGTGATTAGTGCTGTCCGCTGCCAAATAGCTAAGACGATGTCAAGGAGTGAGCTGCCTGCTCCACTCGTCTTAAGTAGGGGCCTCGCCTCCTGTGTCTCCAACTAGAGCGCTCGCGGAAGTGGCGCCTGTACAGAGTCCCTAAACTACCCCCAAGATGGCGGCGATGCAAATTGCAAGACTAAAGACCCGCGAAAAGCGCGGTGAGGGGCCCAATTTAAAATGCAAGTAAGTGCTACTCTCAAAATTATTATCTAAACAAGGGTACAGCAATTAAAGATGCATTATACCTCTTACACACAGAAGGCAGCCACCACAGATCCTGGATGTGCACCACACGCACACTGGTGCTTTCTTCTGAGATTAAAGATGCATTATACCTCTTACACACAGAAGGAAGCCACCACAGATCCTGGATGTGCACCTCACGCACACTGGTGCTTCCTTCTGAGATTAAAGATGCATTATACCTCTTACACACAGAAGGCAGCCACCACAGATCCTGGATGTTCACCTCACGCACACTGGTGCTTTCTTCTGAGATTAAATATGCATTATACCTCTTACACACAGAAGGCAGCCACCACAGATCCTGGATGTTCCCCTCACGCACACTGGTGCTTTCTTTTGAGATTAAAGATGCATTATAGATTTTACACACAGAAGGCATCCACCACAGATCCTGGATGTGCACCACACGCACACTGGTGCTTTCTTCTGAGATTAAAGATGCATTATACCTCTTACACACAGAAGGCAGCCACCACAGATCCTGGATGTGCACCACACGCACACTGGTACTTTCTTCTGAGATTAAAGATGCATTATACCTCTTACACACAGAAGGCACCCACCACAGATCCTGGATGTTCCCCTCACGCACACTGGTGCTTTCTTCTGAGATTAAAGATGCATTATACCTCTTACACACAGAAGGCAGCCACCACAGATCCTGGGTGTGTACCTCACGCACACTGGTGCTTCCTTCTGAGATTAAAGATGCATTATACCTCTTACACACAGAAGGCAGCCACCACAGATCCTGGATGTTCCCCTCACGCACACTGGTGCTTTCTTCTGAGATTAAAGATAGATTATACCTCTTACACACAGAAGGCAGCCATCACAGATCCTGGATGTTCCCCTCACGCACACTGGTGCTTTCTTCTGAGATTAAAGATGCATTATACCTCTTACACACAGAAGGCAGCCACCACAGATCCTGGATGTTCCCCTCACGCACACTGGTGCTTTCTTCTGAGATTAAAGATGCATTATACATTTTACACACAGAAGGCATCCACCACAGATCCTGGATGTGCACCTCACGCACACTGGTGCTTTCTTCTGAGATTAAAGATGCATTATACATTTTACACACAGAATGCATCCACCACAGATCCTGGATGTGCACCACACTGGTGCTTCCTTCTGAGATTAAAGATGCATTATACCTCTTACACACAGAAGGCAGCCATCACAGATCCTGGGTGTGTACCTCACGCACACTGGTGCTTTCTTCTGAGATTAAAGATGCATTATACCTCTTACACACAGAAGGCAGCCACCACAGATCCTGGATGTGCACCTCACGCACACTGGTGCTTTCTTCTGAGATTAAAGATGCATTATACCTCTTACACACAGAAGGCAGCCACCACTGATCCTGGGTGTTCACCTCACGCACACTGGTGCTTTCTTCTGAGATTAAAGATGCATTATACCTCTTACACACAGAAGGCAGCCACCACAGATCCTGGATGTTCACCTCACGCACACTGGTGCTTTCTTCTGAGATTAAAGATGCATTATACCTCTTACACACAGAAGGTGCATTCCTCGCAGATCCATGATACAGTCCACAGGTGCCTCATGCATACATTAGAGCCCATGTGAAGTATCCCTCACAGACCCAGGTAACATTGTACTCTCTTGTTCCAGAATACAAACCTGACATCACAGAAGACACATTACTCAGAGGGCAAGAATTTAATCGTCAATATAATCCTAAAAAATCATAGGGGTTATATGCACTGAGAATGCATCACTGACAGGTTCCGGATGTATACACCGTGCCCAGGGGAAGCATCCTACACAACTCCAGGGTGTTTATGTTAACAAAAATGCATCCTCACATATCTAAGTACATGTTAGCAGGTGTAGGGTGTGCATCTCAAAACCAAGGGTAGCATCTCTTACTGATCTAAGAAGTGCTCGATCCAGGATTTGGCACATTTGACACAATGCCAATATATGCATTTTTCCATCCAGGGACAGATGTTCCAGCATTGAATGGAACTCATTCCACAGAGCACAGATTATTTTGTTCTGAGTGAATAACATCCATCTTTCAGATGGATAATACATAACCTTTCATGGTCTCACAAGGGCAGCCTTACTCTATCTAGCATGGCGGAACCCAGTTTTTAGGTTTTGCTTAGACGCTGGTTTAGTGGTCTCCCTAGCCTAACGTAATACAAAAGTATGACTAAGAAATGCACACATATATATATTTAGAGGGCCTTGGATCAGCCCTCCTCATCTACTGCGCTGTTCACCTGTCATTCACATTTTGCTTCTGCCCACCAAAGCATACAACCTGGGGCAACGTGAGTGACAGCATTTTGCCTGACCATATGTGCAGATGCATCTATACAGGGGTGGCCGGCATAGCTCGTGGATGAGGGGCTGATGAGGGGGGTATGGTCGCGCAAGGAGGAGCGCGGCTTAAGATTTAAAAAAAAATAAAATTACCTCGAGGCGGGGTCCCCCGTCTTCTGCCCTCCTGCTCTCCTGAGTCTGCGTTCAGGAACAGGAAGCAGGCAGCCTGGCTCCCACCCCTAAGCCAATCACAACGCTCCAATTGAGCGTTGTGAGGAGCGTTGTGATTGGTCTGAGCGCCGTGATACGGCGCTCAGCAAGGGGTTTAGGGGTGGGTCTGTTCTCCATGCAGGCTGTAATAAAGCCTGTATGGAGAACAGGGAAGTGTGCATGACTGCTTTGGGCGACCCGAGAGGGCCGACCAAACAGTCATTGAGCACTTGAGTTGGCAAACCACTCTGCCCCTGCCCTGCTCTGTGAGCAGAGCAGACCCCCCCACCCGCAAAGGAAACATAACAGTATAATAACAAAAAGTTATTTACTGTTATGTTTCCTCTTTGTGCACTGCTTGAAAGCAGTGGGCCAACACTCCTCCGCGATAGCAGAGGAGCCGCCAGTGCATCTAAAAAGACATGCATGTCGGTGGCAGGGTTGATGGGCCTCATTTTTCTAAATCATCAGTGTGTACTTAAACCATGCCTTCGGGTTGGAGTATTCTAGAAGGTAACAGTA
The DNA here is from genome assembly GCF_964263255.1 of Lissotriton vulgaris. NCBI lineage: Eukaryota > Metazoa > Chordata > Amphibia > Caudata > Salamandridae > Lissotriton > Lissotriton vulgaris. The sequence goes on along the minus strand of NC_141699.1, from coordinate 165,042,246 downwards.
ATCTGGTACTTTTTCTATGCACCAATAGCAAACATATTTTTGTGCGAGGTACACTAAACAGAAAATGGTTTGTATACCTGTTCTATGTACACCTGCAGGATAGGATTACTCGCACTATACTATTAAATCTATATATGAAGGTCAACTTTTTTTAATTGAATTTTTTTATCCAAGCATAAAGCCACCACTTTTAAGCAGTGGCATTTTTTCCTTTTCTTCTTTTATTTTTGTGGTATATGATTCCAATAAAACAATTTTTTTAAACACTTTGAAAAATAAGCATTGCACCAGTTTACCAAGGTCACATCTACTGGCTTTGCTGATAATTCATTAACTAGATGGCCAGTGAGGTGGCACACATTCCTGTGCTCTTCAGTGCACTCAAAGGTGACGCTGCAGAAGAGCTGGTGGGTGACGTTGACAGAAGTGGACTGCAAGACACTATTCTGTCGTGTGCTTTTGAAATATGTCTTTCTTATGTAGAATCGTCTCTGTCTGATGAATGCAGCACTGACTTGAATCCTTCGACTTCTATGGAATTTAACCTTGTTGAGTTTAAGTAAAAATGCATAGGCTGCTGAATTGAAGGTACAAACCTCTACATTCTGCTTGTGCCATACGTCCTGGGCACAAGCTCCTGTTTGGATCTCACTTATGCAGCAATTTCATTTTTTTTTTCGTACAGCACAGCAGGGTTTTACCTTCACCTTCTCAGTAGCCTGGACATGGACCAGAAGGCGGGAGTGTTTACTTGCCTGAGTTCGGTGATGTTAGGGGGTTGGATCTTAGTAGCCTAATCACCTACATGCTTTTGATTGCAGGAAAGGAAATTTAACGCTGTTAATGCCCCGAGCAGCGTGCAATAATGCTTAAGTATTTCGCTTTCTCAAAATCCACTAAGTGCAGTTTGTAAAACGAGGTGTAATTTTAGGAAATTATTACAATTTTACTTCACACTCTTTCAAAGCGTTTCCTGGTGTTTTTTTACTCGCCTTTAAATTAAAAGCCGAAGAGCAGCAAATGAAATGGCCAGATTGGCTGTGTGGTGGTCAGTGTCTGCTGTGAAGCTCAGGTTCTTTGATTCAAGTAGACGTACCTGGCAGTCAGGCAGGCTGTGATAAAAGCGGGTGTTGTTCACTGCAGTTACTTATGTAGTGTCACCTGGACACAGAGAGAGCTATTCTGTAAACGGAATAGCAGGTCTTGCCGTGCCCTATTTGTTGGTTTTCCCACCTCAGACTTAAGTGATTCGAACCGACAGAGCTGCTGTAATTGCTTTGAGCAGCAGGGAAACATATGGTGGCTGGTGTGGCCAGCACTGCCTCACCGGCACTCGCAACGTTTACCATGCTCCTATACTTCTATTGTACTTTAACTGCATTTATATAGCGCTTACTACCCTGACGTGGCTTTGAGGTGCTTTACACCGGGCAGCACGCCGCCCGGGGACCCAGGATTAGAAGTATTTTTAGGTCGAGCCTCGGCAGCACATGAGCTGCTCTCCGAGCCGTGCTGTATTGGAGTATGTACTTGAAGCCCCACCCACTCTCTGCTCATATTTGTCATTGGATTTTTCATTGTCCTTCGTAAATGCTTGCTTCTGATTGGTTATTGGACCTGTTTGTCCCTCCTTAGTACCGCCTTGTCTTCATTTGTAACCTCCCATGAGGACTGGCCCTTTAACTTCGGTTGTTACATGGTGTGTCTTTTTTAGTCTGTAAGCACTATTTTGAGTTTCTGTTACTGCAGGAGGGTCTCTCGTGCAGTTGTGACCACCAGCTTGTTTATTTAACTCGTAGAAAATGGGGAGCTCTTCATGGGCAATGGAAGACAGAAGGGGGCAACTCAGCAATGCCTTCAAGCATTGGGAAGGCAATAGGTCTCACATTTGCGAGAGTTTAAGATATTGGCATTGTAAATGACATTGTCTTTTATTTATGTTTTTAAAACCAAAACATAAATAAAATGCATTGTCATTTACAATGCCAATAGCTCAAACTCATGTAAATGCGAGACCTATTGCATTGCAGATGCTTGTTTCAGTGGTTATTTTTAGTTCATTGTTTGCATTCTAGTTGTTTTTTACTAGAAAAACCTCTCGGTTTGAACACAGTATGTCTTCTCTCTTGTTAACTGAAATAGGGTTGGTGCACAGTTTTGCGTCAGGGGCCTGCACTTGCATGCAGGAGAGTAGGGTTTGACTCTCCCAACTTTTGGGAACGCCAGTAATCTGACACGGTACCCAGCTGGCAGGCCCAGGGAGTGAGATGCTGATCACAAGGGTTCGAAATGGCGATGCATGACACAGTAACAATGCACTGGTACAAAAAAAACAGGTAGATTTGCACTGAATTGCTGCTTGTGTGATTCCAAAATAGACGTTTTTGCCAGTCTGTATGACACAAATATTTTTTGCGCCAATACTAAAATGGAGGAGCAATAGGATTATTAAATCATATGGAAGAATGTCTCACTTATGAATAATTTTAAATCAGATTTTGCCAAATAAATTCTAATTAATGAATAACCTTTTAAAAACATTAAACAACCTGGTTTTGAACTATCGTTGCAACCTATGTAACAAAAAACAAAGCAATCTTGGGTCAGAATTATTCAGGAGGTGGGAAAAATTGCAGAATACAATTTAGATTGGGTCTTAAAAGAGTGCCAAAAACAGCTAAAGTCCTGGGCTCATCTCCCCTTATCCATCCTGGGGAGGACAAATCTAATAAAAATGTCCATCCTCCCTAAATACACATTTCTTTTTAATTCCATCCCCCTGGCATTTGACACTAAACTGTTGGACAAATGTCAGAGTGAGATAAACTCATTCATATGGAATTATAAGGCTACAAGAGTGGCATGGAAGAAGTTAAGGCGAAGAAGGGAGAAGGGAGGGCTGGCTTTACCTGACCTGCAGTACTACGCATGGGCCTTCCAACTCTCATTCTCCAGAATGCTCCTAAAAACACCTATAAACTCATCTCGAGGGGTAATGTTTTGGCCTATGCTAGAGGGTGCCGATCTACCAGCGGACCGTTTTCTCTTCAAGTTTGGGGACCAAAAATTCTTTGAGAAGGTGAAATTAAAAAGCCTACAATCCTTGGCCAAGAGTTGGTCAATAATTCGGAAAAAAATAGGGATAAGCTACTTTTCAAATCAGGCACCTATGTGGGACTCACCAGGCACTCCACCTTGTCTTAAGGATAGTCTGGCAACACCCTTAAGGAATGCCGGGATATTGATCTGGGGAGACTTGTTGTCAGGGGGTTCTATGTTAACTTGGGATGATTTGTTGGAGAAAGTTCGGCTGGGCCTTTCTAGGTTTAAGTATATGCAGTTGAATAGCTGGGTCCAAGCATAAATGTAGGAAGGGGGTCCCCCTGGGTAAAATCAGTCATTTTGAACATCAGCTGGTGATAAAACCAGGGGGCGGCAAGGAGATTTCAACTTGGTATTGGATGCTTTTGGAGGAGATAGATGGAGATTTTAAACTTCCGGATGAGCTATGGGGTGGAGAGATTGAGATCCAACGTGAGCAGCTGTGGATCGACTCATTAATCTCCTGTACAAAACAGTGAAACCAGCTTGGATGAGGCGAAATCACCTCATCACGTTACATCGGGCTTATTTGTCTCCCCATAAGTTATCCAAGTACAAATGCAATAAACGCGGCCTGCCAGAGGCATCTGACATTCATATGTTTAAAGACTGTCCAGCTATAGCTTGCTTCTTGGAGGAAGTGAAGGTCACTTGGATTCTATCCTTAAATTCTCATTGAATATTACTCTCCCATTAATTATCTTTGGCATTGACGACAATATCCTTGGTCATGCAAGATTTCTCCTCTTTTACGCTATCCTTTTGGCAAAGAGACAAATTTGTTTGTTTTGGGTCGATTCAGCTGCCCCAAAACACGCCGGTTGGCTGACGTCCCTTTATCAAGTCTCTTGGGTGGATATGGCCAGATCATGTAGCAAACAAAAAGTAGCCTTCTGGGAACTGTTGGTACAGTGGATTTAGGATTTCCGTTTTTTTTTTTTCTCCCCGGGTCCTATGATTATGCCGATTATGCCTTATTGCTCCATGGACCTTCGGATTTGGGTTCCCTTTGGGAAATACTGCGGTCTAATAGGTGGTAAAACACCTCTATGGAGTCATCTAGCTAGCCCTCAAAATGTTGGTAACTTCTTCCGCCACTAAGATACATTTGTCTTGCAGCGATTGGGACGAGCCTAGGGGTCCAGGGGCTTATGCCCACGCAGGCAAGAAATGGTGGCTGGGGTTTTCCACACTAAGTGGGTTAAGGCAAATGAGGACAAAAACAAAAAAAATAAAACAAAGCAATCTCACTCACAAACACGGATCCATATTAAACAACTAGAAGATCTGTGAAATATATTATATACACTTCTAAAAAAAAGCACAATGGCCAGCAGGTGACATGATGAATCCCGGCAAAGCCAACTCAGAGTTCCACCCTTTTGAAGTCAGCAATCTGAACACCATTCAGGGACTTGTTACAAGGTCAACATTACCCCCCTGGTAACGATACTGAGTGCATTGGTAGTTTCAGGTGGAGGGCTAATTAGGACTTAGCAGGATCATTCACAATTTTGGTCCTGATTTCCCTGGTAAATCCTTAATTTGAACTAGTATGTCAACAGCAGATGCCAACAGGTGGAGGAGTCTCCAGGTGAAATATCACCCATGGGCAGGGTGCAGTGCATTTGAAAGGTAGGACATGTACTGGAATGTGTGACATGTCCTGATAGTGAAATACTATCAATTTAGTTTTTTTCTATTGAAAGGCTATCTGCCCCATAGGCTACAAGGGAGTTACTTTGCAACATCTTACAAGTATAACTTCCCATTTGGACAAGGTAGCGGAATAAAGTTTAGGTTCTCAGAACTTAGAATGTAATAATACATCTTTTAGTAAAGATGTTTTTTCTATTGGGTGTTCGAAAAAGCCACTTCTAGAAATTAGGCAGTTTCTGGTTTAACCATTCTGTGTGCCTCTGCCTGTTTGTGGATTGATTGTCTGGTTTTGGAGTGACAGGGGCTGGTACATTCACCATAGACAGCCCCTGGGGGGTTGAGGTGTGCCTGGGCCTTTCTGGATGATTCAGAGTTGACCTGAATTGGCCTTGCTGCCTTTAGAGTAGTGGGAGGAGTTTTTCTTGCACCGGAATAGGGCCTGTCTCCCTTGCACAAAGCTGTCTACACTTCCTGTGGTCAAACTGTACAATGAGGGCAAAACTGGTTTGACTAGGCTCAGAGACACTGGCACAAAGAAGATCAAAGATAAAATGGGGTATAAGGAGTGGACTTTAAACCCCGGACCTTTCAATCACTTCTGGACCCAAGAGGAACCTCTACCAAGGAGAAGAGCTGGAGAGCCGTGAGGATCAGTACTGCACCTGTGCTGTGTGCTGTGTGGGGTTGGCTTACAGTTGCTGCTTCTGCCAAGAAAAGGGACAAAGACTAGAATTTTGCTAAGAAACCTGGTTGAAGAAGAATCTCCAAACGCCTGTGTGTGCTGCCCTCCTGTTCTGAAGTCTCAGGGACACAAAGACTTCAGCCCCTGCTCTCCTGAACTCTACTGCTGAGAGTTCTGACCTGCCAGGAGGTGCCTGTTCCAGTAATGGGGCCTCTTGAGTTTGTTCCTGCAGTAGGGAGTTGAAAGCAACTTGAAAGAAGAAAGAAAAACCTGTCTCTGATGCTGTCAGCGACACCGCTACCTGCACCAAGGTCGGTGGCATAGCTCGTGAAGTGCACAATGCACCGCCCAGCCTGCACTGCAGCTCTGACGCCCATCAATGCCTGCAGTTATCAGCCTTCCCGACGCCAGCACTCACACAGACTATGTCGCCGCCAGCCCCTGTATCCAGTTATCGTGGCAGCAATAACCACCGAAGGTGACACCATGAACTCGCCAACTTCGCATCATCACCGGAACCAACGCCTCACTGCTGAGGCAATCGACTTCACCTATCCTGGATTCGACACGTCGACTCCTCGCAGACACGGCGTCTCACCTCCCCCATAGCAGCCAGGGAGCCGGCTTCGATCTCGGCACCAACACCTCACCCCACGATGCTGTGTATTGTCATAGACTTTGTTTTCCAAAGTACTGTTTGTTTGGGGGTCCGTGTGACTTCCTGCCCGATGGTACACACATCACTGTTGGTGCCGTACTTTGGATTTATTGCAGCCACAACCCCAGGTGGAGCTATATGTTTTCTACAGCTTTATTTTGGAAATAACTGTTTTTAAGTGGCATTTTACTACATGTATGTTGGATTTTTGTTGTATTGATCTTGTTGAGTTTTAGATAAAGATACTTTATTTTCTAAACTGGTGTGGTATCCATCTGTGGTGTTTTCACTATATTACTGTGTGTTTCGAGTGCAAATACTTTACATATTGGCTTTGAGATAGCATGTCTGCTTGTGCCAAGCTACCCAGGGGGTGAGCAAGGATTTTCTGGTTTGTGTATCCCCCTTACCCAGACTAGAATCAAGGGTTCCTACTTGGGCAAAGGTACATACCTCTGCCAACTTGAGACCCCCAGATCGAACAGGGACCTTGTAATGAGGCCCTAAAACTGGGTAATAGTAGCAGATGTTATTTAGTGTAGTTGCTTAGTCAGGTAAAATACATAACATGTACAAAACATATAAAACAAATGACTTGTTCTAACTACACAAACAATACAATTGCTCCATAATTTGCACTGGTGCAAGTGCCATTTTTCTGTTCCCTAGTACACAAGCAACAAAAATGACACAATCAGATTTACACTATTTTCAGGCCCAAGTGCAAAGTACACAGTATTTTGATCCCTATTTGTTTGGTGGAGCTGCAGGGTTGTATCAGCAGAATTATGGTACATTCAGTTCAGTAAGCATAACATGCATGTAATGTAGTCTGCCAGCATCAACTCGACCACCACCTGTAAACTTCCAAAATCCTATGGGTGAGTATCAAAAACAGGTTAACAAAACAAACAAGGCTTCAATAAACATTTTCTCAAACTGCAAATCCACAAAATGGATACTCTTTGAAACAGCCTAACTTCAAAACAAAATGTTCAAATGGAGTGGGGACCCAATCTACCCTTGCAGGTATGGGCAATAAAGTTTTCAAAAAAAGAGGTTTACCTACAAGGGATTTTGTTTATCTAAAGTTTTGACTGCTTTTTATAACAACTTCAAAACAGCCAGATCCTTAAAAAAGCTAATTGTATACTAATGTAGCAACTTATTTAACATAATACTATGGTAAAGTGCTTTTTTATGTATGCATTTAAAAGGTATTACATTTATATTTTCATTTCTATTTCTATTCTTGATTTAAATGTGTTTATACATGTTTACTTGTTAGGGTCAAATTCTTTAAGTACATTACATCAAAAAAAGAATGACTACATGTTGCATTTTTATCAATTATAGGAAGCAAATTTTTAAATAGTCTGTTCTAAGAAGGTGTAAAAAAAGAAATTAAATTAGCCTTTTTTGGAAAAGGTTGAATGAAAGAGACGTTATTATGTCACTACCTGCATGTAGCTTTGCAGTAATGTCTCATGATTAGCTACTTAGTGCGCAAAGAATCGGAAATGTATTTTATCGTATTTGGCCCCTCAAAAGCCCTTCTGTGGCAGCAGTTTTTAAAATAGCTATTATGAAGATTCGATATTTTGTACATGTAGATATTCAATTAACTGGTCATAAAATGTAAAAAATTAATGGGAAATGTGAGGGAAGCGAGTTTCTACATCGTTTTTAGCAGTAACATCACAATTGCTATTTAAGGTAATAATATCGCCAAATCGTGGAGTTTTACCATGAATATGCTGACTAACTCTAGCCAAGCACTGAAAAGACCAACAGGGCTGGCATTAGCTGTAAGCATTTTAGTTTTGCCAATGCTTGATTTGTCATGGTTTTTGTAAACGTTATTTTGGGGGAAACTCCCAGTCCTTGTCAATACTTTTTTAAATAAATTGCTAAAAACAAAAACACAAAAGAAGCACACATTGCTAAGGTAGTTCCTGCAACCAAAGTGGGCTGATCCATTGCCCTATTTTGTAGTATATGAAAGAAATATGTGAATGATGCAAAAGATTAATGAACTGTCGGTATACAACTGTTACAACTAAGTTTTTACAACTACCTACCATTACAACGCGACCATTACAACGCATACCATTACAACGCATTGCGCTGGGGGGCGCTCTAGGATAGGGAATAAGTTTAATTTACTATCCAACACCTTCCCTAGTGTCCACGGGGACTGGAGTTGGAATAGTAAATTATACTTACCACTATCCAGCACCTCTAAGCGCTATGCGTTGTAACGGTATTCGTTGTAAATACCGCGTTGTAATGGTATGCGTTGTAATGGTATGCGTTATAACGTCATACATCCTGAACTGTCAGCATCCCCAAATTTAAGACTTCCTTTCTACTGAAGAAGAACAAATATCCTGAAGCACGTGTCTAGAGATGCACAGCACCACTGCCTGCACCAACAATGGTAAATACTAAAAACTGTCAGTGTTATTATGCACGACAATTACCACAATGCATTTGGGCAAATTGCATGCTGTGATGCCAGGCAGTGTGCTCCCTACCTCTTTTGTGATTATTTTAAAGTTCTAGCTTAGCCGCCAGATCTAGAAGCTTAATGCCCTCATAAGTATATTATTAAATATGATTCTGCCAGGCCTATAAATTATCCAGCTCCGTTTTTTTAGCTATTTTGAATGTAAATAATGGTGAGGGGGGTGGCAATAAAATGGAACTAAAGGAGGTGAGCTAGGGAAAAACAAAAAACCCTGCCGAAAACAAGGTCTAATCCAGAAGCGGATCCCAAGATCACACTGAGAGGTTGGTGGGTCTGGGGCTTCTATCTTCCCTTCACTTTCATCGCCCCTGCTCCCATCCCTTGTAAGGAAGAAGTGAGGTTTCTTTAGCTCCTTTTCTCTGCAGTACATTATCATCATCAGGGAAAGCCCTGCACCTCATCACCCGGAGGGCAGGAAAATTATATTGTGCTGCTAAGCAACATCCATATTTTTCCTCCCAAGTGGCGACTCAAGTCAATTTACACAACGACATAAATGTATATCATTATTCAGGATTGGTAGATTATGGCTAAGTGACCTATACAATATTACTGTAATTTTTGTGCTAGCATTAGAATTCGTGGATGCGAAGACCACATTTGAGCACATAACTAAATATATGTTGTACAAAGGAATTTGACCTTTCGTAGCTCATAACTTCTCAAACAGGAAGTCTGATTTTTCAAATGGATGCGGTTCAACACGTCAGACAGTCATGCTGGACATACATCCATGTTGTCTCACATTGTCAATTCTAGAAAGAAAAGGCGATGTAGTGTCACTCTTGGTATGTGTTTTCCTGCACTGCGACTAATTTGAGAAGCTAATTACTACAGCTGGCGACGAGGATCACATTTTCCATCACTGAAATAAACCTGGTTTCAAGCCATGAACCCATGGCATCTTCTCCTCTGGAGGCAATAAAGATGCCAGTCATGATATATAATATGCATATTTAACCTTCTGATGTTACTAATGTTTTCGGCGGAAACTGATATATTGTCCGATCCTGCTGACAAGAGCAGGAGTCCATAAGCGATTACTGAGGCCATTAGAGGACGGCTGATTTCCTGCCGCGTTACCTTCATGTTATAAAAGGAGAACCCACGGGCTTTTGTTACTGTAGCTGTGTCAGGCACTATATTGCTCTGCAGGGGAGGTTTCTACTTATCCCCCATAAGTCTTTCACAAATGCTCGTTTTAATACACTGCTCCGCCATAAGTGATGTTTTAACTAGCTCTGGCTCTTGCAGAGGACGGCATCTATAAATTCAGGATGTAAAGGCTTGCTGTGGTTTAGCTGATGTGAAATCGCACCTCTCTGAGTACCTTCTGAAACGGTAGTGCCTGCCCACGGGCACCTCTTGAGCAGTCAACTCACCTCATCTTGAGCATCAATCACAAAGATCTGGCAATCTGGCTGCCCATCCTCTAAACTCGAGGGTTTCTCAGCGGATTGATAAAATCTGCCTAGATCAGAAAAACCAGCATATCTACCTGAAAAAAAGACATCACAACTCTCTATAAGCATACAATGTTAAAATAATGTCTCCTAAAGGAATAAAATCAAACTGCAGGTGATGGAGATGCAGTTGTCTGTGTATTGGGTTTATCGTTACAATTAATCAACCTGGGACCTCTGTTATCCTACAAATTATGTTGGGTTGCTTCTTTCTCTACAAAATGTCTAAGATTAGAGGGAGAGACAAAGCGACCTCCAAGAAGTGTTTGCAACAGCCCCCTTAAAGTTTGTGATAGAAAGGGCTTGTCTGTAGGTTCCTCGAACATCTTTGCTCGCCAGTGACAAGGACTCCGGGGGAGGCCCGAAGATCTATTTAAAAACACTTCCACTCAAATAGCTTGTTCCTTTGAGTATCCCTTGAGTAACCTGAAGGGAAGCTGACTTCCCTAGATGCGTCGCTACATTCCATCAAAATGTGCTGTCACTTAATTGTCATTCAGGACGCTGTGCGAGACATGGAACCTGCATATTTCCTGGGGGGAGATCCAGCAACGGTGAAGAATTCAGTAAAGTTTTTGTTATTGACAGTACAGTGGTATAGGGTTTCTGAAATAGATTTCTTGCTGTATTTGTCCTATAAAGTTACATTTTGCAAGAAATCTGTATTTGGAAGTTGACTCTAAATTCAGGCTTGTAGGTATTCTAATTTTCAAAATATTAGAGGTGAAGCCAGTTTTCATACTTCCATTTTTTCCCTTTTAGCAGTGACATCTTCACTCTTCTAAAGAGAAGCTGTATATTTAGCCTGGCTACTAAAATCTGAACCAGTATACCATAAAACAAGGGCGCGGACCATGAAGCCGCACCTGAACCATGTTCGGAAAGTACAAATCCGGAAACAATTAACCCGTTGGCTGTGTCGCCGAATTTGCGGAAGAGCGACACTTCCGCAAAACGGGAGGGGCCGCGTCGGTCTTTGGCCGACGGCAGCACCAGCCGACGGCAGCATGGAAGGGGTTAAGAGTGTGTGCACACACTACAAGCAACCGCTGCCAAGCTGCCTTTACAAACATAGGTTTCAAACAACAATGCAGAGCGTAGAGGTGCCCCACATCAATGACCCAAAGAAGATCACACATATGCAGTTAAGCCAGTCAACTTGTTTCGTCCATAGCAATGGATTTCTTCATGGCAATTATGGTCTTACAGGATTACTCAACCAGGTAGATGCGTTGTGATATGGTATTCAAAACGCCACGATAATACACTTTGTCAATATTCACAGTCCATATGAATCACGAACAGTGTCTTTTCTTGTGGTCCAGGTTTCCACTACTATAGTCAATATATTAAGCAACAATGATCCCCAAGTGGGGTGATAGTAACAAGGAAAGGTTGGGCCACTAAGCCCTGATGGGCACTACAATTGGTGTGGAAAGCTGCTCAGGCCTGTCTGCTTCGACAAGAGCAAGGCACGTAGACGGAAAGCCTTTCTCTTTGCGAAGCGGAAAGGCCTGAGCGGCTTTTCGCACCAATTGTAGTGCCTATCACGGCTTAGTGGCCCGACCTACAGAAGTGGACACCTGGACCACAAGGAAAGACACAGTTCGTGAAATAAAGAAAAAGAACCTCACAAAGTTTATTTGATTGTTTGGGGTGTTTTCTACCCTTATCTTCTTTGTTTCAGTATCTGGTGAACCTCTACTCTCTATACTGTTGTTTAAAATCGCATTATGACTGAGGCAGTACTGCTTAAGTTAGACCAATCTGAAAACTGATTGGGGTTTGATGTCTGACTAGAGAAAACTTTAAAGTCCCTTAAAGCCTCACATCCATAGAGAGAGAAAAAAAGTTTAATTTTCAGAAGCAAGCCTTGGTAAAGCCAATAGGTCTCACAATTTAATTTGCCAATGGACAACTCCTGGCTGTGCGAATGGTTTTTGCCAATGCTGTTCATCATCAGTAAAAACTTGCTCAAAATTATTGACGTACTGCTGATGCTCAACAGCATGAGTAACAAAAAAAAATCAAAGATGCACATGCGTGTATGCGTCATCCCACATGTGTATATAGGCGTTGTGATGTTACTGCGGACCCAGTCACACCATGCATGCCTACATGTGTCATGATGTAGGGCCTATTTTTTTTTAATTACCATTTCAGATTGGCAGAGACCCATCTTAAAGCAGGAAATTTTAAAAAGATTTTAAAAAAGCATTAAAACACATTTCTTCCTTTTTTTCCATTTTTTTTTTTAAAGAAAGAAGTGGCCAGACTGCAGGTTGCAGCTGCTGAGTGCTCATAAAAAAGAAACTAAACAAAAAAAACACAACAATGAGGTGTAGGTGAGAGCCATAGGATCAGTGCTGGAGTTGGGTTGAAAAGTAAATGAAGCAATAAAAATACATTTTAAAAGCACATAAGCTGAAAGAGGAGAGGGAGCAACAGTGGACTGGGAAAGGTGTTAAAAGTAAATACCACTGAGCAGCAGCAATAACGGGAAATAGGTGAAGGACTTAAAAATGAATACAAAAGCACACAAGCAGAGCATAACGGGGAGGGTAAACCAATGGACTCGCTTGGGGAGGAGGGCAGCAACACATAGACCATGGTGGTAGGTGTGCATGTAAGAGGAAAGCATCACAAAAAACACACATGCATTCTTTGGTATGCTGAAAGGAAAAGAAACAAGTGCTGGCTGTGCTACTAGGTCTGGTTTATGGATGAAAGCGCTCTTTGTGTCACTGATAGGTTTAGGGACTCAATACGTCATTATATATACACTCTGTCACTCATCTTTGCACTCATGTATCTATGCTTTCATCCACTGACTCATTCTAGCATTCACTCTCTGACATAACCACAATAAAAACACATACAAATTCAACATATGCAGGATAAATAAAAAATGCAAGTAGAAAATAGAAAACATAGAAAAAATGGTGTCCTGAGCACAACTCCACATGTAATACAAAGAAGTTCAGCCAATCTTCTTCATCCACGATGATTTTATTCTTGTTTATCTATAAAATCTTCTGTAAGTCACAAATGATTCTCTCCAGATCACATATAGCCAACACGTGTTTCGTCAGTTCAGATGCCTCCGCATCTCTGACTTCATCAGGGCTATAAATAAATCAACAAAAATTTCTAAGTCACACCAAGAAAATTCACACAGGATCACCTTCACCACACCACCCATGTGCCCAAGGTGATCACATAGTGAATCTCAAGTTATTCAAAACAATTAATGCTCTACACCTAGGTGCATTTCCTCATCCCAAGTTTGTCTTTCCACAGAGGGGCAAAATTTGAACATTAATCAGAATACATGAACAATAACAATCAGTGAACGTTGTATATACACCTTACTCTAAAATTGTGTGTGAGGCATAAATCTCAAAATCAATATAAAATTCTATAAAGTTCTATAAAAGTATATAAAAAAATCCCAATGCTGAAGTTCCAGAACAGACAAGCTCACCTATTCGAATATCCGTCCTCAGTCTAATTATAACATTCACCGTAGTTCAAGTTCACAATCGTTAGTACCACAAGGTGTTCCACTGGAACAAGATGAAAAATAAGATATATCTAATCCATCTATTCTGACCAGAATGACACACAACTTATTGAGTTTCAAGAATTATATTGCACATCCTTACCGACACTTTATCTCGTGATCGCCATCCAGAGTATTGGATTAGCAGAGTATATAATCTGTTACCTGCAAATGATGTATAGAGAAAGAGACAACCTCAGTCTCATTCCGTATTAAAGAAACCAATGTGTATATACACTTCATGTACTGTCTCAACTAGTCTGACACGCCTCTGATCTATTAGCTACTCGAAATATTGCTTTCACACAATATAATACCCGATAAGTGGCCATCGACAATACCATATGTTTAATGGACCCACATCAGCCATTCCGTCAGTTAAGCTGGTCCCAAAATCCCAAATTGCTACATTGTTTGGCATCAAGATGCTCGAATATAAAACTATAGAATTTATAGAACAACAAGAATAAAATCATCGTGGATGAAGAAGATTGACCGAACTTCTTTGTATTACATGTGGAGTTGTGCTCAGGACACTTTTTTCTATCTTTTCTACAGGACTGGGTGACTGGTCTATTACTGGGGATAAGAGTGGCTATCCACATCCTTGGAGCACACTTTAATAGTGGACTGTATCTAATTTGGGGGAATATTTGAGTTACTCTTTGCACAAGGAAAGCCTTGCCACTGTTCTTTTTTCTTTTTTATCTTAGAAAATAGAAAACATGTTGCTGTCCAAACATATCGCTTATGCTTGCAATAACAAATCTAACAAAGTAGCGGGTGTCTGTCTTACAGAGGTATTGTAAACATTCGATTATTATTTTACAGTTCCTGCTTGGCCGATGATTCAACTGCATTCCATAATGGTCTCCTGGTTAAGAAGTAGTGGCATCATGGGATGCGGCACGCTGCAGATGAAATGAGCAGCAAGTAAGTCACCAGTTAGCACTGCCTGAAGAGCTCTGGTGTCCCCTAATGAAGCATTAAACTAGAAGAGGAGAAGCAAAGAAATAAAAGTGAAACTATAAAAGGAAAAAAAGGAAAACTATAGGATTGTCCAACCAACCCTGACATTAAAGTAGGTGGAAGTACACATGGGGTAAGGAAATGCCTTTTTTTGAATGATCAACCCCAAGTTCTTGGACTGATGCTGCTGGTTTTTTTACTCTGAGAGTGCACTGGGGGCTGCTAATCAGACCTCAGCACCAGTGCCCTGATCTTAACACATGTATGTTACATTGGCTTAGACACAATAGGCATAAGCAAGCTTACCTATAAGGACCTAGTATATGATACCCCATCTACCCAGGGCATATAGGTTAGAAGGTCATCACAAGGATTGCAGTACTGGCACTGCCACCTCATGTGTGACACAGGTAGAACAACTCTCCCAATTCACCACTGCAGACTGGAAGAGCAGTCTCAAACTGCTAGCCCAACTTTGCCTTTAACCCTTTCGATGCTGATGACGAGCTCAGCTCGTCATCACCCACGGGTGTTGTGTGCTGATGACGAGCTGAGCTCGTCATGGAAACAGCAAAATGGTAATTCCCAGCACAGGAGGGGGAAAACGCCTAGCAGCCAAGGTGTAAAAGCCACGGCAAAGGCAAATCTCCCCCTAGAAGAAGCATAAGTAATCCTTATGGCAGGCCTACCGAGCCCTAAGGCAGAGTGCAGCATATTTCATGGGAAGAACATACATTTGACATGCTCTGGCAGTGAAAAACACAAAACTGTCCTTTTTACTGTGGAAAGACAGGATAGCTGCATTGCGAGCACAGGGTTACATGCTAACCCCTTAACGGTGCTAACTCTTAAACAAAGCGGCTACTCCAAGGTACCAAACAACTCATTACATTGAGCCTGACTAGGCATTCTGGTCAAAATTAAAGTATCAGGTCATGGTGTGCAACTTTCACAAAGTTGTCACTTTGTTGCCTTCAATCTACTGTGCCTTTAATTGTTACACAAGGAGCTTGAACCTGAGACAGCTTTTTGCCCTCCTAGGGAAATGTGCTAATGATTCTCACGAAAAGAGACACAGGGGCCTGCGAGGGAGACAGGTGTTACCTCCCTTCTTTCGGAAACCAGATGGGTAATGGCAAGCATGCGCGCTTCAAATTTGAAGCTGCCTTTGAAGAGGGCATGGGAAACGATTATGAGAGGGGCAGTACCTTTGTTTAGGTAGACTAGCTAGTACCCAGGAAGAAGAAGGAAACCTGTTGTCAAACTGGTTTTCCAGGCGCAGATATCGCTCTTCGTAGCCACACCTCTGGGTTTGGGCTAGGGAGTTCTGGAGGGAGAAAGGGATTCTGCCATCTTGACAGTGGGCAGAATGGTGCACCTTGGGCTAGCCAGATGCAACACTTCCCAGGAAGTAGTCGTCAGGAGGGAGGAGGGAACCTGTTAGCCCATTCGCTACTGACTGCGTCTATCTTGAGGGCACTTTCTGAGCATAAAATGGGCACCCCTGGCACCCAGAAATCAACAGGACTGGAAAAAGAACCAAAGAATGACTGCCCTACTGCACTGAGAGGCTGCACCTGTAGTCACTACACCTGCTGAACCTGGTGGATGCAGAAAAAAGGGAGTGTGCCACTTGTGTCCTGCTCATGGAAAAGTTGTCTCCAGAGTCCAGCAGAAGCAAGAGACTCAGATGCTGACCTTCTGTTCGCAGCACTGGGCCACAACAGCTGAAGAAGCATGATGGGATGAGTTGGTAGCCTCAATCTTCAAACCGCCATTTCTCATCACCACGCAACACAAGGGACCAGGACCCGATGCTCAAAGTTGTCCCCCGAGTTCGCTGAGCCCAGGAGAGTCGTTGGAATGATGCTTGGCTACTACCAGCACCGAGGGGGCTTTAAAGAACGTGATTCCTGTGACCAGCACCGCCTCACTCCTTTGTGAACTTTTAATTAGCCACAGGAATACCTCCATCAACCACATCACATCCACAGCCCCCTTCAGCATTTTCAGCATCCTCTATCACTTGCATCTGGACCATAGGGAAGCACTGCAACGGTGAACATTGTGTGAGTGTGTAGGGTGAGCAGTGTGTGAGTGTGCAGGGTGAACATTGTGTGAGTGTGTAGGGTGAGCAGTGTGTGAGTGTGCAGGGTGAGCAGTGTGAGAGTGTGTAGGGTGAGCAGTGTGTGTGTAGGGTGCGCAGTGTGTGTGTGTAGGGTGCGCAGTGTGTGAGTGTGCAAGGTGAACATTGTGTGAGTGTGCAGGGTGAACAGTGTGAGTGTGTAGGGTGAGCAGTGTGTCAGTGTGTAGGGTGAGTAGTGTGTGTGTGTGTGCAGGGTGAACATTGTGTGAGTGTGTAGGGTGAGCAGTGTGTGAGTGTTTAGGGGCAGTGTGTGAGTGTCCAGGTAAGGAAAACTCGAATTAAGTCCACCACACACACACACATAACACCACACACATAAGACTACACACATAAGACCACACACACACCACACACACACAACACCACACACACACACACAACACCACACACACACACACACACCACCACACACACCACCAAACACTCACCACCACACCCGCAACCACACACACACACACAACCACACCGTCAGTGCACGCTTTCACCGGGCACAAATACCACCAGCCGTTAGTGCAAGCTTCCACCAGACACACACCACCAGCCGGCAGTCCCCGCTTCCACCAGGCACACACACCACCGGCCATCAGTGCACAATGTCTACAGGCACACACACCACCAGCCATCATTGCGCACATCAATTGTTAACGCATCCACAATTAACTATTGTAGCAATCGCAGTATGGTGCACTTTACTTTTAAACATATTCATCTAAAGCTCAGCATGCCACCATTGCTACAATTCCAATCCAACCCACATAATTCCACTACACACCACATGCATACACTCCATAACACATGGCTAAAAGACATTGCCATTTACAATGCCATTAGCTCTAACTCAAATAAATCCGAGACCTATTGCATTTCCAATGCTTGTTGGAAATGCAGTGGCCCAGCAATAAATGGTAGCTGCTGGCTCTCCATGAAATAAAAACAATGGATGATCTGGGAGTGTGGCGAGAAGGGAGCACCATGGAATGTGTGGGAGAAGGGCTTCAGGATATTTGAGCAGCACATGCGGGAGAGAGCAAGAAACATATGCACTCTAATGAAGTGCTTAAAGAAAAAGAGAAAATAGTGCCCTGAATGTGAACCATGGAAGGATAAAAGTCTTCCAATCTAAAGGATGGTAAGGAAGTTGTGCAAGAAGAGGAAAGAAAGCCATTGAATAGAAAGGCATACAATGGTAAGCAATGGGCTGGCTCTATAGCCACTTTAAGTTTTTGATATGGTCCACGTGAGGACTTTCAATAACAGACAGCTAAGCTAAAAGCTGTAGGCAAGACTTGAGAAGAGAACATGAAAAAAAGAACAAAAATAGAAAATAGAAAATACCTAAATGTATAAATACAATATACAATGCAATTTGTAAAAAAGAAGTGAGCAATCAATTATAGTTCAAAAATGCAAGGAATATTTTTGAGTCTGCATAATGCAGGTTAAATTTGCGTTTTGGGAGCTTTTTCTCTCACTTATCTATCTCTAGGTATGTCAGCATATACTTCCAAAAAGGTGACATTTTGCAAGAACCTACACGCCCCACTATTTAATCTATTTCTCTCTAATGTGTGACTCCCTAGCTCAGTACACTTGTCAGAGAAGCAGAGGGCAAAAGACATAACTGAAAGAGAGCAAGTGTGTGCAACAGAGACACAGTCAACGAGAAAGAGAGACTATAATATGAACTGTGCCAGACTTATGTCTCTCACCCCACCCCCTTCTACTCAACCCAAACGTGCTCCTGCTGCTAGGATTTCCAAATAAACTCTTTCTAGACCCTTCCCTCGTCCATCCCTCCACTATCATTTTCAATCCCACTAACAGACTCACATGTTCATCACTCATATTAATTTCATATTTCCCTATACTAATTCACCATTAATCCTTTGTGGGTTCCGGAGTATAGCGGAGTAGCATGCTACTCGACGAAAAGCTCTTTGATGCCTCGTCAGGGATAGTAAGCACTATATAAATGCAATTACAATTACAATCTATACTTGCCCATGTAAAACAGCAGCAGAAATCACAAAGTTAATGAAGTGTGGGGACAGAAAGTGAGGGCACACTGTATTCCCTCGAATATCTCGGGCACTACAGTTTACTGTAAACAAGTAAACATAAGGCAGAAACAGTCTGCTTAGGTGATACAGTCCTATATGTAAGAGACAGCAAGAGAGACAGAGAGCAGGGAGGAGAGCAACAGAGAACGTGGTCGAAAAATGTGAATTAAGAAAGAAAAAGAAGGGAAATCTGAAAGGAGAAGAGTTGATGAAACAGAAAAAGTAAGAACGAGGGGTAAGAGAGAAAGAAGAGAGGTTGGGGAGAGAATGAGAGAGAAGAAAAAAGAGAGAGTGAGAGGAAGGAAAAGAGCGGGGTGATAACAAAGAAGGAAGAGTGAAATGAGAGGGTAAGAGAAGAAATGAAGCGAGGCAGACCAAGAGAGTGATATGAGGTGGCAGGGAGAAGCGAAAGGGAGGAGGAGGGTCGAAAAGGTTATGCATGGGGAAAAACGAAGAAGTATATTCTTCCACAGCATTAAAAGTCTGTGTTTGTGAAGGACAACAAACATAAGTCCTGCAATCTGCTGAGATGAAAATGAGGATGTTAGACCTGAATAAAATTGGCAGCAGTGGGCTCCCGTAATTTCCGGGAAACTTTAGAGTGAGATGCTACAGTATAGGGACATCTCCATGGAGTTTAAATAATACCCCATGCCACTTTGTGTCCTTTATTTCTTGGCACCCGGCCTGCCCTCTGCAGGCCAGACAGCCTATGGCACCCATTGCAGCAGGCATGGGTGACAGGTTGCGCGTGGAAACGCTGATGTCCCACTGGCGCGCCAACTGAGCCAGGATCCCCACGTTAACACATTTCAGCATTTTTATTGACAAAGGCAGTCAGTGGCAGATTTTATTTATGGCGGTGCACGACTATCAAATTTTATTATCCACCATTAAATAACAGTGCATTAAAATTCTAATTAAATCCATATCAGACTGAGCACACCGGCCTCTTTTGCTACTCACTGCACATTACGACCACTCTGGATATATCATACAAATATAATCTGAAGCTTGTGAAGTCTTTTACAGGGCCAACAAAAGAAAGTTATTAGATACACAATAGTGGCTCGACTCTCGGGACAACAGCTAATGTAGCCTCATGATGTAACACGATTGTGTAACACTACTAAGGTACTGATTGTATACTTTTCTGAGTGCTGAGATAGAGTGACGCGAGTAAAATAAATTATAGGCCCTTATACAAAATTTGGTGAGATAGCCCTTAAAATTTCACGAATGCCAGCCACTGCGCAGCTATAGAAAAGACGCGGGCCCAACTTTTCATGCACCAGGTGCTGTAGGAGTTTACATCACACCACTAGATATGACAAACAACCTTCAACACAAAAAAGACTAGCACTGAAAATAATACAGGAGACCTGCATTTCCTGGAGAAAAAAAAAACAGACTCCTGTAACTTTGTCATAGAATTTGCAGGGCCACTGAAATTATGCAACTCTGCAGCAGCAGCGTTTTTCACACATGTATGGAAAAATGTTGACTTTAGCTCAAACGGACCATATGTGACGAAAAACATGGCACCACATGTTCCTGGGTACAGGAAAGCCCTTTCCAAGGACTGACTGGTCATCTTTCAGTTGCTTATTGCTGTATTTTGGTTTTAAATTGATGCTGATAAGGTGAAATATTTTCCTAGACAGTGTAACCAGGTGTTGACATTTTAAAAATAATGAAATAATGCCCTCATAAAATATGCTCATTACTCCATTTAATTTTCTTTTCCTTTTCTTTAGGTATAATTTAGTTAACCCTTCTGCATAATTTGGTCCTCTTCTACCGCATAATTTCAGGGGCTCTGAATCGTTATTACTAAAAGGACGATTTTCATCACCCCTATGATAATAACTGATGCCTTTGTGCACCCCACAGCATGAGACCAGTGAGGTAAGCATTAGTCGGCACCCCTACACTTCTCGCTCTCTGAGCTCACAATAAGATGCACTCTCAGCGAGAGGATTTTAAAAAAAAATCTGGTAGCAAAAATCGCCTGCAGCAGCACCGATCAGAAACATCTTAGATTCTAATTGATAGCTGGTGAGAGAAGGAAAATATTCATTTTGACGAGACAGTTTGCCGAAAGGCAGCAGTTTTAAGAAGTAAAACCCCACTGGGAACAAATGATGCAAATGCACCTTGAAGAGGGCGGCTCAGCTTCCAGGCCTTTTAAAACATGGCTGCTAAGCTTGGGGCGCCCATGTCTCAATTGTTTCTTGCTGGAGATTATTTGTGACCAACCCATGAAACACAGACTGCCCCTTTAACCGAATCTGTCTCCACTTCCGCATTTTGTATTTCTGTTTGTTGATATACAATACCGGAAATTAGGGGGATCCCTCCCTGACCAATCCGGAGCTGACCGCCTCCATTTTCCATCCGTATACAAATTCATGAAGCGCAACTGTAATTCAGTGCATAAGGACAACAACGTTAACCATGTTTCGCCCCAATCTTCTCTGCAGTCTGAGCCTTATTGAAAGCAGGATAGCACAGACTGACAGAGGCTTACCTTCATTTGCACTTGGCACACTACTTTGAAAATGCACTTCAACCCCCTGCGGGAAATGGGTATATACTAAGAGGGTTCTCCTGCAGCCCCCCCCCCCCTTTCATTCCCCGCGGCAGTGACTATGGATACATGGCAGTCTGAGAAAAGGTCACTGGGGTATAGTGCAATCCATCATGCGGTGTCATTTTCCCCAGTTTGTTTCCCCTGCGGTGTGCCTGCATCATAATGTCCAACCGTGAGCAAAAAGAAAGATGAGTGTTTCCCCCCCACCGCGACAATGCGCGCTCGCGAGAGGGGAGTTTAAGCGCACCCGTTCCCAACCATTTCCAGGGGTAGAGCCACAGTCATTTTCCATCTTTCAAGTCTGAGGGGGATTCTATAATATTTTCAGATGGAATTACCTCCCCCTATTGTGTTATCAAGTGGCTCTCTTCAATCCAGACAGGATGGAAAAGCTCATTACCTGAAGGAACCGCGACACCCTCCCCCTACAACAAAGCGATGTGCACTCTTTGATGCTGGTCCTCTCGATCATGTAAAAGAAAAGGAGCAGACATACAAAGTAACATGAAATGGACCTATCAATTATGCACTACGTCCAAAGATTTCCTTCCAGGGTAGTTTTCATGATTATTCAACATGCAACTACAACACTAACCTTAAACTCTACCACTAACACACTGGACTAGCAGTGTTGCAACTGACTTTCTCTTATCGTAGGAGGGCGACCACTCAAAGAACAATACGTAATCTGTGCCAATATTCACCTCAGGATTGCAGAAACTCATCCCACACAACTTCCTCTGACACAGTTTGTGGACAAAACCTATACCATTTCTTGGCAGCCAGCACAACAAAGGTCAACCAAGGGCAGAATAGGTGAGCCCACACACAATGTATATGGCCTAAGTAGGCCTCGCCTGCATGCTGACTTACAAGCTTTGCAAACGCCTAATAGACTCAGTCAATGCAACCACCTTCTTCCAGCCATAGCACCAGATGGTCCCTGTCCTGACCACTGAAAACACAGTCCATCCAATCCACATGTAAGCCTTGTCTTCAACACACAAACGACACATAATCAGTCTAACCAAAACCCACCAGTCAAGCATTAGTGAAGTGTAACTTCTTTCAGGATATATACTGATTCCATGCTTCACTGCCTATACCAAAAATAGTTCTGTAGGGTGTGCGATATAAGCAAATTAAAAGAACATTTATTTGTAAGAATAAATGTTTAATGAAACAATGACTCACAAAAAAACATCTGTGGTGCGAATTTCTTGGTGGAGGTTGAAGGATCACTTTTGTAAAACTTGGATATAAGGTGAGTTATGAAGTTTAAACATAAATATTTGAATGGGCACTTGAGACATGATGAAAAAGCTAGCAGGAAAATTGTAGTCTCATAGAAATATGCTTATACTTGAAATGGAATGGTGCACCGGGAAGGTCCTTATTCAAATGATCATTCAACCAGTACCTATAGTACACCGTTGTGGTCTTAAAGTTTAGGATTCATAGAAATATGCAGTTGTATCTCCAACTTGCTGTATTACCAAGTTGAAGGAATTCTTGTTTCAATATAAAAAAAAGTATAATGGTCATTAAAAAAAGATGCACTGGTCCAGTTTTACCTGCTGGGAGTGAAAACACCTTCCAAACTTCTAAGAATTCCAATAAAATCAGGAATGATTCGAACAATGATTTTACTTATAAAAAGAGAACTTGATAAGGGGATTGAAACAAACAAAGGAAAAAAACTTTTGGGGTGGAATGTCCTCTATGCCTACGGCACCCTGTACTGAAGAAGGGAAAGGGAACAGAGGCTGAGCAGAGAGATGGATAACTAGGAGAGGAAATCAGGTAAGGAGGATTAGGAAGTGACAACATGAGTGGAGAGAGGTAATGGAATGGATAACAAATAGTGTGAGGAATGAATATGAGAGTTAAAAGGTGTAAATGTTAAAGAAAAAGATAACAGGAGAGGAGGAGAAAGAAATAGGGTATCTGGAAGGCCTTCCTCTAAAAAGAGGGAAAGAAGAGTTAGTTGGAAAAGGAGGAATTATAAAGGGAGAGCAGGTGGTATCACGCATAAAAAGCAAAGAAATATCCGCCACTCTATACAACTCAACCTTTTCAAGCTCTTCAAGACTTTCCAGTGATGTCACCTCAAGATGATGTGGGTCCAGTCTAATGCCAATAGAGGAGAGAATGCATACTCTACAGCGGTGATTCTACTCTAAAGGTGGTTGGTGGACTGCGCACTGCAGGGAGATGCCACCATACTGTCAACATGGACACATCACAATATTTGTTAATCAGTGCCGAAAGAATTGATAAAGAAACACCCAATGCCAACACCACAACAGTTAATAAATGCTCCAAATCCCAAAAGACCCTTAAAAGTGGCATCAAATTGATGTGTTTAAATGCCACCAGTTTAACTGCTCTGAGCAGTGAGGCATTGTGAAGAGACAACAAGATTTGCTGCCAATGGTTTAACACTTCTAGATCTAGGAATATATTCTACCAACTGTTTCAGCCGTGATTAATACTCACACATCCAAACCAAATACTAAACTGGTCCTGTCTGATTTACAAAGTAATTATGTGAACCGTACATCAGTAAAAATGTGTAGTCCTCACTAGTAATTGGAAAAATGTTTCACCAGGATGAAAAGCTGGTGAAATTCACAATTTTTTAGTTCACCTATGGAGCGGATATAGGTTCATAGGTAAATGAATGTACCACTCCTTAGGTAAATTAGGGAAACGGTAGAATCAATTACTGAACATGGGAAACTACCTGTGTTTGGGCTGCCTCCCAGGACCAAACAACTTAGTTTAAGGAAGGGTGTGCTCCCCACACATTTGGTGCCAACAGCCAATCAGAATGGTCCTGACAAAGGAATGTATTCTGATTGTGTGAAATAGTGGCCAGTTTACATGGATAGCAGCAAAATAATTCCATGCAGATTGATATTTTTGTAGTCCATTTTAGAGAACCCTGTCGACCAAGAATAATGGACTCATGACGATATTCGCTTCTACTTACCGCAGACTAAAAAATGTGTCGCTCAGTCTTACTCATCCCATAGCATAAACTAATGGTTCTCAACTAGTGAGGCAACTTGGAAAAGGGATCTCAGAACCATGTTGATTTGAGGAAACATGTGAGATTAAAAAAAAAGCAAGGTACAAAAAGCTAAAGTTAACAACATAAAAAAGGAAGTGAATATACATGTAAAAAAACAACATGCAAACCATTTTTTCGTTTTTCAGACTGTTAACCTGTGGAAAATGTTGCCTGGTATATTTGTGCCGCTGAACAAAAACCCCAAGAATTGATGCCCTTCACCAATTACATTTATTTACATTAACATGTGTTATCACTCCAAACCAGTATCTTTAATGACAAACACCTTCAACGTTAAGTCCTGCTGTGCAAAAGATGGTGAGTAACTCTGACAAAATACATATTTTTAAGACAATTCCTACCCCTGCAGTTTGCCCCTGTGATGCGAAATGATTGTGTATTCTGACTGGGGATTTTCAAACATTCTCTCGAATATACTGCAAAAAACATAACATGCACACGTGCCACAAGGGTGCAAACTCGTGCAAAAACCAGGGCACAAGGTATGTACACAAATACACAAAATGCAAGACAAGCTGGACAAGCCAGGGCCATCTGTCCCCACGCCTACGGCATTATAAGATTTGAATGTTTACTACCGGGAGGAAGTGCATAGATTAGAGCAGGCAGAACGTCCTCAGTGGCGAGTGAGTAAAACGCCCGGGCATCGATGGCAGTGATGAAGCGCAATCAAACCTTTAGCTGCGGCTCGCACGTCTTAAACAGAAGGATGGATTTACTAACCAATCAGCAGATGAATCAAACTCTTGATTTAAGTGTGGCGGTAATCCAGGCCGCCCGGCGCGCGCGCGCGGGGGTGATTTGCGTATTCCTAAAGACAAACCATCCTGTAAATAAAGGGCGCGCGCGCGCGCGGCCCCTGCTCAATGCTACTCTTATTGAGTGAGTCAGATGTTCCCCCTGATTAAAAATTGATCCATTTCAAAATCTAATCAAGAGAATAGGATTCTTTCATATGTTATCAGGGCAGCTGCTGACATCGAAAACCAAACCTGTTATTAACCCATGAACCCCGGTGACCCGAGCCAGACTGGGCTCCAAAAAACGGTAAATTATTCAGTAGACCAAGAGCAATGTTGTGGGCCTGATGAATTTACGCTCTGACTGGAGCCTTTGTGGCCGAGAGCCGATATCATAGACCCGCTGGTCCCGGGGGGGCCGCAGTTCATGACACCGCCATTGTGTGTCATGGCTATGAATACATTACCGATGTCTGCCCGGGCTCCGCGCGCAAATGGCCGCCCTTCGCCCCCGCCTTCCCGGGCTCTTTGAATTGGCCATTGTGTCGGCTGCTCGGGTGTTCACACATCATTTATGCAATTTCAGCAGAACAGCTGACGCGATTTTAAAAATGTCATGCAAAGGCCCTACTCCGCCCAAAAAAGAAAAAAAAAACAGGCTTCTTGAAAATGTATATTTTTTTATAGGAGAAAAAAAAACATGGCTTTGCATTGCATATCACTCGAAGTATATACAATGGAAACTACACGTATAGCGCACAGCTGTTAAGAGTGAACTTTACCACTTAAGAAATGAAAACAGAACATTACATGGACAGCAAAGGGCCAGCAACAACACATTTCCAATGAGGCCTGATTATTCGATAGGCCAGAAAATAAAAGATAAGCCGTATGGTCCTTTAAACAGCTGAAAGATATTGTGGCAGCATAACCAAAGGCACCGGACTAGTCACTAACTCAATACAACGACCGCCTTCAACCCCTGCAGCGAGTACTCAAGTCCACGTTCCGGTCCACAGTCATGGAGTTTCGACAAAATTACTGCAGCCAATTCGTTTTGTGCTGAACTTTCGCACTGATGTACTTTATGTTATGTTGGTGCTCGAGCTTGTTTGCTCGAGACACCTCGGAATGTTATCTACCTGTCTAGGGAGTTTATGCTATCATTAAAAAAGTCTCCTTCTACACAGAGTCCCGACTTTCTTTACAGACTTCACACTTTACAACTGTAAAGTGAGTTGTAATAAATCCTAATTTAATTTCTCTTTATAGCTTTAAACTACATAAAATACCAAAATTCAACATGGAACTCACCGACCACAAAAAAAGAAATGGCCGTGTGGGTCAGAGACTAAGTGCTTTAGCCCTGGAAGAGTGCTATGTAAATAACCGTAGAAAGCAATGTAACAACAAGGGAAGCCATAAGCACAAATCAGTGCCCGGCTAAGGAAGGAAGCACAGCTAGCTTCATGTTCCATAACCGTACAAAGCAATGTAACAACAAGCCACGCACTGCACATCTGCTTCAATGGCGGCTTCAGGGACCCTTAGACCATGCATGGTCAGGACAAGCGAACCAAGTGAAGACATTACCACAAATCAGTGCCCGGCTAAGGAAGGAAGCACAGCTAAACCTTCATGTTCCATAACCGTACAAAGCAATGTAACAACAAGCCACGCACTGCACATCTGCATCAATGGCGGCTTCAGGGACCCTTAGAGCATGCGTGGTCAGGACAAGTGAAACAAGGGAAGCCATTAACACAAATCAGTGCCCGGCTAAGTAAGGAAGCACAGCTAAACCTTCATGTTCCATAACCGTACAAAGCAATGTAACAACAAGCCACGCACTGCACATCTGCTTCAATGGCGGCTTCAGGAACCCTTAGACCATGCATGGTCAGGACAAGCGAACCAAGGGAAGCCAGAAGCACAAATCAGTGCCCAGCTAAGGAAGGAAGCACAGCTAAAGCTTCATGTTCCATAACCGTACAAAGCAATGTAACAACAAGCCACGCACTGCACATCTGCTTCAATGGCGGCTTCAGGGACCCTTACAGCGTGCATGGTAAGGACAAGCGAACAAGGGAAGCTATTACCTCAAATCAGTGCCCGGCTAAGGAAGGAAGCACAGCTAAAGCTTCATGTTCCATAACCGTACAAAGCAATGTAACAACAAGCCACGCACTGCACATCTGCTTCAATGACGGCTTCAGGCACCCTTAGAGCATGCATGGTCAGGACAAGCGAACCAAGGGAAGACATTACCACAAATCAGTGCCCGGCGAAGGAAGCACAGCTAAAGCCCCATGTTCCATAACCGTACAAAGCAATGTAACAAGCCACGCACTGCACATCTGCTTCAATGGCGGCTTCAGGCACCCTTAGACCATGCATGGTCAGGACACGCAAACCAAGGGAAGCCAGAAGCACAGATCAGTGCCCGGCTAAGGAAGGAAGCACAGCTAAAGCCCCATGTTCCATAACCGTACAAAGCAATGTAACAAGCCACGCACTGCACATCTGCTTCAATGGCGGCTTCAGGCACCCTTAGACCATGCATGGTCAGGACACGCAAACCAAGGGAAGCCAGAAGCACAGATCAGTGCCCGGCTAAGAAAGGAAGCACAGCTAAAGCTTCATGTTCCATAACCGTACAAAGCAATGTAACAACAAGCCACGCACTGCACATCTGCATCAATGGCGGCTTCAGGGACCTTAGACCATGCATGGTCAGGACAAGCGAACCAAGGGAAGCCATAAGCACAAATCAGTGCCCGGCTAAGGAAGGAAGCACAGCTAAAGCTTCATGTTCCATAACCGTACAAAGCAATGTAACAACAAGCCACGCACTGCACATCTGCTTCAATGACGGCTTCAGGCACCCTTAGAGCATGCATGGTCAGGACAAGCGAACCAAGGGAAGCCATTACCACAAATCAGTGCCCGGCTAATGTTATGTTATGTTATGTTATGCAGGGGTTTTGTATAGCGTGCGGCTACTCGGAAGAGTGTCCCGACGCTTTGGATTGCACACTAATCTCATAACACAACAGGGAAAATAAAATAAGAAACAGAGATAAAAGAAACCTAATAGAGACCGAAACTAAGAGGAAAAGAGCCAAGTTTTAAGCCCTTTCCGAAAGGCCAACAAATTAGGAATGCTGCGCAGGGACACAGGCAGTTTATTCCATAACTGAGGCGCTAGTAGTTTAAAAGAGCGGCCTCCGATGCGGGCTCTCTTCACACGAGGAACCGTCGCAAGAAACAGGGCTTCAGACCTGAGCGACCTGGCAGGCAAATAAAAGGCCAGCCTCTTCTGCAGGTATTTTGCTCCGGAGGCGTGCAAGGCTTTGTGTGCCAGAGTAAGAGTTTTAAAAATTATCCGCTTCCGGACAGGGAGCCAGTGCAGAGCCTCCAGAAGACCCGAGGCTCTGGCACGGCGAGATAGTCCAAAAATGGCCCGTGCTGCCGAATTCTGGACAACCTGTAGCCGTTGGAGCAGATATTCTGGCAAGCCGAGATAAAGGACGTTGGAATAGTCAATTCTCGAGCCTATAATCGCCTGCACCGTGATCTTCCTATGTTCCTCCGATAACAGGGGAAGGAACTTACGTAGCATCCGGAGTAGGCCAAAGCAGGTACCAGTGAGACCGATTACCTGTGAACGTAGTGTGAGGCCATTATCGATCTTAATCCCAAGGTTTTTAGCCACCTGGGACGAACTTGCTGGTGGAAACATGTTCTCAGGCCACCACACTTTCCAGTCCGGATCCGAACTGCACCCAAAAAAGAGGACCTCAGATTTATCCGAGTTGCACTTGAGGCTGTTGTGATGGAACCATTGAAACACAGCCTCAAGGCAACCCTGGATCCTACCTCCATCGAAGTCCGCACCCCTCTCACAGGTGAAGAGGAGCTGGGTGTCATCCGCATAAGAAACGATCTGGGCCCCGAAAGACTCCGCCAATGCCGCCAGAGGGGCCATGAAGATGTTAAATAGAGTTGGACTCAGGACAGAGCCCTGAGGAACTCCGACACCCAATGGCGACATCTCGGCGGAGCAAGCAGAAGCCCAGACCGTTTGTCGACGGCCTGCCAGGAAAGATCGAAACCACTGGAGCACCGTCCCTCGAAGACCAGCCTCTGAAAGTCTTGCAAGAAGACCCTCATGAGGGACGGTGTCGAAGGCCGCCGACAGATCTAGCATCACCAGCATCGCTCTCCCGCCCGAATCCAACACCTCCTTAATCGCCTCCGAGACTTCCAGGAGGGCTGTTTCGGTGCTAAGATTGGCGCGGAAACCCGACTGGGTAGGGTGCAGTAGGTCGTGGGACTCCAGGTAATCGGCAAGCACCTTATGGACATGCTTTTCAATGACCTTCGCAAAAGCCGGCAGGAGCGAAATAGGTCTATAATTCGCCAACACCTCCACATCCAGGCCAGGCTTTTTAAGCAGGGGAATAATCATAGCCTGCTTCCAGGCCTGGGGAACCACACCCTGTGCAAGAGAACAATTCAACAGGGGGTTCACGAGGGGATTAATGACAGCTGCCATTTTAGCCAAAAATTTTGCCGGACAGGCATCCCGAGGAGAACCTGATTTAAGCCCAGCCATCAGGTCAAATGAGGCGGTCAGCGAGAGAGGAGGGAAAGCTGCCAAGGTCACACCTGCGTTAAGTCGGGTAGCAGCGGTATTCTCCACCCGACCCGGTATCTCAGGCTCCAACACAAGGAAGGAGTCCTGGATCCGCTGGATCTTAGAGGTGAAAAAGTCCGCAATCGCCCTGACCCAAGACGCAGGGGGGGGGGTCTGGGTTGGTACTGCACGAGACGTTGTAAACCCCCGCACAACGGCGAAAAGCTCCTTACAGGAATTGGAGGCAGCTTCAATTTTTCTCGCGAAATAAGCCTTCTTCTCCGCGAGGATGTTCCGATGGTAAGCTTTCGCCACAGACCTGTAGGCGAGTTTCGCCGTCGCGTTGTAATTTGCGCGCCATGCTCTTTCCGCTACCTTGCATTGGCGCCGAGAGGCCGCCAATGCTTCCGTAAACCAAGGGGCAGATGCACCTTTTTCAGGTTTGCGGAGGGGTCTCAGAGGAGCCAGATCATTAAGTCTCTCTGAGAACCAGGCCTGCAGTCGCTCCACATCCTCCTCTAAGTTCCCTGCTAACACGAAGGGGTGGTCCGCACAAGCCTGTGCCAGCAGTTCCGGAGTAATCCGGTGAAGTGCCCTGAATCCGACGGAAGACTGCCGGGGGACGCCGGAAGGCTTCCCAACTTCCGAGAAGTAAAATTTCACCAACCTATGGTCGGACCAAAGAACCTGGCTAGGAGCCAGCATCTCTATAGGGGTCGTAGAGAAGGTCAAATCTAAAGTATGTCCTTTCTCATGGGTCGGTCCGATATGATATGGAACCAGGCCCAGAGGGGCTGTGACCTCCAACATTTTTATCGCATCAGCATCCGTTTCCACGTCCATGTGGACGTTAAAGTCCCCGGCCACAATACAATGCTCTGACGTGAGTAATAAAGAAGAAGTCACCGACTGGAACTCTTCAAAGAAAGAGCCCATGGGCCCTGGCGGCCGATAGACTAGGAGACCCTTCATCGATTGGTGCGGTGAAAGAACAATGGCAAAGGCAAGGGATTCGCAATCCTTGATCGCGTCCGAGGGAATGATGGTACAGGTGGCTATTTTATTTACTATTAGTGCAACCCCCCCTCCACGCCCCTTCGGCCTGTCCTGCCTGAAGATGTTATACTCGGGTGGGAGAGCAGTAGCAATATCTGGGTTGGACGCCTCACCGAGCCACGTCTCGGTGAGCATCAGAAACAAGGGTTTTTCTGAGTCCAGCAGATCAAATATGTCCAGAGCATGCCGGCCCAGAGATCTAGTATTGAGCAGTAAGCCCAGATGTTTAGCACTAACCGCCACCTTCTGCGGCGCCCAGCCAAGATGTTTCTGCGGGCGCCAGCCACACTCAGGGCAACAATACTTGCCCTTGTGGCGCGCAGGAAACACCGTACGGCAGGAGCCATTAGTGTGTTGCAAGGAACGAAGTTCCGAACCCGAGTAGTGAAGCATAATACTCACAAGCACAAGCTACGTATGAAATACAGTTGCCCAGGACTGCCCGTCGCCTCGTACGCCTCCGGGACGCTGACGGGCGCAGACGGGCAGGACTCTGGCACGACTCCGGCTAAGAGACGGCGTCCCACTGCGCGATCCCGCTGCGCGGGAGAGGACGACTTTAAATAGGCGTCTCCCACATCCCCTCGAGCGTCGAGACACTCCAAGATGGCGCCCGCGCACACACACACTCAGCCCAACCAAAGATGGCGCCCACAAATGAAATCAGCCCCGGAACCCGGACCCGCCAAATGGCGGTGTATTTTCCAAAAATTAAGTGCAGGTAAGGGGACAGAAGCCCAGTGGAGCGGCAATAAAATCAGGGGTTAAAGAAACCTAGGTAAACAAAGATAGGCAAAGGGAGTTTTAAAATCACCAGTTGTCCGAGCTAGGTGTCAGCGCGACCTGCGCTCGTGTAGCAATCAAACAGAATGCCTGAAAGTCGAGTCCGCCTTAAATAGGCGTCTCCCACATCCCCTCGAGCGTCGAGACACTCCAAGATGGCGGCCGCGCACACACACACTCAGCCCAACCAAAGATGGCGCCCACAAATGAAATCAGCCCCGGAACCCGGACCCGCCAAATGGCGGTGTATTTTCCAAAAATTAAGTGCAGGTAAGGGGACAGAAGCCCAGTGGAGCGGCAATAAAATCAGGGGTTAAAGAAACCTAGGTAAACAAAGATAGGCAAAGGGAGGCTAAGGAAGGAAGCACAGCTAAAGCCCCATGTTCCATAACCGTACAAAGCAATGTAACAAGCCACGCACTGCACATTTGCTTCAATGGCGGCTTCAGGCACCCTTAGACCATGCATGGTCAGGACACGCAAACCAAGGGAAGCCAGAAGCACAGATCAGTGCCCGGCTAAGAAAGGAAGCACAGCTAAAGCTTCATGTTCCATAACCGTACAAAGCAATGTAACAACAAGCCACGCACTGCACATCTGCATCAATGGCGGCTTCAGGGACCTTAGACCATGCATGGTCAGGACAAGCGAACCAAGGGAAGCCATAAGCACAAATCAGTCCCCGGCTAAGGAAGGAAGCACAGCTAAAGCTTCATGTTCCACTATTAAGCAAGAAAGCTGCTCAAGCCTCCCACATTGCTCCAAACTGTTCCCACTTAGGCTGAACTACAACTAACACCCTATCAAACGTACGCTCGAGGGGTGCCCAGCACATCAGAGTACTACAAGGCCTAATCAAGGGAAGTAGGCGCTAAACAAGTGATGCATGCCGGTTAGCTACTTACTCAACAGTCCAAAGAGAGCTTTGGGCCCCACGAGGGCTAAGAAAGAACTATATTCATACGAACACAATACAACTCAAGCCCATAGCAGCGGGTGCGCCTCTCGACGAACAGCAGAGAAATTAGCGAGAAACAGATCAGAATAGGACACGGCATAATGGGCATTACACACCCAGGGTGGGCTATCAGGGACAAAGCCAAAAACGCGGCAAGGCCTGATGGGAGTTATGCGACAAAACAAAGCAGACTACACAACAGTGTAAAGAAACCCATTAAGAAACAAAGGAGGCTGGCTGTTTAAATGTCATTAGGCATTCCAAGCCAGCAGGTCTTTTTTTTCCGAATTGGTGTCCCCCTTAGAAGAGGGCGCTTGAGGTCAAACCTTCCCTGGTGAGTCATATCGATAAAGTGTAGTTAGAATTGGGGGCTGCGAAAAGCTATAAACTACATTGGGTTTCAAGGTGTAACATTTGCTCTGGACAAGGCAGAGGTTAGGGCCTAATGGCATCTTTCTGCCACCACTTCTAAGTCTCAATGGCAACAACCGGGAACAGGTGTTTCCAAATGATGGCTGCCTGCAGGAGTCTGACTGCAGCTCTTTAATGGGACCATCCATTGGAAAGGAGAAAGCCTGTGCTCTTACCCCATCTTGGATCATCCATTATCACAAATAATAAGGTTCTGGAATGTTTCTTTGTTGGATAACATCTGGTTTATTGAACATGCCAGGGCACCATTCATTAGGTGGCTGCTTTAAAACATCTACATTTTTTAGGACGAGAAAACAGACCATGCTCTCATGTCGTGAACATATAAAGAGACCTCCCTGTGGGCAGCAAAGGGACAGACCTGGAATATCAGATTGCTGTGTCCCGATTATCTTCACACCTGGACGACGTCTGCCCCAGTACCCTAGGAGTGACTTCGGACTAAGCTATATCAGGTGTACAGCTTACCGGCTCGTATGCCTTTCTGGTGACGCTTAAATGCTTGTGGCACAATGCTTTAACTTGTGCCACAAACAACCACCAAGATTTGTTTGCCAATCCTTCGCATTGCAAATGGGCTTTCTGCAGACTGGGGTTCACCCCTCCTTCTCACTACAGCATTAATGAAGTAGGGAATCAGGCCTCACTGAACATAGTAGTGGATGCAGTGAAGGAGGTCTGTAAGAGGCAGAAGGCCTCTAGCTCAAAATTCACAGTCCACCGTCACTGCAACCCCTGGTCTTAAAGGGACCGAAATCACAATGCCACAAAAAGGGACACAGTGTGAAAGTGACATTTAGGAGAAGATGCAGAAATCTATGGAACAGCTGCCTATAGCACACAGGAAGCCAGCCCCCTGCACATACACAGTGCAAGTTGTCTTAAAAGGACATCTTCCATTTTGAGAATGGTTACTGCCTGTCATCGGCCAAGAATGAAAGAGGTTTGTAAAATAAGCATTTAGACATCTAACGTTCATAACACTTTTACCTATATTAACAGTAGCATAGCCTTACCTCTATCAAAGTTTATTAAAATATGTAACAAAGTTTTACGCACATAGGAATTATGCTCCCTCTGTGATACATCTTTTGCCCTGTTCAATAAACATAGGCCTGAAGTACCACTTCCTTTGTGACGTACAATTGTCAGACCAGGAAATGGGTAGCAAACAGCACAATAACACAAACATGCATGCAGACTGTCGTCCCTTGGGTTCATGCAGATTTGAGTGTACAAAATTCACACTTTCAGCCACGCTGCCATGTCTAAATAAATGTCAACTGGGGAAATCATTTTACCCATTTTGAATAGGCTTAATGTTCTCTCTTCAACCAGCTTGTTGAGGTATGGATCAGGAACCTCAAGAAAATACATGAAAAATGCTCTTGCACTTTATCATTTTAAGGGAGGAAATTCATGACCACCACCGATCTGGGATAAAGGAGCTATATTTTGGAAATAAGCCTCCTGAAGGGCTCACCCTCATCTGAAGCCATGATTTGCCTGAGAGGCCAATAAGCCTGTATGCCAGTTCAAGACGTCATGGTTCACTACACTGTAGGTTTTGCAATCTGTAATTTGTCATATATTTCCCAATCGAAATATATCACTGGTATGGTAGTAGGAGGTGGGAAATGGACGAAGTATCCTTGTAGATCCAGTATTGAGGGATTATTTTACATAGCATGGGAGTCTTTGAAGTGGGCATGTTTGGTCTGGTAGTAAGCTTTGTGAAGAAAAAGAGACTCAAGTGTCTTTTTCAGAGTTTTCCAGAGTTTCGACCCCTGTACTGTTAGTCTTCTGCCTCCAGATCTTTGCCTCTTACATCAACAGGCTGTCAGTACACAGGGAGGGCAGGACTACATTCTTGACATGGAACCCCCCCATTGGGTCATTGTTCATTGGAAATATTAGCATTTGGGTTTCAAGTCCCACCCCAATGCTCCTCCCCCCACTGTCTCTCTTCCTTTGTATGGGCTCCAGTCATTCTGGGGGCTCCTAAACCAATGTCTCGTCATTTCGATATTGAAATGCAAGTTGGCAGCTTCTCCCGAGGCAGTTGTCGTCAGTGTGTGCTTGTGAGCAAGCACATAGTGTCAAAACATTGGGATGAAGTAGTTACTAATGCAGAACTGGAATTAGCTAGTGCAGAAAAGACACATTATCTACATGTAACCACATCTGAGACTTTTCTCAAGTATGGAATGGTCCAAAGAGTTGAGCAAGATGGATGAAATTCAATGCAGCTAGATTTTGTGAGTACAATGGGAATTAATTAAAAGGAAAAAAAGGTAGCTGGAAGAGATGTTAGTACCAAACCAATATCCACAATGCAACGCGTATTAGACCCTTCAGTTCTAAAAAAGGAAATTGCCACTTCCTTGTCTTTGTCCAGTGGTCCTGCTTACCATGCCCTATTCCCAATCTTCACTGCTCCCCCAATTATTTCAATAGCCCTATTATATGTGTTTCCCTTTAACTAAGTGAGCTACCTTAAGTATGTACCATCTGGTACATATGTCCCTGTTTTATAAAAAGCAGTCTGCTGGCCCTTGAATAACAGGTCTAGGTTATGTTGCCTCAACCACCCAAAAACAGCCTTCTGAAAGAGTAGTAGATCTATGCAGCATGAGGAGATACAAACAACACTTCGGCACAGAATGTGTCACCCTACGTTAGTTCAAACATAAAGATGAGTACAGCGACATGACCTCAGAGACGGAGTTATAAGAAGCAATAGAAACGTTTCGACACAAGCATTTTGATACATGAGTCAGTACACTGAGAAGACCTCTAGACTTTGACAGATGAAAGTTTTTGTTCAGTACCTTGTTTGGTTGTAGCTGACAAGGAGTCGGTGATCCCGATGATGTGTTTAAGGAGGTCATTTTGGAAAAGGGGGTTGGAAGTAACGAAGAGGAGCTCAGAAGCTGAGGCTCTCCTGTTTGAGGAAAGAGGAAAGGGTTTTGAGTTAATGTCAGTACACTGCAAATCAAAAGTCACAAAGTATTAAAAAGGCTGAATTTGTTCAGTGTTATTAAGCATTCACTATGAAAACCATGTAAAATTTGCAGTGTGTGCTGCCCTTCAGAATAAATGGCCTACGTATGCAGCTAGGTCTAAATACTGGCATAAGATCAGATATATTCTCGAAACGGTCAGGCCAAAGTACACCTACACTCTGCCGACGATTAATACAAATTCTTAAGAAACTCGTACAAAAGTCGACACAAAACGAAACCTGCATTCTTCACTAATACACTAACCACTACACTAGGCAGTCACAGTGCTGGCGCCATATATTCCGAAGTGCAAA
Source organism: Lissotriton vulgaris (assembly GCF_964263255.1). Classification (NCBI taxonomy): domain Eukaryota; kingdom Metazoa; phylum Chordata; class Amphibia; order Caudata; family Salamandridae; genus Lissotriton; species Lissotriton vulgaris. Next base: position 165,005,798 of record NC_141699.1, on the reverse strand, counting down.
TCAACACAAAGTGGGCACACATTCAGAGATGCTGCACTCAACTCAGGCAGTCACTCATAGACTACATCATCAAGACACCTTCTCAACTGGCAGCAAAAGGCAGCTCGAACCTCAGTGCTTTAGAATGACTTTCACCACTAAACAAATATTTCCCATCACCGAGGGACCACGCCACACATTCTCCAAACGAAGCATCACCCTATACTTTTTAGGTTTTGCCTAGCCAATGCGTACGAAGTATGCATGTGCTAGGAAAAACCTAATGAGTATAGTATAGGGGTTGGAATCCGCCCCCGTCTTCCATTGGCTAGCTCCATAAATGGAGGCTAGCCATTGGAAGACACGTTTGTCCGTCAATGCAGGACCAGATTCGGGGGCGTTCCCGAGAATTTTTGGCTTTTGGCGACGTCAGCCGAAAGCCAGTTCTCGGGAACGGCCCGAGTCTGTTCCGGCATTGACGGCACCCGCCCTCAATACAGTTGCCCTGTCCCTTGCCGATTTTTTTGAGCCCCCTGGCAGGTGCCCACCCTGCCAGGGACATTGCCGCCTTTGAGCGAGTGCCACCTCGCTTTATATTTTAATTGAAGCCGGTGCCCACCCGGCATTGCCCCGTGTTTACACCGCCGCCGGCCCGGTGGGAGATTAGGAGGCGCTGTCCGGCCTCCCGACCCCAGGGCCGCGCTGCGATTGGCCGTGACCTGGAAGTCAGGCAGGCCGGGGGCGGGACAAGCGGAAGTGCCGGAGAAGAAGAGCTCCAGCGCAAGGAGAAGAAGCCGCCTGCCGTGTCCTTCCCTGGGCTCCCAAGTGAAGGGGGAGCCCCGGAGTTCTGGCCAGTTTTGAGGGAGGAGCGGGAGTCCTCCAGCCCCTGGCCGCCCTGTGTTGCGTAGGTGAGTCACCAACTTTGAGGGGGGCAAGCCAGGCTCGTCTGAGCTGCCGCAGTAAGGTAAAGGTAAGCTGTTGGGGGGGGCCTTGGGTGTTCTGCACCCTGGCGACATGCTCACCTGCTGCCCCTGTCGCCGTGGGCCTCTGTGGCGAGCTGGCCGCACCCACATCATCCGTCAGCAGCAGTGTGCGGTGGCTTCAGTAGGTCCTGAGAGGCGGCTTCGGGCAGACGTTTCAGCTGCTGAGGGTTAGGGAGGGTGGTTCTGTCGTCCACCTCCCTCCTCCCCCAATCCCCCCCCACCCCCTTCCCCATCCGAATTGGAAAATGTTTTGTTTCTTGTAGCCTTTAGGATTGGGACAAGAGCTGAGTAGGCTGACTGGTCGACGACTTAGCCGCCACCCCCCTTCCCCCCCAATTGACCCTTTATTAATAAATGTGTGAAAATGACAGTTCTCAGGGTGACGACATTGGCCCTCAACCCTCTTGGACAAGCCAGAAGAGGAGCACATAGTTCATTGAAAAGCCCTCTGTGTAGTGCAACAGGTACTTTTGGGAGTGTAGATTTTCCAGATTGATAGGGGTAGGGTAAAGTTTTATTTAATGTGATTTTATGTAGCGCGAACTTTACCCAAAGGTGTCGGAGCGCTTTACATAAGAACCAGTTGCCAAACCTAAGGACTTTGATTTACATGCGTTAAGTAAAAGATACAAACAGGAAAACAATTGAAATGTACTAGATGTAGTCACACAAAGAAGAGACTGTTGATTCTCGTTATATTTCTATATACATATGGAAAGGATATGAATAGATGTACTGCAAGAGTCACATAGGAATGTTAGAGTAGAAAGGTCTACTGCATATACTAGTGAATACAGTCATCTCTATATACAGAAAAAATGAGTTATATTTAGAGGGGTCGGAGTGGGACACAGTGGGTGGATGATGGATGCATGATGGATGGATGTATGCATGATGCATGGATGTATGGGTGGATGCATGGATGGGTTGTTGGTTGGATGGGTTGGTGGATTGCATAAATTGTTGAGGGATTGAATGTATATATGCATCTATCCATCCACCCATCCATGCATCTATCCATACACCCATCCATACACCCATCCATGCATGCACCCATCCATGCATCCACCAACTCACCATGCAAGCATTACAACAAGAGCCCGCAGCTCTCCTTCGTCTCTCCTCGCCCTCCCCGTCCCTGAGCCCGCAGCTCTCCTTCATCTCTCCTCGCCCCCCCTTCCCTGAGCCCGCAGCTCTCCTTCGTCTCTCCTCGCCCCCCCCCCCTTCCCTGTGCCCTGCCCTGCTATTGTAAATGACAATGCCATTTATTTATGTTAAAAAAAACATAAATAAAAATAATGTCAAGAGCAATGCCAATAGCTCTAACTTTAACAAAGGCAAAACCATTGCATTGTAAATGCTTGTTTCTCTAACCCATGACCATTCCTCCAAGAGCTTAATGTACAGTATCACAAGCTCACGCTCATGGTACAAATGAGTTAATGAAAGCAAAAGAAACCAAAGTACAATACTCATGCCTTCAAGTGGAATAGACTGATCTGTAATGCTTCTTTAAGACTTGAGATAGGATTGCAATGACAAACATTTACGTACAAAGTCTTTCATGTAGTATGTCTCCTCATCTTTCATCCATAGAAAAATATTTAACACATTTTTTACTGTACAGAAACATGTTTTTGACAATACAATGGTGAATCAGATTTCTAACACAAGTGAAGACACACTGAGGAACACGCATAAAAAATCGCTCCAGGAACCACATTTTTGCATCCCTACATTCAAGAAGACCAATCTTTCTTGGACACAGTTTACTGTCTTTTATTGACAAACAGGATCACCGATTCATATGAAAACCTGCCACATGCCAATTGGACAGATAGTTTCTCCTTTAAAGGTCCTAAGGGAAATATCATTAAACAACTGAGGAAACAGACAGTCTGGTTAGAGCTAGGGCATCAAATGCGGGCCCAACAGAGTCCAACATTCAAGATTTTTAAGAAACCCATATAAGATAAATTTACATGCAGTGAACATCTTGCATGGACAGTGGTTACCTAGAAAATCTGGCTTGGGTCCACCCTACCTGAACCTACTGTGTACATCAGGTTAGAGCGCTTGTAAGCACCAATACAGTTTCATAAGAAGATACTCAATAGACAGCCTTAATGGAATATGGCGTTGATCACACCATCATACTTCTCTGTGAGAAAAAGAGGAGTTGTGATTATTTTCTTTCACCTTTTTTGCAAGTAAGGGACTCACTAAAAGTTTAAACATATATCTCAGTGCCTCTCTAGTCCTTTTGTATTGTATGGTAACTGCATTTATATAGCACTTATTATCTCTAATGAGGCATTGAGGAGCGTTGGAAGAGTAGTGTACTACTCCAGGACCCAAGGTTAGGGGTTAATCCAGTGGTTATTGCTAGGTTTTTGTTACTTACTGGGACAAGCCTTGTGCTATCATGGACACCATTCCATGCATTTACTTAAGTTTCTTTGTGCTAGGAGTTAGGTGGGCATTACCTCATTTTCCCCATCAAGAAAAATCTTAGTTTAAGTCCTGAACAACACAAAGCACAAAGCAAAATCTTAAACTACTATGTACCACAAACCACTGCCTGTGAGCAGTAAGACTTCAACAAAGCTGTAGCAGAAAAAGGGGACTAAAATAAGTAGCAATTAGATGTGATAAAATAAGGAGCATCATTTTAATGATTTTAGAAGTTTGGTGTAGTGCTGCTATTTTGCTTAGCAGCTACTTATGTGCGCCATGGGGTGGTAAGCGCATATGGGAACACAATGTAATACATGGGATTCAGGAAGTTGTAATAGTTCAAGAGAACATAGTGATGTCCAGAAGGACCAAAGGAATTGATATACAGGTGGCAGAAGACAGAAAGTCAAGATAACATGGGCGATATAGGGACATGGAGAGGACTTAATGGTGAGTGCAACCTGGTACTTGAGATCTGATTGAGGCGCTGGCGATCTAAATGTGCCCTTGTTGAATTTAGAAATAATCCATAGAGTCTTAGTGGGATGCTGTGTCCATCACATATTTACAGGAGTACACATGTACATGTTTACACATACGAACAGTTAAGTGGTATACATTTATAATATAATGCAGAAAAGCATTTGCACATTCAAACTGTTTTCGATTCTCAACAAAGAAATAATAATTCCACATCTACAAACATATTCCCCCTTAACCTCATCCATGTTTAAGATGTTCCCTACCTATTCCTCCCATGGAAAGATAACTTTTGCATTAACAACGGTTAATATCCATTATAATTGCAAAATTCGCATTTGTGAATCCCAAATAGGAATGTATATGCTCAACTTAGATGTGCAATAGCTTTCAGAATGGGGCCCTTAAAACCTTTTGCTACGTCGCACAATGACTACTGCAGATGTGAAACAGGTTCTTTAGCTGGACCAGTTATTCCATTATGCAGACGGCTATGCCATCCTGACCTTTTGTTCGAATTGCTTGCTGCCCCAGTAATTTCCACCTTGGTTAGCCAACTGGTTGTGCTTCACATGTTTTAGTGACAAGGCTCTGCCTCACCATGGCTATATCAGAGTGTGCCCCCAGCCACATTCGGGTGGATTATTCCCCCTTACCAGGCTATGAAGAAACAGACCTTTGATGGTATCTCAGGTTCCAGTGACTAGCACAGATCTTTTCTACCTGTATCTCTAAGAGGACTCAACTACCGGCCCCATCTATGCACAATCTGTTCAGTTTCCTGTACCTAGGATCGTAAACTTCCCTGTCCATGTATTTTATAAGCCCTGCATAAATGTGATGCGCGTTGTGTTCATAATTAGCGCAACGCGCACGACTGAGTATACATGTGATTTGTGGATTAATTTCTTCCTGAAAACACGGTGACTGCAGCATATGATGGAGGTTTTCCTAGGCCTTGGAGAAATTTAAGTTATGCTGGTATAATTTGCGTAATTTTGGAAATTTCACATTAAGCATGTTGTGCAACATTCCCTAAATTATGCCATTATACTTTGTACACCCGCCTTATACTATACTTGACATGTACCCTCTGGTGTTATCGGAGTGGTGTATCTTCCCAGTGTTAAAACTCAAAAAAATTGGTTATCAAAAACATGATGCCAATTTACATAATTATGAGCTGTTCAAAGTAATAATTTACAGCAAATAATGCTATTTGTGTTAAAAATATACAAGCAACCTAAAGGAATAACAGAACGCGAGCTACTGTTGTTTGCGGTGCTTTTGTTTAAATGTGCCCCAGTGACAAAAATTGACACGAGAATGCAATTAACCGTAAAATATATCCCGAAGTGACAGATTTGCATACACATAATGTGAAGTCATTTTGCTGGAATTTTGCATAATTACGAAACAGCAAATTACCTAATATTGTACACCTTCAGTTTCCTCTATGTATCCTTTACAGACAGGACACTTTTGAATCCACAGACAGTAGACCATATGGTGGACTGTCATAAATAAGTGCTGATGTTGAGCACCGGAAAACAGTGGCACAAATTAAGCACTGCATGTAACTAACACTTGCCCTAGACCCTGTCCGGAAGCTTGAACTCTGCAGGGAACAAAGCGGAACAAAGCACAAACCAAAACCAATGTTGCTGTTTGGCACTTCTGTCTGCAGATTCTCACAGAGATAAGTTTAACATTGTTTGGAATATCTGGTTCTTCACCCCTCTGATACACATCCGTGGGAAGGACTGAAGCCCTCCCATTTTGTTGTGATGGATGCTTTCTTGAAACCAAACCCTACTCAGTAAGTCTGGTGCTGCCTTGAAATATGTATTCCTTGGATTAGTATGCGCCTGTTGCCACCCACCCCCTGCACCACCCCTTTCATGGGGAAAGCCTAGGAAAATATAGCCAGCTCTGGTTGAGCAAGCATATGCAATTTGAAAAGGTTCTACAGAAATGGCCCGGACTTCCCGCTAGTGTCCCCAAACTGGATAAGAACTGGCCCTTGTGTTCATGTGGACTTTGGAAAAAATGCCACAGCCCCACCTTGGAGAGATGCATAACATGTACATCACTGCTGCTGTTTCCTCTGCAAGGCAGGGAGCAAGCCTAGGTCACTGGAAGAGCATTGATGCTGGCCATGCCAGGACAATTGGAGCGGTGCTGACCTTTTAGGAACAGGGGCTCTTGATGCAATGAGCAAGGCAAGGCCCAGCTGCTTTCCCCTGTCTGGAGGACGACTTGATGGACAGACATTGCCTGGGGGCTCAAGAGCCTGCATCCAGCTGGAAGTGACTGATCCAGGACATCTGCTCCATCTGAAGGTCAAGGAAGTGCTTGGGTAAGCGAAGGACTGTGCCTGGTGGAGGCTCGGCCACTATTTCCCATGAAGCACCCTGACTTTGCCTGTGCCACCCCTTGCAGATCCCGAGGGAAGAAACGGGTGGTAATAGTTCACTTTGCTGTCCTATTTGCTGGTAGCCCTGATTCCAGAATATCTGAAACATCTCTTTGCTCCTTACACTTACTAAAGAGCCGCAGCATAAAAGAAAGTTGCAGTAGGACCCTGACCCTAAATCCGAGGTCCCCATTAGCTACTCACACCCAGTGGGACCAGTGGAAGTCCTTGTGGGTATCTCTGCTACTTAAAAAAACGATAACTGTGAACATATGTTTCAGAGGACTTTGGATTCTACTTTTTTGGGTGTGCCTGAGGTAGCAACTGTATATGCGAACACAATTTCCAACATCAGTGCCCCCCCCCCCCCCCACCCCCGTCAAAACACTGACTTTGGAGATCAGTTTGAACTATGTTTGGTTTTCCTCTGAGCTACATCCACTCAAGCTGTCATTGGCCACTAGATTTCCTGCAGCTCCATTAACTGATTATCAGAAATGTGACTTGAAAAAGCACATTTCATAAGTACCCTGACACCAGCATCTTGGTGGGTTGGGAATTTCGGATTACTTTAAAAAAAACACGCTACAGATTTTGCATAAAGTAGCAGTGCATTTTTCTAATCATTTTAGAAAATGTCAGTATATTAAACCACATACTTTTTCTTCTCACAATCATAGGCTCAACTTTGCTAAAGTAGGTATTGTTTAATAACGTGATCTACTTCAGTTTTCTGGTAGTTACCCACGTTTGTACATAGTAGCCATATTAATATGTATCTGGGACTCTTTCCCCTTTTTTGTGGGAGCCCCAGAGTTTATCCTTCATTCATGTTTTTTCCGGACATCTGCTGCCGTTCCCGCCATATTGCTTCAAACTTGTGTGGGCACCCATATTTCATTTCAGTTTACTTTTGGTTTTGATTGATGTGTGTAGGTTTTAGACAATTTCAGCATACAATCAGGGTTTGATGCTCAAACCCACAGAGCTGCCCACCTTGCAGCCAGGGTCATTAAGAAACTTGGGGATAAAGCACCCGCAGTCACAGCAGGCTTGATTCATCCGTGGCTTTCTGTCAACTTTCAAAAATTAATTGCGTGCCACTGCCCTAGGCACTAGATGAAGGTGCTGATGTTGTGACTTATGGAGTGCTCACTTCTACAGATCACACTATTTGTAAACCGTTTGCTAGACGGGCCCCTCAGTTCGAAGGTAATATCTTTAACTTATAAGAAGTTGAGTAATAACCTGCCAAACACCTTTCCGAAGCTCAGGGAGCGGTGGCAAGACGACTTAGGTTCTATAGATGACGAGGACTGGCAAACGGCTCTTATGTCCCCTCGAGAAGTGGCCATCACACACAGATTCAGGCTGATTCCGCTTAGGAATCTCCACCGATCATACATCACAGGGAAAGTTTTGGCGAGAATAGGAGCTAGACCTGACGACCTTTGTATGCAGGGGTGTGGTCAGCAGGACACATTTTACCATACTCTGTGGAGTTTCCCAAAGATACCTCCTTTTTGGGAGGGAGCCTCAGACCACATGCAAACAGCTTTGGGAAAGGACATAGTATTCACAATACAACTGGAACTGTTGAACATATGGGAGGCGACAGATCTCACGGAAGTTAAAAAGCAATTTACAACACTGGGATACACGTTGGTGAAACGAGAGCTGGCTAGAGGATGGGGGGGAGCGAGCCCGCCACTCGTCACCCTGTGGGCCAAAGAAATGGACAGAAGCATGTTGGCAGAGACCCAGGTTTTTAAGGCTCGGGGGTGCCCCAAGAAATGGGATAGGAAGTGGTTGCATTGGAATAAATATCAAGGTGATCCCTGTGTGTCGCCTACTGTTGAAAGGGAGATGCATAGACATCCGGGGCAGGTGGGGAAGGTTTAATATGCAATGAAAATTAATGTCTGCTCGGTTAACATGTTGATTATCTTGAAAGTGTCGTCCAATCATATATGTATGGCTGTTATTGAAACCAATAAACAAATTTAAAAAAAGATCACACTAATCGAGTAACAACATTTTTATGTCATAGTTCTGTAGATGGTTACAAAATGAGAAAATGTACTATTAACCGCCGCCACCATGAAGTCCATCCACTCAAAGGCCCCTTTCGACCACTACCCCATCACACCTTACCCAGAGGACTTCAACATATCAGCGCCATGCTCACACCGATTCTGAATGCACCCACCTCTTCAGCAACCTTCCCAGATGCTTAGAAACACATAACTACTCCCATTGCTGAAGAAACCCTCTGTGGACCCTTTAACACTCAACAACTACAGACCCATCTCCTTGCTACCATTCCCAACCAAGGTCTTGGAGAAAATCATTAAATGACAGCTCATCCAATACCTCAACGACCGCAAAGTCCTTAACACCACTCAGTCTGGTTTCAAACCCAACCACAGCATGGAAACTGTCCTCATTGGTGCCCCGGAAGATATCTGGCTGAATCTGGACAGAGGAGACACCACAGTGCTCATCCTTCTGGACCTCTCTGCAGCACTTGACACAGTCTTCCACTCGATCCTAATCCAACACCTACACAATATTGGAATCCACAGACACACACTCTGATGGATCTTCTCCTTCCTTACTGGAATGGCTTAGACAGCTTGGCACCGTACACCTCGAATGCCCACAACCTGATCTGCGGAGTTCCACAAGAATCCTACCTGATCCCGGCTCTTTTCAATGCATACATGATCCTTCTAGCCAGCGTAATCCGCTCTCATAACATCAATGCCCTCTCCTATGCCAACAACATGCAACTCATTCTGTCCTTCATCGACTAGACACTCAGTACCCGGCTCAAGTTCATTGCCTGCATGACTGAAATTGCCCACTGGATGAAGACCAACTGTCTTAAGCTGAACACCAACAAGATGGAAATCATGGTCTTCGGGAAAAGCCCTGGATCAACAGCAAATTTGACATGATCGCCCAAGTCAATGCGGTTACCGCCTCATGCTTCCATACCTTGAAGGTGATGAGGAAGATTTTCAGGCGGCTCCCCATCAGCTCCTGGATAAGAGTCACACACATCCTGGTCACAAGCAAGCTGGACGACGGGCACACCTTCTATGCTTTGATCAACAAAAAACTTAATAGACCATTAAGAAACTCGGCAGCTAGAATGATTCTCAACCAACCCACGCTACATCCAAATCATACAACACCTGAAGTAGCTCCACTGGCTCCCCATACACAAACAAGCACAATTCAAACTCCTCACCTACACTTTCAAGCCACTACATAACACTGGCCCAGTATGCCTCAACAATTGCATCTACTTTCACAAAACTTTCAGACACCTCCAATTGCCCAGACTCCTACCTACACAAATCCCATGAGCACGTGAAAATTAGGTCCGGTGTCAAGCCTTCTACATCGCTCCTAAAGCCTGGAACAATCTACCACTACACATAAGAGCCTCCTCCTCACTTCTTAAATTCCACATGAAGCCGAAGATCTGGCTTTTCAAGTACTTTCTGTAAGCCCTAGGTGTGGCTAGAGTCGCATCTGCTTAGTGCCAGGATACCCTCCCAGGTGGTAGTGCATTCTACAAATCTGCATAACATAACAAGATAAACATACAAAAATGTACTACAAGTTCCTGTTAACTACGCTACGGACATAAAAAATACAAGGAGCCAACCAACAAGGTTCAATAGGAAGATGGAGGGCTTGGGAAAAGAATGTGAGTCATGATGCTCATTCATTCATTGACTACCAATTTTTTTGACTGTTAATGCAGTTTCTATAGACGCCAGGCTTTTGGGTGGAAATTCCCAAGCATAACTAATAGAAGGGCGATGGGTGTGTTCACATTAGAGCAATCTTGACGTAATAAAGGGGAAACATCGGTTATATCATGGTGTTTACACTGCAATACCTTTACAACACGGGTAATACAAAGCAAGTCAATACAATGACATGCGCTGGATGGCGCTCTAACCTAAGGAATAGTATGATTTACTATTCCAACACCTTCCCTATTCAGGGCCGGTCCTAGGCATGGGCGGTATGGCAGCTGCCCAGGGTCTCGCGCTCAGGGGGCCCCGCCACCGGCCCCGCAGAGTAGACTAGACCGCAGAGCAGGGCCCAACTTGAAAATGCGGGAAAAGCGCTGCGCGTACTCGCGCAGGCAGTTAAGTTAGACAGTGGAAATGCACCATCACCGTGCGCGGGCGGCGTATCGGTTTGATGTGGGTCCCAGGGCCGTCAATCTGGTAGCGCGCGAAAGCGCTACCAATGACGGTCCTGGACATCATTTTGGCCAGCCCCCGCGCGCTGTGCTGCTAAAATGCAGTGACGCAGCACGCACGCTGCACGCCCTCCCTGGCCTGTACAGTCTCTTCTTCAGCAGTGGAGTCGGGAGTCGGTTCGGCCGGGCCGCGTTGGCGTAACGTCTTCTTCAGACAGATGGTAAGTCACGGCCCATGCCACTTTGTTAAGGAAACGGAAGGGCTGAGACCTGTTCGTTGCTCCTGATTTTGTCAGTTTCTCTGTCTCCCCATCAACCCGCTCCTCTGCCCCTCTTATGGTGTTATCTTTCGATCCTCCTGCCGACGGACTCCCGCACCGTATCTACCTGCGGCTTCCATCAGTAAATGCGGGGTGTGCAGACGAGTGCGGCCACCAATAGTCCCATGATGATGGGTTCTGTAATGCCAAGGGCAAGTATATTTAAAGATTCCTTAATGTGAAAAGCGTCAGCATGGTTCTATCAGTAGGTGAAACATTTTGATCTTATCGTCTCACTTCCTCACTTCACATTGGATTGAATTTAGGATTCTAGGGGTGAGTGCAGATATGATTTATGGACTGTCAAAGCTTTTTTAGTCTCGATTTAAAGAATATCAGTAGGCTCCCACTGTTGTGGTGCTGTGTAAGTGGCGTTTTAAGAATTCAGGATAGTCAGCCGGTGGAATATATTGAATATTCCCATTGCTTCGTTTAGGATATTATCTCATTGCCCCAGGATCTTATTTACACATTTTACATAGTGTTCTGTCTGTCTCTGTTAAAACGATGCTATTGATGTTCCAATTTAATCCCATCCTTTTTAGGTTGTTGAGTCCTATGTTGAACCACTTCACTTGTTGGCTGCTTTGTATTTTATGTTTTAATGCGCACCTTTTTCCTGTGACTTGATCATATTGCAATTGAACGTGCCACATCTGTACTCTGTGTCAGTTGTATCTCTTGGTTCTAAGTGTAAGACGGAAATGGTCTTCTAAAAACCATATTCATGTTTTTGTTTTTTTATGTAACCTATGTGACTGGTGGAGGTATAGATTTGCATGGCTGTGTTGTACTTGTCATGTCTGACAAAATCATAGTATGTGTTTTGACCATAGCTGGCGTTCTCATGAGGTTGTTGACTTTAGCACTGCGTCTTAGGAGTAGAGCCTGCGTTTTACCTGCTGTATGAATAGGACTAACCACCATTTAGTTGACGCCCAGGCCTCCATATTTTCTAGGAAAAATGTATTGGAAGAAGCACACTGAACGGTATAATTGTCAATTATAGTTTACTTAATATTGAAATATCAACACCAAATGTTCATGGTTTGTTCTTTTTGTGTAGACACTAATATGGTATTGATCTGACCTCTGGTGTTGCTGAAAGCCATCTTGATAAATATTTTTGGGGAGGTATGTCTGTAGTCAAGGTCTTCCACTGCAGTGTATTTGTATATGGGATAAAGTACCCCCTGCTGTCATATCTTTTTTAAGTTATTGCAATTCACTGAGGAGTTCCATGACCATATAGAGGAATGAGGCCATAGGCTGCGTTCCTTTATAAGGATATGGAACTCTGAGGTTACTTGTAATATCCTTATGTTCGGCAGATGTACAAATCTATAGTCGCACCATGTTTCCCACAAACCATATATCCTTAGTATGTAATTTTTTCATAAGAAAGTGAGAGCATGTTTGCAAACCTGAAGAATAAGTAAAGAAATCTCAGGTGCATAATTAAGCACATCAGAAAAGCTGATAGATAGTTATTGCGAAATTATATTAGAATCAATGTAATCCAAGCCCATTAATAAAAAAGCATAGGCGGGTCAGAATTGATGGAAAGTTGCAGAGAGATTCTAACTTTTCTGTAAAAACGTAAGGATGTTACACTCATGGATATTTGCTCACCTGTTTTCCATCCCCTCTACTTTTTGTCCATGTTACAGATATCCACATTAGTTTGCTTCAGTGATGCCAAATAACTAAGATCAAAAGTCCTGCGAAGTCACTTTCTGTGATGTCACTTCTTGCGACGCAATATGCAATTAGAGGGGCCTCACATCTTCCCTTTCACCCAGGGCCTCATAAGGTCTAGGACCGGCTCTGTCCCTACTGTACATAGACTGGAGTTGTAATAGTAAATCATACTATTCCTAAGTCCAGCGCCCTCCAGCACAAGTCGTTGTAACAACTTGCATTGTAATGCCTGCGTTGTAAAGGTATCACGGTGTAAACAACTGCGATGTACCATCGTACATTCGTAATAAAGATATTTACATTTGGTCAAAGTGTGCTTTTTTTGAACTTGCACTCTAATAGGCCAGTTTTCAAAGATGTGCCTTCTTTAAATTAAGCAATCAAGTCTAAGGTAACATGCTTCGCTGTGACTGGCTGCCACTGCAACAGCACATTTAAGGACAGTCTTCACGGAACAACTTTTACAACATATCAATAGATAAATGCACTTTTTTACAACATGCAGAAATCAACACCTTTTGTCCAACACAGCTTTACAGATTTCCCATATAGAGAGATGTTATATGTAAACAATACAATCAAAATACAAAACTAACGTGAGGATTGTTCCCTCGACTGGTCTCTTTCTCTTTCGTCTCAGACAGTATCTCGCTCAACTTAGGGGTCTCTCTCGAATAGTCTTCCTACCAGCCTCTCTCTCTCTATCTCTCCTTGTGTCTCTCGCTCCCACTGTGTCTCTCTTTTTCTAAAAGTCTTTCTTTTTCACCCTCCCTCTCTCTTAGGAAGATAAACCAGGCCCAATTCAACATCCTACAGCTTAATCAAGTGCCGCTTTCTGTGTACGGTAATCGAAAACTTAGATGTGAAAATGTGGAAAACATGGCGCGATATGTGCCATCTGTGCATAAGTGGCTTGTATTAAATATGCCAAACTTTGCAGCCAAGGGGAGAAGAAAAAGAAAAAGTCCCTGATCATTTCAGCAGTGCCTTGCATGTTGGTATATAATAATCACACTTGTATGATGTGGCTGCTCTGTGTAGCAAAAAGAGAAAACATCCTTGGGGACTGCAGCAGTCAGGCAATTTTTAAGATCATGGAGAATTAAAGAATTCCCTGTTGGGTTTACTAATCAAACAGCCAAATCTTTCATAACTAACCAATCCCCGCAGAGCAATTAAATCCTTCCCCCTTAAAACACTTGGCGCAGCGTCTGGGGACAAAGGGAAGAAAAAAAAAGAAGCAAAAATTCATTTAATAAATTAACAAGGGAAAAGAAAAGAGTGTATCAGGCTTTGTTCTTTTCATTTTTGTAATTATGGAATTCACAGTGCCTGAATAATGTTTTATAAGAACTATGAAAATTCCTAACAGTATTACAGCGCAACACAAAAGAACTAACCTGGTTGCCGTGAAAAATTGCATATTTAATTAAGAACAGAGAGTTCAAAACTATCCAGAGATTTGAAAAGTGCTGTTGCCTAAGGGGCTAAATTACATGCTTGCAGTGCTTCTAAAGGAGTCACTTCGTGCAATCATTACCCAGGCGCTCCCATTAAGTGACATCGGGGCGCATGACATCAAATTCATTTCAGGCGCAACAGGAACCGAAGCATCCGCTTGGGTAGTTAAGGGGAAGGCACTACCCTGCTGCTGGAAATCAGACCCCTTGTTGATAAAAGCAATAATTAAAGAATAATGTTAATTAGCTGTTTTTATTGGAAAGTACAGTAGTTGGATACTTTCCAATCCCCACTACACCCTCTTAACAGGACTGCGCACCGCGCTTCTTTAAAGATTTAAGTATTCCTAGGGATTTCTTCATGATGCGGTTTGAACATGAGATTAGATTTTTTTTTCAAAGACTGCTCTAACACAGTCCATGCAAATGCAGAGAAGGAGAAAACTACAGATATTTGCAATCTGCTTTTTATTTAAATAATTTTAATAGATTCAGAGTCAAACAAAAGAAAATGCACATGAATACATCCAATAAATATCGCATGAATGCATAAATTCATTGAAATCACTAATACTAAATTGAGAAGAAACTATGCACCAACAATTAATAAATTCAAAATAAATCATGAAAGCACACAAGTTTGCGGTCATAACAATAAAGTAATAAGTACCTCATAAACCCCATAATGCAGCTACTACTCAGTCAGCATTAAGGCATCACCGCACATTCAAATTCTTATATAACATCAATTTAGCCATGTTTACCATAACACCAGCTGCACATATCATGTCTTCAAATAACCCTCCCAACCGTTCCACACTCACGATTTTGCACACTTTCAGAAAGCAAATTACGCAGACACTGATGAGTTGAAGCAGAGGCATTATCAAAACAGGAATATCAAAGGTGGTGCTCGCTGTGGCACCGCCCTTCTGCCAGACGCAGGGAGATGATGTCATAATGGAGTGCCTCAGAACCAGGGCCACTGAAATGATGCAGCAATGGAGGGCCAAGAAAAGCAGCAGGGTTGATGACAGTATACCACTTGACAATGCAAATCATGCAGTATAATGGCCTACTTTCATATTGTATTTTAAAACAAATTAATACTGTCTGAGCAAACGCTTCACCTAATTAGGACCAGTTTAATACCTGAAAACTGCAATCAGCAATTAAAGGGTGGCCAAGCTTTGGCAAGGGTCTGCCACAGCACATCGCCACTGGTTGTGCTTTTTCCAAATTTTTCATCATTTGCACCAACAGCAATTTTTTTATTTGCACATTATAAAGCAGATGTTCCATTATGTTGCAAATACAGTAAACCCATACTAATGCAGGAACACAAGGCCCCCGGGTTCACACAGTTCAAGTGTCCACATCTACACACATACAGAACAAGACTGGCCACAAAGGAAGCTTTGAGCAATCTTTGTAAGGGCTGAATATTTGTGTCAGCCCCGTGCTGGGGTTGGAAATTAAAATACTGATGGAAAGTGAATTTACTGAGAAGAACGATTCTCAGCTCAAAGTCGAAAAAAGAGTAATGAACTAATACCATGCGAGGAGCAGCGAGTCGTGACACTCAGAAACTTCTCCCTCTTTTTAGATTTAAAGAGATAGTCTTGAGGTTGTGACTGCAGCTGTCTTTCAAAGACTGGATAGTTAGAGGTTCGGCTGATTCCTCTCGTTAATTGAGCAAAGAAAGAGGGACTCCTTCCAGAGTCACCGCTCCACTCCGCACAGAGAAGTATACGTGAAATGAGTCAAGTGTCTCCTGATTTCTTCATTTCTAATCTTCATCATCAATCAAGGGCTATAAAATTGCCAAGGAGGTTTTTGCCTTTTATGAGTGTTTCCGATCACCGGGATCCACTTGTGAAGGCACCTGACACTTTTCATGTGCACTATTCTGTGGAGGGTGGCACTGTGGCTACTGGGAAGAGCTGCCGTTCTCTCGGGCAATAAAGAATGGGACTCAACAGACCTATTCATTGTGAGGTCCTTGACCGGAGGCAATTCCAACATATCTTCAGGTTTGGTAACATTACAGATCCATCATTAAACATAACTCAAGAGTTGCAACAATTGCACCTGAAGAATGCAACGCGAAAGCAGATTTTAGTGACCAGGTCCAACGGCCAGTAGAAAAGGTGCACCGTAGGAGTTTCAGCTAGTCTCAAATGCACCTTAGACCGAAGCATTATTGCCCTGGCAAAGGTATCTACCACGGCCACTTGGTTGAGATTTGCTATATAAATGCTTCAGAAGTCATTGAGCTGGGAACCGCAATGGCGAGGGCAACAAAGGCCCTACTCAGAGTCCTTGAGGGAAACCTTTGCCATGGGACAACCAAGCGCTCTGTTTTTCGAGCAGAAGTATGTACAACATTTGCATCTTCAGAGAGACGCGCATAAGGAGTCTATGTACTTTTATATGTTTGGATAAGTTATGTAAATACATACACATTTTAACCCTTTTTTTCTACCAAATCTCACTCATGGAGTATATCAGTGTGCTTTGTTGGACTGGAGGCACTCTCTTAAAGTGCAGTCCCCGGTTCTCCAGGGGGTGGGGGATATTTCCTCTTAAAAGTAGATTCTGTATTTCAGCCTAACACATTTCTGAGTGCTCAACATATACAACATATTAGAAGACCAGGGAAAGGAGAGGCCAGATGATGCATTATCTTTGCATTGCTGTTCTATCGGCCATGCTTCTCGAGTTCCGCTTTGCCCTACTTATTGATATTGTTCTGGAAGTGAATGCGGCTGATGACAAAGCTTCATTTCGGAAACTAGGTTAATTTGTCCTTGGTACCTTATCCTGAGCTAACTCATCATATTCTTACATTCATTAGGTGGGTGAAAGCACATATTAACTATACAACACTCTGAGGTGGCTGAAGTCTTAAAAACAGGTAGACAAACAAAGATAGATATAATATAGTTGACGTCCTTTCTCACAAGTAACAGGACTATTAAATAACGTAGAATGGTGATGTTAAATCCATGTTGTTGTTGCATTTAAAATTTACATCTGTCTTTAAATAACTGTTTAAAGCTGTGGGACCAACGTGAAACCAATCCGGTCTTAGTGTAGCATTTCCTTGATGTGTGCGAGTTTTTTAAAAAATAGATACATTTCGATCTGGGCACAAATTGAGCTCTCAGGTGACACGAAAAGTGTTTTTCCTATGACAAATACAATGAGTTGTTTCCCTGAGCTATAGAGTGCACCTCACGAAGGGTCTAAGATTATATATCTGCCCAAACTATGGGCCCTACTTACAATGTTAAAAGAAAGGAAAGGGCGCAGTGGGAAGAAAAGGTTGCGTGGGAAGGTGTCACTGTAAAGTTTTGGAAACTCCAACAAAGAAGGATGTGAGATTCGAAAATCTTTTCCTGCAGCAAACACTTGTAAAGTTTTTTTTTTTTTTTAAATGACTTCAATTGTGTTTAAAAGATGGGAAAGGGAAACTCATTCCCTCAATACTTGTTGCAGGGACATTTCACCAAAGTTACAAACCTAAGAAAGGAGTAGCCGTATTTCTACTGTTAGATTTATAACTTTCTTCATGAATGAAACTTCTCATCTCTTGCCACCTTTGTGAAGTATCTCTTTAAAAGTCGCCTTTCCTCTGTTTCTTTTCTATAGGGAGACCCGCACACAGCATTCTCTATCATTCTTTGCAGAAAACATACTTATCCACACTAAGCCGCAGAGGCAAGTCAAGATGTAAGCAAGCAGCGGTGCAGGGGCCATGTACCATGGATACTTCTGGGTGATTTTAACGTACATGCAGACTTGCCCATGCTCTCCGAATCCTCTGACTTGATTACCGACCTTTCTAATTTAGGTCTAGAATTACAAAACCAAGGTCCCACTCACAGAGGAGGACATATGCTGGATTTACTTTTTACCAACTGTGCTAAAGTTATCTGCTCTCCAGCAAAAGAAATGACATGGACAGACCACTCAATATTAGAATTTTTATTAGTAACACCTCCAAGTACTGCAAAGCGCGTTTCTCTTCCCTCCATCTGGCGGCGAAAATGGCACAAAGTCACTATTAATAAAATCCAGGAACTTTGGAAAGATCCGGAAATTATGATAACAGACACAGCCGATACGGCTCTAGCTAAACTCAACACCTCTATAAAGCTAGCCCTTGACATTGTAGCCCCCTTGAAAAAGCATAAGCAGTATCCTTTATCCAAACAAGATAGCTGGTATACCTCCGAACTGAGAGCAGAAAAACAAAACTGTAGGCGAGTTGAGAAAGCGTGGAGAAAAAGGAAAACTGAGAGTAACAGAACAGCTTTTTTAAACGCTCAATCAAAGTACTATAAAAACATTAAACTTGCCAGAAAACAGCATATCACGCAACAGATATCACAAGCAGGCAATTGTTCTAAGGAACTTTTTAATATTCTTCAGAATTTTATTAAACCGACCGCGTGTGAGAGCTCAGAGGACTTCTCACAAGATTTATGTGATGAGGTATCGACTTTTTTTGAGGATAAAATAAATAACATATATGGAAAAATAGTGGCAACTAACAGCGCTATGAATAAAACTATCAATAGTAATCCTCTGACCCCGACAACAAACAACAATAAAACACCTCTAACAGCCTTTCCCTCAATTTCTAACACAGAGCTTCTCTCCCTTTGCGGCCAAATCAAATCAGGGTCCCCAAATGACCTTATTCCCGCCAAGATGATCGGCCCCATGATCTCTCTCATGGGTCCCTCCATATTAGAACTGGTGAATATTTCTCTAACAAAAGGTCAGGTTCCAGCAGACTGGAAAAAGGCGGTGGTGAACCCGATTAGAAAAAAGGCATCTTCTCCATGGACAGACCTCTCCAATTTACGACCCATCTCTCTCCTACCTTACCTGGGCAAGGTTACGGAGAGGCACGTGAACACCTATCTTTCTCAACATCTTGAGGCGACGGATGGCCTGGACCATTCTCAATCAGGGTTCAGGCCAAACCACAGCACAGAATCAGCTCTTCAGACAGTGACCAACAACATCAAAATGGCACTGGATGATGGCAGCTCAATGATTCTGGTGCTGTTGGACCTCTCCGCCGCTTTTGATACGGTGTCTCACACGGTGCTCCTCAACCGCCTAGGCGAGGTGGGAGTAGAAGGAGTGGCTCTGGCATGGATGAAGAGCTTTTTGACTGACCGTCATCAAGAAGTTAGGCTGGGCTCCCACAAATCCACCCTTAGGGAGCTCAACAAGGGAGTGCCGCAAGGCTCGTGCTTGAGTCCTACACTCTTCAATGTGTATGTGGCCCCCCTAGCCAACTTAGCAAGATCTTTCGGCTTCACCCCTGTGTCGTATGCCGACGACACTCAACTCCTTTTTCCCTTTAAACATCTTACACCTGCAATAAAAAGATCTTTTGCAGATGGCATGAGAGCCATTGCAGAGTGGATGTCATCTAACTGCCTGCAGTGTAATGTAGGGAAGACGGAGGTCATGTGTTTCGGACAAGCGGCGACACACTGGGCACCCGATTGGTGGCCACTAGAGCTGGGCCCTGTCCCTACTCCCAAGAGTTCAGTCAGGAACCTGGGAGTACTCTTCGATCAGCAGCTCACTTTCAAGGGCCATGTTAACCAAGTCGCTGGTAACTGCTTCCGGGCAATTGGTATGTTAAGGCGTGTTTTTCCCTACATACCGGATCACCATAGAAAGACGCTTGTACAGGCTCTTGTCATCAGCAGGATTGATTACTGCAATGGTTTGCTCCTTGGAGCAAACGAAGAACAACTCAGTAAATTGCAGGTAATCCAAAATACAGCTGCAAGGATTATCCTGAACGCCCCCCCAAGGACACCCTCACACCCCCTGCTGATGAGACTCCACTGGCTCCCTGTGAGGAAGCGAGTCCAGTTTAAAACACTGTGTACTATTCATAAGAGCTTGACAGGGGAGGGTCCAAAACATATGATCACTATTTTTCAGCCCTACGTTCCCGGACGCCTTTTGCGCTCCAGTTATCAGCAGCTACTGCAAGTACCCAGAGTAAAAAAGACTAGACAAGGTGGCCGTGCATTAGCTTATGCCGGACCAATACTCTGGAACTCGCTGCCCCCGGAATTAAGATCTCTTTCCAGCCACTTGACCTTCCGGAAAACTTTAAAAACTTACCTGTACCCTACTAATAATGCCCTGTAGTTTCCCCTTAGGCTGGACATTCAATTTATTTGGAACCCTTCTTGTTACAGCAATAGCGCGGAGATACCCCTTCGGGGGTCTAGTCTGGCGCTTTACAAGAATATAAAATAAAATAAAATAAAATAAAATGGTTGGAAGGATGCGTGCCCATGTGTTACTCCGGAGACTGTAGGAGGCAGTCTTTAGGCTTAGTCTAGTGTCTGAGTGAGCAGCCCTGAGGGCTGTACTCTCTGACAAAAGACCTGCTGGTCTCACAGAGGGATATCAATGTATTGAACAGTATCCGTGGACCAATCAGAGAACAAGCAAGAAAATCAGCGCCGCCCACTGGGGTCAAGCAGTCTAAGGATAGGCCACAGGAGGGGGAGGAGCAAGGAGGCATTGCCAGCTGCTCCACCACCATTTCAACCTTCAATGTGTTCATTTAGATTAGCTGCATAATCCAACATTAAACAAGCAGATCTACCCAGATTATTGCCCAGTAGACTAGGTGCATTCTAGGCAGGCATTGGTAAAAGGGAGATAAGAGTTCTGTAGGTTCAAAGAAAATGTGCCATAGGCTTTGAATGACTGTAAACTGAAGCCATAGTTTAAATACACAAGGATAACTAAAAACAAAAGTAAAAATAAAATGATAAAAAACGGGCAAAAAAACATTAGCAAAGTAAATTATATGGCCTGAAGCCCTGGCATTGAAATGCACCTGTCTGTAGGCACACGTGCACAGGCAATCAGGCAAAATTACATCACTCAGAATGTAGAAGGGACACTCATTGAAATGGGCTACATCACTGTCCCATGCTGCGTGCTATGGTGGGAGAAGAAAAATGAACCGCTGTGCTGACCCATAGATGAAGACGGCTCACCCAAATACATGCATGTATACTTCCATGTGGAAGTATACATGCATGTATTTCTAAGTCTGGCATTAGCCCCCCTAAATTATTTTATTAAACTGATATGTATAATGCACTTACTTATCGGAGCATTAAGCCAGACCTCTTCATCCACTGATGTCCACTACAGCATACAACACAGGGCAACGGGTAATTTGCTACAACCACAGGCTAGCTTGAGCATGAGAAGTGATTCCGGGCCAGATGTAGGTAATCCCAATTTACCTATTCTTAAATACCAAATTTTACCGATTCGGTATTTAAGAATAGGTAAATGGGATGTAGGTAATTTTTCGTTAAAAATTACCGAATCAGTAAGATTCGGTAATTACCGAATCGGTAAATACCGATTCGGTAAATGGGGGAAAACATTGAAGGGTGACAGGGTGTCACTTTGACACCATGTTGCACCCCTCAATTGTGTATGGGTGCACATGTGGCACATATACATGCCCTATGGGCATGTATGTCTGCCACATGGCACCATTGAAAATGCACAGATTTGCATTTTCAAAGCTATTTGTTATTTACCACCAACTTATAGTTGGTGGTAAATAACGAATCCTAAAATGGGAAAAGCACTCATTTGAGTGCCCCCTACATTTCAGATTCGGTAATTTACTGATTCGGTATTTTTAAGAATCAGTAATTTACCGAATTCTTAAATACAGATTCGGTAAATTACCGAATCTGAAATGTAGCCACCTACATATGAAAAGCCTAATTCCGGTCGGTAACGGCTGAAATTCAGTAATTTCGGCCGTTACCGACCGGAATTAGGCTTCCTACATCGGGCCCCTAGGGCCCGATGTAGGTATTCCCAGATTACCGATTCTTAAATACCGAATCATACCGATTCGGTATTTAAGAACTGGCAATCGAGATGTAGGTAATTTTACCGAATTAATTACCGAACGGTATGATTCGGTAATTAATGAATCGGTATTTACAGATTCTGTAATTGCCATTGATTCCTATGGGCCTTGAGGCCCATAGGAATCAATGTCAATTACCGAATCGGTAAATACCGATTCGGTAAGAATACCGTATTTGCAAGGGGGACAGGGTGTCACTTTGACACCCTGTTGCACCCCTGATTCTGGCTTGTGTGCATGTATGTAGGGCATGTATGTGTGCCACATGGCACAGGTGTACATGCACAATATGTGCATGTACACAGGAATTCGTTATTTACCATGACATAGTATGTCATGGTAAATAACAAATTCTTAAGGGCCGGTGGCACTGTTTTCAGTGCCACCTACATCACATTCGGTAATTTACAGAATCGGTAAATTTACTGATTCTGTAAATATACCGAATCGGTAAATTTAAGGCCCCCTACATCTCAATCACCAAATACCGGTCGTTAACGGCCGAAATCGGCCGTTACCGACTGGTATTTGGTGACCTACATCTGGCCCTTAGTCTTTTCAGAAGGAGCACAATACACACACACACACACGAGTTCCCTTGAGTCCCAGAGACTACTATGCCTGTTCTTACGAACAAAAAAGTATTTTTGTTTTTAGCCCAGCAGATCCCCCAAGAATAGGTTTTGCAAAACTCATGATAAAACAAAACAAGCATTGACAAAACCAAAAGACTGGGGCCCAATATCATAACTATTGGCCTTGTTTATTTATGAATTTGTTTCACTGCATGAGGTTGATAGAAAAAACTAAAGCTGTCTCTAAACCAGACTTAAATATTGACTCAACTACAAAGGTACACATTGGGTGCTGATCCATAAAGGGGCTATCCATAAACTCTAAGAAAGAGGCAGCAGATATAATAAGATAAGCCGAGTCTGGTGGCTCCGTGGACTAAAGCAGCCACTGCAGGTGCCTGTGTTCGACCTCATGGTCACAGGTTCAAATCCCAGGGATCCACTCAGCCTTTCATCCATCTGAGGTCGATAAAATGAGTACCTTGAGTTGGGTAACAACAAACATCTGTTATTCAGCGCCAGGACACCCACGGGTAATCCTGCGCTTTACAAATACGCCTGTTATGTTATACATGGAGACCTAGAGAATCTACAATGCACATTGGCAGGAGTGACTTCTAAGGAAATATAAAAAACATACATTTCATACTGTGCTGGCGACTTACATTAATGTGCTAGGGGTCGGGAAATAGAACAATCATGGTTTAAAGAAATCAGCAAGACTGTATGTAAGATAAGGTTTAGCAACCACTACTTGCATTTCTTGACATCTGAGATAGGATTTCACATGAATGTATATAGGTAAAAAGTGTAGTGATGTGTTTTACCAATAAATGTAAGACATAATTAAAGCAAACTTTAAACCTGGGCTGGTAATACATTTGGAGCAGGTTGTGCCTCTCAATTCTAAATGTCAGAATGCATCGAGTTTTCTGTTTAAATCGCACGCTAGTCAGATTGAGCGTGCATACATTAATGTCATCTCATAATTTTCATGTGAATTGATGTTGTCGTAACCCTCCTGTCACTCACTGGCACTGCAGAAGCCAGACGGGCGAGACTTTATGGATGCCATATGAGGCACCAGGCGAAAAATTGCAGCTCCGGAGAACAAAAGAGGCACGACTGAAAATATCTTTATTAGTTAAAAACAGCGGATCTGGTTCACAAAGGTATCCGCGCACCTAAGTAACACGAGAGCAAAGACCATAACTGCACTCGTAAATGGATTTGCACTCGTAAATGGATTTGCACTTGTAAATGGATTTGCACTTGTAAATGGATTTGCACTTGTAAATGGATTTGCTCACACTTAAAATGATATCAGCGTGCAACAGTCGCAGCTTCCCAGGAGTACTCCTGGAATTATTGCAGATTGCAAGGATATACTCAAGGCATGATTGTAAGCCTTCCTTGGTGAAATTTTAAGTGAATTTGGAGCAATCAAGTTGAACCACAAAATAGCCAGGAAAGCAGACTTTCATTTGTCACCTTGACCTTATTGTTGATGTAGCATACATCAAACCAATAATACTCCTTCAAACAACAGGAGGTATAACTAACTCTTGCTGCATACCCAATTCCTCTAATCTTCGGAGAAGCTAAATTAACCCTATGTGCAGAATCTGACCGTCTGCACTAGCAAATGACCAATCCTGATGCATTGAAACATAATTTGATAAGATATTAAGATTTAAAGGCCAGATGTATAAACGTTTATTGCGGGCGCAAATGGGTTTTAGACCCGTTTGCGACCGCAAAAAACACGTGGCCCTGGTATTGATCCTATTTTGCGACTCGCAAAATAGGATTGGCAACTCGCTATTAGGAAGGGGCGTTCCAAGGGCGTCCCTTCCTAAGCGATTCCTGAAGCTATATATGACTGTTTTTTAAACACAATTGCGGTCGCAAAACAGTTGCAGTTTACCACCCTTCACAGAAGGGTGGTAAACCACTCGCAAACAGAAAGGGATCCCCAGGGGACCCCTTCCCCTTTGTGATTGACTCTCAAAATATTTTTTAAGGGCAGGCAGTACTCCCAGGGACCACTGCCTTCCCTTAAAAAACTGAAAAGTTTCATTTTTATTTTTTAAATGCATCCCATTTTCCATTAAGGAAAACAGGGTGCATTTTTTTTAAAATGCTTTATTTAAAAGCAGTCCCAGACATGGTGGTCTGATAACCCCAGCAGGCCACCATCCCTTGGAGTGTAAGCCATCCCCAATGGGGTCACAAATTGCGACAGCCTCATTAATATTCATGATGCATGCAATTTGCGACCCCATTGGGAATCGCAAACAGTGTCTGAGACACTGTTGTACATTAAGTTTAGCGAAGCGCAAATTGTGATTCAGTCAGACACTGTTGTGCATCCTAATTTGCGAGTCGCAAATTGGTGGTTCGTACATCCGGCCCTAAGAGTGTAAATTGCAGATTTAAGAATGCTAAGGCAGAACAACTGCTACATATGTCACATTCACTTCCACCCTTAGTCTCTTGGCCACTACGCCCTCATTTCCTCTGCCTATCATGGTACCTGTGTTTTACGGATACTCCAGTCGCGGACATGTTTGCAATCTGTTGTACATCTTCACCTGCCTCTTCACTTCCCCTTCTAGAATACCTGCGAGTGTTCTAGCATCTTGTTACGGTGGTTCGATGTCAGTTGCCGGTCTGGTCAGCTGGTGAAGTGTTCGTTCAACTGTTTCTCTGAATAGACCTGCATGTTCATTCCACATACGACAATTTTTGCGACGAGGATGGGATACGAACCTACGCGTGCAAAGCACAATGGAGGAGATATGTCACTGTGCTGTAAGGTTTTTGTACCCCATTCTTTTCCTAGCATTGATCTAGGAATAATGGTGTACCGAGAAACCGTGTCTACCATGAGGGACACTTGCTGCCCATCAATAAGGAATAAAAACCTGCATGCTTTACTTTGAAGAAGTCTCCAGCTTGTTCATTCCACATACGACGCACTCAAACTCCTTCCTATTGTACTATTAGCCGTTAAGGTATAATTGACTGTACAGTGGGTGATAGACGTGTGTATTCACAGGACGAATGTATAGTTTACTGTTTGCCAAATGTGTTAAAAGTGCCCTTCAGATTACTGACACCTACTGAAATTAGAAACCATATGTATAACATGACAGAGACAGGGTGTACTTGGCAAGATATCATCCGCTGGTCTGCACTCCAAACCACAAACATTGCTTTGCAGTTCAGTGACCTGCTTTAAAATCCTATTGTCAATAGTGAATATAAATGTATTTCAAACATATGATTGCAAAAGAAATAGCTACTATCCGGGAGAGTGGTGCTACTTGGTGAGTAAGATCGGTCTAATTAGGATCACAGCATAGATCAACAAGTTTCTTGCCCCAGTGGTAAAGGCTGTATGGCCCAGTTACCACTTGACCATGGAATTTCTACCCAGCCTTCCAGTGGAATGCTGAGCAGAAATGGGTCTACTATGCAGAGACGTGCCGGTGTTGTGCCACTAAGATAGATAGGAGCCACTGTAGCTGCCTTGCTGGGGGTTGATGGGGCTCCGTCAGATGCTCCAATCATCTGCTGTATCACAAAGTGACCCGAAGAACCCACAAAAATACAACACAGGTTTTAATCCTCAAAATGTTTTCTTAAATCCAAGCATGGGGGGCGTGGCCAGCAAGATGGCAGAGTAGATGTGTGGTCTCGGAGCTCTGCCAGGGCCCAACACTATCCTGCAGCAATTCGCTACCTCTGGGCTTATCGGAGCCCGTAAAATACCCTCTGAACCATTCTGGATATAGTCATGCATCCCAGAGCATTTCAGCAGCTACAACGTGAGTCTGGCCGCAACAACGCTGGAGAGATGAGCAACGCAAGGGCATCATAAAATGGTGGCCACCATGCACCGCAATTAGAGAAAAGGGCGAACGTCCCGAACCAGAGACATGGCCGAGAGCAGCTCAGACCTGACGTGCCCTGATTGCGTACCACCAGATTTGTTTCCGTGACGAGGGGACCCGTGAGAGCTCAGCAATCCGGAGCACGTGTTGGTGCCCAGCACGAGAGGCCCTCCCTCCACGAGGCACAATAAGGTACAGGGCGACAGAGGTGGCACCTCCTTGCGGCACTGATGTAGCTGGTATGGGGGATACTACCTGGAGTGAGTCAGAAGGTGCAGCGGACCTCAACCCCTCCCCCCTCCACCTCCCCTCCTCAGTAATACCCTGCAGAGGTCCAGTTTGGCATAGGAGGTGACGAGGGTGAAGATCAGATGGGCAAATCTGCAGAGAATGGGCGGGCCCTGGGCGATCCATCAAGAAGCGGGACAATGAATTAGAGTCGCCTGTATTGAGAGGCCTCCTCTTAAACCCCACCAAATTATACAAGGTCACATACAGTGAGAGGCAGCGAAGGGGTTCAGCATGGTGGATCAGTCAAAGGGGAACCTGGCTGAGGACTGCTTTAAATGAAGGGACCCCTGAGCTACACAGAGGCAGGAACAGGAGGTAGGCGAGAAAACGCATTGAGAGTGGATGCTCCGTGATCCACAACCACATGATATCAGAGGAGAACGAATTTCAGGACAATTTACCCTCAGAAGAGCGATCGCCGCTCCTGAAGAGTCGAAGACCGCTGATTGGTGAACTCACTAGCTGCACACCTCTGCGAATTGGAATGTAAAGTGACCTGTACAGGAGAAGGCCAGATTGGCTGCGGGACGAAGGGACCTGTGGAGACAGTGCTGAGAGTCAGAAAACAGACTACCATCTGGGAGACTCAAAACAAAACGAAGGGCAGTAATCCACAGGGCAGCTAAGGTATTGTACAAGGCTGGGACAGTCAGTGGCAAGAGATACTAAGGAGAAAGAATACAGAACTGGCTGATTAACATAGAACCTAACCCCAAAAGCTTGAACATATAGCAGCGAACCAGAGAAGGGAAGCAAAACCCTTGCATTCACTATTGATTGCCCACATAATCACCTCGGTGTCTTCGCGGGGCATACATCAGGTTAGGCAAAGGCAAAAGAGTTCAGTGTATGAGAGACAATTGGTCTGAGGATAATAAAACCCATTCGAGAAGGAGACAAGATAGAAATGGTCATAGAGAAATGGTGAAAGACAAAACCACAACATTTAATTTCCTCGTGCATTTGGACCCTGCCTCCATCCACCACTGGGAGGATACACGAGAGCCCTCCATTCCTATATCACTTGGTTGTTTGTCATCCTTGATTGGTGTTTAATTATATATATGACTGCTATAATGTTCTAGGATTGTAATTGTTGAATGAATGTGTAAGCTATCTTGAATGAGTGTTGGCATGACTGATGGTTTTGATTGCTGTGTGTGGGACCTATATGTATTTATGTATTAAGCACTATGTACCTAGATATGTGTTATGTGAAGTTTGATATAACTTAATGAACTACCGTAATGATAACAATAAAAGTAATAAAAATCCAGTAATCAGTTTACCTTTGTAATCATTTTGACTATGTCTGCTTGCCAGCCTTAGTTGTTGCCCTTTATTGCTTTGACCCATTTCTGGGTATATATGTATCCTTTTATATAGGCAGGTGGTTTTCCTTAGTAGTGGCTTCTTGAAATACAAAACCACCCCACCAAGGGAAGATAGACAAATATACCAAGGTTGGTAGAGACCGCGCCAGACTTGGACGTACCTCCAAAGCCTGACAATACGACCCTCCTCAATACAATCCATCTGTCTAGATTGGCACTAGTAACCAAGATTGGAAAAGTTCAGTCAGAAGTATCACAGTTAAGATAAAGATTTCCGTAATGTAGCCAAAAGTGTGACAGACGCAGAGGGAATAATGTCAGAACTGGAGGACGTAACGTAGGCCATGGGGCGAGACATAAAAGAACTGCTAACGGTGACCAAAGACCTACTCTGGAAAGTTGATGATGCAGAGAACAGGGCAAGACACAACAATATCAGACTGGTGGGCTTACCTTAGGGAGTGGAGAAAACTAACATGGTGGGCTTCCTGGGACATTGGTTTTGGTCTACGTTTCCAGGGCAAAATTTATCCAGCTGCGTTGTGATAGAGAAAGCACACAGGGCACTTCCAGCTCGACCACTACCAGCAAATCCCCCGCAAGCCATCATAGCCTGCCTATTGAATTCAAGGTAGAGATATGATTCTAAGGGAGGTGAGACAGATAAGGTTAACAGACTATTCCCGGGAGATCCAGAAACCGAGATGGAAGACTAGCTTGCTCCGACTGCAATAGATGCTGCTCTACCCCACTAAATCGAAAGTTATTTACAACGACAAGTCACACTTCTTTGCCACGCCAGAGAATGGCTGAAGCTGGCTCGAGGAAAGACCACAACTCGTCACTCCAAAGCATGGACCAACCGCACCCAGAGAGAAACAGACTGGGAGCCAGACCCAAACTCTGGCCATCGATCAGCAAGAACCGCAATCGTTCGAGACGAGGCAGGGGAAAATTGCAGGGACAGTTCAGGTTCAACACTGACAGAACAACTGGTGGTGAGTCCTCAGACTATGACGGAGACACTTGATCGCAAGTCAGAGGTCATGAAGTGATGGGGAAGAAAAGATGAACTGTGGGGGAATAGAGGACTATGCACTGGGCCGCTGCTCCAACACTGAAACGCCGAAAACCAGCCAAAGAGAAACTGACCATGAATGGGTTGACTGTGCTAAATCTTGAGGGGGTGAGAGAGAGAGGGGAAGACCTATTAGCTCCACTGCACAGTGCGGATTGCGCGGTATACTGCCACCAGGCTGTGATGCTGGCAAATACCCAGAGGGAACATCCAACCGTATAGACAATAATTGGATTGAAGATAATATCTGACAGTATGGTGTGGTCTCCAGTTAGAAGTCACCCTTTATCATACTAAAAGTATCATGATAGGGGGGCGTGGCTCAGCGGGCGAAGATGGCGGTCGCAGCCTTGTAGAGCTCCCGACGGCCCGGACACAATTTGCTTATTTATCCTGGCCCCCGAGCCCGCTGGTTGTACCACTTGTGTGGCGAGCATCTCTGGCGGCGCCTAGACCTCTCCGGTGTGCCGTGCGGTCCTCCCGGGCGAACCAGGGAGCCGGGATCGTCTGCGGTGCAGTGTGGCCTAGTGCCCGTGGGCGGAGCCGGGGCCTCGATTTTCAGGTGGCCGAGCGGAGGTCAGTGGACAGCAGCCGATGGGCGGACCGGTAGGGAGACACCCCGGCCTGGGATTGCGACACCGGAGATCTGCGGAGCCGTGGCGGTGCCCTGTGGTGCCGGCCTGCACTGCGGAGAGGCGCCCAAAAGCGATATAAAGACATTGAGGCCTAGGCGGCCCTCGTGCAGCTTAGGCCTCGAGTTTCGCAACCCAGGGGCTGGCCTGGCCCGGACTACGGTGGATCGGCGCTGGTGGTGCCAGAGGCTGGTGGGGCTGTGGCTGTGCCCCGAGTGGCCATCTGGCGCGTGAAGGAGGTGTCTGGGGTGACGAGGCAGCGCTGTGGCCTGTGTGACCCGCGAGCGGCCGGGGCCTCGATTTCTGCGCCTGTGGGCTGGCCCCGGACCTGCATGTGGAGCGGACCGGCGGCGGGAGCTGTATGACCGAGGCCCTCCGGGGAACGGCGAGGCCTGTTGGTGCGGCTGTGGAGGGGCCCCCCCCCTGGGGCGCCCAGTGGGCCGAGGAGAGACTGACGACAGGAGTTTTGAAGGGGGTAATGAGTGTGTTTAGCAAGAGTTCTTGATATCCTTAGGCTGAATCCTTACTCATGTAGTCAAAGTCAAGAGTCCATATTATGTAGAAAAATTTCTCTGCGAAAGCAGAAGATACATCCAGCAGGCTGCCGACGATGTAACTCAGGGATTTATACCCTTACAAATTCACGTTGGGAAATAAAAGCTGGATTTTGGTTTTGAAAGGAGCACAAATTATGACGAAACTGTAAAGAACAAACTATATATTGTATTAGCCTTGAAAAAGCCCCGGCGCAAATCGCCACAGGGGGCGAAACACGTGTCGGCTGTTCATGTTTTTATCTAAATTAATAAAGAGACATTTTTCTACATAATATGGACTCTTGACTTTGACTACATGAGTAAGGATTCAGCCTAAGGATATCAAGAACTCTTGCTAAACACACTCATTACCCCCTTCAAACCTTTATTGTTCAAAAACTCAAGAGGTCCAGAGTTTTTTGGGTGTTTTTTTCTTTACCAAAAATACGTGAAAACTGATATGGACTTGGATTCTCCTGTGGACCACTCTCTCTTCCTAGAAACTGACGACAGGAGTGCTGCCCAGAGACCCACCGCAAACTGTGAGTGTTTCACCTGGGACTTGCTGCTCGATTGGAGCCGGCTGTGAGGCAGTGGGGGCCGTGTGCTGGAGTGGGCCACGGGACCAGACACACTTGGTGGCCGGCGCAGTGGGGGCGAACCTAGACCGGCTCCGACTTCTATTGTGGCACATTGACTGACTCGGCAGGGGGGCCCGCCTGTCGTCAAAATCTGTAGAGCCACAGCCGCCTCCCCCCCGGGGTCGGGAGAGCCCCCAGTGCTGATCGGGGTTGAACACCTTTGGCGACCCGAGGACCTCGCTCAGCCGCAGATACCGGCGGTGTGGTGGACGTGGGACTGCACGCAGCGATGACCAGGGGAGGTGGTGGTCCGCCCAAGCAGGGTCCCATTGACAAGTTTACAGGGCCCAGTGGAGGGCCCGGCGCGTCCAGTGGCAGCAATGGAGCGGGGCCGGACAACGCGGCGCTCATGGCGGCA
The DNA here is from genome assembly GCF_964263255.1 of Lissotriton vulgaris. Lineage (NCBI taxonomy): Eukaryota > Metazoa > Chordata > Amphibia > Caudata > Salamandridae > Lissotriton > Lissotriton vulgaris. The sequence continues at coordinate 164,974,464 of NC_141699.1, read as the reverse complement.
ATCACCCAATCCAGGGACATGCTAGACGCCAAGATTGGAGCAGTGGGCGCGGATGTAACTCTATTGCGCCAGGACCTGCGGAATGCGGTAGCGCGGATCACGGAGACGGAATCCAGGATCTCGGTAGTTGAGGACGATGTTGGGACCCTGAAAAAGAAACTGGCGGAGATGGAGCACGTCCAAAAGAATCTCGCGTCTCGAGTGGAGAATGCCGAAGGGCGCGCACGCAGGAATAACCTCCGCTTTATAGGATTTCCAGAGAGATGTGAGAAGGACGATATGGAGCAGTTCCTGTCCCGGTGGCTGGAGAGCTGGCTGCCACCGGGGGTTCTATCTAATTGCTTCGTGATTGAGCGTGCGCATCGAGCCCTGACACAGAGGCCGCCGGAGGGTGAGCGTCCTAGACCAGTCATTGCCAGACTTTTGAATTATCATGACCGTGATGTTATCTTGCGAGAGGCGAGAACCAGAGGCTCCATCTCCTATGAAAATCAGAAGATTATGATTTTCCCCGACTACACAAAGCTGGTACAGCAGCAACGGCAATCCTTTGTGGCTGCCAAAGCCAAGTTGCGGGGCCTGAAACTCCAGTACTCCTTGTTATACCCGGCTTGTCTGCGGGTGGTGTACCAGTCCCGAACCCACTTCTTCGACTCCCCGGAGGACGTCTTCAAGTGGACGGACGAAACTGTGCGGATCAGGCCGCATGCCCAGCCGGGTCTGGACCCGGGCGGATCGAGGAGATCGTCACAGGAGCGGGCAGACCGGCCGGCCCCGGAAAGGACGACATCGGAGGTCCCGATCACGCAAGAGATCCGCCTCTGCCAGTGCGACGCAGACCAGTGGAACAATGGAGTCCGAGCATTCTGATAATGGTCGTTGAACCCTGGAGGGGATTTGCCTCTCTCTACGGGACTGCTGCCTTGACCTGCTGGGGGTCCCACGGCAGGAATGCACATTGGGGGGTGCCGCTGTTACGGAGCTGCCTGCTCTGAGAAGTGCCTTGAACATATGTGGTGTCTCAGCTGGGGTTCGGGAGGCGACTTAATAGGGGCCACCAACCTCCACAAGCTGTGGGAGTTGACTAGGGGGGGGGGTGTGACCTTACGGTCTACGGGGTGTTGGGATCCATTGGCATGGTTGGTCCTGGGTCCTCGGTTCTGGGTCCGGGGCTGTCCATGCCGCAACAGGTACTTCAGTGTTCTATGAGGTATAGGGGTGGGGGAGTTGGGGACAGGGGGGGGTGAGAGGGGGATTGTTGGGGGTGGCTCGAGACTGGGGTCGGGCGGGGGTGGATGTTGCTGTTTGGGGGTTCTGGGGTTGGTGGGGGGAATCGCACGTGCTGCTTTCTGATGTTCTGAGTAGGGTATGGGGTGTGTGGGGGTGGCGCAGGGGGCCTGATTGGGGCGATCACATTGACTATGGCTGAACGGACCACTACGCTCCCTAACGAGTTCCTGCGTGTAGTAACCTGGAATGTCAGGGGGATGCTTGATAAGATTAAACGGGGGCGATACTGCGCTGGGGGAAAAGGGAGACGGTTGATGTACTCTTGCTTCAAGAAACACATATGTTGGGTTCCAAAGTACTTGGCCTGCAGAGATTCGGCTTCCAACAGGTCTATCACGCCGGATTTACTAGAGGGTACAGAGGAGTTGCTATTTTGGTGCATCGCAGGGTGGCTTATGTGCATGAGAAGCAGTGGGCTGACCCACAGGGTCGGTACATATTTGTCAAAGGAATGGTGGGTGCTGAACCAGTGGTCTTTGGAAGTGTGTATGCCCCTCCCCCTCTGCAATGGGCCTTGTCAGAGAGGCTGTTCGCAATATGGGAAGATATCCCAGAATCCTTGACGGTGGTTGGGGGGGACTGGAATGAGGTGATGGATGCCTGTGTGGACCGTCAGCGGAGACAAGATGTGGCTGCGAATGCTCCCCCCTCCGTCCCACATTCCCGGCTGCGTGCGATGGTAGAGAGTATGGGCTGGGTGGATGTGTGGCGCCATATGCACCCTGTGGCGCGTGAGTTCACGTTTGTATCTGCAGGGCATGGTTCCTTCTCGCGATTGGATTATGTGTTCCCGCCTGCCTGAGTAGAGTGCGGGAGGCTGCAATATTGCCGAGAGGGCTCTCTGATCACTCCCCAGTCTCCGTCAAGATAGAGCTTCATACAAAACGACAGCCGTTCCGTTGGAGGATGTCTTTGTGGCACCTACAACAACCTGAGTATGTCCACCATGTGCGAGAGGCGATTGATCATTACTGGCGGGACAATCTTGTAGACGATATCGACGCTGTGGTGGTTTGGGAAGCAATGAAGCCCACTATAAGAGGGGTCGATATTGCTTGGTGTTCGGCCGCCCGCCGGAGGCACCGGGAAGCCATTACCGCTGCAGCGGCACAGGTCGAGGCCCTAGAACAGCGTAGCCGGGGAGGGGGCGACAAGACGGTGATACGGTTGCTCCTGCAGGCACAACAGTCATATGCTTCTGTCTTACATGACGAGGCTAAGCAAGCGTGGCTTGCCACGCGGAGTAGAATCTACCAGTGGGGAGATAAGTCTTGCACGATGCTCCATCGGCTATGTCAATGTAATCTTCAGCCAGTTACACTGCCAGGCCTCACTGCGGATGACGGGTCGGTGATGACGGACCCGGCTGAATTGGCAGCTAGTTTCGCCCGATACTTCAAGGAGCAGTATTCCCCACGGGAGTGCCTGGAAGCAGATGAGGTGGCCAAATTCCTCGATGACCTGCCACCGACCGCGGTCTCGGATGAGGCCAGGACGGCACTCAACGCTCCGCTTACTGCTGAGGAACTCGGGGAGGCTCTGGGGCAGCTTAACACCGGGAAGGCACCTGGGCCGAGTGGCTACCCATGTGAGTTTTATAAGAAATTCCACCTTCTGTTAGGGTCTCACTACCGACGTGCGCTCGAGGCGGCCCGGACCCGAGGCAAGCTACCCTCTGATTGGCGCCATGCGGAAATTGTAGTGTTTCCAAAGCCCCCTGACAGGCATGACTCGTACCGCCCCATATCCCTGCTAGACATCGAGGCCAAAATCCTAGCGAAAGCTCTAGCGAATCGCCTACTTCCGTATATCACGGAACTGGTCCACCCTGACCGGGCCAGGTTCATGCCTCATAGGGCGACACGCCATAACATCCGGCGGGCACAGGCAGCGGTGGACGCCATGGGGGCCTTGGGTGAACAAGCGGCTTTGCTGTTAGCAGACATGGACAAAGCCTTCGACTCTGTTAGCTGGGCATACCTCTTTGCACTCCTGCCCCGTCTCAACCTGGGCCTGGTGTTTTTGTCGTACCTCAAGCTACTGTATACCGACATCACGGCCTCGGTACGGGTCGCTGGGGCTATCTCCGAACAGTTTCAAATTGGTCGGGGCACCAGGCAGGGATGCCCATTGTCCCCATACCTGTTCGCCCTGGCCATGGAACCCCTGGCCTCCTGGGTGCGCATGGATGCGCAGGTGCGTGGGTTTGTGTGGAATGGGGATCTAGCGGACAGAATTGCTTTGTATGCTGACGACGTCCTCTTCTTCCTTACGGACTTGCGACGCTCTGGGCCCCGGGTACTGGAAATTATGCGTATCTTTGAAGAGGTCTCCGGCCTTCGGCTGAACCTACATAAGTCTACGCTGTGGGTGCTGGGAGGTGGAGCCATGACGGACCCCTGGGCGGCAGGCCTTCGGGTGGCGTCCGACGGGCTGAAATACCTTGGCGTGTTTCTGTCGGAATCGGCGACCGTTGCTTGGGAACGCAATATCGTGCCTGTATGGGAGCGAGTTCAGGCTGACACCAAAACGTGGTCCAGAATGCCTTTGACCGTATTCGGCAGGTCCGCAATCTTCAAAATGGTGGCGCTTCCACGCCTGCTATATCAGTTGCAAAACTACCCTGTCAGCCCGCGGTGGTTCCGACAAGTCAACTCGGTATTGGGCCGCTTCCTATGGGCTGGAGGTGCGGCCAGGGTGGCGCTGCGGACATGCTTCTTGTCCACCTATTGTGGGGGCCTGGCCACCTCCGATCTGCTGTCTTATTACCAGGCCTCTCAGCTGCTTATTCTTAATGAATGGTGGTATGGTGACAGGGGGGACCCGGCCTATGCTTTGGAGCGCTCGCTCATGGGGGAAAATACGCTACACACAATCTTATACTCAGCCCGACTGCGGCGGATGCTACCGTCTGTCACGAAAGTGGTCTTTACTGTCTGGAGACAGGCGCTGCGCCGAATGGGCTGGTGGGGCAAACTGACAGCAGAAACGCCGCTGTGGAACAATGGCCTGCTCCCGGAGCTTTCTACTCTGGCCGGGTTTGAGGGATGGGAGGCCATTGGGATCTCGTTGCTGGGCCAAGTAATGTCAGGAACTACCCTCAAATCGTTTCAAGAGCTCAGCGCGGAGTTCCACATGCCTCGATCCCAGTTCTTCTGCTACCTACAACTGCGCCATGCGTTTACCCCCAGTATCGCTCACTTGGAGTCTCTCCCTGAGTTTAGTCCGGTCGAGGCGAAAGTCTTTATGGGAGACCTGGGGGACAAGAAGTGTGGCTCACTGGTTAGAGGAGGCAGACCTGGAAGCAGAGGTCAGCCTGGGACCAGGGTTCAATTCCCGGCTCAGCGGGGTCTTGAGTCCTAAAATGTCCATGGACTCGACAATTCTCTCTCCGGTGCCTACTCAATTCACGGGTTCACACTCTGCGACTCTGGGCAATAACTTGCTTAATCTCCACAACGGCCCCTCGCGGCGGGATGACTGGCTTTCACCGTGCGGATACCCTGCCGGGGTTATCTCACAGGGGAATACCAGGACGGGTTCCCTAAGCAAGCGCTTAGAAACCGCTCGGTGATTTGCGCTATATAAATTCCTGTACATTTACATTTACATTTACAAGAAGGTCTCCCGCATCTATCAGACACTGGTTACTCATTGCTCCTCTACATTACTTCCCCTCCGGGCGGCATGGGAGGTGGATGTGGGTCCCCTAGACGAGGATGATTGGAGGGAAGCCCTGGAGTCCCCGCGAGGGGCTGCTATCGCCGTACGGCTTCGGCTAATTCAATTTAAATACCTCCATAGAGCCTACTACACTCGAGAGCGTCTGTGGAAGGCGGGACTGATTGGGTCTCCGGAGTGTCTGCGCTGTGGGGCTGCACTGGGTACGCTGCTGCATACGGTGTGGTCGTGTGCTCGACTATCTGGCTTTTGGAGAGGTGTATGGGGCTGCCTGTCTGAAGTCCTAGGTTGGGATCTCCCCCGCACTCATCGGCTGGGGTTGCTCCATGTCATGGAGGCTATCGGTGGGAACATTTACAAACGCCACCTGCTGTTGCTGGGACTTGTTGTGGCTAAGAGGGACCTGGCCCGGGCATGGAAGGGAGAGAGAGCCCCCCACTTGTCGGCATGGAAGGCTGGACTGGATTACTACATGGGGCTTGAGAGACCGGTGTTTGAGGCAAGGGGATGCCCCCGTAAGCATTTCAAAATCTGGAAGAGGTGGGCTGATTATAGAGGGTTGTCTTTGGATCCCCCAGCAGAAAGAGAGGAAGACATATGAATGAGATGTGTTGTAATGGCCTAAGTCCTGTGGCATACCTGTCACACCCACCCGAGACTTGCTTGCAGCATTTTGCACACGTGCGTGGGGGGGTGGGAATGGGGGGGGGTTGGGGGTAGTGGGAGTTGGTTGGGCAAGGGTGGGTTGCGGGGTTATTCTTATTGAGCTTTTCACTCTTTATTGATAGGACAATTGTGCATGTGTAATAATCTGTGCCATGACTGTTGGTGGCGATCTCCTGATTGTGGGGAGCCACGCTTTCCCTTGCTTTAACTGCTCAATAAAATCTGTTAGGAAAAAAAGAAATGTCATGATAAACAGAAAATCTGGATTGGAGAAATGCAAAGCAATTTCCGACCCTTATTGAGCACATAGGTGCTTGTGAATGTCAGAAAACAAAACGTGTGATACCTTTTTTTGAAAAATGTGAGTGTATTTATTTACTGATTCGACATGGTCTTAACCCTAATTTGGCAAACTGCAAAAACTCACATGGGGTGCAATCGATCACCAATACCCTCTCAAAATCAGTGCATGTACACATAGTTATCAATAATCTTCAGTCAACATCACAGTTTTGCGTCATAGAAATATCTGGTCCCTTCTTACGTGTGGCATTTTTCTTAAAATGTTTTGAGGGGTTCATTTTCTGCAAGGAATACTCCAATCAGACCTATTGTATTGTAATGTAATTGCATTTACATAGCACTTACTACCCTGGACAAGGAGTAGAACAATGGGCACGTATTCTTAGGAAATAAAATCTGAAAATTTACATATTTTTCCCTGTTTGATTTGTGTTCACTTATCCCACCTCTTGTATAAAAACAAACAAATCACAATGTAAATATTTACACTTTCATTGAGAATAAAAGGGATTTTTGCTGTGACAAACATGGTTAGTCTGCATTCATCTCTCTACAATGTATGCCATATCAAGTCTACCACTTGCAAACATGAATACATTTTCATGCTGGCACTCAATTTCCCTCTAAAGGAATACCAAACCGATGTGGATCAGCGATGCCGCGTCAGGGGATCCGACAACAATTACCATGATTTTATAAACTGGTAGAGCGAAACCAAAAAAGAGCAAAAACTCATTTCTGCCAAGAAATGAAAAAACAAAGCCGTCAACAGTGAGCGAGAGCATTCCCAGCTCTTCAGTTTGTCTAAGCCTTGAGCTAAATTCTACTGATGGTTAGAGAACATGACTGACATCTCTATTGACATCCAGGAGTATATTTTGGTTGGGTGTACAGAAAATTCAATACCTAGCCTCAGCAAAAATGGACGAAAAAGGCCCGATAAAACAAAGAATGACAGGGGACCTGAGGACTACAGGCGAATCAAGTGCCGATCCCTTTTCCAATACAGAATATATATCTTCTAGTGGTTATTCTTTAGAGGTTAAGACTTTTTGTGCAGGAATGTTAATAGAAACAGTATCAGCAGGTTATTAGTTATTGCTTGTAGAAGGTAGACAGTGTTCTTCACTGTACTGCTGCACATAAATTTAACATGAAATTTAAATAATAGATGGTGTTATTTTCACATCAGTAAACTTTGGATTTCTGGCATTATCATATTTGCCGCAGAAAATGCTTCTTTCAAAGTAATGGGTCAGTGAATGTAGAAAAGACCATCCTCTGACCTCAATATTAACATAGAAATGAACCAACAAAAATTACTTTATTCATTTTGCAAGGTTTTACGAAAAAACATTGTCCCTATAAACATTTCACATATAAAACTCATTCCCTTCCATATTACAGAGTAATTGAAATTAATTTTCTACAAACATATTTGATTCGCTTGTTCTGAGCTAGTAAGTTGGCTCTAGTAATTGATTCTGTTTTTCAGAAGAAAACGCAGTATCAAGGTTTCCCTCATTCATTATTTTTCAAATCTGTTTTTATTTAATCTATATGCTTTAAAAAATGCTAGGTGGGAAAATGTATTTTGAAGAAAACCTTTCTGACTCAAACTTCTAAAGTGTTATAAAAGTACAACAGTTTCACTCTTCCGATAATTGACGGGTATAGAAGAATATGCTACACCAAGTAAAATATTGTTACATCTCTGATATGTATATAACTGATATTGCACAGGAACGCATATGAAGATCTTTCCTTGATGAAGACAGGGACCCCACTATTGAGTGATCGTAGGGGTCATTCAGCCAGTCCTGATGATCACTTGTTCCTTCAAAGGAAGCCAGAGGAGTGCTCTGAGGGTGCACGTTTACACTGTCGCAACCCAACAGCAGATGAATCGCTGAATTATTGACCTATTACAAACAATAATGCAAACAGAAAGGTGCAATAAATAGTCAACATGGCATTTGACTGCTGCCCCAACTACTGTACCTCTATTCTTCTGGGAAAGAAAAATGGATTACATTCTTGCATGAGTACCTTTCCTAGAAGCAACTTTATAGATCAGAGGTTTCAGCATCATATCACTATCCAACATGACACCAAAGTTTTTTTCCCACTTCATTGCAGACTGACCAGTGTTCACCTATGAAAAAGAAGATGCTCTGTGCTGTGCTATATTTCACAAGGATGTACAACCATTTCCCAATAAATTACATCTATGTTGGAGGCATTAAGATGAAAACAGTTCAATGAGAAGACATTCCAAAAGCCTAGGACTTTCAAAAAAGAATACAAAGATATTTAGTTGTGTCACTCATATAGTAATCACACTTAAATCAAAAACAATAATAATTAGAATAGCAGGATTAAGTAACAATTAAACATTAGTGGGGATAGTGCAGCTTATTTGCAAACCACTGATCAAGAAAGTCTCAGATGAAAGAATGAAAAATGTAATTCGATACAGCAATTACAATAAATGTGTTTGGTATACACACACCATTACATTGAGAGCATCTTGGTACCTATATCTGACTATTCACTAATGTGTCAACATCAACATTTTCGCCATCACAGGGATGACTTTGAAAGTCATATGAGAACAGTAATAATAAACAATTTAGCAAAACTACCATTAGAACTTGGTCTTTATCGCTGTGCTTGGTGGATGCTGGTATATAACTGTCTGATGTCTTGGCAGGGCTACTGGCATCTCACTTGCCATATCCGGGCGTAGCTTGGTTGTGACAATATTCCAAAACGCATGACTTAAACATTAAGCGTTCAGTGGGGAAAGGGTTGCTAAACCCCTCTTACGTTATGTTGTTATGTTATGTTATGTTATTTATTCTTTTGTATAGCGCTCGGCTACTCAAAAAGAGTGTCCCGGCGCTTTATTGGAAAAGGAAAACTGCGACAGAATAACATAACACCGATAAAAGAAAGAACAGAGTGCCAAACAAAAACACACAAACAAAACAGGCTACTGAGTAAACAACCAAGTTTTAAGGCCTTTTCTAAAAGCCAACAGGCTAGTAGCTCCCCGCAGGGCAAGCGGCAAAGAGTTCCACAACTGTGGTGCCAGCAATCCAAAAGAGCGGCCACCTAGGCGCGCTCTCTTTACACGCGGAACAACTGCCAAGTACAAGGATTCCGACCTCAGAGACCTGGTCGGTTGATAAAAGACCAGTCTCTCTTGAAGGTACTTTGCTCCCCCCTCGTGGAGAGCTTTAAAGGCCAGAGTCAGAGCCTTAAAGGCGATCCGTTTCCGGATGGGAAGCCAGTGCAGGGTTTTCAACAAGCCCGAAGCACTGGAGCGTCTATTTAGACCATAGATTGCCCTTGCAGCGGCGTTCTGCACCACTTGAAGCCGCTGCAGCAAGTACTCTGGAAGGCCCAGGTAGAGAATGTTGGAATAATCCAACCTGGACCCGATCAGAGCCTGCACTGTCAGTTTCCTGTGCTCCTCGGACAGCAGGGGGAGAAACCTCCGCAGCATCCTAAGGATGCCGAAGCAAGTGCCCGACACCCCCAGGATCTGGGATTTCAAAGTTAGCCTATTATCCATCTTGACCCCCAGATTCTTGGCAACCTGGGAAGAACAAGACGGAGGGAACATATTCATCGGCCACCAGGCCTGCCAGTCTGGCTCTGTGTCACACCCAAAGAAAAGTACCTCGGACTTATCGGAATTGCACTTGAGGCTGTTCAGATGGAACCATTGAAAAACAGCCCCAAGGCAATCCCGGATACTCTCCCCATCAAAGTCACCTCCTCTCTTACATGAGAAGAGGAGCTGGGTGTCGTCAGCGTAGGAGACGATCTGGGCGCCATGCGACTCCACCAACGCCGCCAACGGGGTCATAATGATGTTAAACAGGGTCGGGCTCAAGATAGAGCCCTGTGGGACCCCGACTCCCAGAGGCGGCATCACGGCGGAATCAGGCGGAGCCCAGATCGTTTGCCGGCGGCCGGCTAGAAAGGAGGAAAACCAGTCGAACACCGTCCCCCGTAGACCTATCTCAAAGAGTCTTGCGAGAAGACCATCATGGGGAACGGTGTCGAACGCCGCCGACAAGTCTAACATCACCAGCATGGCTTTGCCCCCAGAGTCCAGAACCCCTTTAATGGTTTCTGCGACCTCAAGGAGCGCAGTCTCTGTGCTTAGATGGGGACGAAAACCCGATTGGGTGGCATGCAGGATCTCGTTGGTTTCAAGAAAATTGGAAAGCACACCCTGAACGTGTTTTTCCACAATCTTCGTGAGAGCCGGCAGCAGAGAGATGGGCCTATAATTAACCGGGGCCTTCGGATCTAGGCCTGGCTTTTTAAGCAAAGGAATCACCATCGCCTGTTTCCAGGCTTGTGGGACCACTCCCTGACTCAGCGAGAGATTTAACAGCGGGTTAGCCAGTGGGTTGATCACCTCCGCAACTTTCGCTAGAAATTTAGCAGGGCATGGGTCGAGGGGTGAACCCGATTTTAAATTGCCCATTAGAGCTAAGGAGTCAGGAGCAGAGATCGGTGGAAACATGCTCAGCGTCACACCTGGCCAGGTCTGCGGCGATATGGTGGTCTCAGGTACAGTCTGGACCAAGGGCCCTGGTGAAGGGAATGAATCCTGAATGCGTTGGATCTTGCTCGTAAAGAAGTCAGCAAGTTCCGTAGCCCAGGTACCTGATGGCTTTTCATCCGAGGTGTTAGACCATGGGGCAGTGAATTCTCTCACAATGGAGAAAATCTCCTTGCAGGAGTTAGAAGCAGCTTCTATTCTCCTGGCTAGATATGCTTTTTTTTCCAGGCGAATGTCCCGGGGATAGGCCTTAACCATCGTCTTGTAGGTCAGCTTGGCAACAGTATCATATTGTGCCCGCCAGGCTCTTTCGGCTACCTTGCACTGCTGCCGCGTAGCCGACAGTGCAGCGGTAAACCAAGGCGCAGAGACCCGTTTCGGTGTCAGGCGAGATGTCAATTCCGGGGCAAGATCATTTAGCCTGTCAAAAAGCCAGTCCTGCAGGGTCTGCAGATCCCTGTCCAGATCGCCAGAGAGAGGGCAAGGGTGGGCCACTGCTGCCTGGGCCAGCATCTCAGGGGTTACTCGATGATAAGCCCTATGGACACGACCCTGTTGCTGTGCCAGGATAGGCACCGGTTTAGCTATGCCTTTGATCACAAATTTGGCAAGAAAATGGTCTGACCATAGGACAGGAGTAATCTCTATCTCCTCAAGAGGGGAGGACGAGAATACCTGGCCAAGAGTGTGCCCCTTCTCGTGCGTAGGCTCCTGTAAATAAGGGATCAGTCCCAACGGGGTCAAAGCCTCGGAAAGTTTGATGGCAGCAGGGTCGGACGGATCATCCATCCGAAAGTTGAAGTCCCCTGCCACGATGCAATGTTCAGCTTTCAGGGCCACCCCAACAGCACAGAGTCCAGATCTTCAAAGAAAGTGCCGGGTGCACCAGGTGGCCTATACACGAGCAGTCCCTTAAAGGATTGATGTGGCGACAGAGTAATCAAAAAGGCTAGAGTCTCCGAGCCTCGGATGTCCATCGCTGGCAAGATCGCACACGGGATACCTTTCTTGACCACCAAAGCCACTCCACCGCCCCTTCCCTTAGCTCTATCCTTCCTGAAGATGTTGTAGTCAGGCGGGATTGCCGTAACAACATCAGGGTTGGAGAAATCACCCCACCACGTCTCAGTGAGCATAAGACATAGTGGCTTCACTGTATCTAGGAGCTCAAAGATGTCTTGCGCATGTTTACATGCTGACCTGGTGTTTAATAGCATGCAACCGTAGCCTACACTAAGGGTGTTATTGCTCGGCCGCGGAAAGAGCGAGCGGTTAGGGCGCCAGCCACAACCCGGGCAACAGGATTTCCCATGATGACGTCCGGGAAAGACAGTGCGACAGCCTGAGACCCGAGGGTTGAGAGAACAAAGTTTGTTATCAGCCAAGCTACTCAGGCCCAGAGTTTTCTAGGCACAGTGAGCAAATTAGGATGGATGTATAATCAAACATAACCATTTCCAGTGTTCAGTAGTGCCCAATCACCCACAACAGCTCATTTATGGTGGTATACATGCATCTGGTGGATTTGGAAAATAAAAAAAGTACTTTTGCGTGAACCTTAAAGAACCAGCAAATTGATTGACTGCAAGTGAGGTTAAACCACTATCTAAAGAAACTTTACCCAGGACATGTCTCCATAAATCCAGCAAGCCCCACAATCACCACTTAAGATGTAAGGGGAAAACCTTAAGTTGCACCTTCAATACACATCTCAGTATAGAGCAGCAGGTAAATAAAATTCACAACATCTGCATTTACTAAGTAAGTCACTTCAGGAAGCCACTGCCACTTTTTGTATGGAACCATATAGCTATTTTCACATTGTAATATTTGGAGTAAAGTAAGCAATTCATAGCTCTATGAAAAGCCCAGAAGTTAATTAATACATTTCAAAACAAAATGGAATGATGCCAGGATGCAAGGGCTGACAGTGGAACCACGAACTGTGGTTCATACTGCTCTCTCTGGTATCTTACAAAACAAAGCTTAAACATTTAAATCTACAAAGTAGCTCATGATTACACACCGAGTAAAATGATGAGTGTATCTAGTAAATTAATCTTGAATAATCTAACCAAAGATAACCTGGAGTAGATACTTAGCAATGTTGGTGGCATGTGTGTGCAACACTCTCCCAGACATTAAAAACGAAATGCAAGTGGCGGAAATGTACAAGACAACAGAGACCTCTCATGTGGACCTTACCTAACAGGATTCTTTTTTTTTTTTTTTTAATTTTTAAAACCTTTATTTGTAAAAAGTGCACACAGCTGTTTAGCCTGACATCCCGGAGGCAAGGCAGCATAAATAAGCAGAAGAACAATAGTGCAAGAATCAGTGTCACAGTGCAGTGAAGGTTGATTTTATTGTTTTTGTTTCAGGAAGGAACATGAAGAAAGAAAGAAAAAGGGCGCCAAAAGGCGCAAAGAGAGTGGCAATGGAGTAGAAGAAACCAGTGAGGCGTCGTTAGAGGGGCAGGGGGGGAGCATAGGGAACACAAGCATGAAAACAGGAGAATAGACCAGGAGAGAGGGGGGGGAGAGGAAAAAACAGGATAATATATACAACGTGGTACAGTTGGTGTCACAGGCTATGGTGACATATGTTCCTCTAATGAGACAGGTTCCGGGGGCACACAAATATCTCCCCTGTAGGCGTTCCAGGCCCCCCACACCTTCAACCACTTATTGGGCTTACCCCTGGCAACATAGACCGTCTTCTCTCTGAACATGCACCAATCCATGTTGGCTTTCCATTGCACCACCATGGGAAGCACTGAAGCCCCCCACTTCTGAGCGATATCGCGTTTAGCCACCATGTTGCCAAGGGTCACCCACTGCGTCTGAGCCACATTGTGGTCCGTCGGTCCCCATATGTTGAGGAGGCATCTCCTAGCTTCCGCATTCACCACCACCCCAGTCACCTCATCCATAATCAGGTGCACTCGTCTCCAGTAGGAGGCTATGGCGGGGCATTCCCAGAGAGTGTGCATAAAAGTGGCAAGGGCACCGCAGCCGCGGCGACAAAGGCCATCAACCGAATAGCCCATATGCACAAGCCGGGGGCCAGTTAAGTACACACTATGCAGGATCTTGAGCTGCACCAGCCTGAGACGGGAAGAGATGGCAACCTCCTTAGGGGAAGAAACCGCACTCTGCCAGTCCTCATCATCGATTTCCAACCCATCACGCACCCACCGATCTCGCACATCCAGGAGGAGGTCAGTGCGAACATTAATAAGCTTCTTATAAGACAGTGAAATGGCGCTGTCTGGCATATGGCCGTCCAGCACCCTGTCCTCCAACGGGGAGCTTTCCGGGATCGCCCCCTCCTCTGGTTTAGCAGAAATCAATGCGTGTCGCAACTGGGCATATCGGAAGAATTCCGAGGCACCCAGTTGATATTCAGTCTGCAGCTGGGAGAAGGTCTTAATCTCACCTCTCGACAACATGTCATCTACCCTGGAGATACCTATAAGGTCCCACTTATCGAAACCTTTGGTGTGCCACAACTTGCCCAGGATGTCTGAATCGTATAGTGGGGTGAATCTAGTCAACCTGCTTTGCCAGCCCTGCGCCTTGGTGATAGCCCTCCAAATGTGGACCGCCGTTTTCGTTGGGCCCGACATCCGCCTGTCTAGAGACCTCGAGTAAAGCGCCCTATAGTAATTGCCGCCACTCAAGAGCCACTTATCCAGGGTTATTTTCCGGTCCATAGAAACCGTGATTGATGGCCGCCAATTGGGAGGCCCAGTAGTATCTACGCACGTCCGGTAGCGCTATACCCCCATCGTACCACGGGAGCGTTAGCTTCGTGATAGCGATGCGGGGTCGGCCATCCCAAAGCAGGGCACGTTGAAGGCCTTCGATCTCCCGGAAGTATCGGGCGGGGACCGGATCCTGGGTATTCTGTAGGGCGTACAAGAACCTGGGCAAGGACATCATCTTAAATAATGCCGCGCGCCCGAGTAAGGAAAGCGGAAGTTTGCGCCAACCCTCTACATCTCGCGGGAGGCGGAGAAGAGGGGGAAGCAGGTTGTGTTCATAGCGCGCCTTCGCATTACAAGAGATATAAATCCCCAAGTATTTAAAGCCCTGGCTGGCCACCTGGATGTTGCAGCCTCTGGGGAGGCGTGGTGTATCCCCTTTCAGTACATACAGGGAAGACTTGGCCCAGTTAATAACAAGGCCAGAGTAACGGCCAAAAAGTCTCAGTACATCACATGCCACAATAAGGGATGTGCAGGGGGAAGTGAGGGATAGCAGAATGTCATCCGCGTACAGGGAGACTCTGTCCTCGAAGCCAGGGGCCCAGCTGATACCATGTAGATCCGGGTGAGTCCGTAACAAGGCCGCGAGTGGCTCGAGTGCGAGCGCAAACAAAAGAGGCGACAAGGGGCAGCCCTGCCTGGTGCCCCTATGGAGAGCAAACGTCGCCGAGACACGGCCATTGACGGCAACGTTAGCCAGCGGGTCAGCGTACAAGAGCTTCACCCATCCCACAAACACCGGGCCAAAACCGAGCTTCGTCAACACCGCCCAAAGGTAACTCCATTCGAGAGAGTCAAAAGCCATTGTGGCGTCTAAGGACGCGAGGACAGCCGGCTCCTCAAGGGTATGGGCCCTGGCCAGGGCACCGTGAAGTCTACGCAAGTTAAGGGCGGTGTTGCGGTGTGGAATAAAGCCCGACTGGTCCGGATGCACTAAGTCGCCGATAACACCAACCAGTCGATTGGCGAGTATCTTGGCGAGAATCTTAGGCTCAGCATTCAGGAGGGAGATGGGACGGTACGACCGGCACAAATCTCTCGGCTTCCCTTCCGTATGGATGACCACGATGGTGGCCAACCTCTGGTCAAGGGGAAGTAGGCCATTCTCCCGCGCCTCCAGGAACATATTACGCAAGTGTGGGGAAACCACATCCGGCCTGATCTTATACAACTCAACCGGGATACCATTGGGACCAGGTGCCTTGCCCGATCGCAGTGAGCGGATCGCAAGTGCGACCTCATCCACAGAGACGTCTCTGTCCAGGTCATCGCGCTCTTCGTCCGACAGGCACGGGAGATCGACAGCTGAAAGAAATACTGTTGAATCGGTCTCAGACCGGTCCGAGACAGAGGTGTAGACGCCTCGAAAGTAGTCAGCGAAGGACTCAGCAATGGCACTTGGATCAGTGACAACTACTTCGTCATCCCCCAGTATCTCGGGTACAACACGACTAGCCATCTCTTTCCTGTCCAGCCAGGCCAGCAACTTCCCGGCCTTGTCCCCAACGTCGTATATCCGACCCTGCTGTTCTTTAGCTAGGGCAAGGGCAGCGTTAGTAGCAAGATCACGGTACTCCGACTGCTTGAGTGAGAGATCATGTAGGAGAGCGGGATCGGGCTCAGCCTCCAACTGGGAATCAATCTCCATGATCTCCGCTTCAATGCGTACCAAATCAGCATCTCTAACTCTACGGGCTTCCGCTATAAGAGCAAAAGCCTCGCCCCTCAAGACTATCTTAAATGCCTCCCATAACGTTGCGGCCGACGCAACCGATCCCTCATTTTCAGTGAAATAGAGATCGATGGCCTTGGCAAGGAGAGTACGAGTCTTGGGATTACGGAAATACCACGGGTTAACAACCGCTGGCCGTTCCGACATGATAATATCAAAGTCAAAGGAGACCCACAGCGGGGAATGATCAGAAACACCCCGTGCCAGAAAACGAGCCTCAGAAACAGCAGGCGCGTGAGCCGCCAGCGTAAGAACGTAGTTGATTCTAGAAAGACTACCATGGGCACCAGAGTGGAAGGAATAGTGACATTGCGTGGGATGCAAGAGCCGCCAACTATCTACCAGCCCCAGCGTCTCGAGAAAAGTCGGTAGCCACATTTGGGAGCTACGGAGGTCTCTAGGCGGATGGCGGTCCAAGGAGCTGGAGCAAATCGAATTGAAATCACCCCCCACAATCAACAACCCGGCAGGCAAATTCAAAATGGCGCCACCAAGGTCCTGGAAAGTGCCAGACTGCAGGCCCGGGGGAACGTAAACTGAAAGTAATGTCAGGGCACGCCCTTCCCATCGTCCCGCCACGGTGGCGTACCGCCCCCTCTCATCGATCACAGTAGTGTCAATCTCAAGCGGAAGGGACGTACGAACAAGAACACCCGCCCCCCGAGATCCCGAAGAGAACCCTGCATGAGCCACCATTTTGTACCCTTTGCGATTAAGCGCTTTACATGTATTCCCAACCAGGTGTGTCTCCTGCAGGAGAACAACATCTGGCATATGTCGTTTAATCAATTGAAGCACAACCCCTCTCTTGATACGGTCACCCAACCCGTTAACGTTCCAACTGATAACTCGTAGTTTCCTACCCCCCGTCATCGTGACCCAGGCCCCGCCCGACCCCAGCAAGCCTCAACAACAAGTGAAATAGATCAGTACACACAACCCATTGCCTAAGAAATAGAAAGAGAGAATAAAGAAAGAACAAACAAACTTCCCCACCACCACCCCCCACCCTGCACCCCTGCAGCAGACTAAAAAGCCCCCCCAACCAGCAGTGTGCCTGTCCCCCCATAAACTAATCTACAAAAAGACCCTAGAGGAGTAAGGAATCCCTGCAATCCCCTCCCGCCACCCTCCATGTAAAAGCAGAAGAAACATCAAGAGCGGAAAAGCATTGGTATTAACAGTCACAGACATCAGGGACACCAACCGCCATAATCGGCACAACAGAACCTAGTCCTAGAGATCAGGGCCACCAGCTGCGCCACCGGAGTGTTCGTCGTGCTCTTCTCGACGTTGCGGCAAAGTGTCCAGCCAATCGCTCACATTCTCTGGCACATCGAAGAACAGGGCTCGGCCCTCATACACAATCCGAAGTTTAGCAGGATATAGCATAGAGTACTTAAAACCCATGTCTCTAAGGCGCCGTTTCACCCCTGCAAAGCTCTGACGTTGCCTCTGAACGGCCCTAGTGAAGTCCGGGTAGAAGTGCACCTCAGAGTTCTGAAATTTAAGTGGTCCATGTCTCCTGGAAGCTTGAAGGATCACATCCCGATCTCTAAAGTTGAAGAGCCGGGCAATGATGGGCCTAGGTGCGACACCCGACTTCGGAGGGCCGCCAGGTATCCTATGGGCCCGTTCCACAGAAAATAAGTTACTCAGTCCAGATGGTGCGAGATGTGTCTGTATCAGATCTTCCACAAAAAGGTCCACCGCGGCCTCCTCCGCACCCTCCGGTATACCAATGATGCGAACGTTCTGTCGTCTTGCACGCCCTTCGAAATCCTCCAGCCGTTTGGAAAATTGGTCATTGACCGATCGTAGGGTCCGGACCTCCGCCTGCAGGTCTGAGACATCGGTAGTCAAACAGGAGGTCTTGATATCAAGGGATTTCACCCGATCATTGGTCTTTCTCAGGTCGGCCCTAATCAAGTTGAGATCTACAGCCAGGGTGTCCACCTTATGAGTCAGGACCTCATGTTGCTTTTGCATTTCAGTCCTAATGCCAGCAATGGCCCCCATAATATCACTTAAAGTGGGCTCAGAGCCATCAGGCGAGCCCGCGCGTTGCGAGTCCTTAGAAGAGGCCACCGCTGAAGGCGAGGTCCGCTGCTGGGCATAGCGGTCGATCTTGTTCAACTGCGTCTGAGTTGTCCTTCGAACGCCTCTGTTCGTCGTCTTGTCGGGGTCTCCTCTGCCGGCCATGATGGTCCCAAGGAGAACAAAGGGCTGCACCGCCCGGACAAGGAAAGCAGATGTGCAGAACAGAGGCGAAGCCAGCAGATAAACCAGGCCGACAACAAGCGACTCCGCAGCTACACGCACTCCGCCAGCAGAGATCGGAGATTTCCACTTCGCATTCAAATCATGCGGAGCGTCGGTATGTTCATCGGCCACCCATGAGACAATGGCGCATCCCTGGCACGAAGTTCAGCTCGACATAACTTCGCCGAGGAGCAACGGATTTGAAAGCGGAAAGCAGTTCCTGCGTCTGCGACCTCTCACCAGTCGAAATCCACTGACGTGGTGCAGGATAGTCAGCAGGATATTTGCGGAGGGTCGGAGGGTCCGCGGAGCTCCGAGCTTACGCGGCCATCTTGTTCACCCGCAAAGCTCCTCCTCCTCCCTAACAGGATTCTTAAGTCTCTACTCTGGAATATGAATTTAGAGCATCTATGTCATTTCGATGTGAAATCTCTCAACACATCTTACACATACGCAGATAATAAAGGTGGAGATTATCATCTGCTGAACATATGACAATTTCAATGACAAATAAATGCTAAGTATGGGTTGTGGGGCCACCAGCTAATAAGGTGTGGAATAAGGAAAGTCAAACACCCAAGTCGTCAGTGGACTATACAACATTCCCACCAATCACAATGCAGAAAAGAAATTCAATAGCGCTCCGGCAACTGTCAAAGACATTGTTAGGTCAGTACCCAAATGTGGTTGCTCCAAACTGATGTTCCGCTTTATGTTGAGATGACTTGTAAAAGAACTAACAAAACCCAGGATGGTTTCTTAAAAATCTGAGCACGGAGGTATTCCTCTCTTTCGGGAACCTAGCTAATGGTGTTCTCAGCTGTGTAGGGACAATCAGTTAACAAGGTATGTGATTTAGTCAAACACCTTGTAAAGTCAGCAGAAAGCCCCTCTCAATGACAAACTTCAGCTGCAAATAAACAACAGTTTAGGGAAAAGCAATGCCTAAAGGTTCTCCCATTCTGCAAACAGTTGCATAAATGATGGACAGATGGAGTTGGCAAAATACATGAAATTGAAATATAAACCGTTAATAGTTTTTTTTTCATTCTTGATGAGACCCAGGAAAACCATTTTACTTCCTAGAGACATCCTCGAGGAAACTGACCATAAGGAAATCACTGAAACTAAGAGAGACTATTTTCAACTTAAAGGAAGTGGCCAAACCAGTCTTAACAATTCTAAAGTCTCTCTAGCCTAAACGGTGTCTTGGATGAATGTTTTTAGAACTAGTGATTGATGGTCGTCACTGTATGTGAAGTACTGATGCTGCTACAAATCACAGAGATGGACACAAGCACGGTCTGAGCACATAAACACTAATAACTATTTTATTTAATAGTTACGTCACATAGATTACATTTAGAACTACATCCACTCACACAAAATACTTTTATGAACTGTACTAGACACAGAATATTCTGCATTACTGATATTTTTCCAAAGTATCCAAAATGACATTTACTTTAAAAACACATTTTTGTTCTAAGCTGTCATTAGAGACTTTTGCTGCTTTTTTCCATCCTTACTTTCAAATTCTCATTTAGGGACATAGCAATACATTCACTAAGACAATTTGGTACAGCAAAAGAATATGTTAGATAGAATCAAACGCCTAAGCACACAAATGCACAGTCTCTTTGAGATGTTTATTCCAGCCCAAGTCCTTGTGACAAACAAACCGAAGTGTGACCATAGCAGCCAGATTGAAGTGTGACCAAAGTGAAATCTTTGCATTTCCCACACATAACGGTTGAAAGGGGCTGATGAAAAATAGAAAATGCAATCATGCCGGGTGTGTTTGTGGGGCAATGCAGTAAGATTGTTGCTAACTGCCTGTCTTTCAAGGGCATGTGAATTCGAACTGTGTCTTTCCCAAAACGAGACAACGGTAAATGTAAGTTTGAAAGCATACCTTCTTTTACCACCCAAACATTCTATCACCTTGCACAGCAGTATGCACTGTGGCATTCAGAGTTGCTGTCCTAATTTAGATTTTGTTTTAGAATCTGCCTGAAGCAGGGGTTTTTACACTCTACCAGGACAGAACACTTGGAATCTCAGGGTTTCACAACCCCGAAGGGAACACTTAATTTCCCCAATTTAGGAGGCAGCTCCTGCAGTCTAACTTTTGACACTGGGGGCTATTCACAAAGGGCCCCAACACTCGTGGCGGAGGCCTCACAGTCGGGGGAGAGTCTCTGCATTCGTGGCGGAGGCCTCGCAGTGGGCGGAGAGTCCCCGCATTCGTAGCGGAGGCCTCACAGTCAGGGGAGAGTCTCCGCATTCGTAGAGGAGGCCTCACAGTCGGGGGGGGGGGGGGGGGGGGGGGGAGTCTCCGCATTCGTAGCGGAGGCCTCGCAGTCGGCAGAGAGTCTCCGCATTCGTAGCGGAGGCCTCGCAGTGGGGGAGTGTCTCCGCATTCGTAGAGGAGGCCTCACAGTCGGGGGAGAGTCTCCACATTCGTAGCGGAGGCCTCACAGTCGGCAGAGAGTTTCCGCACTTGGGGCAGAATTACTGCAATGAGAATTCTCATTGTGGAGATTCTACCCCGAATGCGGAGACTGTCCCACGACTCTGGGGCCTCCACCACAAATGCAGAGAAGGCCCTTTGTGAATCAGTCCCTGGGCGCCCAAGAAAAGTTCAGATCACAAAAAAGGGCATCATAACGTTCATCATTATTTGTAGAGCACTCAAATTTTTTTTAAATAACAAATTGTATTTGGTTTCCCTGATGCAATATAGGCCATAGCCCTACAGTAAATGTAATAAACAAGAAAACGTAGGCGTACCATGGTATTAATACAAATGTAACTCCTGCAGATACTGCAGATAAAACACTACAAACATAGTGCAGACAGTCCCAGATCCCCATGATCATATAAAAGTTACACATGGGTTAATGCAGACAGTCACATGATGCAAGTTGTAATTCATATCAAACATTTGTGTAAGTGATAAGTTCCATCAGGGGTCTAAAGATGGGAGGGGGGGAGATTGATCCCTCTGTATGGCGCCCAACGGGTCCATATCTTTCTTTACTTATGGGGGCATCGACGAGCCTGAAAGAGCACTTACATTTTTGGTTAATCAAGCACTTAAAAGAGTATACAAACTACTGTAAACAAAAAAGTTGTAAGGGCTTTTCTGAGAAGATGATATTGCTTTATAAGCCGTAGAGGACTGGGGTGCTCATTGCAGAGCACACTAGCCTACAGAGACAAAGTTCTTTTACCAGCATGGATCTGATTGAATACAGGAGGTCAGGAAATTGAGGCCACTACACATGGACACATTTGAAGTAATGTGGTAGTTAAGAGTCTTAGTATAAATGGCTTGATGGCCCAGTATCGAATCTAATCCTTGCCTGCGGGAACCAGTGCCTACGCCTTTGTGCCTCAAAGACGAGGTCATATGCAGGTGTTTTAATCACCCTGACTTCCATATTTTGAGCTACCTGTACTTTAGCTCGATAGAGTTTGCTGGCATCCATCTATAAAGCATTACAATATATCAATTTAGTCCTCGCAATGGCACTCGCAAACTTGGATCTATTTTTCCTCAAGAAATGAACTTGTACCAGCATTATTTCCACTCTGAAGTCTGAAATTAGACATACTTATCAGAAGCTTCTGCCATGAGGCTGCAGGGTGGGGGCCTACCGGCATCTGAATTTACCCGTGAAACCTTATGATGGTCATCATTCAAAACACCTTGGCTTTTTTCTCCCTGGGATTTGTTGCTGGATGTGCAGCTGAACTTTACAGCATTTAAACACTTCTTATTCAAGCAATTCCCGAACCCTGTCCTGCTTTTGTGTCCACTACCATTGCTTCATTATGAAGAGGAAACTGCTCGTACACAGTATCCCAGAGTTTACACCACCTGGGAAAATACTAATGTAGTTTAGGTGTATTGTACCACATTATATTTCAGATGGAACTTAAAGATAGCCAAGCACATGCGATGTACACGTGAATGCATTCATTCAGTGAGGATGATGTATCACTAAAATTATTGTAATGATCAAGTTGACATGGGCTCAGGTACATGTAGCCCAATCATAGCAACCATCAGAGCTGATGTATGTTCACAGCACCAGGCCTAATTGCTTAAATACTGACTTCATCAGAAATCTTTACCCGCGTATTATCTCACACTTTCTTAACCATAGTGGAGATAGAAGGGCGAGCGCGCACCGGTCCCATTCACCCCGGCCTATCGCGCAGGCTGCTCCAGATTCATCATTGCAGGAACGGGGGGGCCCGGCACTCAAAGGGCGCCTCCCTATTTTAAGCTTTAGAAAATGCATCTTACTTTGAGATCTTAAAAGGTTGCATGATGAATGGTGTGCTGCTGGTGCAACCTGCACTACACCGCCCTGGGTTGCTCGCTAACATGCACATCAAAGCCATACCGTCTCAAAAATATGACAGAAACAACCCCCTTCCACTGTACATTAATTCCTATGATATTACATCTGTATCACTTCCTGGTGACACTAGGTCACGCACACTTCATTTGATGCTTCTGGCAGGCACAGTCCCCCTTCTAATTCAGCTTTAAGAGACAGGGACCCCTACTGTTTGCCCCAGATACTGAGAAGTACATTATTTCACATTCAATGCTTGGTACTACATGCATTATTGGTCACGCTGCCTCAGTGCCCGCATTCCTTTGTAAGGTCTGCCTGCAGTCCTGCTGGGATTTGCCCTAGGAAGACGACAAGTACTTATGTCTCATGGTCGGCCAAGGCCTGTCTGTGTGAGGCAACAGGTCTAACAAGCGATCAGTCAGAAACTTTTAGTAGGAATGCTGCGTTGTATGGCCTATCTGGGTGGACAACCGCCCTAAGAAGCGGTCAGTCAGAGGCCCATAGTGTACATGCTGCAAAACCTGTCAGTGTGTGCCATAAGCTATCAGTTGTGGGTTCATTGAATATATGCAGCCGCCGCAAGGCTTATCTGTGTGGGCAACGGGCCTAAGAAGCTATCCGCCAAGAACCTATCGTATACATGCTGCCAGTGTAAGGCTGTGGGCAATAGGCCTAAGACGTGGTCAGTCAAGAAGCCGTCATATACATGCTGCAGGGCCTGTCAGTGTGGGCAACCGGCCTAAAATGTGATCAGTCAGAGGCCCATTATATATATTCTGCCACTACAAAGAATTTTGGTATGTGTAAGAGGCATCATAAGCAATCAGTAAGCGACCCATTATATACAGGATGCCGCTGCCAGTGCTTAATTTGTAAAACAATAAGTGCCAGGGCTCTCGTCAGGAGGCCACTGCAGCTTGCACCACACATTGCCCAATCCATGCTGCTAATGATAGTAACAACACAGATACTAACCATCTCACTCCTGCAAGTGTGACAATTCGGACTATTTCAGGCCCCCAAAGCTATAAGAATGGCTTTGGCAGCAGAAAGTAGTATTTTAAATGTATATTGAATTAATAATTAATTGTTGCTGTAGTCATCTCTAAATTAGCCGGACAGCGCCAGCTTGTGGCAGATTGCACAAACGTCGGTGTTGACAATTAAGTGCCAGAGCTGAGCACCGGAAAACACAGTCTCAAATTAAGCACTGGCTGCCCATGCAAGGCCTGCCACTGTGTACCATAAGCCTAAGCAATCAGTCGGGGTCATTGTATTCATGCTGCTACTGGAAGGCGTGTTTGGGCAACACTCTGAAGAAGTGATCAGTCACGGGCCAATTGCATACATACTGCCACTGCAAGGCCTGTCTGCGTGGGCAACAGTCCTAAGAAGTAATCAGACAGAGGCCCATTAAAAACATGCTGAGCTGCAAGACCTGGCTCAGACTTCCATAGGCCTAAGAAACAATCAGTCAAGGGCCCATAGTATGCATGCTGCCACTGCAAGACCTGTCTGTGTCGACAACAGTCATAAGAAGCGATCAGTCAGGTCCTGCCGTATACGTATGATGCTGCTTCAAGGCGTCCACTGTGTACCACAGGCTAAGAAATGAACAGTCAGGGGCCCCTCGTGTACATGCGGTCACTGGAAGGACTGTAAGTGTGGGCAACAGGCCTAAGGAACAATCAATCATCCCATCACATAGCTGCTCCCCCTTGTTTTAGCCTCATTGTGCATACCAAAAAGCTGCACCTCAACTGCTGCTGTCCAGAGGCATGACACCCCTGGGCACCTTTTATAGAATCTTTACCTTAGTGGAAAACCTTAACATTTCCAACGAAAGCTTGCAGTTTCAAACCTCAGGGTAGCATTTGTGCACTGTAAGTCTGAAAAACAGGCGATTTCTGTGTTACCATTTACAAAACAAACATTGGCTGGTGTCATTAAAAGTGTGCTCTAGTGAGCAGTATCAGAATTGCTACAAAATACGAGTGCTTGGAGGAGCCTAGCCTGCAGCCGAGATGGCCGCCTAGCTCTTCGGCTCCGCCGGCCCTGACGCCCTTCGCTGAGATCCTGGTAAAATCCTGAGCCTCCGAGCATCACGCTAGCATCACGCTTACCTGCGCTGCACTCCTGATCACGATGCTGTGTCTCCGGTCGAAAACGGACCTGCCACGGCGGAGTTGAGCCTCGGTCACCATTCCGGCCTTTTGTAGAGGGAGCAGCCGGGCCATTGTTTGGTGGGGACGGCCGGTGGAGACTACGACGGCAGCGGCCGCTGCGGAGAGGGAGGAGCCGGTGCACCGGACCTGGAGCGCGGCGCTGGAGGATTCTTCACAGTAACCTTTTCCCTGTTCAGCAGCCCAGCGCGACTCGCTCGCAACATTGTTTCCGGCTCCCGCTTCATGTATCCCGGCCCAGCAGAAGGGGGCCGGGATCGCTTCTTTGTTGCAGCTTGTAGCAGCGGTCGCCATCTTCTGCTACGGACGCCCTGATCTTGCCGGTGGGTCTCCCTGTGCTACAGTTACTCCTACCCTTACAGCCTCTTCCCAACCGGCTGGACCACGTTTCCTGCACCATCGGGGCCTCGCAGAGATTTCACTACTCTCCAGATACCGATGGCTGGTGTCGGGGGCTTGCTTCCCGGGGCGCTCAATGGTTGTTTACTTAAGATGGCGGACACGGCAGCACCCTCCATCCTTGCTCCACCGCTGAGGCTCTGCGACATCCTGGCTGCACTGGGGGACCTGCGATCGGCCTTCCGCGACCTTACTGCTAAATTGGGGGACCAGCTTGAGGGGGCCCTGTTGGCTGGCCATGAGGATTCTCCAGTGCGGCGTGTTAAGCCATATCCTCAGCCGACTGTCGGTGGATCATTTGAATTGGGGCATGGGGCGGTGGCGGGGGGACGTGTCCCAGAACCCGCTGCGATACTCCTCGGATCTTCTCTGGAGGAGTATGACAATAATGCTTCCTTGGTACGGCCGGGGCTCGGGTCCCCGTCGTCGCTTCCCCCATCCCCTTTATCCTTGGGTGCCACGTTCTCGAGCGTCCACCTGGACTTGCTTCCTGTGCACCGGCCGGCTGCTACTTTGGATCTTGTACATCGTCCTGCCTCCTGTTGCTCCAACCGTGGCATGGAAATGGTGCGTCCTTTGGTTCCTTACAATCAAGCCTTACTCCAGTTTGCCTTGTCTCCTGCACCTCAACTTCCACAACGGTCTCCATGGCGGTCCATTTCGTCCAAGCTGGCGGTACTGACACTGGTTGCTGTTGGACTGCAGATTCGAAGGGGTCAAGGCTGATGAAGGGGACTTTCTTGTTGCACACTGGAACACATAAGGCTGGGACTGGGATTTGTGACTGCTGGAGGTACTTGTAGAATGTGTGTTAGGTTGGAGCCTGGGGTTGGGTGACCGCGGGTAACGATTTTGCTTGCATATATAAATCCTTGGCCCTCCTCCGATCAACCGTGACATTCTATTTCTTTTTCTTCTCTTATTCTTGCTCTACATTTCGGGACTCTTCTGGGGCGACAGACACACTGCTAGGGGGGGGTAGGCCGTAGCCTCTGCATGCGTGTAGGGTGGGGGGTATATTTCCTTGTCGGTTTTTTCTTTCTATGGGCCTCCTTTTTCTTTCCTTCTTCTTTCTTTCTCTCTTCTCTCTTTCTACTCTTATCCTTCTAGCTGACTCCTTCCTTTCTTCTTTCTTGGGTCTGTGGGGGGAGTGGGTGCTTATGGGTAGCGTTTGGGGATCGCCATTTGATATGTTTCTTTACTATCCTGATTTTGTTCAGCGCGATCGCTTGCCTTACGGATAATGCTTGCTGACCCTCCTTGTGATCGCTGCCCAGTATAAGTCCTAACTTCATTGCTCTGATTCAGATCCTACCAGACCTGTTGCTACGGACTCAATTTAGAACTTTATTTAAAAATTAAACCTCATCATCCTGACGCTTAGCGGCATGATTGTGTATAACGTAACCTGGTCTATTCGTTGATTTACTGCTTTGTCGCTGAGAAGTGTACTTGCTTGCTGATGTGCTCTTTATTGTCGAGGCCGGCCTGAGGGTTGTAGGCCCGTATTTGTCTGCACATACTGTTCAATAAAGGTTTTTCAAAAAAAAAAAAAAAAATACGAGTGCTTTGTGTTCGCACTTTAGTTCTGTACGTGGAAGTCCTGAACTTGCTAGTGTACTTTTATGTCTGAGGTCGATTATAAACTGATTAAGGATGAGACTGGGCAGAAGTCACGAGAGAGAGAGAGAAAGAGAGAGCGAGAGAATGAGCAACAGAGGGGGGAGTTAGAAATTGGTAGGAGAGATAGAGGGGGGAAGAGAGCGAGAGAGACAGTAAGAGATAGATGAAGATGAAGAGAAGGAAAGAAAGGTAGAGAGTACAAGAGATAGAGGAGGAGAGAAAGAAAGGAATAGAAACTGAGAAAGAGTAAGAGTAAGAGAAAGACAAGACAGAAGAGAGAGACAGGGTGAGAGGAAATACTAGACACGCGGAAAGTGTGAGTTTGAGAGAAAAGCAGGGCCAGGGGTAGCAATGTAAAGAGAAAACAACAGAAGGAGCAAGAATGAGGTAAGACGGGCAAAGCGAGAAAGGTAGACAGAACAAGAAAAAGAGAGATAGAACTTGAGAGAGGTGTAGGCGAAACAGAGAGAGGGGTAGAGAAGGATAAAGAAAAGGTTAACTATCAAGCTGTAGTTGGAACAGTTTAGTTTAACTGTACCTTCAGTTATTTTTAATATTTATCAACTATTATAATTTCACAAGCAATGCATCCAACAAAGTTGTGTTATATCACATTTTGTTTTGGTGAGTGACGTGGTTGGCTAACAACAACCAGTGACTGCTCAGAAAGCTCTATGTTCACTCATTTCGTAAGTCTTGGCCATGACGTACAATGGGAAGATGAGAATTGTGTGCTAACAGGATGCTTGCCAGCCAGCGCAGATGCCTTTTCACTGAGGATGGGCGAATAATTCCACTTCGCTGATGGAGTTTGCAGAGTTGTGTCCACTCTGCGTTCCACTTGGAACACGGAGTTATGGCAAAATTCAGCCAACCTCTGTGTGGCGGAGTTCTTTCTTGCGTGCGGCTCGCAAACGGTAAGTCGGCGAGCGAGAATATGCATCCCAGCGTGATTTTCGGGCGCTGGACCACCGACTGGTAAGATTTCTCAATGCGGCAGGTCACGACCGTGCGGCAGAAAGAAGTGGCACCCTCTGGTGTGCTGCATAGTGCCATTTGCATTGATTATACAGCACCGAACAAGCTCCCGGCGCTAAATATGAGCGCGAGCAGCCCGACGTGCCGAATTCAACCCATGCGCGTAACTCCAAGGAATCTTGCAGAGTTTTTTTAAACCCTGGGGTATTCCATGGAGTGAAACTCTGCGAGTTCCGTCTATTTCTACTTTTCACCCGTGAAGGAAGGAAAACCAGGGCTGGCGCTAGACATGTATAGACATGTACAACGCCCCAGGGCTCCACATTCAGGAAACCCAGGGCCCTGCACAAGTGCAAGACGCAGAAAAACCAGGGCCCCGCACAAGTGTAACCCAGCCAGGCCATGGCACACCGGTCCTCTTGTGTACCCTGCCAATCCAATTGAGAAAAATGTGTCTTGTTGAAATTGGGCCCACGGGAGGGATCGTCTACCCACAGGCCTCACAGCCAAGATGTAGCCTGGCGAATCCTAGGGCAAGAGAACCCCCCTCCCTATAGTACCAGTTTCAAGGATATATGTGCTGCAGGCTTGCCCTGCAATCGGACCTCCAGCCCTACGGCCCATACACAGGCATAATGATAAACTTAATACACCGCAGTTTAGCTCACTGAGATGATAAGCATCTCTTACACCTTCAGCCCTTTATGAGTTGCAAAGAAGTGCTTGTAGGTGACTGAGGGGGAGGGGCTGCAGCCCACGAGGAGTCTGCACAAAGCAGCTTCAAGAGCAGCGTCATCTATTGAGATGCAAACAGCTCTGAATGTGTTGCGTTGGATGCAAATTAGAGGGGTCTCCCACATTCTTTTTCTGTCCAGGGCCCCAAAAATCCTTTAATGGCATCTGAGGAACATTGAAAAGTAGAAGACAGTGGAAAAAGACCGAATCCCACAGCAGAATAAATGTTGTAGGTTTAGTGTGATACAAGATCTAGTGAATCATGATTAAAAAAAATGGTTGAATGGTTGGATGAACGAAATGAGCTTGTGCCGCAACACTGAAAGGTATCCCAGCGCTGATGAAGATGAGACAGAAGTGCCCGTTTAGATGCTGGTGTTGAACAGTCAAGTTTTTAGAGCTCTATGAAAAGACAAGTGTTTGTAAAGACAACGCAGGGTAACAGAAGAGGGTTCCACATCCCAGCTCACGCAACGGATCCGGAAGGCAGACAGTGTAAGTGTTGTTGAGAGGAGCAACAGCAGGTGGGAGAATATCTGATGATGTGCTTATGCAGAAAGATGAGGCCATGATTATGCAGGGCCCGGTGACAAACTCAAAGGCTTCTCAATGTAACCTTCTTTTAAAAGTTCATTGCAAGGAGACTAGATGACTGGGGAATAGTTATTTTCTGCCAAGTCCTAGAACTAATCTAGTTGCATTGTTCTGGATATGCCGCAGCTGATGGAAGAAGTGCTGAAGAAGTCCAAGATATATTGTCCAGGCAGATCTCCAGAAGATCAACAACCAACTAAATACAATCACATTCCACACTGTGCATCCCGAAGAGCTTTGTAGCATTGCTAAATTAAGAGGACAGTGCCTCCAGAACAGATTCAGACTCATCCCCTACTAATGCGCAAGTTAACCCGAATAGTATATCAAGAAAGGTTGTGAAACATTTTTTAAGCAATCTACAAATCTACTTTGACAATATTTTGAGTACAGGCCTAGATGTATCATCAAACTAACACCCAAAGTGACACAACACAGTTTTGGGTTTATACTGAACTAATGCACATGTTAACTACTCACAGTGGTAGATCCGGAACAGTCTTGAAGCATTAATAAATCAAACCACTAACCCAAACAGTGTAAAAAGAGAAGTCTTTTCCCCATCTGTCAAATGCACAAGTTACGCCTAAAAGTTACCCTATGCAACCTCGACCTTTAAAACCATCACTAGCCCAAAATCTCAGCCATAAACCCAGAAGATTATTGAAGGACCACTGATCCAAGGTGGGCATTAAACTCACCAGCGTACGTCCCAAGCAACCCGGGCAAATTAATAGAACCAAGCTCACCTTACACCCTGCAGTACAGCTAGAGTGCAGCTACTCATGAAATCAATACTGACACCATGGCTTTGATGTAAAGTTGCATGTTGCTGTAAAAATCCAACTAGACCACGTTGTCGGTCCTTTGAATATATTATTTATTTCTCTTTCACAACCCCTAGCCACCATCAAATCAGTTTTCAGAAACCACTCTTGATCAGGTGGGTTGCTGCTATGGATGTGTGTATGTTGTCCGAAAAAACGATCTACAAGTTCAGGGGGGTGTCCTGGTGTTTGGGATAAGAAATGGGGACACTGGAATGTTTATATAGGTGACCTATGTACTTCCCCTTCAACTGACATGGCGATGGCTAGACCTGGTCCCCCTCGTAATCGTGATTGTGATACACTGCTGTAATGTACGTATTCTATGTCAAATTTGTAATTCATGACTGTCTGCTTATTACCACCTCTGCTTTTGTTCAATAAAATATTTTAAACAAAAAAAAATCAGTTTTCAGATTTATTGGTAAAGAGATATTAAGAAACACGCAGTGGCAAAGGTCTGGCCTTAGAAAGCTGATGTGATGGTCACGTTTCTTCAAAAACATACTGAAAGCATATAGCACAAAAAGAAAAATGTAATAAAACATGCTGAAGCCTAAATGTGGTAACTATATACTTGCAACAAAACCTCCAAATAAAAACATGAATTAACCATCACACATAATTTTGATATATCAGTTTGACTGCTTCCTAGCAGGTAGGTATACTTAGAAAAGGTATATAAACTGTTTAAGTATTAATGCACATCATAGACAAATATGATTCTTGATGGCACAAATAAAAAATCTCATTCATTGACTTTTAACAACTGGAAAGTGAAGACATAGTAAAAACACACAAAGATCACTGAAGAAAAATAAAAAGGATAAAGAATGAAAAGAAAAAAGCATTGGTAAAATACTGGTCAAACAGCCCAATCACAGAAGTACAATTTCTTTAAGACAGGTGTGCATATGTGATCAAGGGAAATTCCACCAATAACAGTCAAGAGAGTCAATTGCTGGCTTCGACTGACCCACAGACCCATGCTAAATGTAGGTGTGACAGAAGCAAAATGTGAATAACAGATGTAAAGACAAACGGATGAAGAGCGCTGTCCCAAAGTCCCTATCTGTGTATTTATATCTATGTATTTTATTTAGTTCTTTTTTTTTAAAGAGGCTGACGAAACAGCTAAATCTGCCTCTAAGCCAGACCTTAAAACAGGTTTTCTGAACTATCCTGTTCATGCCTACTTTGTGGCAACGACCTTTTCAGGCAATTCATAGGATTATTTCCTCATATTCTTGCCTAAACAAGAAACCTATCTTACCTAAAAGAGACCCCCCATTTGATAGTCCTATTCGTTCTTGGAAAATTGGCGGATTTTGCCCAGTACTTAACAGCACAAGTTATGGCAGCTGTATTTTAGGCTACACTGCGAGAAACTGCATAAATATTACAAATGTATTGTCACCCTAAGCAGAGTGCCCATTTTAGCTCGGCCAACCAGAAGGCTGGCACTAATCACTGTTGGACGACTGACAGCATTCTAGGTTCAGTGGCAGGCAAATGGTAAAAACAACAGACAGCAGGGAGTTTTGCTACCTGTTTTGGGTTTGAATAAGGGGGTGGACTCCAATGGCCCTATTGCCCATATGTTGATAGACATTACTAGCTGTTAATGACTCTTCCACTCATTATGCGCTCTGACCTTCAGCTGTGGCCCATAACTGCGCGGCAAAGGATTAGCATCACTTAACACCTTCCATAGAAGACATTAACTACTTTCCAAAGGTCCTTAACACTTATCATTATAGCTGTTATCATTATCCACCCTGAGCCTACATGAGTAAAATATTGTAACATATGAAAACAGTTTGCCGGAATGAAGTCTTCTTCAGAAACTAGAATAAACAAATCCCTTAGCCTTCTTACAAAGTTCTGCACAGTCCAATTTCACCAATGACGTGGATAAATCTCTTATTTATGCAGCATATAACATTGCTTGAAAAACAAAGGTTTGGGGATAGAGCCAGGTTTTCCCTAGCCGTATGGTGTTTGGGAAAAAAATCTATAAGGGCTAGATGAATATTGCATACGGAAGGGAAGGCTAACTTGCCAACGCTGAATGAATGCAAAGATAAAATATCATTAGACGATTAATTGCCCACCTGAAGATTGGAAAAGATCTAACAGAAATAAAAAAAAGTGCCATTAATTTATGGAAAGGCTGTGAGAATCTAATTAGCATTCATGAGGATGTGTGGTGAGTGATAAGGACATGAAAGAACGAGGTACATGTGCAACGAGGAGAAATGACAATTTTCAGAAAGAGCAGAGTCAGAACCAAAAGGAAGAGTTCGTCACTACCTCCCACCACACCAAAAAGAATCTCTATTTATTTAAAAAATAAAAAATAACATCTGCAGCAGTGAAATATTGCAAATAACTGAAAAAAATCAGGAAATCACAATTTGGGTATAACATATTTGTTCAATAAATGTTTATTGTGGTTGTTCTAGCATAGAGCACTGAGCATAGAATAATGTACATATGTAGTGGGCAGAGGGGAAAACTAAGACTGAAAAAGTCTACAAGGACTTATGCTAAGACCCTCTGGAAGAAGTCTTCAGCATTGTGCAGAGGGACTTCTTTTGTAAGTGACTAGCTAGATGGCATTGTTTGTTACATGGTCTGTATAACCTCAAAGACAGACACTTCGTCTTTCATATATGAATAGGCAACTACCAGTGCTTACTTTGAGCCAATGGATGCAGGAGAGGCCAACCAACGCTAATTTTTGGGTATGAGAAATTATTTTTCCTCAACAAACTTTGATCAGAGCAAGAGAGAGAAAAACACAAAAGGGGGAAAGAAGGAAGAAGAGAAGGAACGAAAACAATGACAAAAGGAGAAAGCAGGAATGAAAAAAACACCTGTGAGAGTGAGATAACGCGTAGAGAGAGTAGGGTGGTGCATTATGGAGACATTAGAGAGAATCAAGATTACGTAGCCTTGGTATTCGTCACCCGACCTCAAACTTTTGGGCCCCGGTACTTATTCTTTTACAAATTAAGCACAGCACAATTCACATAATCTACACCACTCCACAGTGTAGCATACTACTTGTGCGATAATGCCTTTCGGTGAACCCCAATGGGATATGAAGCACTTCGTAAATGTAATCACAATTACATTAGGTGAGCCTGGAGTCATTTAGTTAGAGCTGCAGAAGACTGACTATAGGACGGCTTTGTTTAGGTCTGGCTCCATGACTCCAGCCCCGATTTAGAAATTGCCATTGTTGATAAGATCAGTTTCACTTCCAGGTGATTTTAGATGTCCTAACAACCCTAAAAGCAAGACAACCGCACTGCATCATAATTCCCTGCTCTTCCGTCTGACCTGTCCACCAGTTGACACTACTGAGTTACACTACTAGCCCTAACTTTTTCTTACATATCTCTGAGGCATTCTCTCAACGGCTTCATGCACCATAAGTAAAGTACTCTTGATATCCAAATAGGTATGATATTCAGGAATGTGGCTTGAGCCCATGAGGTTACTTCCCACTACAAACCGGCGCAGGACTTTAATGGGGTGACTTAATGAGGCCAACAGTAATGTTAAATTTGGATATGTAGGGAGCATTGTTATACTTGAGTTACAGAAGAATGGAGGGGCTTAACTAGGGTTGGGCTTGTCGATCCACCGAAGAGCAAAATTAAGTCAGGTTTCCAGGTTAGCCATAATGAAAATATATGAGGCAAATTCACATATAATGATAATCGATGGAAATGATTTCAATATTTATTAGTCATTCTGAACATCTCCCTAGTTTGTAGCATTTGGAAACTGGACAAGCCCATCTCTAAAAAAAAAAACGAATGAAGCTTGGAAACTCCTTAATTTAAAACCACTTTGTAAATATGCGGATCTCTAAACAAACAGAGAGCATATGAAAGGCAATATGGTCAAGAGTGATGTCTTCCTACCTGTGGCTTCAGAGTCAGATCTTTTTGTGACCCTAAACAATGATCTTGCACTTTTTGACATAAGAGTACAATACATTTCATTAATTTCTTTTGGACCGCATCAGTATGAAGGACTGCACAGCCAAACATTCCCTCAGAAATAGTGTTGCATTTTGACAGTTTTCCTTCTAGTGTTGTTATGTAGTACGATAAAAAAGGGGTAACATACCTAATGATCTTACTCAGAAACTTTACTATTAATTAAGTTTTAAAGGATATTCTGAAGTACAGGAAAACACTTCAACTAGCCCAGTTTGCAACAGCAATTCTTGAAACCTGAAAAGTTAACGTTCATCAAACATCGGGACCCCACCACACCGCTACAGATGAAGTTAACACAATTGTATTATGTGGAACAAAGTGAACTGTGTGAGGAACACCAGCCCACAAACTCCACTAGTAGAATTTCAATATTGCAATGCATTAACCAAATGCTCCGCCATCATCAAACCAAACACGGGTGACGATGCACCACTGTGACTTAAATCGAAAACCAAGGGAACAATACTACGTCACCCTTCACAATTAGCAGGTCCAATAATCATACCAAATATAGATCCGCAATTATAATTTACAACGGATAAAATAATTACACTCTCAAGCAACAGGATAAGTTGGTTGCACTTCGAAACAAAGATCCATAGGATGCGTATTCACTGGAAATGTCAGTGAGGCATACACAACAGGAAGCTGGCTATCTAGTGCCCAGTTAAGGATAGATGCAGGACAATTTATCAAACCACAGCTGCGCAGCATTCCTATAAGCACAACGGAGCTGTAAACATCTTCACAATCAACATGCTGCGTACATTGGTCACCCGATTGCAGTTTGACAAAATAACATGCTGGAAGAACGAAGCATGGTTATCAACAAAGCCAGACAGGACGCATCACTGATACTGTCTTGGGGCAAAAAGTATCCAATGGCAGGCCTCCCCTGCAGCACAGGCACAAAGGTGATGCTCTGCACCCTTAAGAGGGATGCCTACATCATCATCATCCTCTTCACTGACCTGGCTTGAACCAATGCTTCCAGATCCATCACTGCCCTCAGACTATAGGACAGGACATGCTACTGTTGTCCACCAACGCCGGCCCTGATCGGATAACTATAGCAGGCAAAGACTGCGCCCCATCAAGTACTAAAAAGATCCTCTGACAAACAACACGGCATTTTGGAAGGGAATCTGAAAAGAAGAGTCTTAAAATTGGCCATGAATTGACACCAAATCAGTTAAACATGTGTGAGAAGAGCAGGCCCCAACAAGATCCTATGTAGAGATTTGGTGATGATGGCACGTCCAATTCTGCACAACTCCAATGAAATACCTACTACCAAAGATAACGGAAAAGAAGAGCACTTCTGGGTACATAGTTAATTCTTCAATGAGCCGGGTAAGTCGTTAGATGAACAACGCTTCGCCACAAATAAATTAATGAGTCATCGAGGAACCACTGTATGGTGCCATCCCACAGACCGAATCACCTGAAACATGTTGATGCTAATCTGAAAAGCCAATGTCACAACACTGCTTTGTTTCAACCCCAGAACTCCACTGATGCCACAAAAGGTGGGGACTCATTTTCCACCGAGGGGATTATCAATTAGAAGGAGGTAGGGGCATCAATATTCTCACAAGTGTTTTAGTGAGTTACACGTGAAAGTAATGGCTGTGTATGAGACACGCACATACGGAAAAGCAAACTGCTGTATATAAGGCAAGATTGCCCTTTGTGACACGGAAGACAGCAGATGGCAAATTTGTTTGCTGTGCTCTGTGTCATTTAGTCTGATACACCACAATAATGATGAAAAACATACCTGTGCAGAATATGAGATGCACACGGCTACAAGAGTTGTCTATGCTTTTGGGTGACGAACTAGAGGTACAGAGTAGAAACACTTGCCTTGATGACCCTGGGTATAGGGGCGACTGAGAATCCCAGTGATGGAAAGTGGATTTTCACGGTAAGTGCACATCTGTCAGAGGGGCTGCCTGTGATGCAAGGTACATTTTTAGTGCTCACAAATGAGTACTGCTGTAAGAATGTTCAATTTAAATTTCGATGTGCCTTTGTACAATAGTGTGGAGTTTAAAGTGATACAGCAGGATGCATCTCTTATACAAATTCTTTCTTATCCTGTTTGCCACCCTGCGACCTTGTTAGTCACTAAAGCCATGTCAGGATCCTAAAAATCATTTTGAATAATGTAATGTAATGATGAAACTTGTAAAGCGCACTGTTACCCCATCTCGGGGTGTCCTGGCGCTGAAGACCACTGGGGAACCCGTCCTGGCTTTCCCTGTGAGATGGTCCCTTCTGGGTATCTCCAAGGTGAAACCAGGCATCCCCGGCGTCTGTGGGGGGCCATTGTAGAGATGAGGCAAGCTTAATGCCCAGAGTTGCCGAGTGTGATCCCTGGTTAGAGTAGGCACCGAGGCGAGAATTATCAAGTCCGTTGACCCTGGTCCACGACCCTGCCGCGTCGGGAATCGAACCCTGGTCCCGGGCTGTTCTCTGCTTCCGGGTCTGCCGCCTCTAACCAGTGAGCCACACCACTCCACACAAGAACTCCCAGCTCATATTCATACATTTCTTATATGTTTCTAGTTCAGTGGTAGCAGAGATACCTTCCTGAAAGCAGGTTTCTGATGGTCATGTGGGTGCAGTTATAGCAATGGTGCAATGAGTCATACAAGAGGGAAACATTTTTCATGGAAATGGGTCTAGGGCTCTCTCTTGTGATATCCACGGAACCAACATATCTCGTGGCGCAAAAGATTTCAGACACACCCGCTCAAACAGAATTACATAGATGATCTGTGTTCTTTTCAAATGAGGATATGTACAATAGTAAATGTGGACCGCAGAGATATCTGAAAAGATTAACCCTAGAATTTCTTTTTGTTACAAAATTCACCCAACGTACAATGCGTCTATATCTTTTATGTGGGTTTACTACGGTCCTTTAAATCTAACAATTGACAAATACTGCAAACCATGGAAAAGAACAATAGAATTACAATAGAAACAAAATGTCATTCTCACTATGGGTCAGGGCAAACAAACCGCCAGTTTACAGCAAATGGCAGGTTTACAAGATTAAAGCACAAAGAGAAACGTTGGCGATGTCAAAATACACTGATTGCAACGGACAGATAGATACACATTAAAGGGCTCATTCTAAGCCGTGTGCAAATCTTGATCAGGCGCAAATGGGAGATTACCTCCCAATCGGGTTTATAATTTGCATGCTAACTGTCCACCCCAGGACTGTTTACCAGCAGGATTTGTGGCAGAAAAAAAGTGTGAAAAAGGTAGGAAATATCGTACATTCTGATTTTGCATAGGTAGCTTAGTGGCCCCCATTTGGATGTAAGAAGGTTAAAATGGCGCTGTATGTGTGCACCAAATATTGAAAACCAGGTTGTTGCAAACTGTTGGTTTCGTATTACTGCACCAAATTGGTGCGTCACTCTGAATGAGTTCCTTAGAGGAGAAACGTCAGTAAAAGGTGATCGGTTTTTACATTTCTGCCGCCTCCTTAAAATATTTTAACGGCGAATACTATGCAACAATACCTAGAAACACTACCATTAACCACCATGAATGAGGACAATCCTTCTGGATATAGTAAGTAATAAAAGCTGTTAACTTTATGTCTTTCGATTAAGCACTCTGTAACGACAACGCTAGTGGGGTGGTTTTCGAAAGGTATTTAACATTTGATCCATTAAACTGGTCCAAGCCTGAAATACAGTTTTAAAAGGAAAAATATTTCCAATGACCATACAAACGAACAAAAATCTTGCTAATACATAACAAAGAAGACCATGTACGCAGTACATGAGGTACTGACTTTCTACTTAGCGAATACACTTAATAAATTAAAAGTCAAGAAGTAACAAGAAAAATAATATCACAAAGAACCATTTTCACCCCCAGGAGCCCCTGGAGATCGAACCCATGACATGGCGGGATCGGAGTCATTGTATCCTTTCATTGTACACTGAGATAGCCCTGAATGAGGATTAAAAGCTTCGCCATTAGGTGTTCCAGGAAATTTGACTTGATCCACAGTTAAAGTCAATCTAGCTAGGGGAATACATCAAGACTGTTTGCTAACCTCCTATGGAACTGTGTGTACAACTATTACAATGTAGAAAGACTATAACTAAATAACATCTTTATTAATAAGAAAACTATTAGCAGACAAAGCCTAGCTTGAAGCATCACAGAGCCAGAAATCACTTAATTGAGACCAAGATGGAAAGTACTTGAACTACGAAAGAGCAGCGGAAGTAATACTAAGAGCAACAGTGATATAGCATAACACCTCAACGTAACGAAGGAGTGTTAGGAAGTGGTGACTGACTCTTTACTTCACAGAAAGCATTCCAGAAACTCCTTACTAATACAATGGACTTTACTTTGGCACCTGGCATACGATCTGAACAACAAAAAGCTTAGTATAGTGTATTTTGTGATTCTTAAGAGGAATCTATACCCCAGTTTGATAAAATGAGATTAAGGTTATAGTACAAAATTCCAAGGGCTCTCTGTGATGCCAAAGTACAGTCTCGCTTTTTTTTTTTTAGGAATTACGATTAAAAAAATAGCTGCAACTGTTGCCACAGGAGTCCCGCGGGAAAGAAATGACAAAGCAAGTATTCTGATTGGCTGGTCCTCCAGGACCAAGCAATGTAATTGCAACATGAAGAAAAATGCTGTGGTTGCCATTACAGGGCTTGGGGACTCAGTCCCTGAGTCCTGAAAAATAAAATGAAAAATCGTATACTTGGGTAGGGCAGAGATACCCTCACCTACTAGACCTTGTTGGGAAGGGGAGTAGTCCAAGAGGTCCCCTGCCTGTGCAAACAAAAACACTGTGTTCCCACCAAAGTCCTGCATGACTACAAAAAATGTTTTTTTAAAGGGGGGGGGTTGTGTCAGGGGTAGGGGTGTGTGGATGTTTGGCTGCTCCTGCGGTTTAGCAGTCCGCAGGGAGTTTGGTGTACCCAGGCCCTGCGACCCATCCCCTCACTGCGCACAGCCAAAGTAAGTAAGGAAGTAAGATTTAACCTTACGCTAAAAAAGATCTTTAAAATTCACTGAAAATATTAAAGGTTAAAGTGGAGTTATACAAAGGTCTCAAAGGTCTCAAATAATAAGAAAATGTTTAAAAAGGAAAACAAAACACTGAAATTCACCAGCTATACGTAACTGACATAAATATAACGTGTTTTCTCATTACCTACATGTAACTCCACTTTAACCTTTGTTTTTAAGTCAAATCAAAAGGTATTGACAAACAACATATGTAAAATACCTATACCTGGTCTAACAAATATTCTCACTTTAGCAAAATTCGTCATCAATCTGACTGTGGTTTTTGGATCGCAAAAGTCATCAATAAAACTAAAAATATCTCACATTGGCTACAGCCTTTTGACTTTGTCAATGCTTGTTTTGTTTTGACATGGTGCTTCAAATACTTTATTATTGGGGAAGCTGCTGGGCCTCGCCAATCTAAAAAAACAGTAGCTTAAAGCAGCAATATTTTCTGGCCTTAAAAACCACCCATTGTCAAGTAGTCCCAGGGAGTAAAGGGAACTACTTTGTGCTTGTGAAAGGGCAGAATGCTATCACTTACACTGACGTTAGCCAGTGGCTGAAATAGGATTACCCATTCCTCTATTCTACATGGTGTAATGGGTGAAGAAAAAATGCTAATCATTCAATGACAGACCAATGGATTTAAAGGCATGACTGAGAGGTTCTAAAAGTAAGTATATTATGCATATAATATTAGTAAAATCAAAAGGTGTTTGCTAATGCCAGACCCAATAACACATTCCAGTGTAAAGTTCAACATAACTATAATTAACCATACATAACTCTTACAATGCTCTGAATAAAGTATGGCATTACTTTCTTAGACAATTTTCAAAGTAATTGAGGCGTATACAGTAGGGCAGGTGGTTATAAATATATCATATCTGTAAAGAAAGAGAGCACCACCTCTCCTTCTTTCAAAATATTACTCTTTGTACACACCAGGACATATCATAAGGTTTCAAGACTTTCATTTATATGAAATGTCAAATCTTAGATTGGATGAAGGTAGCACAGTCTTCTCTTCTCTTCTGTCAGCCATTGGCTCTGTAGGCCAACCAGCAAAATATCTGCAGAATAACAAACTATTGTTTTTACAATAAAATATTCTCTCTTACAGTTTGAAGTGTGGGTAATCTGGCTATCTCTTTGTATGCGAATGATATGATGTTATACGTCCGTGAGCCGGCCGCATATCTGCCATCCCTGCTGCGTGAATATGTTTTGTTTGAGAGACACTTGGGCTGGGAATATCTTGGGCAAAGTCCACGGTGTTCCCACTGACGGTCTTTACTCAGGAGACAGCCTTGGGACTCCCGCTCTCCTGGTCAACTGACCCAGTGAAGTACTTGGGGATCTGGGTGCATAGGGACCCTGACACGGTTCTAACCACAAATTTTGGGCGTGTCATTACTAAAATCACTGAGCACGTCTCTTGCTGGACTCGCCTGCCACTTTCAGATAGGATTGCTGTAGTAAAGATGACTATTTTGCCCAAACTCCTCTACTTTTTTGTGAATATTCCAATAAAGCTGAATGTGACACTTGTTAAAACATTGCAGTCCTGCCTGCTGTCGTTGGTGTGGGCTGGAAATCAGCCTAAATGCAGCTGTAATACTCTAGCGCTGCCATTTGAGTGCGGTGGGATTTAAGCGCCTGACTTGCGTTTGTATTATAAGTGCGCTCAAGCACAATTTGTACACTATTGGCATTTCCTACAGAGATATCTGCCACACATAGCTTGGAGGGAGATACTGCACACCAAACACCGTTAACTGCTATGATCCTACTAGGTGGTGAGGGAGGCGCCAGGAAGGAGATTTATCCGGTCAGGTGTACTGTTTGGGCATGGAAGGCCCTTGCCAAGCATGCACAGAGAGAAAATATATATGCACCAGACATGCCGATTGCTGCACGCCTTGGTATCTCTGTGGCGCAGGAGCGTGGGGCCCTAACTGTTCTACAAAATACAGGGGCTACCAAACTTGGCGACATGTATTTGAATGGGTCCTTTTTGTCCCTGGCTGATTTTCAGGCCAGTCAACGGTACAATGCAATGCTTGGGTTCACAAACACCAGACTGCGCTTGGTAGTGGGGTCCTTATACCCTGAGTTCCCTACAGAGCCCAAGATTCTGAAAGCACTACAGGCGATTTTAACGGGAAGGGAAAGTAGAGGGCTGATCACCAGACTATATAAAGCTTCCCAAAGGGAAAATGACTGGTCGGACTCCTCCTCATTCGATAAATGCAATGAAGAGCTTGAGGTCCCCTTGACATGGGAAAGCTGGGAGTCCTGCTGCAAAGTGCTGGGGTGCCCGACTGCCAATTGTAATCTTCGCGTTATACATTTTAAGTACCTGCATCAGTTGTATTACACCCCTGCGCAGCTGTCGGAATTTGGAATTAGGAAGGATGCGAGATGCACTAGGAATGGGCAGGATGGGGCTAACTTAATGCACCTGGCATGGGAATGGAATGTGCTGCTATATTAGATTTTTGGCAGCATGTTGTAAAGATGCTCACTGAAATGACACTTGAATGGATTGAATGTACACCCGAACTGTGTCTGCTCGGGCTGGTAAAAAAGATTAAACCATGCAATAGACTTATAGTTGCCATATCTACTCTGTTTGCTAAACGTGCTGTCGCAATGCATTGGGGTGCCAAGTCGGGCCCTACATTAATGAAGTGGGTTTGAGATCTTGTGCAATGCAAAGAACAAATGAAGATATATATGCCGAGGAGCTACCTGCAACTTCCAGTCCTAAAGATTTTTGGGCGCCTCTGACCTCATACCTGTTGGAAACCCCTACTTGCTATAATTGATTAGGAATAATTGGTTTTATTTGCTGAATGATTTAGATGTAAGACCTATTGAGCTACTGGAGGCTGCACTATATTGCATAAGGGTGATCATGTTACATATGCTCTGCCTGTTGGGTTTTCTGAGATGGGGAATTGTTTAACAAAAAAGTAAAATGTCTGCATTCTTTTTTGTAAATCTCCTGTTATGCAGGGTGGGCCCCATGGCACGCTGCTGGAAGTATCCTGAAATGCAATAAATATTTTTTATAAGTATATATCACTCTAAGGTTCTCCCTTCTGTGGAAAAGCCCTGAGGGTGTTCCAGATCCATTACGGCTAGGGTTGTGATTGTTGATGGTTTACAGAAGATTAGTATTGACAGCACATATCTTAATGATTGATGTTGTAATTAATCACAAAAAATGTGAAATATAACAAGTGAAATATATTTGTCTTATACCCGCTTGACTCACACCTCTTGTAGATCGTCTCCCAACAGTGTACAGTGTTCTGGTCTTTCACCTATATAAATACAACTACATACACACACTGAATAATTCAACCCCCTCAATTAGGGTTAACGTGAAGATACTGTATTAATACTTTATCTGGTAAGTGCCTGGTTCAAGAGCTAGAATAGACAGTAATGCTGAGTGGTAGTGACACACATTTAGAAGAGCGGCCATTAGAACTGCATGACGGTCTACAAAATGGTGCTTGAGACAGTTTTTCACCAATGTGGGGCAAGCAAAAGTTGAAAAGAAACTGTTGCAGAAATGTTTTCAGATATGCAGAATAAGTAATGATAGATGCTTCTCTCGTTAAAGATGGCCAATACTCTTTATGCATCTATGTCTATATTTACCTGCTTCATGCCTTTACTCGCCGTTGTTTCACAAAAGACAAGGGAGACCCTACTCACAAGGAACCAGGGCAGACAGTTATATCAAGAACAATGGTTCCAGTGGTGTAATAAAAAATAATAACACTTAGTTATATTGCTCAATGGCGATAAATATTACTACTGAGGATTGAGGATGGCAAAAAGAAAAAGCACACTCACAATTATATATATTCTTCTCTCGTTTTTGCTTTATAGTACAAATATCATATTGAAATATGTCATACAGAATAGTTCATACAAAAAGACATAAACAATACATAAAAGTGCGATGTGTCCCAAGTGTATCAAAACAACCAAACTAACAATACACAAAACATAAATACTCTAAAGGCACAGTGGTTTCTAAATGAATACATATACTGGAAAAAGACCCAAAATAGATATTGTAATTATTATGAGTGAATCTACACAATCGTAGGCACTCTGTTTGGGGGTTCTATTCCACGTAGCGTCGACGGCGTTTCGACCCTTTGGGGTGGGGGTCTCGTCAGGACAGGAAAATGAAGGACATCTAAAATTAAAGGTACGAAGGGGCTGTGAGTAAACTGTATGACAGTTGTATATATTTTGATAATTATTTGGAAAATAGGGACCTAAATACCTGATTTCTATTTCTATGATCACCCATGCGTGGTAAAAGGAAGAAAAGGATTCACACACTGACCCAGCCGGGCACTGTTGGATTTGTCGAAAGAGAAAGGGAAACAAACAACCACTGTGCCTTTAGGTTGTTTTGATACACTTGGGACACATCGCACTTTTATGTATTGTTTATGTCTTTTTGTATGAACTATTCGGTATGACATATTTCAATATGATATTTGTACTATAAAGCAAAAACGAGAGAAGAATATATATAATTGTGAGTGTGCTTCTTCTTTTTGCCATCCTCAATCCTCAGTAGTAATATTTATCGCCATTGAGCAATATAACTAAGTGTTATTATTTTTGATTACACCACTGGAACCATTGTTCTTGATATAATTTACTCGCCGTTGGGCAGATCTCATACTTTTATGCACAAAAAAACAATATGTGATCTTAAATCCACCTTAATCACAAAATCTGGTTTTGTGGCATTGTACAATTATAAAGTACAATTACAGTGGTGTAAAATCCATGTGTCAGATTTTCCAGTGACAAACATTAAGGTAATTGGGAAGAGCAGGGGCCATATCAGACTAGACTAGAAGTACTCAAATATCCACAACTTTCACATTTGTGGGTATTCACCTGCCTCTAGCAGGTAGTTTCCCATCTGAAAGAGACTACCAATAAGCTCCTGTAAAAGGCATAAATATGTTAATTTACCAGCTGGGAAGGGTAATCTAACACCCCGGCATTTATTGGTAGGTGGGGGAAGGTGTGTCTCCACAGAGAAAAAAAATCTTGAAGAGATTAAAAGAAAATAGCTAATTGTGCTAATGCATGATTCCACAAAATTTACCAGGTCGATTAATGACCAAAAAGTAAATTGCTAATGATGCTAATGCACGATTCCACAAAATGCAATTGTGTGTATTTACCGCACATCAAACTCTACCACTGCTGTAGGTTTCCAGAGGTGCTCCTGACATTCTTCATGAATCTTAAGAATGGTGAAATGTTCTCCAAACATAGGAGTTAACCTACAGAAGGTTTCCTTCTTTTGCTTGCAGAACTTAAAGAATTGGACCCCGAATGATTGTAATTGGTCATTAATATGCAGTGTG
The DNA here is from genome assembly GCF_964263255.1 of Lissotriton vulgaris. Classification (NCBI taxonomy): domain Eukaryota; kingdom Metazoa; phylum Chordata; class Amphibia; order Caudata; family Salamandridae; genus Lissotriton; species Lissotriton vulgaris. The sequence continues at coordinate 164,929,943 of NC_141699.1, read as the reverse complement.
CTGGTGCAAGCGCTACCTACGAAGGTTACCAAGTCAGGAACACTGTGAACTTTGTAAAACACAAATCCACTACACAGAAAGTCGGTTGTGTGAAAGATATGGTAAAGAGAATGCTATCTAGCTAACATACAAAACCTTTCAGATATGCAAATGTAACTGCACACATCAGGCGCACAGAATGAGAGTTTATGTATTCAATTCAGTTGAGAATTCAAAAAAATACTAATCCCCCAAGTACTTAAAATTAAAAGAAACATTCATTGAACAGGCTGATGTGAAATTAGCAACTAAATAGTGTATAGAGTGAGGAGTGGTAAGCATGTGTGCAGGTTCAAACAGCTATTGAGAGCAGACAGTTTAACAAATTAATATTCACTTAAGCATGCATCAGAATGTAACATGCAACCCACAGACTCTTCTGAAATGAAGACTCTGTGCCAATGGAACTTAGTGCTGACCCGGCCTGGATCCACACCGACTGCCCCTATTTGTGTTCTACATTTTAGGTCTATTAAAGGTTATATCAAAAGGAATATCTTGTTGCAGGATACCATACTGCCAGAGGGCTTATAGACTTTGAAAACAAGAGCCCCACTGGAGGCTGGGGTCTTGACTCCAAAACTCTGGAGTGAAGCGAAGGAAAGACAAAACTCGAGTTACTGCTTAGTCCCAATGGCGGTTTAGCTGAATTGAATGCCCATCAATCTTTGCCCTTCAAAAGGAACAGCAAAAGGCCAGCAGCCTCAAAAACCTCTCAAATCAGTAAGACAAAATTGTTATCTTTGTACTTCAATATCATAGCTGTTTTATAGAAAAGAAAAAGTTGGAGCAAAGGTGGCTTGCAGAACCACTTATCTAAAATAAAGTCGCTGGTAACAAAGCAAATAAAACTTTGAAAGTGGCACAGAGAGCCATCTACTAAAATGAATTTTGCTTGCTAACTAGAGACATAAAGTTACCTGATCTTGAGAAAGAGCTCTAATTAGACAGCTGCCAAGCCCAGGGCATAAGTGAATTTCTTGGAGGCCAAAGTACTATTGAAAGCAGTTTGGTACACAATTTTGAAATTGAGCTCAAGCAAATAATAGATCTGATATTGGTAATGTTGAACACATTTTACAAACTGGACAACTTCTGTGCGCTCTTTAATGGGACTCCAGACCAACTCTCCATCTCATCCCATAAACACATTTTATAGCTCGTCATTTCTATGTCTGTTTCTGGGTATTTGTAAAGTGTGACACCTTGCCTGCAGACTTCAAGGCACTATTTGATATCCGCTGCCAGATACAACAGCCATGCATTAGTGTTCAAAAGCAAGATTTTAAAATTTAACAAAATAACCAGGTTTTGATTCATTTTATACATTTTAAACACCAGCTCAAGCAATACCCTACAATAAATACCCTTGCGTACACATATTCTGGAAGAGATGGGCAAATTTCTCAAAATATGCTGACTGTGGGACATGACTCTAACCCAGCCACGTCCTGTACAGGTAAGAGCGGTGGGGCGGGATTGAGGGATGATTCGTCAGACTACCACGGGGGAAATGATTAAATAAATAATTTTCCCTCGCCATCATCTGTCCAAATAGCCCCCTAATCCCCACCCCCCCCCCCACCTCCCCCCGCCGGCCCCACCATCCTATTGTTCTTACCTGCACAGGCTACTGCTGCTCTAACCTATATCCAGCCCACCACTAGGGTCTTAACACCCCACCCAGGCTAAGGCACAATCTATAAAAGATCAGAGGCACCGGCTCCATCACTAATATTCACATTAGGGCCAATCTACCATTCTGATAAGTCTTCTTTCATTGAGACACTCATGCTTTTGACAATTTATCAAGAACTCTTAGGGTAGGGAGGGGTACAACCTAGACTTTAACAAGTATAGCAGAAATATCTTCTGATTGGTCAGATATATTACACTCAATAACTGGGAGATCATCCTTGGGAGTTCTGTATGGAATGTCAGGGCTTTTGAAAAAGTGCAGATAAGAAACAATCTTCGTCTCTTTGAAAGCATAATATAAATCTGGGAACGAATTCACCCCAGAAATATATCACTTGAAAGAATATCGACTTGTCAGTAGGAACAAGTTAGAATGGCTCCATATCCTTGCCCATAACAATCTTAAATAACTTAGAATGTATTGCTGTCATAGTCTTCAGAAGCGAGGTTTATAGAAATACATATTTATTGTTCTTTAATCCAGAAGATCACCAGATAAGATTGTTTAAAGAAAAAAAATCAAATCTCACACCACATGCAACCCCGTTGTCTTTATCTCAAACTACAAAAGAACAAGAGAAGATGGGTACAAAAGACCCTCCTGATACAAACGACTTGCGTAACATTTAGGCAGGAGTGTGTGCAGGGCTTGGTAAAGATACTGACGCAGTGGTATGACCAGGAAATAAATAAATGTTTACTTTTCTTCTCCTCAAGTTTTTCAGAGGCCAATGCTTGAATATTGATCTTGAGTACCCCAGCTGGCAGAAACTGTTCTGTTAAGCTTCGATATATGGAATTTACCAATACCAGATAGCACAGGACATAGGGTCAAACTCGGTAGACAGCAAAGAACATAGGGCCTCATTTATGAGGCTGTGTGTCACTTTTACGCCGATGGTGCGTCACTTTTTGTGACGCACCAGTGGCGTAAAAAATGCGCCTTGTTGCGCCATATTTACAAAGTGACGCATCTAGGTAGATGCGTCACTTTGTAAACCCCTGCGTCACATTATACCTGCGCCAGGTATAATGTATGCAAGGGGGGTGTATTGACGCAAGAAAGGGTCATGGAAGTGACGTAGTGAAATCTATGAGATTTTACTGCGCCACTTCTAGGACTCAAATGCGTCAAAATCTTACACCTGCCTCACAGCAGGCGTAAGACTGACGCAGGCCCTTTCACATGGGTGTGCCCAATGTGAAAGGACACATTGCTGGAGTTGCGTCACTTTAGTGACACACTCCAGCAATGCGTCACTTTTGCACCTACAGATACGTCAGAAATACTGACGTATCTGTAACTCCTTGCAACATGATGCGTCATACTGTAAATAGGACGCATCATTGGTGTCGCAAGGAGGGCGCAATGAAAAGTGACGCATCGCTGTTTTCACGCAGCAATGCGTCACCTTTCATAAATGAGGCCCCTAGTGTCCTGGAAGATCTCTCATGGGATTTTATCACAGCCTGATTGGTTAAATTGGGAGTATGACCTACACTGAACAATGCTCATACTTTAAAGCTCTGTGTAGAGCGAGAAAAAAATATTTCTGCGCGGGTAGAAGTTGAACACTACCTCTAGGAAAATATATTGAAAATATGCTAATGTTAAGGACTTTTTCACCCACAATTTGAACACTTATTTTCAGATTCATACCCAAAAAGGGTGTAAAAAGCTGCTGTGAATGTTTATGAATGGCCACATAATGACACATTTGACGCTCTTCCCTAAAAGTACAAAGGAAGAGAAACCGCCATACTTCCAGATTATCCGAAGTCGTAAGAAGTATTTACAGTCAGGAAATTACACAAATCTTGCTTCTATGACTAATAACATTAATCTCTAGATGCCTGGAGCACTGAGTTGAGTACATTAAAAAAGTTGTTGGTCGACCTTGACCAAACTTTGACTTTTTCAGTGGGGAAGATGATGCCTGAATATTTGATGATAGGAAAATGGGGGGGGGGGGTATGCAAGGAACACTCTGGTGCAGGTTCAACTTAGACTACTGAGACGACTGTTCATAGAACAGTAAACCAGAAAAAATGAGGGAACTAACCAAGAACTGTCTTCTGTTATGGGCCACCCATCACTTTTTAAATTTTTGGGGGGGTTTATTTTACAGCACATCCCCACAACAACAGCGGGGAACAACAAGAAAGGAGAGGACTTGTCTGGTATGCAGGTAAGGTCCATTAGGCTAACGTGCCAGGGAGGATCCTTTTCAGTCTCAGCATAATAAATATTAAAATGAACCCAACCCTGTCCCACAGTACAAGCAGTGCAATAGGCTTCACAACAATCTGTGCTCCTTCAAATGGGGATGATAACAAGATTGGGCCTGGTCAGGCCAGGGCAACCGCTTCTCCATGGCTGGATTCTCCCTCTGGGGGCCCAGCCTCCGCTCGGGCAGCAAAGTAGTCAATAAACGGAGCCCAAATGTCCTTAGGTCTGGAGTGTACTGGTGTAAGTTCCTAAAAGGCCGTCAGTTACTCCTGGCAATACGTCACTTCCTGTAACCCACTTTTAATTGTTGGAGCAGGCTTCCAGCCCCAATGCATGGCCACCCTCCGCTTAGCCAGAAGGAGCAGCATCGCAGATAACTGTCTAACCCCGGGCATGAAGTCTTTTATAGAACCCAGCAAGGCCATCAAGGTCAGTCTCTGAGGACAGTGAACTGCGATCATGGCAATAACGTTGAAGACCTCTGTCCAGAACGCAGTCACCACAGGGCAGGTCCAGACCAAATGTAAGAAGTCGGCCATTGAGGGTCCACAAATCAGGCATTGTGCGTCCTCGGACAGGCCCATCTTATTTAGTTGGGCTGGTGTGCGATAGGCCCTATGCAAAAATTTAAAATGCAGTAATCTGAGTCTGTAATTGGGGGAGGGTGCCTCAGACTGAGCGCAGCAAATATGACCACTCTTCATTGGTTATTGAAGGTGTCAAATCCGACTCTCAGGCCAACTGGGCTCTCAGTATGCACAAAGAGTCCTTATCGTGTATCGCTTGAGTATAGCCCTGTGATGTGTTACTGAGGAGAGGAAGTTGTGATCATGTATTCCAGTGCATGTAGAGTAGAAGGGGATGGCGGAAAAGTGCTGCGTAATGCGCGGAGGGTGGCTCGTAGCTGGTGGTTCAATAGAATGTAGAGGGGCACGTGAGGGGGGTCGCTCGTTATGGCCAGCAACAAGAGGAACTGATCGCCCGGGGAATGATCGCAGAGTGTGCAGTTCTAGGCGATCCATGGCCCACCCATTACTTACTGTATTCACATTGGTGATATCTGCTTCTCAGCGCTGTGCACCTCAGTAGGGTGGTCTTTTAAAAGCTGAAAGCCCCCTCTTGCTTACACATATTGTGGAAGAGATTGGCAAATTTCTCAAAATATGCTGACTGTGGGAAATGACTCTAACCCAGCCGTGTCCTGTGCAGGTAAGAGCGGTGGGGCGGGATTGAGAAGTGATTCGACAGACTACACGGGGGGGGGAATTATTAAATAAATAAATAATGATCCCTCACCATCATCTGTCCAAATACCCTCCCTCCCAGCCGGCCCCACCGTCCTATTGTTCTTACCTGCACTGGCTACTGCTGCTCTAACCTATACCCAGCCCACCACTAGGCTCTTAACACCCCAGGCTAAGGCACAATCTATAAAAGATCAGAGGCACCGGCTCCATCACTAATATTCACAAAGGACGTTCTCAATGAGACTTTTCTCGCACTGATGTGCAAGTTTAAACATGAATGAGAAGTTTTTACAGGGATTAAACGTGGGGTTCAGCCCGTTTCTAGGTGAACGTGATTTCTGTATGAACTGAGGTATCAGGGCAAGGAGTGATATGCCAAGGAGAACACAATCTGGAACTAATGGGTTTTAGAACACAAGTCACATGGTTCGACAGTCAACATTTTAACCACTAGGCCACATCTCACATGCAGCTTCGGTAATTTGCTAAGTAGCCCAGGACCCTCCTTTGTGTGCGATTCATCACTATGCAGAGCACACCATATTTGGAAGGGGTACCCCAAATATATATTACGACACTTTCTTTGTACATCCAAAAATAACTATGTTGACAGCTTTACAATGGAAAGGAAAGGAAGCTCTTCACATATGTATGAACCACTAAACTTTGGTTGCAGAGCAGCGTGCTGCTCAGCGTAAAGTGCTTCAACGCCTCATCAGGGTTGGTAAGCGCTATGTAAATGCATAATACTATATGAAAGGCGATCCTTCCTAAGCATCATTGTGCTTGCAATTCACCTCCACTCTCCAGAAAGAAAAATTCCCTCTCCCTTATCATCACCTGTTACATCCGGCAACCTATCATTTAAAAGTTGTGATCAACCTATGTATGAAATATATTTAATTAATATTCTTGGTTTGTACTATTTTCTTAGCCATTGTCATTTTTAGGTCTCGCGACCTATAAATGTGCGCAAGCGCATTGAGCGGAGCGAGAATTCATGTCCTCAAAATGCTCGTGAAACCAAGGGTTTCGTTTGTGCGGTTTTCTTTAAGTTCACGTGAATCATGTGACCAAACAAGCACGCGCATCAGCCTCCCTCCCTCCCTCCTAATTGCATTTTTTCACGGCCGCCACCACATCAAAGGGCTTCTCCCTTTGATGTGGTGGCGGCTTCTCCTCCCCTAAATATTCATGGCTGGTTTCTCTTTTTTCTCTCTGTCTCTCGATAAACCTGTTAGCCAGGATCCTCCCCTGGGCATCGCACTCAGGACGTATGAGGCTCCCTTACTAGGTTAGGTTTCATTTCCGGTTGTACTGCACAACGCTTTGTTGCCCATGTGATTACGTTGGCAAAGAAGTTGTTCAACTCTTGCAAGCTTTTAACAAGTCTTGGGGTGCTTTCTTTTAACATCTTCGTCTCAGGCGATGTTTACAATTCACAAGGCTTGTTTTAATCAAACCTGTGTTACTCATTTTGTAGCAGCCTCTCTTTAACTGGGTGTTAGGAAAGTTTTTTTAGTGACGACTTCCATATTCATAGTTCTTAGTGTCAGCATGGGACCTCGTTGCAGGAATCATACACAGGTCACTACTCACCAACCATGATCCAATCTGTGGCCCTCTGCTTTCACACAGAGACCTCTGCAGTGCATTAACAGATAGGAGCTTCATGATGCATAATGGTGTGTTTCCCAATCATTAACTTGACTTGCGCTTTTTTTTTTTTGCCCTGCGTTATTTTATACGTAGCGACGTGAAGGTGAAAGACTGAAAAAGTTACTGTTTTTTTAAGCCATGCCTTGCCTTTGATCTCACCCCCGCGCTACTCAGCCTGCCCCCATTGCGCGCAACGCCACAGTTCCCATACTTTTTTTTAATGCACTTCGACTGCTTCAATCATAATATGCTGACACCCTAAATTAGTGACATAACTCAAGGGGTTAAGCTCCTGTTGCAAGCCCTCCCCGTATGTAATCTGCGGACGCTGATAAACCTCAACGGGGTTAGCTCAGCCCTTCATCCTTCGGAGGTCATTACAAGGAATGGAAAACTGTGACCGCATTAGCACTTGTTCCTTTCAAACCACGAGGCAGCTCGCTGTGGTGTGCAGTCCATTAGAGGTAAAGGCTGCATGAGAACACTGCAGGGCACACGAGAAGCATGTTCTCTGGATGCGAGGCACCATGACAACACTACACAAACACCCCCTCAGTCCCTCAGTGCTCCCCCATGCCAGGCTCGCAGCCGTGCGGGCGCTGACCCGCGCCACCCAAGCAGAAAATCAGCTTCGGCCCCCAACGAGCGCAGAAAACAAGTTTCCAACTAGCTGGGCGTGTCCGGGGCTGAGAACCTGCGGGCGCCTTTGTCTCACCTTAACTGATGTCCACGCTCCAGTGGCTGCCGTGACCCATGCAGGCACCCGTACTCCCTCACATGGCTGCCTAGCAACCCTGGCTGTGCTGTGCTCGGAGTCAGGCTGCTGTCAGGTGTGGGAGCTGTCCTCGCTTTGGGGAGATGGATTGTAAAAGTTATACCTGAGAAGCCACATCTCCCAGCCTGACGTGTCATCAGCATCACTAGGGGGGGCCTGTCGTGAAGCCCTTAAGAAGGATGTGGTCAGGCGGGGAGGAGCTCAGGTGGTGCTCCTAAAAAAGATATGCAACCCTCCGCCAGCTTCAGGGGGTGTGTGTGGGGTGTTACATCCCCTAGTAAATGCATTTTCTGTTTAATAGTGGGGGAAAGGGACTTTCAGTCGGGTAAGGTGAGGTGTCTGTGGGATTTCACCTGTTTTTTTTTGCATGCACATATTGACAAAGACACACACACACACACACACCTCTGTTTTCAAAGCCCTAACAAATGTTGATTATTTTATAGAATATTGTGTTTCTTTCACCGTTCACCCGCCCCCCCCCCCCCCATATTACTGACCAAGCTCCGCCCCTCTATTCAGTATACCCCTATTTTGGGCTATTGGTGATAGATGAGCTCATGATATATGTTAAAGAATACACAAGCACTGGCGTTGCCAATAGGTCTCGCAGTAGGAAAGTTGGAGCTATTACAATTGCAAATAACAATGCCTTTTATTTTAGTTTTCATTTTAAAAACATAAAGGGCTTTGTCATTTACAAAACCAATAGCTCCAACTTTCCTACTGCGAGACCTATTGGCAACGCCAGTGCTTGTTGCTTTTTGTCCTCTTTTCCACTATTTATTCTTCATCAAAGCTTTGTCAGAGAACTGTAACTCACAAAAGCCACACTAGCCCTAGTTAAACCACTTTTACGTCTCTTGTATACACTACAACTCTCTGATTGGCCTTGATTTACAAATGAACAAGCACAACACAAACTCCACATCTCGCCAGGGTATTAGCAAGACTGTTATGAGCCCTAGTAGAAAGAAAACTGCGGCCTTCCTTGTGTGACGCAGTCAAATCACAATTTCACAATTAAAAGGTGTGTTTTTAAAAGCAATGTTTTAAGCTATTTAATTGTAGACTACGATGCAGTTTAATGCACAAAGGCCAATAAAAGGTTCTCCCAGTACAACGGGTATTGCCAAAGACAACACAGTCTTGCATTTTGAGTTCTGCATAACATACTTTTGAAAAGCTTGCTGCCGTGTAAAAACAAAACAAAAACGTTAGAGTTCTGTATACATCAACCAGAATTCATTTAATGTGTGATGATTCACAGTCCTTTTGGAATGGTAAAATAGTCCCTTCAGATTGCAATGCAATTAATCATTTGTAGGCGGAATGATGCAACAAACAGCCAATAATACATGGTGAGAGAGAAATACCGTTCTGGATAAAGCTGAAGTCCACACTATGCATATTGTTAATACTTATACAATAACTTTAACAATAGGTAAGCAGATAAAGGCACTGTCAAGTCAGACCTAAAAAAGAGCCTCACTACCAACCGTGGCCCAGTGTTGGCTGAGGAAGCATCAACAGTGGCACACGTTCAAAATCAATAACCGTGATGTCAGCTCGTCATGAAGGGTTATGGTTCCAGACAACAAACAGCCAGAGATCAATGGCACACACGTCACAAGGCCACAAACGTGCACTGGCCGAGGAGCACTGAAAGGCTGCAAAGTCAAGCTACCTCTGTCTATCCCAGCATGCCTTGGACTGGGAGGACGGTTAATTCTGCTCACTGCGTGTAAACAAAAAAACTAACTTTCAGACACAAACTCGGTGAAAACTGGAAAAGGTTTAAAGATAACTTGGCAATGTGGCTTGTGGGTTCATCCCATGGAACTTTTGGGGAAATGCACATGGTGTGAATGGTGGTGGCTGGCAGTCAGTGGCTTGAGTTGCCCATACAGGGGCATAGCTCCAGGGGGGTGTTTGGGGTGGGACACCCCGCTAATAAATGGATCCTGGTGTGTGCAGTTGGGTCCAGGGGCCTCCAGTTGGGCGAGCAGTGTCTGTGGTCGGGTTTTCACTCAGATTAGCAGCCCTCATAGCACAGACACAGGTGTCTATAAAACTTTGCTGAGCTTGTTGTATACACCCACCCGTCCTGTTCCTTCTCGCACAACACATGCCAAGAACAAACAAAGCACTGGATGGATCTTATGTGGTGCAGAGAAGCCTTTTAAATGTAAAACTATTTTCATTAATTTTGTCATTTCAGTGGCAGTGATGGTTGGGAAATCTCTACCCATACCCCTTCCTAATCTAACTGAATAGGCTATGCCCCTGTGCATGCTCAGCTACACACAATACCAACTAGGCCACGCTGGCCCATTCTGTGTGTTTGCGAGCAGCACGTGTCGGCTTGGTACTTGTGGCTGTGCCAGATAGCCTACATTCCCAAGCTTGTCTGAATTACAGAGGTCCTGCTAAATCCACTACATATCTTTGAAAAAAGAGGGTGCAACCTCATTTCAAAGTAATATTGCAGGAGGTGGTCATGCTTGACAGCCATATTTGTAAAGCATTTTGATGACACACTCTTTGAATTCTTGGCCTATAGAGTGTTCTCATATAACAACTGAAAAATATGTCCATTACCATAGCACTGTATTGTGAATAGTATGTTATGTTTCTGGCTATTTGTATAACACAGCGTTCGCCAATTACTAGGCCTTCTGGCCCTTTATACAGACTACGGTCTCTAGATGTTATTTCTTGATTGGCATTTGATGTGGACAGCTGAATTTTGAGAATGTAGGTCATGGAGATGGTCCATAAGGAGGGGTGGCTCTTGAGTTCTTCCAAGTTAACGTGTGTGAATGTGGAGCGTGATGGGTCATCTTTGTGTGGTGGTTCACAGTGCGGGCTCAGGACTTGCGGCCCTCTGCTGGTGTCACCTGGCTAGCATGTGCTATAATTTTCCTAATGGCTAAGTACAGTTGAAATGAGCTAATCATTTCAATAGAGTATTCTCTTGTTGATTTTGTAGCTCATGGGCTTAATGCATCTTTGCACTGGTGAAAATTCTACCTGACCAGTTACAAGTGGTTTCTACTGGATACATTTGATGGTATGTCGATTTACGGATATATGCTTAACTGCTTTGGAGAACATTCCAATGAACAGCAGTTAAATCTTAGAAATATTATGATGTCTGGCGGTGTCTTTTCGAATTCAGTTGATAATTTGTGATAACCTACAGAATGCTGTCTTTTTTCAGTTACTCATATTCCAATATTCAAAACCCGAATATGGAAGCCGTCTAACCATTTGGAACTGGAAATTCCAACACACTATACAACATGAAAGTCAAAAAGTTCGAATCAGCATAGGGATGACTCAGCCTTTCATTATAAGATTGATAAAGTATTTGCAACGGTGGTGTACCCCGATAAACACTGTTATTCATAGTAATTTAAAACATCAGCATCTGGGTAAGCCAGTGCTGCATTAAAAGTATTATTGCATGTTTAGGAAGGATTAAAATAGTCCTCATATGCAGGCCTTGCATTCCAGTCACTTTCTCCCTGAGGCTGAACAATGCAGAGTAAAACATCTCATGCACTACAGATTCACCCTTTCCCTCACAGCCGCATGTTTATTGAGTCGTCATCTTAATTTGTCTATGAGGAGCCACACACCAGAAGCCTGTTCCTCTTTTCGGTTTCACTGTTCTTGTCCTCTCAGTAACAAGGAAGCACCTAAGCCCTTTCCTGCCCTAGGGTAATCCAAGGTCTCGCAGTGAAATGGTACTGGTACCACCAACTGAAGTTGAAATTGGCTCCGACCTCGGCGGCTTCATGACACTGAAGCAGCAAACCTCACCCAAATAAACCAACTGGATGAACGTCACTTCAGTGCTGAGCAATCCTTTGGAAAATTAAAACCTGGAGGTAGCAAAACCCAATGCTCAATGACACCTCCAAAGCCAGCTACCACACGAAAATGGGCCTTATTGTGCAACCACAACACATAACTGGGTCTTCCCTTGATCTTTTACTCAGAATACAGGAGCTTATTACATTGGTAGTAATGCAATAGGAATATGTGACCAGAGTGGGTTTCGGATTACAGAAACAAGTGCCCCACATTTATTGCAGAGACCACCAAATGCTTTGGCACAGTTCTTGCTAGCGGTTTGACAAAAGGACCATATCACAACTAAACTCGGATCCCTTCACTCGCTTCCAGTTGCAAGGGGAGATGTGTCTCTAGTTTACCTAGGCATGGCCAACATAGTGCGTGTGAAACGTTAACACATTACACACCACTAGACACCAAGATCAATTAAAATTTGTCTTTGCGGGTTATGGATGTACAGGCTAATGCAGGGTGAGAAAACCTCAGGATCATCTAGCCTAGAAAAGTCTAAAAATCGTATTTTTCTGTTAGGGTGCACTTTCAAGGGCTATGGTGGTTGTTGTACTTCCAAGAAGGTTTGATATCGAGGTACTAATAAATGGTGAAAGACACTTTAAAAAATAACGAAGACCATAATGGGATACAACATACCATAATATGTAGTATGGAATAGATAACAGTTCACAAATTGCAAGAGACAGCAAACTAAGTGACATTTGTGAACCAAGGAAGGCAGTCTGTTCTCCTGAGCCCCATTCTTCAATCCAAGCAATGCTTGATCGAATATTAAAACAAGAAAATTTCATATAAGCAATATCGATTACATCACACAAGCCATTCAGTTCACCGTAAGCAGTAAAAAAAATCAACTAAATATAAAGGCTATGTAGGGATAATTAGAAATATCAATATATTAAAAGATTATAAGCATTGAGGTTACCTGGAGACAAGATAAACTACAAAATCAAAGGACTCTAAGACTTTTGAGGTAGGGTTTATGGTCCATTTCGCAAAAGAATCAAAATCTATTACTACCTTAAATTTTGTCTTGTTACAAAACAAACAGGCAAGGTTAACACAATGAATTCTGGGGAGCCAAAAGCATCTTCTTCAGTAAACACGCCACCAAGGTGGTCAACCAGAGAAAGGAGATGTTGAACATTTTTAAAGGACTGCCCAAATAAGATATCATTAAAACACTCACATTGCAACTACTCAGCCTACAGTCATCAAAACCACCAAAAGCCTTATTAGATCTTTACTTCTGTTCCACCATCTATAATGACAGTATTCACAACATTTGAAGAAAAGGCGTTAAAAAGGCTGACTACAATTTTTTTTAAGTCCAGCATGTTGATAGAGCCAACAACAGCATTGTACAGGGAAGACGTTCCTTCCATTACTAGCAACCAACTACATAAATCTGGTCACTGCATGCACTAGAAAAGGTACTATTCGGAGCCAATTGAAAGATGCTGTCATTACACACTGGCTGAAGAAATCTACTTCAGACCATCAAATTTTGGAGGATTACCAGTTGATCTCTAACCTGTTGTTTTGCATTAAAATCTTGGAGAGGGAAGTGACAAGTCAGCTGCAAGAACATATGGAAGACAAAGCTCCATCTTAGTGATGATTAAAAGTTGTGCAACTTAAGATGGCAATTTTAATCACTGTACCAGATATCAAAGAACTCCTCATTCTAGAATCCTGGACAAGGACAAATAAGCCACGCTTATTCTTCTTGATTTCTCAGGTCTGTGGACCACAGGATTCTATGTAAAGCAATAAACAGAGACACAGCAGTGTCAGAACCTGGCTGAAGTCGATGCACTTCTTCCTCGTGGACAGAACTCAACATTCGGCCCCTGGTAACACCCTTGCATGGGGTTACATGCAGAAATCACCAATGCTCCCTAGATCAGATTTGGAACAAAGAGTGTGAGTTTTCAGCTTTCCAGGCTTCACAACGCTCTTTTCCTCCTTCAAAACCAGTACAGAGAGGATCTGACCTCAGCCTTTTTAATGGTGCACATTGGCCACTCCTATATTCTATTCAATGGACCACCTAAGAAACGTATTGACATTGCAGGGAGGGAAGAATAAGGCTGTACGGCTGTGCATGAACCTAAGAAAACAAGCATATGAACCCGCCTTGAAATCTCTGCATTGGCCTCAGGAGGGCTTAATAATGACGGTCAAGGCTTACTGAGACAAAAGACCTAGGCAACCAAAAAAGCCTAGCACCCCTCTACACCACCCTACGAGCTATGAAGAACAACTTGTTTAGCCACTTCCAATCCGATTCATCAGCAAAGGTGCAAAACAGCACGAATATGGAGGAAGATGTCTAGGAACTAACAGCCATATTCATCAACCTGAATTGCGCTCGCAAATGGCCAGATTCTGAGAATCTGGCAGTTTGCGAGTGCGATTTTTGCATTTGGGATTCATCATCCCAAATGCAAAAATCGCTATTTGCGAAATCGCATATTAGCGAGGAATTGGATTTAAGGAATCTCTAATAGAGATTCCTTAAATGCAATTCATCACCCTATTTGAAATTGCGAATTCGCAATATTTGGTCGCAATTTACCACGAAATCTGACTTCGTGGTAAATTGCGAAAAACGAGTAAAAAGCACTTTTGTGCATTTTTTACTTTTGCATGTTACACACACACATGTCCTCTGGACATGTGTGTGCGCAACACCTGTGCAAATGTGCATTTGAGGGGTGCTACAGGGTGTCCTTTGGACACCCCTCGCACCCTTCAAATCGCAATCTTATTTGCGATTAGCAAATTGCTAATCGCAAATAAGGAATACTCCCCATTCATTCCTATGGGCCTTTTGGCCCATAGGAATGAATGGGGAGTTTTTCCTTATTTGCGATTAGCAATTTGCTAATCGCAAATAAAGAATCAGTAGGAATCGCAATAAATTTTGCTAATCCTACATGAATCCCGTTTTGCGAGTCCTTAATAGCGAATCGCAATAATTCGCTATTAGGGCCTCGCAAAACGGGAGATTGATGAATCAGGCTGAATGACCCAGCATCTCTCCAGCGTTAACATGAGGGAAGAACCCATCCTTCTGCTCTTTGAGAAACATCCGAAAACTAAGCTGCTCAAGCTGGCCTTCAAACGAGAGCTTCTAACGAAGAGGATAGTGACATAAGAATATCATAGGGGCAACTACTTCCAATGCCCTCCTATTCTCCCATAAACTTGGGGCTCTGAAGTGACGCTAAAGAGATTTGGGAGCACTGCATAAAACGCTATAATAAAAACTGAAAATAAATTCCCGTAAAATATGTACCACAGTAATTAATTTCAGATCCTTATTTCCACCTATTGATTTTTAAAATCCTACGAAAGTTTAAATAAAACACATTAATCATTTAACATTTAACAAAGACAAGAATTGAGGTAACACACTTCCTTCTTTTTAGGTCGAGCCTGGGCCGCACATAGGATGCTCTGCGAGGCAAGATGCATTCAGGTATGGACTTGAAGCTCCGCTCATATTTTGCATTGGCTTCTGTCATTGTCCTTTGGAAACTGTGGCTTTTCATTGGTGAATAGGCTTAGTATTCCCTCTCTAGTACCGCCTTGTCTCATTTTGTAACCTCCCACGAGGACACTCCGTTACATGTGTTGTTACTCAGTAGGCTTTAATTACAGCCTCTGAGCATTATTTGCTTAAATGTTTTTTTCCTGCCTGCTGGACACGCTCTCCACCACTGCTTTAATTTTTTTATTTTCATAGCACGGCACGCTCACACAGTGGCGGCCCTGCCTTTGGTTTATTTGCAGCACCGAACGTGGCTGCATGGTTTTTTTTTTTGTATTTATTAACTTTTTTTTTTTTAACTGCTCAATGCTGCACTTTCACTATAACGGCAGCAGCGCCCCTTTCCTTAGGCAGGTCATGTCTAAGGAAAGGGGACCGGCCGCCATTAAAGTGAAACTGCGGCATGGGGCGCTTTTACAAAAAAAAAGCATTTGTTTGTCAAGTTGGCAAACAAATACTGCTTTTTGTAAAAGCGCCCCATACAGCGCCTTCACTTTAAAGACGGCCACACCCCTCTCTTTAGACATGGCTCGTCTAAGGTAAAGGGCGCAGCCGACATTAAAGTGAAAGCACCACATGGACGCTTTTACAAACAAGCATTTGCAATGCAATAGGTGTCGCATTTACGAGAGGTTCATAAAGCTAAACCTATTGCATTGCAAATGCATGTTTTTATAAACCTGGGAAGTGTAGAATTCTGCGAGATGTTTATGCTGGCCAGAGAGCACAAGGAAAGGTAAAATAGGTTTATTTTATTGGGATTTGGTTGACAAAATAAGTGACTGGCCCCATAAGAACCACGCATGTTTATTATTGTATGGTGACGTGTATATGGCCCCTGTAGGCTCATGGTCGCCTGGGAGGTTTATTGCCATTTTAAGCCTCCTGCCTGTTGCTTGGCAGAGGGGGGGCACATCTGACACACCGGTGTTATATACAGTGCTCATAAAACATTTACAGATTGATGTTCAGCTGGTATTCCGAATAAGAACTGAAAAATACACCAGCAGTAGCATGTGTCCTTGAAAATGAAAGAAGTCCCTGAAAGGCCTTATTGAGATGAGTAGCTCAGAAGATGCACATTGCAACATCTCGTTCTCAGTCGACAAACACTGTACAGTAGAGTGTACTGTGTTACTCTGTTTAGATGGCACTGTCTTACAAGGACAACTAGTATCTGAAAAGATCTTGTCCGCGCTATATAAAACTTTCAAAAAAAAAAAAAAAAGTAGATAGCAGCAAATAAGAGACAGATAAAAGGAAGGCGATATGGGTTCAGAAAATCGTGTGATTCTGGGCAAATAAATCACTCTATTGTTGTAATGTAAATATTCACAAGCATCCAAATTGTAGATCCAAAAAGCTTTATTGAAGTACAAGTTACAGAGGTAGGATGATGTAGCCAGGATGGTGAGTAGGCCTGTAAGTATCTCTGTAAGTACGCCCCACCAGGAGCAGCCTCCTAGCTGCTCAGCCTGCAGACACCAACTGATTCACTTCACCCATTCAACATTCCATGACATATATAACATTCCACACATACTCAGGCTGAGCAGCAAAGGGAAGAAAGGGAGTAGAGAAAGAGAGGAACATTCACCTTACTACATCTGTCTTGCTGCGTAATTGCATAATTCAACTGTAAAATCCCTACTTGATGTACGGAATGTAGTATACCTTCCCAACATCCCCATTAATGTATAGCACCTTGGTACCTCTAAGCTTGGTATGCGCATAAAATACCAATACATACGGATACATCATTAGTGATCAATAGTTATCACAATATGGCACTCTTGACAATCACTTCTGACCAGCTCACAGAATACTTGACTTTCACAGCGAGTACACAGCGATGGCTTTTTCAGTCCAACACCTGAGGTGCGACAGGTAAACCCAAACGCGGGTCCTGTGCTCACTGTTCGACAGGATTGATGCTATAAGTCGTGTATAAGGCCTAACTAGGCCTACATCGACTGAGGTTGCAAGTGTTCCTGTTCAGATGCGACCTAGATTGGTGTCAGTTTGGTCTCAAGTGTTCTCATGGGAGCAGAACCAAGGCTGATTTTCATATGACTGGTTCCTTTCTTAGGTTATCTGGTGGGCAAAAAAAGTAATGGACAGAGATGTTGTACGAGTTACCAATGGGTTCAATTAATTCAAGTATTTCGACCATCATTTTTTGCTTTCCTCATGCTTTTTAATTTAGTGCTGTAGATGTCTGCCTCATAAACTACCCCCAGAGCAGATGGGAGATTTCATATAGATCTAACCATTCGCAATGCATGCAGGAATCCCTGTCAGTGCCCTTGTAGGGAAATACTTTAGTGCTGCCCCTGTAACACTGGAAAAATTCTACTGGGGCCACGTGGGGCGCTGCAATTAGGCTGGGTCAAAAATGTAGGAGTAGGAACCTGCTGGGAACCTCTGCAGTCACCTCCAGGAGTATGCTTGGCTGGACACAGCTGGTCAAATAGAAGAGTTACCAGGACAGAGGGATGGGGCCCTTACCACTGAGATGCTAATAGAAGGAAGAGGACAGGTATATAACTAACAGTGATCGGCCAGTGAAAAACTGCTGCTGGAGAGGGAGAGGACTTGGCTGTGACATGCAAGGGGAGCATGGTATCAGGGCTGCTAATATCCACAGTTTCTGTTTCTCCTGTCCACTTGCCAGTAAGCTGATGGTTCATCACCACCCTCAACCACGACACCCCTACCACCTCAACCAACGCCAACCTCGTAGCTAAAGTACTCCACAGATGGATCTCCAATTGCGCAGACAAGTTTGCACCCCTACGTCACCCTGACAGACAGCGCACAAGGAAGGTCACCTGGTTCACTGCCGACCGCCAAGAAGTAGAGTGCGCCAGGCCCACAAAACATTTTATGTCTAGCTTAACAACACAGTTCTCTGCAAGACATATTGTTACAAATTCTTTAAAAAATGCATAGAGTAGGCTTTGAGGAGCATTACTCTCTTATCTCATACTGTTACTGTTTGGTATACACTTCCACCATCTACAAAGTGCATCCGCTGGAATAGGGGAATACTTTTAACTCAAAAAAGTGCACTGAATCATCACACTGTTTGCCATGTTCAAATGTCTATCACCAGAATGCATTCAATACAGAAAGCAATCTTTATTTGCACCTTTTGTCCAGCACTGTCAAAGCCAATAAGGCAGACTTTAAAGCGATCAGCAGCAGTTATGCATGCAACAAATGGATCCAACATTTGAGAAACCCAGTGTTTACACCAGGTGCTTTAAGACCAGATCTACTGTCTTTGCCAGGCTTGTTTTCTCTTCTTCCTCAGGCCTGAGGTCACTTTCCGCTACCAAAGGGAGGGGACTTGAAGGAAATGTTCTACACGGTTTGTTCCCTTATAGCTAGTCACCCACAAATCTGATTCCAGCTGAAGCCATGATAAACATGAATCATGAATGTGTAGCCTATTGTAATGGTACCAGAGGTTTAGATGAGAAAGACAGGAGGTTGAGCTGGACTGAGGGAGTAGCCGGAGGTTGTGAGGAGAAAGTAGGGAAAGTTGGAAGGTTGGTTGGTCCTGCTCTTCACTGGTCGTAAAGTCGTAGTAGCGTGAGGTGGTAAATCACCCTAGCCAAAATCTGTGTATATATGTGCGATAGGATGTAGCTTCCCGGGTAAGTGGGTAACTTACAAAATTATAAACTGCACTGTTCAGTTGGTGAATGCTACAAGGAAGATGTGACTCATTAAGTGTAATCATGTCTACATCACTAACAATGAAATGACCTAGAAACAAGTAACAAGACTGCTTTGTGTAAAATATATAGCACACTGACATGGAATCAAAATGGCACACAGTTAATACTGTTAAATGCCTTTGCAACGGTGTTCCTTAAAGGGCGTACGGATGCGCTATATCAAAAGACTAATCTATGCAGTTATGCATAATGAAGACAACTCGACATTGTTGCATGATATCAAAAACTTAAAGCATGGGTATTGCTATTTAGGTTGAGCTTCCAAAACCTCAAAACAATTTCTCCTCAGGAAATCTACACTAACGTGTGAGAAGCGTGTTGGACATGAATATTTAGTAATTAAGATTTAAGACCAACAGTGAACCGAATTTGGCGAATGATGGTCAAATTACTGTTGCACAAAGTTAATCCTTCATAAATAGAAAAAGAATCAAATTATATTTGCTCCAATTTAAATTTCATCCTTTTATGTGAGAAAATGAGAACAATAAGTTTGCTCAGTGCTTATGTCTGTCAGTATGATGTAAAATCAATACAGTATTCCAATTTCCCCTGCTGCAACATGTTGTAAAATATTTTGTGAAGTTGTTGAGTCATTTTTTGTTGCTAGATGTAGCACAACTTTTACAACCATAGTACAACTTTGGGCAATCTTGGTAAAATCCTGGCAGCACATAAAAGAAGACTGCTCACATTAAACCAGGTTTTGGCAGATAATTATTACGCGCTCCAACAAGTGTATTTGTTCAACTCTTGAAGGATAAGCTTCAGTCAATTGAACTGATCGCTTATTTAGTGCTGTCATCACATAAAAGGCATTTTGACATGCTGATAAATGGCAGAGCATTGAGATAAATCGAGACGCCATATCCTTTAATGGATATCTCAATTCCCTCTGCGATTGGTGTGTAAAAATGTATGCTTTTGAGAGCACTAATAGGCTTTAATGTTTTAATCACACCCAAGCTCCTTTCAAGGATTGGGCATAACAAGATTTCATAAAAAGCATGCTCGGAAGCTTCTGTAGTGAAAAGTATTACAACTTAGACTAGACTCCTTAAGTCATCATTCCTTTCCAGCACACACCACTGCACATTGTTGACTGCTGCACACACTGGAATATTTTGGAAGCAGAACAAACCTTTATCATCAACGAGAAATAAGTGTGTTTTTTTGGCATAAGCAACAATTATCTGTACCTGGACTTGAAAACATATTTTAAGATAGACCAGAGGAAACCGGTTCCTTAGGCTTAAAACCTTAGCACAAATGCAGAAATTTAGCTAAGTAACATAGAGTTATAAATTGGGTGAACCTTGAATGATTAGCAAAGAAAAAGACCAAAGAAAAATGTAGCCATCAAGGTATGACTCAAATTAAGATTCTGCATAATAAAGCTATAAAAGAAATACTGCAATTAAAAGTATACTATAAAATATTCTTATCAAATAAAATATTCCTGGAATTATCTCTGTGCTAAGGTGATCTTTCCCTCAAACCCTGGCCAATTTGTATTGTAGGGGTAGAATGCCATTTTTGAGCACAGGGCTGCAGGGTATCAGACTATCTGAATGTTCAGCGCATGTCCACAATTTATCAAGGTTGTCCAAATTCTGCCTTCCTCCTTTCGACCAAATGTAAACAGGGCTGTGTGTGCGCGTGGAGCATTTGGAGCAATAACAGACGGGGTTCCTAATCAAGGGCATTAGGCCGAGCTGGCGTTGTTGCACAAGGTCACCTTTCTCGCCAGGATCCGGGGGCGGCGCTGCCTGGCCAGCCCAACAGCACCACTGCTGCTTCTCTCTCTTACAGCTCAGCACCCGGGCACAGCTGCCCATTCAGCCAGAACATCACAGGGAATTAAAGCCATACACCTCCTTCTGTGGAGCACAATTGAGCTGGAACAAAAAATCAATCTGGAAGCTTGCTCCGCTATGCTCGCATTCCTGAGGCTGGTCAGGTTCACTTTCAGAAAGGAATACCAGTTGCCAAGCACAAAGGTCACGCGCATAATGCACTTGAAGGCTCTCTTTTTGTGTTTTAGATCTGCCAACATAGAAGTATCCCAGACACTTTTTTTTAAACTACTGTTTTTAATGGAAATCCGTGGAAGAAGAATAGTAACGATTGTGTCATTTTAAGAATAGGTGTACCGTGTTTGTTGAGAATGTACCTCAGGCAAGAGGATATATCAACGGGGGTGTTTACACACAACACTACATTTTTTGTTACATACAATGCTTTTTTAACCTCCTAATGCCTTACGGAGAGATGCCCGTGCAATATTTATGCAAATTACCGACTTGCTTATAGTTTATAAGTTTCTTATTACAATATAAGGCTTTACAAAGGCAGCACGATCAAATACATTGGTTTCCAAGTTATACTTTTTAAAGCATTTTCGCAAATTATATATTGCAATTACAGTTAAAAAGCCACAGCACACAGCCTTACATCACATTCAAGAGTAAACACATAATTACAGTACTTTCATAACATCACATTATTACTAGTCATCTAAAAAAGGCATATTCATCCCAAAACTAAGCATCTGTCAACAATGGGGTTTAAGGCGCGTGCACAGCTCCTGCAAGGCTTACCAGAGTTACTATTAGTCGCTTAATAATTGTTTTGGTAAGTGACATTCAAGGTTGAGTGAGCAGGAGAGCCGCTGCTGTAAGTCTGCACATTAAATTATCAAGACTTGAATAACAATGGACCACAGAAGGGCCCCAGCCAGCCAGGAGCAAGATTTGAAGCTCCCGTCTGCTTCCCCCCATATCTGCCTGCCATGCTCTTGTCATTCCTTATGCTACAGAACATCAATCATAAATAAAGAGGCTGCCCTCAGAGCGGCCAGGTCTGATTTACAAACATTAGCAGGGAATGCAATTACAGTGCCCTTAATGGCCAACACAATGCGGCTAACCTCTGCAAGACAGACTCAAGATGAAAAAAACTCATACACTTTGAAATTTTAACACATTTACAAAATAAAAAGGTATAATAGCATGCATTCCGGCTTCTTATCTTATGTCAGGACATGGTTTGTTAAAGCATTTACAAACAGGCGAGACGAGTTACATTAAAAAAAATGTATTTTTGTTTGCATGCCCCATTATCTTTAGGTTATCAATTGATACTGGTTAATTCAAGGTAAACCTTAACGCGTGACATAGCCCGCAAGTCTTTCTTGTGGTTGTCCTTAATTTAACAATCATTACAATTAAGTCACTGTACCGTAAAGGGTCTGGTGTCTGCACCTGCAGGCTTTTCCTTACACTGTAATTAATAGATAAATTCAAATAGATGTACACGTTTCAAAGAACATAGGATGAAATAATGCAACCGTGGGAATCTATGTCCCAATATGCTATAATTACATCATGCTAATCCATGGTGCACAAACAACGCATACATCAAAAGAACAGCGACCACATTATACATCTGCATCAAACAATACAGTCTCAACAATGTCCTCTTTGGAAGGGAGCGCACGGTGTGCCACACAACCACAAATAAATGGGGAAAAAAATCCAGTTTCAAGTTAACACCATCTCTTCAATTCAGGTGCCAGTCTCAGGAGATGCCAGCCTGTTTCCAGTCCCAAAGAAGGATAGAAACTTCCCCAATCCAGCCAGTGTTCTCGCTGTCATAAAATGCAATCGCTTCTCTTTGAAGTCGAGAGCAATAAAAGTCCTGAAACAAGTAAGCAGGCAGCAAGCAGCAGCAGCAGCCGCCCGGCAGTCAGAGAGCTGCCTGCCTTCTCCTGGCTGGGAGAGAGCTAGGGAGGAGGCAGCCTCTCTCGGCTCATTACCACAAGCAGGGAGAATAATAATAAAAGTTTAACGGCAGCAGCCGGGTCCCAGGCAAAGGCTGTCTCTTTTTTTCTCTCAGGATAAAACAGTGAGGAGTGCGGAGCCGGTGCATGCGGGGCTGGAGGCTTCCCGAGCAGGCAGGCAGGCGGCAGTGCCCCGCTCTGGCGCTGCTCTATGGTCGCTGCCGCTAATCAATGATTGAACTGAACAAAGGCAAGGGAAAGCGAGGATCAATTTCTAATACCTATCAATCGGCGGACGGAGCGCTTTTCGGACCCCAAACTCGACCCAAACCAGCCCCGGGCCCGGCCACCCCCTGGCCGGTCCTCTGAGGGGGCCCCCGCGGCGAAAAAGCGCGCGCCGGCCACTCACCTGCAGTCGTCCCAGATCAAATTTCTTCCAATATTGAAACATCGATCCCACATTGGCGGCCATCTTGGGGGCTATTGAAGAGAGCTTTTTTTTTCCTCTCCGCGCTCAGAGGCAGGGCTCGGTATCGGGGCTGGACTCCCCGCCTCAGCCCGGGCGGGCTCTCCTCCTTTTATCACCCCTTTTTTTTCAAAAGATAAAAAGCCCAGAAGTGCTGAAAGGGGTGCGCGTGTGAAAGTCTTCCCGAGGAGCCGGGCACCGCCACCGCCGCGGCATGTTTACCACACACCACGCAGACATGCAAGCACACACATGCAACAAAATTACACACGGGCGCACACACGAAGTGCACGCCGCGCTCGGGTCAATTTGGGAAGTGTGCAATTGGATTGCACTTGACTTTGCTTTGGCGAAAGTTATCGATACTGACGTATAGCGTGCTGATCGATGCGGGCTGGGGAGGGGGAGGGTGGGTTGTGCAATTCAATTAAACAGCTGGGGCTTTTGAGGCTTGCGCTGAGAGAAATGTAAATAAATAAATAAAGTTGGTGAGCTGCTCTTTTTTCATGATACTTGTGCAGCCGGCTCAGGGTGGCCATTTCTCAGGAGACCCCCCCAACCCCCGCCTGCACTGCCCGCTGCTGGTATGTAGGATTTAAACACAGCAATCGGACAGCAACAACAATTTATGACAGCATTGTGTCTGGGAGGTAGGCGGAGACTGAATGATAGTGCATTTCTTTCCAGTAACTGAACCCTGCTGCAGCATGCCCTCAGCAATACAAATTTAAAGAGTTTATATATATATATATTTTTTTTTCCTCAAGGAACAACTGATGTAAATTATATCTATCACAGTATAACTGGAATAGGGGCATCTTTGTACTCAGCACAGGGATGCTGGATCAATGGAACACTTGACCACTAGAAAGTTAATTATTAATTATTGATTTTTTCCTTCCAGATATTCGTAGGTTTCTGGGAGCTGTTGGATTTCTGTTTAAAACACAATTAAAAAGCAATCTCTCAGAATTTCATTAAATACAATTTATATATTTGTATTTTCCCTTCTAAGATACTTTGCATAACCGTGCACCCCATATAAAAATATTGATTTTAATTGTGACAGAATGTTGTGCTCTACACGTCACTTGGGTTGTTAATGCTTAGATTACTTACCAGTAATTCAATTACTGCAAGTCCTTCTTCGCTCCAGCTTATTTTTCAGGAGCTTGTCTCCTGCCGACGATGGTTACCACAGACCTACTGCTATTTCTAATACATAGGGGTTCACCCATTACATGGGGTTTCTTATAAATAAGCTCCTTTTACCCAAAATGTCCGACTATCTGACTGGAGCAAGAAAGGTCTCGGAGTAATGGATTTACGAGTAAGTAATTTAAGCATCATCTCCTCATGCTTCCTCGCTTCTGTCATGATCTTTGAGGAATACCCAAGCATCAAACACTTCTGGATAAAACACCACAGACTTGGGTTAAATGCTGAAAACATTTTATTTAACAAGCAAATAGGTGCAATAGTTAGACGTAACTGTTGCGGAAAGGACTTTCGCCCCCAAAACCTCAGAGTTGTCGAACTCACACTGTAAATAATAATGATTAGCAAATGTAGAAGGATGAGTCGAAGTGACTGTCCTACAAATCTCTAAGAGAGAAGTTCCCAGGAACTCCGTCCAAGAAGCGGCTATACTTCTAGTGAATCTACCCTGAATCCCCCCCACCCCGGGCATGAGTTATCTTTTTCTGAGTAAAACACTCAATTGCATATCTTATTATCCACCTACTCGTGGAAGAAGATGACAGTTTTAAACATTTTCTGCCCGAACTAAAGTTAACAGTCTACCTTCCTGAATAAGAAAATGTGTCAATGTATATAAGGGCCATTCTTCTTACATCTAAGATATGAAGGAGCTGATCCTCCTGAGAATTTGGATTTGGGACATACGCCAATAAAATCACACGCTGCTGAAATAAATTTTGAGTTGACTTTGGGGACAAAAAGAAGGAACCATATTATAGATCAATTCGGAAAAAAAAATTACAATAAGGAGATTGACAAGGCAAGTGTTATATTCTGTTTATACATTTATGTTGCTCTATTTCCCTTCTGCATTTCCCTCTGTGTGGATCTGGTGCCTGGAATGTATGATGCGTGCCTGCATCTTACATGCTGGGTTCCAGATTCCAGACCAACTGATTATTGTTAATCTGTATCCTGAACTGATGTGCTGTGCTTCAACTCCTGTTCAAGAATTAAATTTATACATTTAATTCATCAACTTGTTTCATTGGATTTTATATTGGCGACGAGGTACATCTTACGATTTCTGCCACTATTCATGAAGCACAGGAGCAGAAATTTGAAGATTTGAACCCGGCGGAAAAAAAAAAAGAAAAACTTAAAACGATCGATTTTATTTACTTTTTCTTCAAGAAAATACTGACTGATTCTACAACGTCGTATTTGGGAAGATTTACGACCAACCAATCTATAGTTACATATTTTTACAGTTTTTGATTTTACCAACGGAAAAAAAAAGGAGAAGTAACATGTGAAAATCATCTCTTCTACCTTCACTTGTGGCGCGCATTCAGGCGGTTTCAGTACACCTACTCCGACGGATTGGTAATGTTAAATTCCAAATGTATTGAATTTTGTGCTCTTTTGGATATTAGCACTAATTGCGCGTATAACGCACAAGACTGTTTGTCAGTTTGAGGCATCTTCTGACGTACGCCTCTCCACACGTCAACGCGTTATTACTAACCAAGACGCACTGTGTTGTCATCGCGTCGTGCGTGTAAGCGCCATATTGTGTATCCATGGTAACGAGATACACGAAGTTACCGGAGACGTCGAGGAGTTTGTGACGATTCCTGCTGGACCGTATTACATTTTTGCACACCGGAGGGTAAAATAAACAATATATATTCCGTATTCTTCAATCCTTGATACTTTTGACCAATTACCTTGGTAATACAAATCGAACTAACATTGTGTTTAAAAAAAAATTCGTCCTTCAAAGAAGTTTGCTTACATAACTATTACCTGACTACCACCTTGTGGACTATAAATATTTTCTCTTGCTTCATTTATTTTTAAGTTTTATTTTATTGTTTTATGAAGAACTGCATCTCCTTTTAAGAGTATATCTACACCTCTACCCAAAATGCAATTTGACCCACCTTCAAAATTTTTGCAAACCAAAGGAGATCCGCCCATCCCATGGACTAGGTGGAAGAAGAGTTTTTTACTTACCTCAAGGCTATGGATGGTGAGAGGATGTCAGCGGAAAGGAAAAAAAATATATTTCTACATTGCCTTGGGTCAGAAGGGCAACTTGTTTTTAGAACTTTACCTCCTGTGAGATCTGGGGGTGATAGAAATGTATATGATGAGGCTGTACAGAGAATAGAAGGAAGATTTAAACCTGTAACTAGTGTAGCTTTAAATAGGTTTAAGTTTTATACCAGAGTACAAGATGAAAACGAATGTTTCGATGAATTTTTAACAGCTTTATGTGCACTTTCTTTGCATTGCAATTTCGGTTTGATAACTGACGAAATGATCAGAGATCAAATTGTTGTGCATGTAAAGAGCAAGAAGGTACAGGAGCAATTGTGGATTTTGGGGGATCCGAGTTTAGAAACTGCAATAAGTACAGCTAAATCTTTAGAGCAATCTGACAAATGGATTAAATCCTTAGATAAAGTTTCCGTTCACACTACTCCCTCTACATCCACTAGTGAGGTTAGCACGGTCAATGTGCGAGAAACGAAAACTCAAAGTTCCAATAAATACGATAGTAAAGGTAAACAATTTTATTGTTTTAGATGTGGAAGTCCGGATCATATAGCTTCTTTTCCACAATGTCCTGCTATAAATAGACAATGTAATAAATGTGGTCGTACAGGACATTTTTCCAAATATTGTAAAACTTCCGTTAAATCATTTAACGATTACAAGAAGTCTTCTTTTAATACTCCTAGACGTTCTAGTGGAAATGTATCTTATGTTGCTGAAGTGGAGAATAATGATTCTTTTATTAAAGAATCAGGTATTGTTGTCTCTGTACAAACCCCGTTTGACATGACACAAGCAGATAGCTTGCCATCTCCTAAAAGTCTGGTGAACATTTTAGGTAAGACTCTTGAACTCATGGTGGACTCCTGTTCTCCGTGGACTATAATTACTCGTGATTATTGTGTAGAGTCATTTGGAAACTTGGTTGATGTAAATTCTTTGTGCAAGCCAGACATTGTTGCCTATAATTTTGATACATACGAAATCAGTTTTATAGGTTTTAAAGAAGTTCTTATTATTGTCAAGAATAATTCTGCAGTCATCAAGATGTATGTGGCATCGAAAGGTGTAAATGTCTTAGGGTGGAGGGATCAAGCAAAGTTGGGGATCTCTTTGAATCCTAGGTTGAAAGATCCTGTGTGTGTACTAGCTGTATCTGATGGAGAGTATGATATAGCATCAATGTCTAAGGAAATATCTGACTCTTTTCCTAATGTCTTTTCTGAAAAACTCGGGAAGTTGAATGGTTTTACACACAAAATTAAAGTCAAACCCAATACAGTCCCTCTTAAACAAAAGTTAAGGGGCGTTCCCATTAGTGTCAGGGAGGAGCTCAGAGTTATGCTTGATACCATGGTTAAAGATGGTGTTATTGAGGAGGTAGAATCCTCTGAATGGGTTTCGCCTATTGTTTTGGCGATTAAACCCGACAAAACAATTAGGTTATGTGTGGACCTGAGAGCTTTGAACAAATGTTTGGTCATAGACTGTCACCCGTTACCGAACATAAATGAAATGTTGTGCATGTTAGATGGAGCCTGTGTGTTTTCAACCTTAGATCTCAGATCTGCATATCATCAGATAGAGCTCACTGAAGACTCCAAGCACTTCACAGCTTTTATCACTCCTCATGGATTATTTCAATTTAAGAGGATGCCTTTTGGCTTGGCGTCGGCTGCTTCAGTCTTCCAAAGAGCAATGTATCATATATTTAAGGATCTGAGTGTCTTTGTCAAGTGCTTTCAGGATGATATCCTTATTTTTTCAAAGAACGTCTCAGAGCATGACATTCATCTTAAGGAGGTTTGTTCCAGGTTGGAGAAGTTTGGTCTGACTATCAAAGCCAGTAAGTGCAAGTTTTTTTGCAAAACAGTGGATTATTTAGGTCATTCTCTTTCGGGTGAGGGGGTTGTGCCAAAAAAGAACCTTGTTGATGCTATTGTTAAAGCTCCTTCCCCAGACAATAAGGAAAAATTGCTTTCGTTTGCAGGGCTTTGCGAATACTATAGCAAGTTTATCCAAAATTTTGCTAGTAAAATGGAGCCCCTTAGGGAACTAACAAGGAATTCAGCCAAATTAATTTGGACTGAAAAACAAGAACAGGCATTTAAGCAAATTAAGGAGGAAATTGTTAATGCGCCTACATTAAAGTCTTATTGTGTTAACAAGAAATGCATTATCACAGTCGATGCTAGTCTTTATGGCATTGGTAGTGTGTTAAGTCAGTCATCTGGTAAGGATGAATGGTGTGTTGCCTTTTCCTCAAGGACTTTGTCTCCTACAGAGAGAAGGTACTCTGTCATCGAAAAGGAACTGCTTGCCTGCATTTGGGCTGTCGAACATTTCAAGAATTATGTGTGGGGTAATCGATTTGTACTACGGACAGATCATAAACCTTTGGTTGGGATTTTGTCTCCTGGTGGCGGATGGAATTCCACAGCGCGCATAGCTCGTTTGTCTTCACGTCTTCAGGAGTATGATTTCAAGATTGTGTATGTTCCCGGAAAGTGTAATGTTACTGTGGATTTTCTTTCGAGGTTTCCTTGTGAGGATGCTCCTAAGGTGGATAATGACTTTGATGTTGTTGCTTCGGTTGGGGATTGTGTCTCTAAGGAGTTTATTTCCTTGTCTGAAGAAGAGTGGTCTGCTGAACTTGGTAAGGATGTGGTTTGTCAACAACTTCTTGATTTTGCAAGGAATGGTTGGCCAGCCCATAGGGGTATTTCACCGGATGTGGCTCCTTTTTGTCAGGTTTAATCTGAGGTCGAAGAGTTTTCTGGTCTACTTTTCAAAGAATGGTAAGTTAATCCCGCCTCAATCCTTACAAAGGAAGATTTTACTTCTCGCTCATCAGAGTCACATTGGCATGTCGTCAATGAAACGTCTGATTAGAGAAAGTTTTTGGTGGCCGGGAGTTGATAAAATGGTGGATAGGCTAGTAAGGGATTGTTCACACTGTGTTAACAGTGACAAAATGCTTCATTTGACCTCAGCTCCCCTTAAGCCTGTATCTTGGCCCAACTTTCCCTGGCAGAAAGTGGGATTTGATATATCTGGCCCCTTTAAACAGTTGCCTTACTATGCTCGTTATGCTTTGGTCCTAGTGGACTACCACTCCAAGTGGCCCGAGGTAAAGTTTGTTAGCACTGTATCTTCTCACACTGTTATTCTTTTCCTTAAAGAAGTTTTTGCGAGGGAAGGGTTTCCTGAAACTTGTGTCACAGACAATGGTGCTCAGCTTATTTCAGCTGATTTTGAGAAATTTCTTAGTAGTTGTGGTATTAAGCATTACACCACCTCTTTGTATGAACCCAGGGAAAACGGTCAAGTTGAACGCTTTAATCGTGTCCTTAAGGATTGTTTAAATGGTGTGCAGGTTTCTGATGATGGATGGTTGGATGTTGTGAGGAAAAGGTTATGGACGTATCGCATCACACCTCATTCTGTTACTGGGGTTAGTCCCTTCAAACTCCTTAAGGGAAGGGAGCCTCCATCTGATATATGTCCCTGGTGGATTAAGAAACTTGATATAAATAATTCTGCTGTGGACCTTGCTGGCGTAGCCAAACGGGTTGAAGGCAAACAACTACAAATGAAAACCTTGTTTGATTCCAAAATGAAGACCAGTGATAATGATTTTGTGGTAGGGGAATGGGTGCGTATAAAAAAACCTGGCTTTCTTGTTAAGGGCTTTTCTAAGTTTTTCCCTCCCATCAAAATTGTCAAAGTTTTTAAAAATAGTGTAGTCACGCAGGATGGAAGAGTCTGGAATGTTCGTAGAGTGGCTAAGTGCAACAGTGTTGAAAATGTACATAGTTTTTCTACTCCTGTCACTATGTCTTCTCCTAATGTTGTTCACGATGATTCTTCTGTTGCTTCTAGAGTTAAAGTTTGCAATAGACAAAAGAATGTTCCCAGCAGATATTTAGATTAATGTACTTAGAAGCTTTACCCTGCTGACATTCATTGTCTTGTTTTTTTTTTAGGGGTATGATGTGTTATATTCTGTTTATACATTTATGTTGCTCTATTTCCCTTCTGCATTTCCCTCTGTGTGGATCTGGTGCCTGGAATATATGATGCGTGCCTGCATCTTACATGCTGGGTTCCAGATTCCATACCAACTGATTATTGTTAATCTGTATCCTGAACTGATGTGCTGTGCTTCAACTCCTGTTCAAGAATTAAATTTATACATTTAATTCATCAACTTGTTTCATTGGATTTTATAGCAAGGCTCCTAGCTCACCCAACCTCCAGGATTGAGTCCAAAACCGATGACAAATTCCAGTCCGAAACAATCTTTTTCACAGCAGGTCTACTTATTGGGAAAACTTTAAACATTCTGGAGAAATAAGATTCTCTCTTGTCGCCTTCCATGACCCTGAAGGCCTTAATTGCAGACCACTGCTTTCTGAGAGTCCAGACTGCTAACCCTAAAGTAAAACCATTTTGCAGAAATTCCATAATCTTTAACTCATTAGAAGCTATCGGGTCACAATCAACCTCTAGAAAGCATCCAAATGTCTGAAAAAGGCATGTAACGTAGAAGATCTTTTTAGAGCCCTGAACTGCCAAGGTTATTCGTTTAGACAATTGCTTGCTTTGTAACCCCAACATTGCAACCTCCAGTCAGTCAATTTTAGAAGGGAGGGGACCTCTCTGCTCAACACTGGGGAGCCTAACAGAGATTGAATAAGAGGTGAACCCCCCCCCCACTCCATCTGATAAACAGGAAATTAGGAGGAGCAGGGTCAGAAGGACAGAATCATCAACACTCTAGTTATCTCTCTCCTTATCCTCATGTATGCCAACAGTATCAGAGGGAATGATGAAATGCATAAAGCAGTATTATGGGCCATGCAGAAGTCATGGCATTACTTCCAAGAACCATGGACTCTTGAACCTGGAAATTAATCTAGGGCACAGACAATTCTGAGCTGAGACACATAAATCTATCTAAGGAAATCCCATCTTTGAACTTAAAGTGTTGAATACTACTGAATTCAAGTAGAAATCTTGGCATGAGGGAAATACGCAACGGGGTCTGTTTCCCATCACATTGTCTACTCCTTTGATATATATTTTTTATTTTTATTTTTTATAATAATAATCTTTATTCGGAATTTCAAAGTTAGAAATCCATAAAAGCAATGATAATGCATAATAAAACAGTTATACAAAAAAGTCTTTAAAAAAGTGCAGGGTGATTTCATATAACAAGTGAGTTTCACATCTGACTTACAAAAACGTAATTTTGTTTAGGGAAATTACTTTAAAGGTTTTTTCTGTATCTATATATACACTTCAAAAAATGGAGAACATGGTAGCAAGTAGCTTCAGTGTCCAAAAGCTGTAGACACAGCATGGCAGGGCGACATTGCCTGAGACCCCAGGATTTTAACAAAGTCAGTAGCCAAACTTTGCGATGTTCATGATAAAACTTGCAAAACAAGACAGTATGTAAGGTGGTTTTTATTGACTTTTCGTCGCAGGGGCATAAGGGTGGATTTGGATCCCAAACATTTGCTGTTGGAAAGGCTACCAGTCTGTGAAACATGTTTAGTCTGAATCTTGTCAAAAGAAAACGGTCAAAAATACCAATATTAAGATTTAGATAGGGCTGAATTGAAAGAGTAGATTGGACCATTATCGCATGTTGAACGGACGGTTTGCCTGCTTCAGATTGTAATCTCAGGTTTTCCAAATGTCCCAGGGCTAATGTTTTTAGTTGTTTCTTTGTAAGTTCTCTGATTTTTTCAGGAGTTGAATAATATTGCTCTGCCCCAAGATCAATAAAAAAGTTCCTGATATATGCTAACCATTTGATTTTTAGGGCGTGGTCTAATGTCATAGCGTCTGCCACTATCATCTTGTTGAGGTCATTTTTTTCCGAAGTCCAGATGCGGCGCCATAAAAGTAGCGGTTGTATTTTTGCAAGGTCCTTAATATATGGGACGCCTAATTCAGCGTGGCAAGCATAAGTTGAGGATCGCTTTGGGGCCATCAGAAGGAACCTTAAAAAGTTGTTTTCTGCTATTTGCAAGGAAGTGACATCCGTATGACCCCATAAACTTGCTCCGTATAGTGCTGTTGATTGGCATTTAGCCCTATATATCGCTAACAGTTCCACGGGCGGTCGTTTTCCCAGTTTTTGTGAAAAAGTCACCAATGCCGCTAACGCTCTTTTAAAGCAGTGTTTCCTCGCTTCCACTGCCATTTTCCAGGACAGTTTATTGTCTATTGTAATTCCCAAATAGCAGTATTCAATTGCAGAGTCTATTTTTTGGTTATTGAGGGTAATGTTTTTCAGATGTTTTCTCCCAGCACCTGCCGTCATCACGAAAGTCTTTTTCACGTTTATGTGAAGGTCTAAGGTGCCCATAAACTGAGAATACCTGTTAAGGGTCTTTTGGAGTTCACAGGGAGTCCGTGCCAGGAGGACAGCGTCGTCCGCATAGAGTAGAGCGGGTATCGGGCGTTGTTTTGCCTGTGGGAGGTCCCGGGCGCCTTTCAAGAGCTCGACCTCTAAGTTGTTAGTGTAGAGGGAGAAAAGGAAAGGCGCTAGGACACATCCTTGCCTGACTCCACGCTCCACTCTGAAGGACGCTGTCAGCTCTCCCTTTGTGCCAAAGCGGACTCTAGCAGAGGGCTTGGAGTACATTTCCCTTAGAAAGTTCAGGAGTGGCGGATCTACCCCCATTTGGGCCAAGAGGTACCATAATTTGGTGTGAGAAACACAGTCAAACGCGGCGGACAAGTCCACGTAAATCATATAGAGTTTATCTTTTTTGGCGTGTATGTATTTTCCAATGATCACGGAAAGGTTTAGGGCTTGTTCCACAGTTCCAAAGCCCTCCCTGAAGCCAAATTGTAGTTCAGACAATATACCTCTCTCCTCCACCCAGTCCTGAAGTCGCTCCAGGATCACCCTGCCTGCTATCTTTCCCAATGAGTCCAGCAAAGATATTGGGCGGTAGCAAGCGGGGTCCTGGCGATTACCCTTCTTGAATATCGGGACCATCACGGACCTTGTCCAGGACTCCAGGATTCCTTTCTTTGCCGCTGCCGTACACACCCTGGTAATGATCGGGGCCCAAAGATCTGTGGTATACTTGAAGAAGTCAACCGGGACTCCGTCAGGGCCTGGTGCTTTTCCATTTTTGCTTGAGTTCAGGGCCAGAAGGATCTCCGAGATTTCAAAGTCTATTTGAATAGGGTAGGGCGGAACTTCAGAATTCTCGTCTTCAGTTTCTTGCTCTGACGATTGTTTTTGGAAGATTTTTGAGAAGTGTGATACCCATTCTGACTCGTCTATAGCAACTTCGATTTTTGGATTTGTGTCATCAGCCAAAAAAGGGGTTCTTACTACTTTCCAGAATGCCTGACTGTTTTTTTCCTGTACACTAGCGTGGAGGTCGTCCCATAATGCTTGCTTTAGTTCCGCTTTTCTCTTTTTTCTGATTGTAAGATATTCCTTTCTCAGAGCGGACATGGTATGAGGATCCCTTTTATCTTTATTTAGTGCTGCTTTGAGTTCGGAATGAGCCTGGGTACATTCTTGATTAAACCATCCTTTTAATCGGCGTGGTCCAGCTTTGTGTTTTGCTGTGAGTAGGGACTTTATTTTTTCCATAATTTGGGCGAAGCTATTAAGGAGTTCCTCATCTTCTATCGGTGTATCTAAACATTTCTTAATTTGGGGGTATACCAATTTTATCAATTCTTTGGTGATTTCCTCTGGATTTATCTTCCCCCACTTTATTGTGTACCCATTTAGTTGGCCCAGGTTTATATTGTCCTGGGTCAGTGCACTAGCTATCGTCACAGGTAGAGATTGTTGGTGGTTTGTAGTCATTTCCAATTTAAGAATAGCATGGTCACTTTGGGTGTTGGGTAGGACTTCAAAGCTGTTTACTCTGGGTTGTAGGCTAGCTGATATTGTAATGTAATCAACCGTAGTGCTGAAACCTCTTCCTATATAGGTCGGGTCTAGTGAACTAGTTCTGTGATCTGGGATGTTTGCTATTTGGAGGTCCAGATCTGATAGAAGATCGTTCATTATTCCGCCCGCATTATTGTGAGAAAAGTGGATAAGGGAATCCCCTTCCTCTGTCACCATACCTGGACATTTTTGCTCTGGTTGGGTACAATGATGTAGATTGAAATCTCCTGCCCATATTATAGATAATACACCCTTTACTCCTTGTTTCTGTCTGAGGGTAGTTAATTTTTCAAAAAGCTGGGCCAAAACTCTCTGGAGCTGTGATTCCTCAAGATTGTTATAAAAATTGATGAGGACTACAAACTCATTTTTGGGAAAAGAGAGACCAATGATCTGGAAATTAGAATCCAGTTCAATGATGTTTATTTTTATATTTTGGATGGTGTTGGCTATATAGATATTTAGTCCTCCCTTTGGTCTACCCTTTTGTCCCACCAGCGCAGGGGAAAAATATGTCTTATACCCCTGCAAGTGGAGTTCTGATTGTGACCATGTCTCCTGTAGACAGACTATTTGATGTCTGTGTACATGGTGCATGATGGTCCTCCACTTTTGGCCGTAATCCCGCGATGTTCCAGGAGATCACGGTCAAAGTTGGAGGATTATTTTTGAAGGTGTTATCTATTTGTAGATTGCTGGGAATAACTAGGTCTTCAGGGATTAAAGGATTATCCGGGATTGACGGGTTATCTGGAGTTTTAGAGGCCTGTTCTTCTGGCTGTGGTGGTCAGTCGACACACTCTAGGCCACTGTACATATTTGTTAGTGGTAATCCATTCCAGCCGTCCCAGCGTGGGGGTTCTCTGTAATTTCCCCACTGTTCTTGCCCTCTCCATTCATCCCTTTCTCTGCCTCGATAATGAGGGCCCACTGTGTACCAGGGTCCATCTATTTGCGAGGGGCCATCCTGAAATCTGGGTGGGTAA
This sequence comes from Lissotriton vulgaris, assembly GCF_964263255.1. NCBI lineage: Eukaryota > Metazoa > Chordata > Amphibia > Caudata > Salamandridae > Lissotriton > Lissotriton vulgaris. Next base: position 164,894,669 of record NC_141699.1, on the reverse strand, counting down.
AAGAAAGAAAGACGTTTTATTCCTATCCCCCCATTTAAAGTTTGGTCCTCTCCTGAGCAGATGTATTCTACTATTCTGGGATCCTGGGACCCTCAAAGGTAATTAGAACGCAATCCCCGTGTATTGTTTTTTTACCATGGCCGACCCAGGGGGCTCTTCTAACCATCAAAATTCTAGTGGAGCAGTAGGGGGGTGGTGGACGATTTATGCTAAGCCAGTGTTGTATCTTGTTTTTTAATGACCAGTTTGGTTCGTATTTTTGGTCCGTCAGCTCTGGTACACCGGTCAATATAGCAACAAAGGGACTCGCTTCTGGTGGAAGTGTTACGGGTCGTGTTTCGCCCTGTTGTTGTCTTTCCCTCGCTCGATATGTTTGCGGTTGTTTGGTTGGGGGTTGTTTGTTTTTTGTGGCTGTGGTAGTGCTATTACAGGGGGTGCTATTTTTTCCTGGTGGGATTGTTGAGGCTTATGTGTCTGGTGCTTTTTTCTTAGATGGTATTGTGGCTGGGGGTTTCGGAGCTTTAGTGGGTGCGGGTGTTGAGCTTTTTGTTTGAGCCACGGGGATTATATTTACCGGTTTTGGTGCCCCAGGTTTTTGTACTTTTTGTGTTTCTTGTACACGGTTTGAGGCAGGGTTAGCTTTCATTGAAGCTGAGAGTTCGGCTACGGCTTTTTCTAGTTTTGCCAGGGTATCTTGAATGGGTGAAAGGGTTTTATGTAGGAGATTTCCAATTTTTTCTAGCAAGTCTCGATTGTAATTACAGTCAGTTTCATTTATTGGGGAGTCCTCAGATACTATCACTAAATTCGTGGTAGGTGAAGCATCATGGTGTATACTCACGGTGTGCCTACTCTGATTTCCCAGCAGAGGGGGACTAAGTGTATTTCCTATTTCCTCTGTGGCGGATGGAGTTAGTTTTCTCATTGGTGTTTTATTTGTCGCTACATGATTCTTTTTCTTCTTTATAGCTCCCTCCCTCCTCCCTCTTGCCTGTCTTACCTCTTCTGGTGTAGGGTGTGGAACTAAGTCAGGAGTTTTTTCTAGGTCAGAGTCAGCTATTAATTGAGATTCTGAGAGTTGTGACACCGATAGGTCAACTATGTTTGGGAGGCTCTGCCTCTTGTTGGTCCCGCCCTCACTATGTCTTTGATCTTTGGTAGGGACTGGCATTCTGGCGGTTGCTAGATGACCCATTGATGATCGTCGAGCCTCCAGGAGGTCTTGGGATACTCTCCGTTCTATGAGTGAGATACTCTGATCTATAAATGTGTTAGCCTTTGTTATAAAACTGTTTATGGGGCCAGTTAGTTGTCCTTTTTTTGCTGCAGTCTTACTTCTGGTTCCCCTTGGAGACATGTTTGTGCAAGTGGGGTTGTTTACGATATGTTTTTGGGCTAGGAGTTAGGGGGGTTGCCCGGCCCGGCTCTATCCGGCCTCTAACGGCCTAAAACGGCCCGCTCTTTGCCCGGTCTTCGCCCCGAACTGCGACCCGCGCGTGTCCCGCGATGCGCGTTACTGGGCTTGCTGATATTCGCTTGAGCGGAGAGGGGGCGTGGAACTGGGAGGGGGCGCGGCTCACGCGGGAAGAGGACCCAGCTGCAGTTGGTGATTGCTGGTCCTAGCAGTCCCGCGGCCGGCGCCTCTCACCTCCGCTGCGGCCACACAGATGGTCCTCCCCTCACGCTGTAGGCAAAGGCAGATGTAGGGACTTCAAGCTACTCCTGTAGCGAAAGGCGGCACTGGAACTCAATGAACCCTCTGAAACGAGCGGCTCCCGCGAAGCTGGGGCCGCGAGAGGTTTTAAGCTCACAGGTGGGGGCGTGGCACTGGGAGGGGGCGCGGCTCACGCGGGAAGAGGACCCAGCTTCAGTTGGTGATTGCTGGTCCTCGCAGTCCCGCGGCCGGCGCCTCTCACCTCCGCTGCGGCCACACAGATGGTCCTCCCCTCACACTGTAGGCAAAGGCAGATGTAGGGACTTCAAGCTACTCCTGTAGCGAAAGGCGGCACTGGAACTCAATGAACCCTCTGAAACGAGCGGCCCACTCCTTTGATATGTACTGCAGTCAGAGAACACAGCTTTTGTTCTGCCAAACACACTTTTGATACGGCTCATGCCTCCTTGCCTGTTTAGATAACTCCCTGTCACATTGTCTGTCTTTACTGCTGCATCCCCCATTTGATTTTTTTTAAGTCCTCATCACCATTGAACATGCAATACCACTGTGAGGCCGAACATACTCAAATTCAAGGTTACCAGACCTCTTACAGCATCTTCATTCAAATTTCCGAAACAAACACATGTCAAGGTCATTCGGAAAGAGCCTACAGGATCCTATACATGTCCGCTAGCTGTAATAATCATCGGATTTATAAGTTAGAAACATTCCTTGCCCTTCATTTTCCAGTCTCTCATTGGTTGACAGCATTCTGTTTATTTTTCACTAAAATATGTTCTGGCATAACTGGTATTTTCTTCGATCAACAACATTCATTTTTTAACATTATAATAGGCCGTTTCACTCAATTTGTTACATATCAGATGTCTAGCCACCAATGTAGTTTTTTTATGGTCTTGTACTCATGTATCCTTTTCACTAGCACCAAACAATTTTATGATTGGGCTTACCTCGAACTTGGATCCTATATTTGCAATTATACCTTTACTTACATTGTCCAAATTTGCTTTAAAGGTGTAAAATGATACGAACATGTGTATGGTATTGGCATTTGGAAAACTGCACTTCTTGCATGGACTGTATCGTATCCTCGCCTGTCTTGCCATTATTTGTTTCGGGGGCGTGGGGTCCGGTTGGCTTTATATGGAAAGAAGAGATGATTACTTTTGAGAGTAGCAGGGCTAATGGTATCATATAGAAGCTCAAAAGATTCTTGCAATAATATTTCCAGTTCTTCACACGGTAAGCATCCATTCCACTTCTGGTTGGCTGGTGATTTGCCCTTCTTCTTAGCATCACACAGCAGTTCATCTACTTTGCAACTTCTTTTTATAGTGTTTTGCTTGAATGTAAGTCTCTTTCTACTTTCCGATCCATGGGACTCCCCTCTTCTTCTACTGCAGCAAACCATGAATGGAGTTGTGAGTATTTGAACTTACAACATACACAGGAGAGCAGACAAGGTCTGGAAATAAGGTGTACAGAGATGTTGGCGAATGTGCAACAGTGGGTGCATGCGTGAACGTGTGCTGTTGGAAACACAGGCTGGAGAAAACTCCCATCAGACCACCCTTGATGGTGGATTTCACGTCATATGGGATGTTTTACCGATCATTCCATCTCACAACTGACCATATAGTGCCGCTGTAGACATGGATGTCGGTATTCTAGCCGTGATGTCCATTGTGAAGTAGTATTTACTAAAGTGCAGTGCAAAAATAACTGTGATAAATAAAATTGACTACACAGGCGCTGTGCAATATTCAAAACGCAATCTATGTGTCAAATGTTAAAACCACGCCGAGTAGTACGACTACCCCATGGCGCTGTGCAGGACGGTCGACATGTTTCAGCCCAAGGGGCTTCTACCCCGGCTTTCTTCAGGACCATAGAACAAAGCTACTGCAACTGAGAATAATGTGTTTGAAAAGAATGGACAAATAATGTACTACAAAGGTTACATATCTACCAGGAACGCCCACTGGAAGGAGAGAGGAGCATCTTCTTCCTGGAAAAAATGTTTACAAAGCACTATATTATACACAAGCAACCACATGTATACACAGACGTAATGCCAACAAAACACACACCTGCCTGAATGAAATTTGCATTCAGCATTATGAACAAACATATTAGCTTACACAGCATGAAGTATTTCTTCACACTGCTACTCACCCAGCTTTGTGTGGGTGAAGACCTCACCTCACCCGGCGACCGCTCGGGAGAATGAGGCCCCGCTCTGTGGTGTAGAAAAAAGGAACACTGTAAGCACGCAACTCTACAGTGTCCAAGCCAATTGCTCTACACACCAACCCAACAGACGTGTGATAGTCACCCAACTGTTAAACCCAGGATCCCACCCTTTAGCCAGACACTAAAATGCGTAACACTATGATGTAAAACATAAAATCTCTTAATGGTTGCTTGATAGCACCTAGGCACCTGCCTAGAGCCACAGTGTAGCCTAATAGATAGGGTACCTACTGAGGAGTTGTACATAGTGAGGGGCTATTAAAAGTACCAAAAGGTAGCAAGCCATGATTTAGTTACTAAGGGGCACAGGGGGCCATACAAAACTCATATACTCAATAGCATGGGAAGCTGCCTGTTAGCGAAGGCTTCATCAAGGGACTTACCTATCCGTCGGTACCCCCAACGGTGACTCGAGCGGAAGTAGAGGTGTCTGGTCAGATCACCCCTGGTCGTTTTATAGCTCCCATCCACTTAGGAGAGGCCAAAAAAGGGCGTTGGAATACTGCCAATGGAGGGCAAACGCGCGAAGGAAAGCGCGAGTAAAGACGCGAGAAAGGAGTGCTCTCTCGCGCATGCGCAATAGCCGACAATCCAAGGATAGCTTGTGGACAAACGCGCAAGCTATCCTTGGATTGTCGGATTGACCAGACACCTCTACTTCCGCTCGAGTCACCGTTGGGGGTACCGACGGATAGGTAAGTCCCTTGATGAAGCCTTCGCTAACAGGCAGCTTCCCATGCTATTGAGTATATGAGTTTTGTATGGCCCCCTGTGCCCCTTAGTAACTAAATCATGGCTTGCTACCTTTTGGTACTTTTAATAGCCCCTCACTATGTACAACTCCTCAGTAGGTACCCTATCTATTAGGCTACACTGTGGCTCTAGGCAGGTGCCTAGGTGCTATCAAGCAACCATTAAGAGATTTTATGTTTTACATCATAGTGTTACGCATTTTAGTGTCTGGCTAAAGGGTGGGATCCTGGTTTTAACAGTTGGGTGACTATCACACGTCTGTTGGGTTGGTGTGTAGAGCAATTGGCTTGGACACTGTAGAGTTGCGTGCTTACAGTGTTCCTTTTTTCTACACCACAGAGCGGGGCCTCATTCTCCCGAGCGGTCGCCGGGTGAGGTGAGGTCTTCACCCACACAAAGCTGGGTGAGTAGCAGTGTGAAGAAATACTTCATGCTGTGTAAGCTAATATGCTTGTTCATAATGCTGAATGCAAATTTCATTCAGGCAGGTGTGTGTTTTGTTGGCATTACGTCTGTGTATACATGTGGTTGCTTGTGTATAATATAGTGCTTTGTAAACATTTTTTCCAGGAAGAAGATGCTCCTCTCTCCTTCCAGTGGGCGTTCCTGGTAGATATGTAACCTTTGTAGTACATTATTTGTCCATTCTTTTCAAACACATTATTCTCAGTTGCAGTAGCTTTGTTCTATGGTCCTGAAGAAAGCCGGGGTAGAAGCCCCTTGGGCTGAAACATGTCGACCGTCCTGCACAGCGCCATGGGGTAGTCGTACTACTCGGCGTGGTTTTAACATTTGACACATAGATTGCGTTTTGAATATTGCACAGCGCCTGTGTAGTCAATTTTATTTATCACAGTTATTTTTGCACTGCACTTTAGTAAATACTACTTCACAATGGACATCACGGCTAGAATACCGACATCCATGTCTACAGCGGCACTATATGGTCAGTTGTGAGATGGAATGATCGGTAAAACATCCCATATGACGTGAAATCCACCATCAAGGGTGGTCTGATGGGAGTTTTCTCCAGCCTGTGTTTCCAACAGCACACGTTCACGCATGCACCCACTGTTGCACATTCGCCAACATCTCTGTACACCTTATTTCCAGACCTTGTCTGCTCTCCTGTGTATGTTGTATCTCAGAGTAGGGGAGTGAGCAGAGAGGTCGTTAAATATTCCCCTTGACCCTCCACACACATGTTTTGTTTTCTAGTATTTGAACTTAGACAGATTGCCCAAAGTTCTGCAGGATATTTTGTCGCAGGAATTCAGGCCCTTGACATCTATAAGATCTCCTCACTTTACACACTTTGTTGACTTAAGGGTAACACTTGCAGCTTCTTTTGTAAATGTAAAATGTAAATGTTAATCCAGTACTTGTATAGCGCACTGCCCACCCATTAGGTATCCCAGCGCTTGGGGGCCATTGGGAAGATTAAGCGAGCTATTGCCCAGAGTCGCATGGTGCTGGGCAGACCCCTCTGCCGCCGGGTATCGAACCGTGATCCCCAGCGTCAGTCGCCCTGGCCTCAGCTCCACACCTCTTTTAACAATCCAGGGATCCCGTGCTTGACCTCAGTAGTATGGGACTGCCCATCTGCTCCTTACATTATACCAAACTTTGTTGCCCGTCTTTAGGACTTCCAGCCTGATGTTTTTAAAATATTTAGGAGAGCCAAACGTATATTGAAAGACATTGGCCCTATTAACGCTGTTAAGTGTTGCCAAAAACAACTATCCCACCCCTAAATCAGTTTCAGTTCAGTTTAGTTAGTCTTTATTTGATCATTTGCAATCATAAAAGACACAATACATACATAAAAGTGTCATAAAATAATGAAAAACCTTAAAAACATACATTTAATACTGAATTAAACCCACAATATCGAATCCTAACGAATCAATAGTAAATAAATAAGTAAAATTAATCAGATATAGCATATTCCTACATTTAGTCTCTGGGGAAGGGGTCAATTTACATTAGGACACTCGGGCACTGAGTTTAATTCTTCATCAGGCTCCATTTTTTTCCTCCTTAGCTCCCGGGACCAGTTCAAGAATTTCGCTAAGGCGATGACAATATCAGCACGCGTGTTCGTTATCAAAATACGCATGGCCGTCATGCAAGATCTAGTGCCCAGGTTTGAATACAGTGGTTTAAGCCACCTGCAGCGTGGGCCTTTATAAGCCAAATACACGAAGAATACATGGGTTATTGTTTCTTCCTGGGTATGACAAAAAGGGCAGTTAGCAAAATCGTTTTTATTTGTTAAGATGTTTCCCACATGATCATCCCACAAATGGCCAAGGCCCATTTCCTTCAAATTGCGATTGATCTTCTGCAGCCACTTAATTTTAGAAGAAAGGTCAGTACTCCTGATGTGTAATACTGCACTCGCATACAAGCAATAAAATTAAACCCCTCCACAAAGTCAGACCAATCAGCGGACATTGTTTTGTGAATTAGGCCTGCGATGTTCCAGGAAATGATGGAAATTGCAGGATGGTATGGGGTCACAGAATCTACTTGGAATAGTCGCCCGATCACAGGCTGATTCTTGGACTCCATACAGGGAGTTCCATTATCTAGTTCTGGACCATCAGAGGGGGAATAAGAACAACCAGCTATCGGTATCGAGGTGGGTGGTCGTGGTCAATTACATAGGTCTAGATCTGATAGAGGGGCAAATCTATTGGACAGGGGAACCTCCTGGTACTGGTTTACATATCCATAAGGTGCCCGGGGTCGCCTACCCATCCCCTAGCGATGCGGATCGTTGGTGGGGATATACCCTGGTTTATAAAAATACCCCAAAGACAATAAAGACAACATATTGATATGATTACTCATCATCCCGCCCAGTTTGTCCAACAAAAATGTAGTTGCATGCACATAATTAAAAGTTGACAACGACACAATCACCCTTCCCTTCCTTCCTGGTGGGTCCAATCCACGGTGTACGTCTAGCCATGAATATATGTTTCAGCCAGTGCAAGACTTTGCACAATGATTGATCTGTGGTTTCAGATTGATTTTCCCGGAGAGGAGGAACATTTTTTAAGACTACCACTAGAGGGGTAGCTGCAGGGGGCAAGTTAAAAATGGGATGGTTTGTTGAAATACTGTTCGATCTCACACCTCTGCATTCCTCTATCCCATTGGAGTTATTAGCTTGAGTGTCCGTGTAACAGTTTTTAAAGTTATTATCCCCCTTAGGAGCTGATGCTGTCGTGTCACTGCCATTACATAAAGTATTACTATAGATTGTGCGAATTCGCTAGATTGGTACCCTAGGTCATCTTCAAATCTGAGTACCCGGGCTGGCCTTTTGGATGCAGCTGCAGAGATATTGATTGCGATCCCTGGCGCAGTTGATATCGTAGTTGGTGTGTTAAGGGCTTGAGCGTCAGGTATGTCCAAAGAGGCAATAACGCTATTCGAAATGCTTTTTGTGTTTAGGCCTGTAGGCTTTGTATGAGTTAGCAGACCCTCAAGAGTAGCAAATCCTGTCTTGACCATGGTTTCATAATTAGTCAATCGCTCCTCTATCCTGCTTAATCTGTGCGTAATAGGCGTTAGCAATATTTTTAAGGAATTCTCCAATTTCTTCCATATTTCCTGATCACAGTTCGAATTATTTCCACCCATAAGGTCGAGATTGGGATCAGAGACTACCTGGACATAGTCAGGCATGCAGCCCTCTTCAGTTGTGGCACGGCCACGGATTTTATTTGGCCTCAGCACTTTTGCTGTGCAAGGCCTTTGGAGGCCTCCTCCTCGCTTCCTTTTCACTGCCGGATCTTTAGTTGGTTGATTATTACTAATATTTCTATCCGGGGACCGGGCCTTTGCTCGTGTGGACATACTGACTACAGAGTTCGTTTGATGCAATGATGGGGTTGCAGAGTCCCCAGTTGAAACTGAGAGGAAGGGTACATCATTGCTCACTGCATTCTGGGCCGGCAGTGCAGTCAAATTTTCAGCTGAGTAGACAGGGAAGGAGATTGTAGCTAGTGGACCAAGGGATGATCTTTTGTTAAATTGCGGGTTTAGAGATAGCCGGCGCTCGGTAATCTGGATATCCTTTTCCAATACAGAAGTGGCCCTTAATATAAACTGGTCGAGCATCCCCGTTACGCTGCCGCCATGAGCGGTGCCCAACCTCTTCCCATCACGTCTGCTCCTCTTGTTGTAGCTATGAGACTGATCCCAAATAGTCAAATATCGGATATGAATGTATCCCAAAAACTAACAAGGTAAAGGGGACTAACCTTGCAGGATGAGATGGCTTAGAGGGGGGCCCAGCCCGGCCTCTTCCGGCTGCTGACGGGCGCGGACAGGCCCGCCCTTGGCCCGGGCACACCCGCGCGCGTCCCGTGCTGCGGGATTCCTGAGAGCCCTTTAAACGCCTCCTGGCGCTTGGAAATGGCTTAGGCGTCAAGCGCACCGCTAGTGCTGCTGGGGGTTGTGGTCCAGGCCCGAAGATTCCCCCGATATGACTCCAATGGCTGTGGCGGCTATAAACAAGAGCAGTGCCCGGTAAGTTGAGCTCCTGCGCTGCGGGAGTCCTGAGAGCCCTTTAAACGCCTCCTGAAGCTTGGAAATGGCTTAGGCGTCAAGCACGCCGCTGGTGCTGCTGGGGGTTGTGGTCTTAATAAGAAACAAAAAGGCCTTCGTATGCCCCACTCTCATCCTCCAAATATCTACTTAACCCAGATCTTCCATCATATTTTTTAAAGACGCTGCCATTGTAGGTGCAATACAATGCCTACGACTTGTTGACCCATCTAGGGCCATATTCATAAACATATTAAAGCACAACCCCAGAAGATTGGTGCATTATACCCTTACAAGACTCTCAAACAGCTGGTTAAGCAGGGCTGTGTCAACCGTGTTAGGTCCATAATACCCTATGCATGAAATATAATTTTCCAACATAAACCTGTAATAGTACTATAACCCACTTCCTATTAAGCATGGGCGAATTTTGCGAATCTCGCGTTCGCGAATTTTGCGGATTTGCGAATTCGCAATCCGCAAAATCCGCGAATTCTCGCGAATTTGCGGATTTTTTTTTTGTGTTCGCAAGTGTTTCTGCCAGTTCGCGAGGATTTGGTACTAGTTCGCAATTGCGAACTTACTTGTCGGCTCGCAACGGTCGCGACTATGTTGTTTCTACGTCTGGTTCATCATCACAGCCTCCCAGCACCCTCTGTTTCACCACTGGCACCCTCTCTTTGACCCATGCCACCCTCTGTTACATCAATGCCACCCTCTGGTTCATCATCACTGTAGAAGATGGGGGGGAAAAGCAAGCCCACCTGCCCTGCTTGAACTGACATGAATTAATTTGGGGTTAGTTTATTAACAACACCTGCCCTGCCCCAACTGACAATAATGAATTAGGGTCTAATTAATGTGTCACTGAAAGAATTTGAAGTTCCAGCCTGGCACCTGCTTGTCTGCTCCTTTAGCTGTAAATCAGGACCTTTGTGGCATACAGTTAAGGTCAGAGCAGGGTCACACAATAGTTGCAAGCAGGCAACCGAATTCTGGAGGGCCCCCTCAGGAAGCACTACAGGGAATCGTTACAAATCATGAGGTTGACCTTTTGCACCTGCTCATTGCTTTTGCTTTTGCAAAAATCGTTTTTCGGTTTTTTTCGCGCTATTCGCGGGGCGCGGCGTCGTGCGAAACCGACCGCGGAAGCCGCCAATTCGTGCGAATGAGCTTTTTATTTTTTTGCGGCTTGTTGTTTCGCGAGTTTTTTTGCAGTATTCGCAAGCCGCTTGCAGCGCAACACGCGAATTTACCCCAAGGTCAAGTACGGGCGCGGCTATTTTGTTTGCGTGACGTATTTCCGTTTCCGCCCGCTATGTATAATCTTGCGCAGTAAGCGCATTGCGACTAGAGGTTCGCACGAGATCGCGAGGGAAATCTCGCGCGAACTTACTTTCGCGCTCGTGAACGGGCGCCGGCCATCTTGTTTTTCATTCATTTCCTGTGTCTGGGCATGGTGTTTAATCCTCTTGGTATCTTTGCCATCCTTTGCTTGTTTTCAGTTTTTTTTTACGATTTTGCTTCTTATCTATCCCTCTCTTTTCCTAGCTGTATATTTTTGTCTTTTCTGCTATTTTTCTTTACTTTTAAACTACTTTTTGAAACTCTTTTCTTTTCTTCTTCCCTATCCTATTCTTTCTTAATTTTCTACTTCTTCCTACCTTACCTGCCCAGACCATGGTCAAGCCAGGCTCCGTGAAGCTGCCCAGGCACTTGAGGGCCGCAGCGGCGGCGGGGAGTAGTCCTGCACCCAGTGCCAGGACAGCATGTGGGAGATTGAGGGGGGAGCAGGTGACGCGACGGGAGATATTCAGCCCGGAGGAAGTGGGCGCGCTGGTCTACTTCGTCCAGCGCCGCCTGCCCAGGACCATCGCGGGAGGCGGCAGGATCGCGGCCGGCGGCTACAACATGCGGCAGCGCCGGAAGCGGTGGGAGAAGGTGTGCTGGGCCATATCCCACCTCTACGGGGTCCAGCGCACCTACAGCCAGGTCACCCATCGCTGGACGGACCTCCTGGACCGGGAGCGCGACCTGCTGGACCAGCTCGGCTTGGAGATCCCCGGGCTTGGTGAGTAGTAGTAGCCATTTCATCACTCACTACTATGATGTTTTCTCCTGCTCTGTGTTGTTGTATTGCAAATATTTGTTTTTTACATGGAGCAAGCCAATAATGCCGCTGATGACGATTACATTGTAGTTAAATTATATTTCAAAATCTTCTGTGCATTTCAGGTGCACTGCTCTCCTTCTCAGTGGCGTTGCTACTATGCTTATTTGTTTTCTATTTCGTGGTCTCATTGGCCTGAGTAACTATTATGTATGAGTGTACTTTACAGAACTGCGTAATGCTAGACACTAGGGGGCAGATTACATTTACAAGCCCCTTGCGCCACGTTTACGTTGCCTTGCGTGACGCAACAGCGGCGTAAACGTGCCGCATCCCTGCGAGTCATTTACAGCATGACGCATCTACGGAGATGCGTCACGTTATAAAGCCATGGGCCTGCACCACAATGGGTGCGTTCCTAGTACGCAGGGTGGGCGGTCCAGCGGCTGTGCGCCTCGCAAAATTGCCTGCGTGAAATCTACAAGATTTAACGCAGGCAGTTCTGCGACGCTGCTACGTCAATTCAATTCCTTATGCCTGCTTGAAGCAGGCGAAAGGACTGACACAGCATGTTAAGTATTGGGTGGCCCTGAGCATTACTGGAGTTGCATTGCGTTGGCGACGTGACTCCAGCGATGCGCCGCTCTTACGTGACGAGATGCGTCACGCAAGTGCCTACCCTTGCGCCAGGGCGCGCCGCATTGTAAATGAGGCGCATCTGCCGTGTCGCAAGGGTAGTTTTGCGTGACGCATTTGATCTGGCGCATCTCTGGAGATGCGCCAGAACGCGTAAGTAAGTATGCCCCTAAGGGGCAGAATTGCAATTACCGTCGCATCCCTGCAAAGTAGCAGGGATGCGCCATTAATTGTGCGGCCCGCTACCACCACCAAACATGGTGCGCCGTATTTGCAATGCGGCGCACCATGGGCCCAAAACGTCACCGAAGCTTTACTGCTGGAGTTGCGTCGCAACGATGGCGCAGCTCCAGCAATGCTCTGGGGTACCCTATCTCCCCAATGCTGGGTCAAGCCGTACGTCTGCTTCAAGCAGGTGCAGGGTTTGTGTGACGCATCATTGTCCTAAAGGTGGCTGATTGAAATTTTGTAGATTTCCCTCAGCCACTTTTAGGATGTGTTCCAGCGCAGGAATGCCCTCCCTTGCGCCGGAACGCCCCCTGATGGCGCAGGGCTTTATAACGGGATGCATCTCCCAAATGCGTCACGTTGTTATGATATTATACGCCGCACCATGGCGCCCTTTTTTGTTTAGCTGCTGCATCACAAAAGTCACGCAAGAACGGAGCAAAAGAGCCGCAAGGGGCTTAAATCTGCCCCTTCCTTTGTACCCCTGACAATAAGAAAAATAGTGGCGGTGGATTGATAGTTTGACTATTTAAATGACTGGTAATGTAGCAGGCAACTGTTAGTGTTGTCACTGATCTGACTGAAATCACAATGGAGTTTGTCTGTCACTTTGCGTCTTGCCTGCGGACTGCTGCCTGCCAGTCCTAGGTGAACCTTTCAGTACTTTGTTTAGTGAGTTACGTGACTTTCGAAGTCACAGGTCCGCAAATAAATGAAAACTAACCCTAATCAATATAATTTCGCGGAAATATTTTGTTATTGTCTTTTGAAATGTTTGATTTGGTTGACATTGACAAGCAACAATCATCCATGTTTTCTGTTCTTTCTTTCATGTTGTACGTCAGCTCTCCCCAGGGGCGAGAGGAGGACACAGGAGCAGCAGGCGGCGGATGCTGTTCAACAGGGCCAGGATCGGGCAGGCGAGGGCTCCTTTGCTGGCCCCAGTAAGTTTTCATTTTAGACTAGTACCTATTTTTCCTAGCGTTCCTCATTTGACTTTTTTCAAAATTGTCTTTGATCTTCTTATAGACTGTATCTAAATTCTTATCCTGCCTCTACTATGACTCCCTGTGGTATTACTAGATTATTCTTATTAGTCTGTCTGTGTAGCTAACTAAGATTGCACGGTTGGCGAAACTCCCATGATTCTAGTCAGCAATAGCTCTATCAACTTAGTGCAGTCCTCTGGGATTGTCCATAATGTCTTTTGAAGTGTTCTATCTGGACTCATGCTTGCAGAAATTGCAAAACCTTTCGCTCAGTCACTCTAGTCTGGACCAAAAAACACAGATTGTATTTAAGTTTAAAAGCTTTATTAAAAGTAAACACATTTATTAAAATGAAGTCATAATAAAACTAAACGTTTAACTGATAATGGAAAAGTGGTTAGTGCTGACGATTAATTGAAGACATTTCTTGTGGTCGAGCCGAGCTCTCACCTGGTTTCAACTTGATCTTGTTGTTAGAAGTCCATCTTCTGTCTGTGTGGAGAAAAATGGTGCATGTTAAAAAACCAGCCTTCATCAGTTGTGCCAAAAAGTGCAGCAAGACAACCTTCCCTGGAAAAAAGGATTTTTTTTTAACTTTAAAGTAGACAGTCACATATTACATTGTTTTCACATGTCTTCATTCCTAGACCAAAGACTAGTGAGTGCTTTATTCTAACATTCTTAAATGTACTTTGTAGGTGGAACATCTGGTGGCGGGGCCAGCGTGGAGGTGGTGGTGCTCGACACGGAGGCGGATGGCAATTCTTCAGGGGAGGAGGCGAAGGCTGTGAGAGTTGAGACGGTGGTGGTGGCGGCCAGAGGTAAGCTCTTATATATTCCTTACTTATTGAGATTGAAGACTAGCTGGGAAGGCAAGAATATGAGATGCATGGCTGGGTGAATGATGAAGCAATGATGGGTGGAAGGACAACAGCCTGGGTGGGTGACACAGAAACTGTATGTGTCCATATACCTGGATCATGCTACTATCTGACTCTTAGATAGCATATGTGTATCTAGAGCAGGGGTACTCATAGTACGGCCCGCGGGCCGGTGGTGGCCCGGCAAGCCTTCCTTGGCGGTGCGCAGACCTTGCAGACAATCACTGCTCCCCCAGCCCCCACAGAGCAGAGGCTTTTTTGTATTTCACCTGTTAACGCCCCTGCATCTCCACTCTGACAATCACTGCTCCCCCGGCCCCCACAGAGCAGAGTGGAGATGCAAGGCCACAAAGAGGTGAAAAAGAACAAAGCCTCTGCTCTGTGGGGCCGGGCAAGCAGTGATTGTCAGGGTGGAGATGCAGGGGCGCTACAACAAACAAAGCCTCAATAATATGTTAATGGTCTTTTAAAGACCTGTTAAGTCCTTTGGTGTTGTTGTCTGTGTGTGCGCGTTGAGGAAGCGGTCTCAACCCGGGCTGAAGGCTGACACAGATAGACACACACACAGTGAGATGACAGAGGGGGAGGGAGAGGGAGGGCAGGAGGGAGAGAGAGATGGAGAGGGAGGGCAGGAGGGAGAGCAGGAGGGAGAGGGATGTATGTAAATGCTGGGTCTGGTGGCTCAGTGGATGAAGGCATCTGCTGCAGGGACCTGCGTGCAACCTCATGGTCACAAGTTTTCGTTTTGCTTTAGCCCCGCCCCCTCTGACTCCGCCCCCACCAGTGCGGCCCTCGGCCACAAACTACACTGTAAATTTAGCCCCTGAGAGAAAGTTTGTGAGTACCCATGATCTAGAGAGAGTAGACGGTCAGTGGATGAACTAAGTGTAACTTTGAAGAGCATGTAACACTGCACCCGCACGTCCGTTCCAGTGTAGGAAAGGCAAGGAAAAGAAGTTTTAATTTTGTCCAAATACTACCATCAATAGTAGCAGTAGTTTGTATTGCAAGCACAGCATAGATCCGGTTATTACGGTGGCCACTCCCTACCTCTCTTAATAAGTTTAGTAGTACTCAGTCATTCATGTGTGGATGTATCACTGGTCACTCAATAAAAAGCAAAGCACCTAAAGTCATCCCATATATAAGCAAAAACATCCCATGTGAAGTGATAGATAATCAGATTATTTATCTTCTTCAATTTTCCATTTCTAGTACTCATTTCCACTGTAGGGTGAAAGTTAAATTAATTAAGCAGTAGCCCTTGAGTTGTAACAGAGTATTCTCAGTGCCACCCGTAATAGAAAAGTAAGAGCTTCACCACCTGCATGTACTGGACGGGTACAGTAACGCAACGCAAGTCTAGGTCACTCCTCATGGCGTGCGTCTCTTTTTCTCGGGTGCAAGTTTACTGCGCTGGCATTATGCCGGCTTGCAGAAGATAACGTACCAATTTTCCTAAATAAGAGACAAGAAGAAGAATAAGACTGGTGTACTTTCATAGTCGACTCCAATGGAAGTCCATAGTGCTCGTAGAATTTGTTCCTTAAACTCCCACTAATGTTAGAGCAAGGATGAAGAAGTGTGAGGTTAGATAGATACTGGCCTCAATAGTTATGTAATGCGCTTGCAAGTTGCTAGTTGTAGTGCAACACAAATTTCTGCTGAATGATTGAGTTAATCTTAAAGAGCATTGGTTACAGACTATGTCTTTCTTTCTTCATATAGGTTCTCCTTCCAAACGAACAAGGAGGAAGGAGCTGGCTAGAGCGGCCCGGCAACGGAGGATCGATGCCACTGTGGCCGAATATCGGCGGCTGGTGACCCTGGAGGACGAAGAAAGTGTGCAGTCGACCACAACAACTACGTCGTCTGCATCGGCCTCCGTGCCCCCACGGGCTGCCAGTGCCACCTAGCACAGTGGTCCACCCAGACTGAGCCGGGCTGCCAAAGCCAAACGCCACCGCCGAGTAGCAAGGACAACAGCTTCCTCTCACAGCCGTTGCACCTGCAAGGCATTGAAGGCACGCCTGCGCCGCAGTACCCTGATGGTGTTCCGCCTCCAGCAGGAGCTCCACCACTTTTCAAACGAGTTGGAGGGGCTCCGCGTAGAGCACGCCTTGCTCCGCCAGGAGCATGATGCCCTGGCCCAAAAAGTAGACAGCATCCACCCATAGTGTCCCTTGCCCCTTTTTTAGAGACTTTTGGGGGGTGGGAATTGGGAGTTGGGTTTTTGGGGACTTTTGAAGGACAATCGTTGGGGTTAGGGAGAGTCTTGCGGGAGATTATTTTGTTAGGGATATAAATATACTTTTTCAAACTTTATCTGAGCATACCCGTTTCTTACTGCTTGCCTGGTGGGTGGGGGTTTAACAGTGACTTTGTTTTCCTGAAAGTTTAGTTCCATTTTCTTCCTTTAAGTGTAAATGCCCAAATGTTTTCAACACTAAGTGCCTCTCACAGAGTAAGTGAAGTGAATCCAAGAGTCCTAGGACTTTAGTAGTACTACCGTCAGTCTCTCGTCTCTCCTACTAATACTCCATTATACCCCCAAACCACCAAACGCTTATCTTACCTGTAATTTGTGTTTGAAAGTAGGGCTAGACCCAGGGCTGGCTCCACGGGAAACAGCGAATAAGGTTGGCAATCTTGGTCGGATAAAATTTCCTTATAGCGGTGGTACTAGTGGTGTGACACAGTGGCAGTTGCATGCCTATGAAAGAAAAGAAAACGAAATCTGGTTTGTCCTCCTGAGCAATTCAACGGTACAACTGAGAATATAGCAGGTGACAGAAGTACACTAGAACAGTGCCACATTGTAGCCTAACAAATGGTAAAGTATAACTACTAATTTGGTTGAAGTTCTTTGACATTAGCCATGGGTCTTTGTCAAGCAGAGTAAGAATATATCCTCGGTTTTCTTCACCAGCCTGTTGCTATCACCTTATCCTCCCCAGCAAGTGTGTGGATTTATTGCTGTAATTTAGTCACACATCAATCAAAACCACACAGCCCGGGGGAAGAGGGTTAGGGTTTGAAAAATGGATGGGTACGGGGGTTTTTGGGAAAGGTTTTGGGAGACAAGAAAAAAAGCACAGCATGGACAAACAATTGTGAACATAAACAAATCTTTGGGTACAAACCTATCCATCAATCTTTGAAAGTGCATGCACTACTGCATGCATGTCAGTGAAA
Source organism: Lissotriton vulgaris (assembly GCF_964263255.1). Classification (NCBI taxonomy): domain Eukaryota; kingdom Metazoa; phylum Chordata; class Amphibia; order Caudata; family Salamandridae; genus Lissotriton; species Lissotriton vulgaris. The sequence continues at coordinate 164,877,383 of NC_141699.1, read as the reverse complement.
AGTAAGTAGTACTTTCGACAACTGTGGAAGAAAGAATGCGACAGTACAGGGCCTGTGTGGAATTATTGATAACGATATTCAACATAAGGTCTCTGTAGCCAGATACCCGAGAGCCTTGCTGGTCACTGTAAATCCATTCACAACAACACTCAATGGGGTTGGTCTGGAAGGTATAGCAGATAGAAAAGGAGAAATTGCTTTTTTTCTAGGTGTCCCCTCACTCACCAGGGTTGCCCCTTGGTGACATGCTTCATCATTGGGGCCATACCAGTCCTCTACGGGCTGGGGCGTGCTGCGACTTGCGAATTACGTAGGAGCACTTACAAATGACTATGTGTGGTGCAGATGTGATAGTGGAGTGGACTAAGTGATGTGTTAAGGGATCAATTTAGAAGCAGAGAGAGATCCAAGAAATGCAGTCACAGTCAGAGAAAAAGGCAAGGGATACTGTATCTATGTGGTTGTAGTTGTCCTGTTGGAAGTGGTAAGTAAGTTGCCTGCAGAAAAAAAATCCTCTTATTAGCGGCACTCCTCCATTGCAGCCGACGCTTCGTCCATCGATGTTGGTCACCAGAAGACACCCTGTAAAAAAAAGCACAGCATAGACAAACAATTGAACATAAACAATTCTTTGGGTACAAACCTATCCATCAATCTTTGAAAGTGCACGCACTACTGCATGCATGTCAGTGAAAAGTAAGTAGTACTTTCGACAACTGTGGAAGAAAGAATGCGACAGTACAGGGCCTGTGTGGAATTATTGATAACGATATTCAACATAAGGTCTCTGTAGCCAGATACCCGAGAGCCTTGCTGGTCACTTTCTTCACCCTGCGCAATCAGGCTTTAGAGCTGCTTTCAGCACAGAGACGGCTCTAGTCGAGGTTTCTGAGGCCATTCGTGAGTGTTTGGACGGAGGTGGCAGAGCGGCGCTGATTTTATTGGACCTCTCTGCCGCCTTCGATACGGTCCCACACTCCCTCCTACTGACCAGACTAGCGGTCATAGGCATAACTGGCCCAGCTCTCGGCTGGTTAACATCTTTTTTAGACAACAGGTCCCAGCAAGTGTGGATGCCGCCTTTCTCCTCCTCTCCCAAAAAACTTTCTACTGGTGTACCACAGGGCTCCACCTTAAGCCCCCTGCTTTTTAATGTATATATGACCCCCCTCATTTATCTTGCGGAACAGCTAGGTGCCAAAATATGGCTTATGCCGATGATACTCAGCTTTTGTTTACATGGCCCAAAAACAACTCGGACACATCGAGAGTTCAATTTTGCTTATCATCGGTTTTCCGCTGGCTGGCCTGTGCCCAACTTAAATGTAATGAGAGCAAATCTGAAATCCTGCTGTACGGCTCCTTTCCAGATAACTTTAGTGACTCCCTCTGGCCCACCGACTTTCCTAGCCCCAAATCCATTGGCGGACCTGCTAAAAACCTAGGAATTTGGTTTAGCAACAACCTCAGATTTGAGGACCACCTGAAAAAACTCACTGGAATCTGCTTCTCCACCCTTAAAACCTTGCGCAGATTTCTTCCTCTGCTCCCGAGAGCAGCCAAGGAGACGGTCATTCGCGCTCTGATATTATCCAGATTGGATTATGCGAATGCTCTCTACTGTGGACTCCCAGCCTATCTGATCCACCGCCTCCAAGTCATTCAAAATGCTGCGGTCCGGCTGCTGTTTAACATACCCAGAAGATCTAGTGTCCGCCAACCTCTCAGAGATCTTCACTGGCTCCCAGTTGCTCAAAGGATCTTATTTAAGATCCTTGTGCTAGCATACCGAGCACTCCATCTAACAGGCCCAACCTATCTGAGAAAAAGATTTTCCCTCTATGCTCCCAACCGCCCTCTTAGATCAAGCAATCTTCACCAAATGACTGTGCCAAAGTTTAAATATAGCAGGCTTGGTGGCCAATCCATCTCTGTTAGAGCAGCGAGAGCTTGGAATACCCTGCCTCTGCAGTTGAGAACAGCCCCTTCCATCATGGCATTCAGGAAAGGCCTAAAAACCCACCTCTTTAACACCACTGCATAATGGCTGTCTCTCTTTTGCATTTACTGTGATCTGTTCCCCTCTCTCTCGCGCCAGGATACTATACTATTTAGTAACAGAGCGCGCTACAAAAGCCTCTATAATAATAATAATAATAATAAATCCATTCACAACAACACTCAATGGGGTTGGTCTGGAAGGTATAGTAGATAGAAAAGGAGAAATTGCTTTTTTTCTAGGTGTCCCCTCACTCACCAGGGTTGCCCCTTGGTGACA